>NC_056741.1:1382905663-1383505663 GCF_019279795.1 Protopterus annectens
CTGGGCCTTCTAGCCAGTACTGTGCCCTAGGCAACTGTGTAGCTTCCCTTGTATTGAAACTGGCTTTGAACTTTAGAGCAATTAGCATTGCCCATAAAGAGTAATGTTCCTAACTGCATTTTTTAAAAAAAGTTATACCTGCAAATTTTTGTTTGTATTTGTGATGGCAAATGGCCGTAAGAGGTAGAAGTCTTTTATTTTGTTTTAAAGGAGGAATTTTTCCTGAACGAGGTGGGTTATATAATCAGTTTGACCAGTACACAATTGTATAAGCTCAGCACAAAAGGATAAATACCAAAGGTTAAAGTTTAAGACCAGAGAGACTTAAATTAGGATGTTAAGTTGTCAGTCTCGCCTTCATTCTTGCTGGATGGGTTCGGAGCCGATCCTCGGCTCCGACTCGGCCAATACTAAAAGCTCGAGAGCTAATTCCACCGGCTCGAGGCTCCCCTATATCCCACAATGCTAGGCGGTAACTACCCAGATCTAGTTTGCCGCTATAGCTGACTAGGTGCGTTTTCTACCGGCTCAAGCAGGTTGGTTACAGTTTTACCTTTAGGTACTTCTAAAAACCCCTTTTTTAAATTTAATACTTAATTTTTCAGTTTAATTTTAAAATTTAGACAAATTGACCCCTGTTTGTCAAGCCCCTTTTCCCTTTCTTCCTAGTTCTAGGCCTTCGGCCCCTACCCTCCCCCTAGTCCTTTTCTAAATTAGTTTTTGTAAGGACTTGTGTGTGTGTGTGTGTGTGTGTGTGTGTGTGTGTGTGTGTGTGTGTGTGTGTGTGTGTGTGTTAATGTTTTAACCTTAAAATTTATTTTAATATTTTAGTTCTAAAGAGAGTGTCTGTAGTGTGTTTGTGTGTGTTAGGCTCTCTTGTTGTATTATGTCTAAAGATAAGGTCTCAGGCTTCAAGAAGTGTGACTCATGCTGTCAGAAAATGTCACACTTCTTGTGTGTATTGCCTGGGGCCTTTGCACCTGCAGGACTCTTGTGCCTTTTGTCATGGGTTTAGCCCTAGAGTCCTGCAGGAACGCAAGAATAAGCTAATCTTGCAGGGCTTATTAAAGCCTGAAGGCCCCCCGACTCAGTCTGTGTCGGGGAAGCCTCCAAAAACTTCTAAACAGTCGGCTCCTGCTGAGAAATCTAAGTCTGCTTCGACATCGGCTCTGGCTGGAGCCGATGTTTCTAAGCCCCATACTGTTACCTCGGCTCCGGCTGGAGCCGAGGCTGATAAAGGAGCCACAATCGAGAAAGAGGTCCAGATCCCCCTCTATCGGATCCGTGCATTCGGCGCCAGGATCCCCTCTCCTTTCGGAACGAAGTCACAAAACTCATTCCTCTCGGTCTTCCAGATTATCAGACCATGATTTGCAAAGGGTGGTGAGTAGACTTCTCAAGTCCGAGGCGCTGGCCCAAATGCTGCATAGCCCGACTCACCAGTCAGTGGCTATTCCCGTTCCCCAATACTGTCGGTGCGTCGGATCAGATTCCTTCCATTTCTGTTACGTCATCTGCTCCGATCTCCTCTTTGGAGGGATCTCGGCTCCGAGGGGGCGAGTGGCATCGGACCCTTGTCCGACCCCGCTCTCCCTCTCGGGGCTTCGGCGTTGGTGAGTTCGGCTCCGGCTTCGGTGCCGGGGGAGGTCCTTGTCTCTTCGGAGCGGGGGCCTCGGGCCTTGCCTGACAGGGGTGCCTTCGAGGTCATGCGGAGCGTGCTAGAACCAGGTTCTGCCCCACAGTCAGCTCCTTCAGCCCCTCCATCTACAGTGCCTGCGGTGATTTCTACTCACCCCTTTGTCTCAGACCGCAGAGAGCCAACTCCTCAAGTTTCCCCATTGGGAATTTCCTCCTCTTCCGAGGCCTCTCCTGACCCTGCAGGAGATCCCCCTAGGAAGAGACAGTGCAAGAGGAAGCACATAGGGGAGTCTATCACCTCTGACAGTGGATACAGACTTCAGTGAAGGGGACTGGTCCTCCAGGTCTCCGCCTGAAGTTGCCTCCTTTGTAGACATCCTGGAGAGCCTCAAGTTAAAGGGTGAATGGTTTCCCAACCCCTGTCCTCCGAGGAATCCGTATTCATGAAGGCGTTCAGGACGGGACCCCCCCCCCGTGGATGAACTGGCAGATCTTATCAGTAGCAGGAGGTAGAAGGGAGCCAGTGCCAAAACGAGCGGACAAGTTTCTAAGCCCTCCCACAGATGTACGGTTCTGGTCCAAAGGGGTGCCAGTTGATGCTGTAGTGGTAGCTGCTGCCAGTAAAAAAGAGTTGGCAGAGCAGAGTACTTCTGTTAATTCCCCCAAACCGAGAATCTCTGGTGATCGACATTCGTGGAAAGTGGGTTTTCGCTTCTGCTATCTTTTGTCTGTG
Source organism: Protopterus annectens (assembly GCF_019279795.1). Taxonomy (NCBI): domain Eukaryota; kingdom Metazoa; phylum Chordata; order Ceratodontiformes; family Protopteridae; genus Protopterus; species Protopterus annectens. The sequence continues at coordinate 1,382,908,035 of NC_056741.1, forward strand.
GGTGTTTAATTACTTGACACACTTCAACCCGCATCCAGAGGGATTTAGTCAAAGAACTTGCCACTTCTCTTTCTGAGTTGTTGCCTGGCTATGACTTGAGCAAAGTGTCCCCCAAGCTGTCTACTCTTGCTTCCCTAGCTAATTCCTTGATGAGGCTGATTTCCAGTGCTGCGGAAGGTGCCTCTTGTTTGACCGGCACATGCATAGCTATTAGACGTTCCACCTGGCTGCACCTATGCAGGTTTGCGGAGTCTTTTAAAGCATCCTTCACTAATGCCCCCTTTGATGGTTCAACTCTCTTTGGTCTATCAGTCAGAGACACTAACCCTCAGCGAGCAGGAAGGGAAGACCTTGTCGGGTGTGGGAGTCAGGTTTTCTACACTTTTAGGTACAATTGTAGTTTCCTCATACGCAGTCTTGTATATGGAATTAGTAGAATGCAAGATGCCATGAAGCCCAGGGCCTGCAGAATTTTTCTTGCAGGGAGCTGGGTTTCTGTTGCCATCATTTGAAAGTAATGAGTCAGTTGCCTTTGTTTATCTGGCGTGAGATAAGCCATCTGGGCAGTTGTATGTAAGATTGCACCCAGGAATATTATCTCTTGAGAGGGCACTAGTTTTGATTTCTTTTCATTTACTGTGTACCCTAGGCAAATTAGTAATCTTTTTGCAAACATCAGATGCTTTAGAAGAATGTCCTTGCTCTCTGCTTGAATAAGGCAGTCGTCCAAGTAGGGATATATTTGAATTCCTTTTTGTCTGCAAAATGCAATTACTGGTGCCAGGCATTTTGTGAAGATCCTGGGCGCAGTAGAGAAGCCAAAGGGCAGTGCAGAGAATTGGTAATGCATTGAGCCTGCTATGAATCTGAGGTATCTTCTGCAAGATTGACTGATTGGGACATGCAGGTATGCCTTCTTGAGGTCCAAAGTAACTTGCCAAGCCTTCTTTCCCAGCATGGGTAGAAGTTGCTTTAGTGTTAACATTTTGAATTTTGGAACATCCAGGAAAGTATTTAGGATCGACAGGTCCAGTATTGGTCTCCAGGCTTTGTCCTTTCTGGGTACCAAGAAAAGTCTTGAGTAAAATCCTTGTCCCTGTTCTTGCTGTGGAACTCTTTGAATAGCTCCCATGTCCATAAGAGCAGCAATCTGCTTTTGCACCTCTGTCCATTGGTTTTGTGGCAGGTCCGGCATACCTTTTGATTTTGGAAGCGTGTGAAAGTGGAACCTGTAACCCTGAGAAACAATATTCAGTACCCATATGTCCTGGGTGATTATGTGCCAATTTTTTGAAAAAAGTGCTAGCTTTCCCCCTAGGGGTGTTGCCAAAAGGTAAGTGCTTGGCATCTGTAGAGGGAAGTCATTGGGACTGTTTCCTATAAGGTTGTGATTTGTCTTCCCCTCCTTTGGGGGCTGAAACACCCCATTGTTTAGGACTGTAGGAGCATTGGGGTTGAGATCTGCCTCTTGGGCATCTATATCTGCCTCTTTCTGGCCTGTCTGACACAGGAAAGGACCAATTTTTTGAAGGCCAGTTTCTGCTAAATCTAGGTGGTTGAACCTGTAAGAAATCCTTTACTGTCTGCATTGATTTTGCTTTATCCTCCATTTTCTTTAACACCAAACAAAGTATCATGCTGTAGTGGAGCATCCAATAATTTTACTTTAACATTGTCAGGTAAACTTTGTTCTTTCAACCAAGCATGCCTTCGAATAACAGAGCCTGTAAACTGCGGCTCTACAAGAAGACTCTAATGAATCAAAACCACATTGCAGAGTATGCTTTCCCACTTGTTCAGCTGCATGCAATAAATCCTGCATTTCCTTCCTGTCAGGACTTTCTGAATTTGAAACCATTTTCTGTTTTAACAATGACATGAGGTACTGTTGATATTTAAGCATGTGAAACTGGCAATTTAACGCCCTTACAGCTAAAGTAGCAGAAGTGTAAACTTTTTTTCCCCCCATCTGTCCAGAGCTCTGGAATCCCTATCCGAGGGGACAGGATTTTTAGCAGTGGAAGCCTTAACCCCTTTAGGACCCTGAGAAATTGTTTCTGGATCAGCAGCGGGGTTTTTTGTAGTACCTGTCTGGCTTGACTGGTGCAGGGGGTAAAGAATTAGGAGACGGACTGGATTCAGAGAAAACATCATCAACAATATCAAGCACAGGGGGGATAGCCAGGGGCCTGTACTGATGCAATAAAGTAAAGTCTCTGAGCCTTTTCTTGGATTCTGAATAATCTGGCTCTCCCAATGGAAATGCTCCCTCATGGTGTGCAGGGTTTCCCCAAAAGAATAATCCTCAGGCGGAGAGGCTGAAGTTATAGACTCTTCTGCATCAGAGTCCTCCTAGGGAGGGAGAGAATATCCCTAATCAGAAGAGGAATCGGAGGAAATAGAAACCTGGTCAGAGGAATCATAGTCAGTGTCTTGCCTAGGCCTTTTGTCAGGAGGGGGATGGGAACCCCTGATTAAAGTAATTAGTTCTTCGGCCATTTTAAGCATCTGTTTCTTTGGCATGGATGACTATTCAGGAGAATGCTGTACTTGTTTCCTTGTCTTTAATGGTGTTTTTGACTTTGCCTTGGCTGCTGTAGTGGGCTTAATTGTAAGCTGTGAAGGTCTGAAAGCACCCTCAGAAGCTGATGCCTGCTCAGCGGCTACGGACCCATCTGAGGGAATAGTTTCCATAGGCCCAATACCTTGAGTTTCCACAGGCCTTGGTGTCTCCACGTGGCTGTCTGTTACGGCCTGTGGCTCTGAGGTAGCAGGTGTCAGGGGCTGCAAAAGTGCCTCACTGAGAACCGGTGACTGGCCTTGGAGGCTTCATCTGTTTTGGACCTCGGATGCCTGTCCTTTTCTTTGTCTTTGCGTTTTTTATAAATTCCAGTCGTCGGTTGTTCCGACGGCATTATGTAATTAAACCTTCGGCCAAAATAATGTAAAGCAAAATCAAACCGATGTTTAATAGTGCGTTTATTGAATCTAGCACAAAATCGACAACTGGTAACGTGGACAGGGCCTAGGCAAGGAATACAGTAAGTGAAAGTCCTTATGAGGTATTTGCTTCCCACAAGAAATACAATTATTAACTTTTACTGACATCGGTCTGGAGCAAGAAAAAGTTTCCCCGACGGGGTACTTAGCTTTATTGAAGACTTTGGTTCTGAAACTCAATTTGGAAAATCTCAGGAGTTGGCAGACCGGCACTTGCTAACTGCTTTTGCTTCGGGCACCGCGCGGCAAGAAAGACTGAAGAAAATGTTGTCGGTTGCATCTTTTATACCCCTGGCGCACTGACGTCAGGGAAGAGGCGACAGCAACCGATGCCGGACCAAGACTTTGGAACTCGGGCCGACTGCGGGTAGCCTGCCAGCAGGATAACCCAAGTGTAATGACTGCAACAGTGAATACACTCTAACATCTACATTTATGGTAGATACACAATTGTACTTTTTCTACCCCGCCGCAGTCCTTCCTAAGACACAGTGAGGGACTGGGAAATTATGGTTTCGGAAGTCGCAGTCTTCCTTTCAAGATGCTCAGGACAAACCCTCTTCTAGAGGTCTGAGGAGAGGGTTCAATGGCAGATGCCGCCTCAGAGGCAGAGGATGTCCTCAAAATCAGGGCTCCAGGGAACCCTTCTGTGAGAAGCCCTACCAGCACTCCTGATGCGCTCCCTGATTGTCCTGCCCTGCACCCTTTGGCCTGGGCAAACATTACAAGAGATCGCTGGGTGATGAACATTATTTCCAGGGTCTATTTCATTCCCTTTTCCCAACCCTGCCCCACCAATGGGAAACATCTCCCAGATGCATCACCCCATCAGACGGAGTTAGCTCAGCAAGTAGTGCTTGGGCTTCTTAAGAAGAGAGCTATCCAGGAGGTTCCCCCAGGACAATGAGAATCTGGAACTTACTGTCGCTTCTTTTTGGTGCCGAAGAAGACTGGAAACCTCCTTCCAATTCTGGACCCTAAGGGAGTTAAATCTCTGCATCAAGAAGTCCAAGTTCTGGATGGTCACTGTTCAGTCCATCGTGCCTCTTCTGCACAAGGATGACTGATGTGCTTTGTGGATCTCCAGGCTGCATACTATCACATAAAATAGATAGGCACTCCAGGAGACATCTCCGCTTTCAGGTAGGGGCCGATCATTACCAATATAGGACCTTGCCCTTAGGTCTCACCACAGCCTTCCAGGTGTTCACCAAGTGCATGGCAGTGGTGGCAGCTTACCTGAGACTGCAGGGATTCCAGGTGTTTCTTTTCTTTGACAATTGGGTCCTCACAGCTCCCACCAAGCATTGACTGGTTACAGCTCCTTGGTACGTTCTTCGCCTCTTTGACCAGATAGGAATTACCTTGAATCTACCAAAGTCAAATCTGATTCCATCCCAAAACTTGGAGTTTATCAGCATCTAGCTGGATGCTGTCAGTGATTGCAGCATTACCTCTCAGGCATATACATCTAATCAGATTGCATGTTCAGTGCCTGCTAGATGAGTCTCATCCTCAGGTGTGCTTCACTCTCAGGACCTTGGGGTCCATGTGACAGTGGAAATCTTTCTGGTGCAGTTAGCCAGGTTTTACATGAGAGTTCTGCAGTGGACTCTAGCAGTCCAGTGGTCTTCTCTGTCTTATCCGATGACTGCCTCCATCCGCCTCACTCTGGTGTCCAGGTGTCTTCTCCTTTGATGGATTCAGTCTCCTGATCTACTCGTGGGCAGACCCTTTTCTCTTCCTCCCCCAGTGCCACAGTAACCACGGTTGCTTCCCTGTTGGGAGTGGGGTGGGGGCATTGCCAGTGAAAGATACTCCCAAGTTACGTGGTCCCCTGCAGAGACCAAACTGCACATAAACATACTGGAGATAAGAGCAGTTTTTCTCACTTTGCAAGCCTTTCGGGACTGCCTTCCTCTGGGTACCAGTGCAGTGCACATGGACAACATGGCAGTTGTGTGGTACAGCAACAAATAAGGGCGCACACCTTCTTCTTATCTGCTTTGTCGCAAGGCCATGAGAGTGTGGGAATGGGTACTGTCCTCGGGGCTTCTTCTCCTTGCAATGCACATTCCCAGGGATTCCATCGTGCTAGCAGACAGGTTCAGCAGGGCTATCTGGAGTCCTCACATTCTGAATCCCTCAGTGGTGAGAGAGATCTTCTTTTACTGGGGTCGTACAACCTGTGATCTGTTTGCTTCCCCTCATAATCACAAATGCAGCCGGTACTTTGCCCTTATTCCTCCAGCCAGGGAGTCCCCCAGGGATGCTGTAGTTCACGATTGGCCTCCGGGTCTCCTTTATGTTTGCTCTCCTATACCTCTCCTTCCCACAGTGCTTCAGAAAGCTTAAAGCCTCAAGGCTGTCTTGATCCTCATCGCCCCCCTTCTGGCCTCGTCAGGTCTGGTTCCCCCGTCTAAGGTCTCATCTGAAGTACCCCCATTGGTTACCAGATCAACGTCCAGATCTGATTTCTCATCCCTCTCACCTTCCGACCCCAGGCCTTCAGACTCTGTCTGACCACGTGGTTTGTCCACTTCCCGTAATTCTTAACCAGCCCAGGCTTCCCTCGCCTGTCAGGGACATTATTCTGGTCTCTCCGAAGGCTTCCACCAGAAAGGTCTATGGTAGTAAATGGAAAGAATTTTCTGTCTCTGCCAAGCAGTGGAATATGGATCCCTTTTCGGCTCCTCAGACATCTTATTCTTGTCTTTGCTCTTTCAGGATGGTGCTAGTTTCTCCACTGTTTAGCTGAAAATGGCAGCCATTTCTAATTTCCATGCTTGTGAGGAATCTAACTTTTCTTCTTGCCTTTGTAAGGGCTTTTTGAAAGGTGTTTTCCTGCTTAGGCCTCCTATCAAAGATCCTTCTCCTCCTCTGGACCTTTCCTTTGTGCTGCAGTCTCTTACACAGAGTTCCTTCAAGCTTGCTGCAACTTGATATGAAGTTTCTGTCATGGAAGAGTGCCTTTTTGGTGACTATAACATCGTCAAGAAGAGTTTCTGAATTGCAGGCTCTCTCTCTCTTAAGCCTCCATACATGGTTTTCCATAGAGATAGTGGCTCTCTGGACTAATCACTCCTTTATGCCCAAGGTGGCCACTGAGGCAGATTTGAATCGATCCATTCAGTTGCCAGTTTTCTTTCCCAACTACTCCAATAAAGGGAAATGTTTGCTGCACGCACTTGATGTGCATAGACAACTACGGTTCTGTTTAGACAGGACCAAAGGGCTTTTGCAAATCTGACCAGCTGTTTGTGGTCTTTACCTGTTAACTGACAGGGTCAGGCAGTATCTAAGATTACTATATCTCACTGGATTTCCAAATATACTTCTGTGGTGTATTCGTTTAAGGGTTTGGCCTTACCAGGAACTGTCAAGAGTTCGTTCCACTAGATCTGTGGCTACGTCGGCTGCTTATTTGGCTCGACATTTTTTGGATGAAATTTGTGTGGCAGCTGTCTGGTCTACTACTTGCACTTCTGTTGCTCATTACAAGCTCGACATAGTTTCAAGGAACAGGGCTTCCTTTGGCTCCACAGTTCTTTGGCATGTCCTTCCATGAGGCCACCCAGGATTTTATGGTAGCTGAGGACTCTGACCCAGAAGTGAGGAATAGTAGCATGGATAACATCAGATAAAGAGTTGTGTACTTAGCATAACTTAGCATGTTCTTTGTGTTTAACTGTTGCAGTCATCACTTGTGGTTTGCTGGGTAGCCCTCAGCTGGCCCGAATACCAGAGTAAAGGATTTCCCTCCTGCGTCAGCTGCAGGTCGCCCGAGACTGACGTCAGGTCGTCAGTGCTTTAAAGGGAGGCAGCCGATGCCATTACACCAGTCTTTCTTGCCGTGGAGCCCGAAGCAAAAGCAGTTTCCAAGTGCATCGGTTGCCCGTTGCCAGCGTGAGGGAGAATACTACTAAAGCTAAGTGCCCCGTTGGGGATCCTTTTTCATGCACTTAACTGATGTCTGAAAAAGTAAATAACTGTCTCCTTTGTGGAAAACAAATGCCACACCGAGACTTTCATAATCTGTGTGCAACTTGCCTAGGCCCAGACCACGACGTCCCGGGTTGTCTGTTCTGTGCCTTATTTAACGCTAGGACCATCTGTAGGAGAGCTGATTTTTTAGCTAGGCATTTCAAGTTCGTTAGTTATTCACGCAAAATGGCGTCTGTTGGTCAATCGACTGCTGAAATTCCCAAAAAGAGAAAAAAATGAGGAGAGAGACAGACCTTAGAAGGTTAGGCCCACAGATGACACAAATCAGAAGTCAGCCAGCCTACCTTCCACTACTTCAGCGGAACTCAGTGAGGTGCATTCACAGCACCTGATAACAGCTGTAGAGCCATCGCAGGCCTCTACAGAGACCTTTCTGGAGTCCACTATGCCGTGGGATCAGGCTTCAACCATTTTGACAGTCGCCAGCATCTCGGCTGGGTCCGGAGCCGCTTTGCAGGCACAGGCTTCCAAGGAAGCTTATCAAATGACCGATGCCAGGCCTAGACAGATTGCCACACCTCCAGGAAAAAACACTAGACCCATAGAATCTCTGAGGCCTAAGAGCAATGCCGTTTCTAGAAGAGCTCCTTCCTCCATGCCCAGTCACCTGTTTCCTTCCACCCAAACTGTCCAGTCTTAACAGTTACTCAGAATGGCTGAAGATTTAATTACCCTCATCAGGGGTAACCAGCCTACATCAGCCAAAAGAAAAAGGGATCATTCACCTTAAATGCTTTCAGAGCCACAGTCTGAGGACTCTGAATTTCTAGATTCTGACACTGAACAACAGCCCCTGACAGCCTTTGAGGATTCAGATGCTGAGGAATCCATTTCTTCATCCCCCCCCCTCCAAGGACCTCTCTTTAGGGGAAACCTTAAATTCAGGCAGGGAGCAGTTCCATTGGGAAGCCCAGGACTACCCCCAATCAAAGAAGAGACTCAAGGAGTTCCTGGAGTTACCTCAACACAAGCCCTTAGCCATCCCACCCATCCTGGATGTGATGGAAGATGCCTTCCAGAAGTGTGGCATCACCCCTGATGCCGTACCTCCTGCACCCAGGAAACCTGACAGATACTACAGGGTACCTGACTCCCACAGGTATCTGTTTAAGAACCCTGCAGCTGATCCTGAAGTCATTACCCAGGGACCCAAGTGGACCAGGACCAGCTCCTCCAAAAACCCTATACCCTCTGACAAGGAGAGCAAAGCCTTGGACCGATGGGGCAAAAAGGTCTACACTTCGGCTACATTAGCCATTAGAGCCCTCATTTGCCAATTTCACATGCTCAAATTTCAACAAAACATACTAGAATTAGTAAAGCAAAAAAATTCCACCTTACCAGAGAGTAAAACTACCAGAGAACTAGATTTGATCCACTCCAGTTCTCAAGTGGCAAAGCATTACCTGCACTGTGGATTTGATGCCCTAGAAGCCTCTAGCAGAGCTGCAGTTTCAGGATTAGTCATCGGAAGGCATACATGGCTAAAAGTGCAGCCTTTGCCTGATCAGGTCAAATATAAACTTTTGGACACCCTCTTGGATAGGGAACTACTGTTCGGCCCAAAAGCAGAGGAAGTCGTTAAAAAAAAAAATGGAAGACGAGGCTAAGTCTATGCAAACAGTCAAAGACTTCCGGCAGGTACAGCCTCCCAGATTCAGCAGGAACTTTCCAACAAAACACTGGTCTTTTCCTGCCCAACCCAAAACTGTCCTCAGGAGAGGGCACAGAGACAGGCCCTCCAGATACCAGCAGCAGAGCCAGCAAAGGCACAAGCAATGGCCCTCTTCCAAGCCAAGGCAAGGGAGTTCTAAATCCACTTCTTACTCCAAAGACCTACAGTGACTCCCCCTCTCCCCTCTGTCCCTCCACCAGGCTAGGGGGAAGGTTGTCCCTATTCTTAGACAAGTGGCAAACCATCACAACAGATCGGTAGGTACTAAACATCATTTCAAAGGGGTACAGATTCACTTTCAAAGAAAGCCCAAGATTTTCAGGATTACCAGACTTAACTGCAAACCAAAGAGCAGAGACCATCAGCCAGGTTCAAAAACTTGGTGCTCAGGGATTATTGGAGCCATTGCCAGAGGAACAGGCAGGCAAGGGTTTCTACTCAAGGCTGTTCCTGGTACCCAGAAAAGAGGGCACTTGGTGCTGTATTCAAGACCTATCCACATTAAATCTGTCCCTCCAAGTGCCAAAATTCAAAAAGCTGACCCTTCAAAACCTGTTGCCTTTGTTGGCTACAGACGCTTGGCTAGTGACCCTAGATCTCAAGGGCACCTACCTCTATATCCCCATCAGGGAATCCTGCAGGACTTTCCTACATAGCAGAGCAGGCTTAGAGCACTTTCAATTCTTTGCTCTGCCCTTTGGCTTATCTGCTGCTCCCAGAGTCTTCACCAAATGCCTTGCTCTTGTCATTGCCTTTTGCAGACAGCAAAACATCCAGATTTACCCCTGTCTGGATGACTGCCTCATTCAGGCAGACACCAAGGTAAAACTCCTGCAAGACATTTCCTTTGCCCAAACTCTTCTAACCTCCCTGGGGTTCACCATCAACAGGGAAAAATCCCATTCCCAACCCACAAGACAGATGACCTTTCTAGGAGCCCTACTGGACACGTCTGCCCAAAGAGCATTTCTCTCTGCAGAGATTCAGAGCTTTCTCCCACTCTACTTTTCTCAGCTAGCTCGCAAGATGCATCTCGCAGCAAGGACGTTCTTGCAAGCGCTTGGATACATGGCTTCCTGCATCCTTCTGGTGCCTTTAGCCAGGCTCCACATGAGAAAACTACACTGGTATCTCAAGAACCTATGGAGCAAACATTCACAGTCCCTGAACACCAGCTGCCTCTGATCCCCTGCTTAAGGAAGGAATTTCTATGGTGGACAGAAGCTTGTACCCAGAACAAGGGGCTTCCCTTGATCACCATTCCCCAAGGCCAGACCATCACCACTGATGCCTCAGACACAACCTGGGGTGCTCATCTAGGAGACGTGCATTCAGGGCACCTGGAATCAGGGAGACTTTACCTTCCATCAACATGAAGGAGTTGCTGGCGGTACACAGAGCTATAATAGGATTCAGGAGTGACCTCAGACCAGGAGTTCTACAGATAAAGACCGACAACAACACAGTCATGTGGTACATCAACAAACAGGGGGGAACGCACTCATACCCCTTGTGCCACCTAGCTATGCTTATCTGGCTGACAGCTTCAGTGATGGGTCTGCATCTGAGAGCCCAGTACATTCCAGGGGAGCATAACACCCTGGCAGATCACCTCAGCAGGAGTGTCCTGAACCCACACAAGTAGCAGCTGCACAAGAACATCTTCCTCTACATCATACACCTCTGGAGATTACCAGAGGTAGACCACTTTGCTACAATTCAAAACAGGCAGCTAAACCGGTTTTGCTCCAGAGAATTCCATCCACGAGCATGGAAGTTGGATGCTCTCTCCTTCCACTGGGGCAACCTGTTTGTGTACACTTAGTCTCCCTTACTACTGATACACAGGGTACTTACACAGGGTACTTATAAAAATTAAGGAGGAAGGGCCAAGGGCTATCTTCATTGCCCCAAACTGGCCCAGACAGCACTGGTACCCCTTACTTCACAGCCAAACCAAGGAACTACCCATCAGCTTACCTGTCTCAGAAAAGCTGCTAACTCAGGAAAAAGGGTCAGTACTGCACCCAAATCTTCACACACACAGCTTGTCTGCATGGCTTATACCCCGGAGGCGGGTAATAGGCCATTACTGAGTAAAGAGGCCAGAAGGCCCAGTACCAGAAAATCTTATTCTGCATGGTGCCAAAATAAAGGTGAAAACAGTGCCCATGCCTCTCACCTTGGTTCTGGACTACCTAGCGGACCTCCAACAAAAGGGGATTGTCTTACTCCTATATCAGAATCCATGCCTCTGCCATCTCTGCTCATTCTCCAACAGAGCAACCTCTATTCTCTCATCCCCTGTTAAAGCAATTCCTTAGAGGTGTATCACACATTTGACCTCCTAGGAGGCCACCCACCCCAGCATGTGATTTGAACTTTGTCCTCGAAAAATTGACCTTATCCACTTTTACACCTCTCTTGGAAGACTGCCTTCCTTCTGGCCATAACCTCAGCCAGAACAGTTTCTGAACTACAGGCTCTCATGGCCATTGAACCTTTCATTATTTTCCATCCAGACAGGGTATCCCTTATGACGAACCCCTCCTTTATGCCCAAGGTGATATCCGATGTGACTGTTAATCAGGCCACCCATCTCCCTACCATCTTTCTAAACCTACAAAATAGGGGGGAAAGGTTTCTCCATACTTTAGATGTGCACAGGCAGCTTGGATACTACCTAGATAGAACCATGTCTATCAGAAAGACTGACCAACCTCTGGTCAGCTTCGCCCCTGGGGCAGAAGGGAAACCTATATCCAAACAGATCATTTCCAAATGGATATCACACTGCATTCATTTCTGCTACTCTTTTCATGGAAAAGTACCTCCCAAGTCAGTCAGAACCCTTTCTACCAGGGCAGCATCAACTTCCACTGCCTTCCTCAGAGGCATCCCTACCAGGGACATTTTAGAAGCTGCCACCTGGACATCTGTCCACACCTTTACAAAACACTACCAGTTGGCTATTTTTTCCAAATCCAGGGCAGGCTTTGCTTCAGCGGTCCAGCATGGCATTGTAGCTTCTATTTAAAGCAGTCCTGCATGACATTGTAGCTTCCATTTAAAGCAGTACAAGCCTATTATCCAGCTCCTTCACTGCATTCCTACCACCCTACCTTTCAGCTTTGGGAATCTTCCCTTTAGTGATGAATGCAACAGTGAAACACGAAGAGCATAGTACAGTTGTGTACACTTGCCATAAATGTAGTTGCTTGAGTGTATTCATTGTTGCAGTCCTGTTTCCCTCCCACCTTTCCCCCTTTCCCTTCATCTTTCTTACAACCTTACCCAGGTTGGCTTTTTTTCAGCGCTTCTTGGAAGTGATTGTGGGCAAGAAAAACTAATGTAATGGCGTCTGCTGCTTCCCTTTATAGCTCTGACGACTTGATGTCAGTCTCTGACGACCTGCAGCCGACGCTGGAGGGGAAATCCTTTACTCTGGTATTCAGGTTGGCCGAGGGCTACCCAGCAGGGATAACCCACAAGTGATGACTGCAACATTGAATACACTTGAACATCTGCATTTATGTTGTGTACACACCTGTACTGTCTGTGTTATCTTATGTTACTATTCATCACTATCCTTCCCTCCTTCCCCGTCCTGTGGGACCTAGAGGAAGTGGATATGTGCTATCTGTTCATGTCTACTGTGGCTGTTTTCTAGCTCTAGGGCAAACTATCTAATGGGTTAGAGGGCAGCAAGGGACTATGGGAGTGGGAAGAGCTCAAGCTTAGGATCTGTCTTATAAGTTGCTGACTCAGATCCATTGTCAGATCCCATGACCCAGAAGTGATGAATAGTGAACTAGGACAACACAGAAGCTAAGATGTTCATCGTGTTTCACTGTTGCAATCATGACTGTAGGGTTCTCCCCTGCCAGCAGGCAGCCCCAGGTCGGCCAGAATCCCAAAGTCTGGGTCCGGCGTCGGCTGTTAAACCATGCTCCCTGACGTCAGAGCGCCAGGAGTACAAAGCTGACAGCCGATGACATCTTCTCCAGTCTTTCTTGCCGTGCGGTGATAGCAGTTCGCATTTGCCGGTCGGCGGACTCCTGACGAATTTTACTGATATACTTCGGTCCGAAGACTTTCTTCTCCACTCAAAGCTAAGTACCCCGTTGGGGAAACTTTTTTCTTGCTCCACTCCGATGTCAGAAAAAGTTAATAATTGTATTTCATGTGGGAAGCAAATACCTCATAAGGATTTTCATTCTTACTGTATTCCTTGCTTGGGCCCTGACCACGACGTAGCTTGTTGTCGGTTTTGTGCTAGATTCAATCAACGTACTATTAAGCAAAGGTACGATTTTGCTTTTCATTACTTCGGTAGGCGCTTTAACTACAGAATGTCGTCGGATACGGTCCCGACTACCGGAGTTCATAAACGTCGCAAGGATAAAGACAGGCCTCCGAGGTCCAAATCTGATGATAGCGCACAAGCGGAGCCAGCTTCAGGTTCGGCCGTCATCAGTGAGGCGCTTTTGCAGCCCCTGTCGTCGGCCATTTCAGAATAGATGGCCGAAACGGACTCTCATGAGGAGCCAACCAGGCCTTTAAATATTTCTGTTGCAGGACCTTCGGACAAGGAGCCGCTGTGCAGGTACCGGCTTCCGAAGGGGTTTTCAGGCCTACTCAGCTACTAATAAAGGCAAAGCCAAAGACAAAGGCAAAGACTCCTTCAAAATCAAAGACTTCTACACAGGCTTCTTCTGAACCGGCTCCCAAGTCACAGAAACAGTTACGCAAGATGGCGGAGGATTTACTTACTATGATTAGGGGTTCTCATCCCCCTCCAGACAAAAGGCCAAGGCAGGATGTTTCTTATGATTCCTCTGATCAGGCTTCTGTTTCCTCAGTTTCTTCTTCTGATCAGGAATATTCTTTCCCTCCTTATGAGGATTCTGATGCTGAAGAATCCATTCCTTCAGCTTCTCCCCCTGAGGATTTCTCTTTTGGGGAAACTTTGCATGAAATGAGGGAACATTTCCACTGGGAAGGGCAGGAGTATTCGGAATCCAAGAAAAGGCTGAGGGAATTTCTTCTTCTTCCCCAACATAGACCCCTGGCTATTCCTCCTGTGTTGGATATTGTCGATGCTGCCTTTTCGGAGGCTAACTTAACCCCTGACTCTTTTCCTCCTGCTCCTGTGAAGCCTGATAGATATTACAGGGTTCCTGATTCCCATCAGTTTTTGTACAAGAACCCTTCTGCTGACCCTGAAACCATTTCTCAGGGTCCTAAGGGAGATGAGGCCGCTTCTGCCAAAAATCCTACTCCTACTGAAAAGGATTCTCGATCCTTAGAAAGATGGGGCAAAAAGGTGTACACTTCTGCTACTTTGTCCATCAGGGCTTTAACCTGTCAGTTTCATATGTTTAAATACCAGCAATTTCTGTTGTCTGTCTTAAAACAAAAGCTTACTTCCATTTCTGCCTGTGCAGAGGATAAGGAATTACATGACTTATTGCATGCCACTGAACAGGTTGGGAAGCATGGTTTACACTGTGGATTTGATGCCTTGGAGGCTTCTTGTAGGGCTGCGGCCTCTGACACAGTCATTAGGAGGCATGCATGGCTAAAGGAACAACATTTACCTGAACAGGTAAAGGCAAAATTATTGGATGCTCCTGTTCAGCCTAATGTTTTGTTTGGATCGAAAGCTAAAGAGGTGATTAAAAAGATGGAGTATAAGGCGAAATCAATGCAAACAGTTAAAGATTTCTTACAAGTACATCCTCCTAGATTTAGCAGGAATTGGCCTTCAAAAAATTGGTCCTTTCCCACTTCAGACAGGCCTCAGAGGGGTAGATATAGACGTTCCAGAGGGAGGCCTCAGTCACAAGCTGCTTATAGACCAAGACAGTGGTCTGCTTCCACTCCTAGGGGAGGAGAGGACAGGTCACAATCTCAAAGGAAACAAACTCAATGACTCCCTCTGTGGGGCTACAGGAACTTCTTCCCTGGAAGCCCCTCTCGGAGGAAAACTCTCTCTTTTTTATCAAAATTGGACTCAAATAACCCAAGACAAATGGGTTTTGGATGTGGTTTTAAGAGGTTACAAATTCCATTTTCATACCTTGCCAAGGCCAAGCGGATGGCCAGACCTTCCAAAGCATCAATGGACGGAGGCCTTAAACCAGGTGGAAGCTCTTTTGGCTATGAATGCCATAGAACTGGTTCCTCTTTCAGAGATGGGAAAAGGGTTTTATTCAAGGCTTTTTCTAGTCCCAAGGAAGCAAAACTCATGGAGACCCATTCTGGATCTGTCGGTCTTGAACACCTTTCTAGAGATTCCAAAATTCAAGATGCTTACTCTACAGCAGCTACTTCCAATGCTGTCCAAAAATGCATGGATGGTAACTTTGGATTTAAAGGAGGCATATTTACACATTCCCATCAGGCAGGATTGCAGAAAATACCTCTGGTTCAAAGCCGGATCGAGGCACTTTCAATTCTCTGCGCTGCCCTTTGGATTATCTACTGCGCCCAGGGTCTTCACCAAATGCCTGGCTCCAGTAGTAGCTTACTGCAGACTCAAGGGAATTCAAATTTACCCTTATCTGGACGATTGTCTAATTCAGGCAGACAGCAAGGATGTCTTACTCCAGCATCTAGAATTTGTACAGAACCTCCTCAAGTTCCTGGGATTCTCTGTAAACATAAAGTCAAATTTGACACCATCGCAACAGATAACTTTTCTGGGTGCACTTCTAAACACCACAACCCAGATGGCATTTCTGACATCCGAAAAACAGTTACAGCTGGCTTCAACTTTCAGAACTTTGGCAACTTTAACTCATCTATCTGCAAGGAAATTCCTGCAGGCTTTGGGTTACATGGCCTCCTGCATTCTTCTAGTACCATATGCAAGACTACACATGAGGAAAATACAGTGGTACCTAAAAAGTATATGGTCTCAGCATTGCCACAGTTTAGACATACTGATCTCTGTTCTTCCTTGCCTTCAAAAGGAATTTCGTTGGTGGTCCAGGGCATGTGCTCTAAACAAAGGGAAGCCCTTCCGTCTGCCTCCTGCCTCTCAGATTCTAACCATGGACGCCTCGGATTATGCTTGGGGAGCCCATTTTCAGGGCAATTGTTTGCAGGGCCTTTGGACAAAGTATCAGAAGCACCTGCATATCAATTTAAAGGAAATGTTAGCCGTTCAGAAAGCTCTATTGGCCTTCAGGAATCTTTTACAACCAGGACAACTGTTAGTACGGACAGACAACACCACAGTTATGTGGTACATAAACAAGCAAGGGGGATCTCATTCCTACCCCCTTTGCAGACTAGCCATGGATCTATGGGACACAGCTCTATCTTGCAATCTGGATCTTCAGGCTCAGTTTCTACCAGGGAAACAAAACTTCCTGGCAGACAGTCTGAGCAGACATCTTTCGGATTCACACGAGTGGATGCTGGACACCAAAATATTCAAGATGATAACAGCAGCTTGGGGATGTCCTCACATAGACCTCTTTGCATCCCATCTCAATCATCAGCTACAGACTTTTTGCACCAGGATTTTCCACACACAAGCTTGGAGAGTGGACGCCCTGTCATTCAGTTGGAGGAACCTCTCGGGATATGCCTTTCTTCCTCTCCCTCTCCTTCCATGGGTTTTATTGAAGATAAAACGGGACAAGGCCAAGATGATCATTTTGCTGGCTCCAAATTGGCCTCGGCAGTTTTGGTATCCAACTCTTAAAAAAACATGTGCCTGGAGCCCCCTTGGGTTTTACCTCAGTCTCCGAACCTTCTGTCTCAACATCAGGGCCAGGTTCTACACTCTCATGTCAGAACTCTCAGCCTGGCGGCCTGGTTAATCCAGGGCCTTTGATTTCTTCTTTACTGCCCAAGCAGGTTATGGATGTCATTTTAGAAGCCAGACGTCCTAGCACTAGAAAATCTTATGCAGGAAAATGGAAAAGATTTTGTTCCTGGATGCAGGCGCAGGATTCTGATCCTCTTCTTCCCAACATTACTTTAATTTTACTTTACTTGACAGATCTCTTACATAAGGGTCTTTCTTTCTCTTCCATTAAAATACATGCCTCTGCTATTTCTGCTCATTATAATACAGACCTTCCCATCTTTTCCCACCAGCTCATGCGACAGTTTCTCAGAGAAGCTAAGAACTTAAGACCTCCTAGATCTCCTCCTATTCCTGCGTGGGATCTCAACTATGTTTTGGAAAAGCTGACCTTGCCTCCTTTTGAACCTGCTGCTTCTTCTGACATCAAGTTTTTATCTTGGAAGACAGCCATCCTGTTAGCCCTAACCTCTGCCAGGAGGATTTCAGAGTTACAAGCTCTAATGGCTGTGGAACCTTATATTATTTTTCATCAAGACAGAGTATCTTTGAGGACTAATCCTACCTTCATGCCTAAGGTGGTTTCCAAAGTGGCTTTAAATCAAACTATCCACTTGCCAACCTTTTTCCCCACTCCTCAAAATAAAGGGGAAAGGATCTTGCATTCCTTGGATTTACACAGACAGCTACATTTTTACCTGAACAGAACTAAGTACATCAGAAAATCAGAACAATTGTTTGTTTCTTATGCTTCCAGTTCCCAAGGTAAAGCCATTTCAAAACAGACCATTTCTAAATGGATTGCTCATGGAATCAGATTTTGTTATTCTCACCATGGAAAGCAAATCCCAGGGAGTATACGGACTCATTCCACCAGAGCTGCTGCCACTTCTGCGGCCTTCCTCAGGGAAGTTCCTACCAAGGATATTTTGGAAGCTGCAACTTGGAGTTCAGTGCATACATTTTCTAAGCACTACAATCTACCTCCCTACTCTAAGATTAGGGCAGGCTTTGCCTCTGCAGTCTTGCAGGGCCTTTTAGCCGCCCCTTCCTCTTTATGACCACCTCCCTTTCTTTCAGCTTTGGGATTCTACCCTACAGTCATGACTGCAACAGTGAAACACGATGAACATAGTACAGTTGTGTACACCTACCATAAATGTAGATGTTCGAGTGTCTTCACTGTTGCAGTCTGGGTTTCCCTCCCTCCTGTCCCCTCTTATTTTTACTTTTGTGTATTTCCTTTTTTCACCATTTTTCTGAGGTGTATTTGCAAAGGTTATGGGACCTTTTTTCATTTTGGGACTCCTGACATCTGGGGCAAGAAAAACTGGAGAAGATGGCGTCGGCTGTCAGCTTTGTACTCCTGGCGCTCTGACGTCAGGGAGCATGGTTGAACAGCCGACGCCGGACCCAGACTTTGGGATTCTGGCCGACCTGGGGCTGCCTGCCGGCAGGGGAGAACCCTACAGTCATGACTGCAACAGTGAAGACACTCTAACATCTACATTTATGGTAGGTGTACACAACTGTACTTTATGGTAAGTACATAAATATTTTATGGTAGAGCAGAAACTGAAGATGGCCCCTCTGTCATCAGTAGAAAATGTATTTGCCAGTTACTCTTATTTTTGATCTGGGAGACTAATATATTGTAGGGGAGAACAGCAAGATAATTACTCGTACTCTCCAATATGTGAGGCTTGATCTAGACTGTACAAGCATTAAAACAAAGGAATGTGCTTTATAAAGTGAAGAATCAGTATATAGATTCCTTGTTGTGGGCAGATTATGCTGTGGTGATTTGGGAACCTGAAGTAAATTTCAAAGCGGCTGGTAATGGACTCTGGCGATTTACTGCATATATGTTACATTAAGAGCAATTTAAAAATAGTGTAAACAGTTAACAATTGAGAACAGAGGTAGGAATTTGAATGTCCAGTGAGAATATGCAAATTGATTAACAATATTTTGGTGTACTGCTTAAATATGGAAAGATCCTAATTTGAACAAGCTCCCCAGAAAGTCATTGAACAAAAATGAGGTTATTTAGAAAATGGGCAAATAGAAGAATTTCAGAAGAAAGGTATTGTCAAAGGAAAAATATACTTTAAAAAATGATCAAAACACAGCAGGTTCAGGTTAAGGCACTTTAATCTTGCAGCAAGGAGACAAAAACGTGCTAATACAGAGTTTGTCTAACTAGAAACAGGAAATACTTTCATTTTTATACACTTTCTAATAAGACATTGCCTACCAAGCTGACGTAACAAATCACAAGTCTTTTCATCATCATTTACTAATAATTGTTCTCATGAAATTCTGCTGATTTATCAATTTTTTGTGAGAAACTTCCTAAGGAAAACAACGTGGCCTTGGCTACCACCGGTTAGATGCATGCAATGTTACCATTCAAGGTACTATGGTTAATTCAAGCACAAAGCTAGCAGTTCATTTCTCTAATAATCCTTTGTCTACACTATCTCTAAGCTTCTGCAGCTGTACATGATGTTCATCGTGTTTCACTGTTGCAGTCATGACTGTAGGGTTCTCCCCTGCCGGCCGGCAGTCCTCGGTCGGCCAGAATCCCAAAGTCTGGGTCCGGCGTCGGCTGTTCAACCACGCTCTCCCTGACGTCAGAGCGCCAGGAGTACAAAGCTGACAGCCGACGCCATGTTCTCCAGTCTTTCTTGCCGTGCGGTGATAGCAGTTCGCAAGTGCCGGTCGGCTGACTCCTGACAATCTCTTCTGAACAAACTTCAGTCCAAAGACTTTCATGTCCTTCATGGATGCATCTGCAGTCATAACAAATGGGTTGTCCTGTCATCAGGCAGCTCTTCGGTCGGCCGGATTCCAAAGTCTGGGTCCGGCTTCGGCTGATGTCGCACTTCACCCGACGTCATCTCTGCTGGTCTTCGGGTATAAAGGCATCAGCCGACGCCATTTTCCTCAGTCTTTCTTGCCGTGGCGCCGAAGCAGAATCTGTACGCAAGTGCCGGTCGGTCAGATCCAGAGATTACTACTACCGAATACTACTTCGAAGACTTCTAAAAGCTAAGTACCCCGTTGGGGACTCTTTCTTGCCTCAGCCGATGTCAGAAAAAGTCAATAACTGTTTAACTTGTGGGAAACAAATACCTCATAAAGATTTCCACTCTTACTGTTTGCCTTGCTTAGGCCCAACCACGACGTAGCAGCCTGTTCGGCCTGTGCTTCCTTCAACCGACGAACGCTTAGGCGTCGGAGTTTGCTGAACAGTTTTTCGGCTCAGATTTTGCGTACATTATGCCGTCGGATCCTCCGACTACCCAAATTGTTAAAAAACGCAAAGAAAAAGACTGACACTCGCGGTCCGCGGTTTCGGCCGAAACCACGGTTAAGCAAGCCGCGAGTGTCTCTGTTTCGGCCGAAACCGAGAAAACTGGTCAATCTTCAGCCGAATCCATGACTACTACTGAGGCTCCTGCTACCTTATCTGAATCAGCCTAAGAAATTTTGCCTACTACTGTGGTTCCTGCTGATCTATGAGACAATATCCCCTTGGATATCTCTACCCCAGCACGTGGTGCTGCTAGGCCTCCTGCAGCCATGTCTATTAAGGCCTTTGCCAGGGCTAAAGCAGCCAAATCAGCTAAATCAGTGCCTGTTAAACCACCCTCACTCAGGCCCACTTCTAGTTCACAAATGCTTACTCTGGCAGAAGATTTAATATCCTTAATTAGGGGAACCCAATCTCACCCAGACAGGGCCTCTCAGCCCCCAGAAAAGAGACCTAGAGCAGAGCCCCCCGAGCCCGTGTCCTCTGATGATTCTGCGGATGACTCAGACATTACAGACCAGCCAGAGGCTCCTTTTTCCAATTATGAAGATTCAGATGCTGAAGAATCCATTCCAGCTGCCTCTCCACCAGAGGAATTCTCCTTTGGGGAAACCTTACATGCCATGAGAGAACAATTCCAATGGCAGGGTCAAGATTTCTCAGATTCAAGAAAAAGGCTTAGGACTTTTCTGCACTTACCACAACATAGGCCCTTAGCTATACCTCCTGTCCTATCTGTTGTGGACGATGCATTTAATGATGTCTGCACTGCACCTGATTCTTTACCTCCAGCCCCTGCCAAACCAGATAGATTTTACAGGGTGCCAGACACTCATCACCAC
Source organism: Protopterus annectens (assembly GCF_019279795.1). Classification (NCBI taxonomy): domain Eukaryota; kingdom Metazoa; phylum Chordata; order Ceratodontiformes; family Protopteridae; genus Protopterus; species Protopterus annectens. The sequence continues at coordinate 1,382,928,698 of NC_056741.1, forward strand.
CTATACAAGGCCCCACTTGCAGACCCGAAACTGTATCCCAGGGGCCTAAGGCAGTAGCCTCGACCACAGCAAAACCCTATTCCCTCTGAAAGGGAATCCAGGTCCTTAGAGATGGGGAAAAAGTCTACACCTCTGCTACTCTCTCAGCTAGAGCTTTAAACTGTCAGTTTCACATGATCCAATACCAAGAGTTTATGCTTGATCAGTTAATTAAAAAGCTGTCCTCTGATGAATCTTTAGATACGAAATATGTATTAGAAATGGTGAATAACTTCCAACAGGTTAGTAACCATTCTTTAAAATGTGGCTATGATGCACTGGAGGCTTCATTTAGATCAGCCATGACTGGCACAGTGATAAGAAGGCATGCATGGTTGAGAGAACAGGTCTTGCCGGATCATGTTAAAGCTAAGCTATTGGATGCTCCTATGGATAAGGCCAGTCTATTTGGGGAACCTGCCCAGCAGGTAATGAAGAAAATGGAAGAGAAGGCAAAATCTGTACAAACAGTTGAAGATTTCCTACAGGTTCAGCCCCCAAGGTTTAGCAGGAACTGGCCTGCCAAAAATTGGTCCTTTCCTGACTCCACAAGATCCCAAAGGGGCAAGAACAGACGCTCTAGGGGCAGAAATCAATCCAGAGGAGGTGCCTGCAGAGGACGACAGTGGCAAGGCAATAACCGAGGCACAGACGCAACCACTGCCACTGCAACAGGACAATCACAGTGACGTGGCTCTGACTCCGCCTACCAGGGAGCAAATAGCAGCACCATTAGGTGGAAAGTTAGCCTTATTCTCGAAAAATTGGCACTATATTACAAAAGACAAGTGGATTTTGCAAACCATAGACCAAGGCTACCGGTTCCACTTCCACACTTTACCAGTAAAAGAGGAATGCCAAACCTGCCCCAAATCAAAAATAGAAGCCCTGCACCAGACAGCAGAATTAATAAAGATGAGAGCTGTGGAAAGGGTACCAATAACAGAACAGGGCAAAGGATTCTACTCCAGACTCTTCCTAGTACCAAGAAAAGAAAAAAACTGGAGACCTATTCTCGACCTGTCCATCTTAAACACATACATCATTGTCCCAAAATTCAAAATGCTGACCCTACAGCAACTTCTTCCCATGCTGGGCAAGGAGTGTTGGCTGGTAACTCTAGATCTCAAGGAGGCATACCTGCACGTCCCCATTCGACCAAATTGCAGAAGATACCTCAGATTTCTTGCAGGATCAGAGCATTATCAATTCTCAGCATTGCCCTTCGGCTTATCTACTGCGCCCAGAGTATTCACAAAATGCCTGGCATCAGTAATCGCTCACTGCAGAGTACAGGGAATCCAAATTTATCCATACCTGGACGACTGCCTGTTACAAGCGGACAACAAAAGCAAGCTGGCAACAGATTTACAAAGGGTCATTTACTTGCTACAAGCCCTGGGATACACAGTCAATTTTCAAAAGTCAAGACTGAGACCATCCCAGACAAGAACTTTCTTGGGCGCGGAATTGGACACAGTAAAACAGATGGCATTCCTAACTGCAGAAAAACAAAAAGAACTCCCTCTTTACTTCTTGGCATTAACAAAGCAGAACAAACTAACAGCAAGAAAAGTTCTGCAGGCCTTGGGCTTCATGGCATCATGCATAATCTTGGTCCCACATGCCAGACTGCATATGAGAAAGTTACAGTGGTACCTAAAGAATTTATGGTCTCAACACAGGCACAGCTTAGAAACAGAAATACCACTAATCCCATGCTTAAAACAGGAGTTCCTATGGTGGGCTCGGGCATGCCAGTCAAACCCAGGCTTACCCTTCCACAACTTTCGAGCAACCCAAACTATCACAACGGATGCCTCAGACCTAGGATGGGGGGCACACATGCTGGACAAATGCGTACAAGTACTGTGGACTCAGGACCAGCTGCCTGCACATAAACCAAAAGAAATGCTGGCAGTAAAACTGGCAATCCTAAAATTCAGACCTTTCCTCAAAGAAGGCCATTTGATGATAAGGACGGACAACACCACAGTCATGTGGTACATCAACAAACAGGGGGGCACTCATTCTTACCCCCTATGCAGAATGACTTTGGACCTTTGGAATCTGGCTCTCAGCTACAACATCCAGTTACAGGCAATATTTGTACCGGAAAAGAGAACACCCTAGCAGACATTTTAAGCAGAACCACCTCGGATGCTCACGAATGGATGCTACACCCGGACATCTTCAAGGCCATCACAAAGAAATGGGGAATGCCACAAATAGATCTATTCGCTTCCCCACAAAATCACCAGCTCAAAACATTCTGCACAAGGACATTCCACCCACTTGCATGGAAGGTGGACTCTCTATCCTTCAGCTGGAAAGGCCTGACAGCATATGCATTCCCACCTCTTCCCTTGATGCACAAGGTACTACTGAAAATCAAAGAGGAACGTCCAAGGATAATTCTGATAGCTTCGAACTGGCCAAGACAACACTGGTACCCATTGCTGAGGAGCATGTCTCGAGAAAATGTGGTCAATACCCTGATGCCTCTGATGTTAACTCAGAACAACTACAACATCATACATCCAAACCTAAAACCTTGCAACTGACTGCCTGGAACATCACATAGCAGTAACTAACCCAGACCTTTCACAAAGGGTTAAAGACATTATCCTTGAAGCCCGCAGACCTTCAACAAGAAGGAACTATGCAGGAAAATGGAAAAGGTTCGTCATTTGGAGTACTGCAAGAGGAAAAGATGTGTCGAACATAGATATTGCTAACATTCTGGAGTACTTGGCAGAGCTTCTACATACAGGCCTGTCCTATTCCTCCATCAAGATACATGCATCAGCTATTTCAGCAGAATACAGCTTTGATCCTCCTGTCTTTTCACATCCTCTACTCAGGCAGTTTCTCAGAGGGATCAAGAATGTAAAACCTCCAAGGAAACCACCATTACCAGCATGGGACTTGAATTTTGTACTAGAAAAGTTGACACTCCCTCCGTTTGAACCAGCAGCAACAGCAGATCTACAACACCTGTCATGGAAAACTGCTTTCCTACTGGCTATTACTTCAGCAAGGAGGGTTTGAACTACAGGCCTTAATGGCAGTGCAACCCTTCCTAATCTTCCATCAAGATAGGGTGTCCATGAGAACTAATCCTACATTTATGCCTAAGGTGGTATCCAGAGTGTCTTTAAACCAGGCAATCCACCTACCTACCTTCTTTCCCAATCCACAAAACAGAGGTGAAAGAATAATGCATACCTTGGATGTACACAGACAGTTACGCTACTACCTGGACAGAACCAAAGGTAACAGAAAAACTGACCAGCTCTTTGTAGCCTATGCAACAGGACGGGAAGGAAAAGCAATTTCCAAACAGACAATCTCCAAATGGATAGGAAATTGCATAAGATTCTGTTACTCCTACCATGGAAAACCAATTCCACAGAACATAAGACCTCATTCTACAAGGGCTACAGCCACTACCACAGCTTTCTTAAGAGGAGTGGCAACCAAGGACATTATTGAGGCGGCTACTTGGACCTCCGTGCATACATTTGCCAAGCATTACAATTTATCTCTATATTCTAGATCCTGAGCAGGGTTTGCCACTGCTGTACTGCAAGGGATCCTGACTACACCATAATTATTATTCCTCCTCCCCTAGTTTGGCTATGGTATTCTACCCATTTGTTATAACTGCAGATGCATCCATGAAGGACATAGTACAGTTTTGTACCTACCATAAATGTAGATGTCCGAACTGGATAGCATCTGCAGTCATAGGTTCATAGGTTTAGGTTCATAGGTTTATACTAGGCTATCTGCCCTAAGGCATTTATAAGCCTAGCCCAAATTATTGTGGCTTACGCCACCCCTTATATGAAAAAATACTGTGCCCATTAGTTTGTTGTGCCTCTGTCCAGCAGTGACCCAGAGATGATTCCCGGGGTAAACCTACGATCTCCCATCCACAGGTCTAGATTTCTCTTGAACAGAGTCAGCGAGGTTCTCTGCCTCACATGGACCGGGATTTTATTCCACAGCATAGGAGTCCCTGAGTGATAAATCTATCCCTCCAGCACGTCCTATTTATATCCGTGCTAAGGTTTAAGTCGCTTGCTCTAGTGGTTTTGGTGGATTTGGATTTTTGAGGTGGAGCATGTCCATTAATTCGGGTTGGACATGGCCTTGTATGTCAGGCACATGTCACCTCTGAGCAGGCGGTATGCGACTGAATAGAGCTGGAGTTTCTTCAATCTGGCAGCATATGACAGATTTTGGAGTCCTTTATCCTTTTGGTGAGGAACTTTTGGGGTCTCTCCAATTGCTGCAGATGTCGGGTGAGATACATCCCGAATGGGGCATTGTACTCGATCATTGGTCTGATAAGTGAAGAGTACAGGGAACAATGACCTCACTAGATCTGGATGTGAATCCTTCATGATCAGGTGGGCAATGTAGAAGGTCTTTCTAACCACTTTAGCAATGTGAGTGTCAAAGAAAGGCCACTGTCAACCTGGGTCCCCAGGTCCCTGATAACCTCTTCTGTGCTTAGTGGATTGCCACCTATATGGTAGCTTGGGGTTACCTTGTTTTTCCCGAAGGGTATGACTATACATTTTTGGCGTTTAACTTCAGGCCATGGCTCTGGCACCAGCTATCTGTTTCCGTGAGTCCCTTCTGAAGGATATCAGTGTCGATGCACTTTCCACTATGGCCCAGTTTGCAGTCATCTGCAAACTTTGTCAGCCAAAGTCCTCCCATGTTGGCCTGTACTTCTGAGAAGTAGATGCCAAACAATAGGGGGCCAAGGACCGAGCCCTGTGGGACACCACTTGTGACCGGCTTGGAGTCTGACACAGCGCCAGCAACTCTAACCCTGTGGGTTCTGTCCTTAAGCCAGTTTGCAACCCATCTTGTGACATATGGGTTTACATTTAAGCTGGTAAGTTTTTCTACAATACCGAGTGGGGTATTGTGTCAAAGCCTTTGCAAGGTCAAGGTAGGCTGTATGGACTACCTTTTCCTCATCAATGGCCTTGGTGACTATTTCGAAGAAGTCGACCAAGTTCAAAAGGCATGATCTTCCCTTGACAAAGCCAAACTGGGTCGGGTCCAATGTCTGCAAGTCACCTATATCTTTGTTTATGAGCTCCATTATGATCCTCTCCATAGCTTTGCAGACTAGACTTGTTAAGCTTATGGGGTAATTACCAGGGTCCAGAGGCGCCACCTTTGTGGAGTGGGACCACAGTTGCCGTCACGCCACTCCTTGGGCACGTATCCTGTGGTAAGGCTGAGATTAAACAGCTGCCTTATGTGCGGGTTTAATTCCTCATTTAGCTCGTAGCACACAGCCGGGGACACCATCCGGTCCCATTGATGCTGTGCTTTTAGCTTTAGAGAGCAGCTTTCACCTGCGCATTTGAGATGTCCGGGAGGCTACACTCGGCTGGGATAGTTATCTCTCCTTTAGGAGAGGGGGTGAAGTTTGCACTGAACCTGTCTGCCAGTATGTTGGCAATGTCTGTGGGTTCAGTGATTTTTGTATCATTTTGGACTAATTCTGAGCATATCTGTGAGTTTCCACCCAGGTTCCTAACATAGCTGAAAAAGGCCTTATGATTGTCCTTTGAATCCATGGCAATTTTCTCTCAAAATTGGCCTTAGTTGATTTTATGAGTGCTCGATTTTTTTACTAATAATGATCAGGGGTGACTTCCCTTTATGGATTTTGTTCTATCATGTAATAGCTTTCTCCTCTTATTGTAAAGTTTGTTAATGGCTGGGGTCCACCAGACTGGACGTTGCCCTTTGTGGAAAGAGTCTTGGTTTTATTTGGGATTGCCTGATCCATGCAGTCCTGGAGGTGTTCATAGAAGGCATTTGTAAGGGCTTCCGCAGCTTGGGTTGTGGTTTCCTCTGACTCAGGGGCCTTGAAGGATACCACACCAGTCTTGAGTAGTGTGAAGTTTGCTTTAGAGAAGTTCTTCACTATGGTCTTTTTGTTTGGGGTGGGGGGGATGTGGATTTCCAGTGAGATTAGTTTATGATCAGATCTCACCAATGAGGGATATACTTCCGGTGTCGAGCATTTTGTCCCCATGTTTGTGACAATGAGATCTAGTATATTTTCTCCTCTCGTGGGAACAGTGACTAGCTGTTCCATGGCATTTGAATTTATGAACTCCAGGAACCGTTGGGCTAGAAAGTTAGGGCTTGAGTAATGTTCCCAGTCTATATTCGGGTAGTTGAAGTCACCCAATATGATGGTGTTTGGAGATACATTTATACCCTCCAGTGTCTTCAGGAAGGCTGTGTGGGGTTCCTGAGTTTGAGAGGGTGGCCTGTAGCATGCTACAATTTGTAGAGCAGTTTTGCCTATTGTTAGTTGCACCTGGATGGTTTCCGAAGCTTCATGCGTTGCCACCAACCTGGAGGTGTGAGTGTCCTTTATGAATATGGATACACCCCCTCCTTTTGTGGAGTGGTCCTGGTTTTGGGGCAACGCATGATATGAGGTAAAACCTAATAGTGCCGGGTGCTCTCAGGAGCCTTGAACCAGGTTTCAGTTACAGCACAGACATCGATGTTCTCCATACTGAGAAGGGCCTCGAGTGCGTGCATTTTGAGATTTAGACTTCTGGCATTGAGCAGCATTACCCTCAATTTCTTCCCATTTTGTTTTCTAGGGTGGTAGGTTTAGAATTTGAGCCTTGCCTAAAAAGGCACTATGGGGTGGCAAGAGCCTTAGCCAATATCCGAATCCCAGGGTGACAGGTGCAAGCCGTCCCTTGAAGCAGCGTGGCTTGTCAAGCATGTCATCCCAGGCAGACAGACACTGGATCCCCTTTGAATGACACCAGACATTAAGCCAATTGTTAAAGCTGATCATCTTGTCTCTATATTGTGGCATCATTCTTGGTGAAGGAAGGATACTGCTCAGGGTTAGGGTCATACCTGCCTGGGCTACATAATCAGAGAGCTCCTCTATGTCTCTTTTCATGCAGTCCAGGAGGTGCGTCTCAGGTCGTTCACACCAGCATGGACAATGACTGTGTCATATTTGTACTTGCTGTGGAGTGACCCAGTGCTTGTGTTATGTGGCGGATTCTAGCGCCCGATAGGCAGCTTACTGTGACCCTCTCCTTGTTCAGCCTGGTGAGTGGGACGTCAGTGTGTCTGACTATGGAGTCACCTATGACAAGTATGTTTGGTGTTGTATTTGGCCTTAAGGGCTGTGACTGCTTTGCACACTGCTTTTGTGGTTTATGTGTTGCTTGTGGGGTGTCTTGAGGTAGCAGTTGTTTGGGTGTCTGCTTTGGAGGCCTCTGCTGTTTAGGTAAATTTTACTCAGAGCCTCCGAGTATGTCTTTGTGTGTTTATGTGTTTGATTCAGTGGAGTGGTAGCATTATGTGAGGCTGGTTTTGTGGTGTGTGTAGTTGCCTTCTCCTCCTGTCTGGTCTTGCCAGTCCTGAGTTGAGAGAGCTCAGCCTCCAGTTTGGCTAAATAGCTGCATCTCGCAAGTATTTGTGTTATGTGGGAGGAGAGGGTTGTCTGTGTACATGAGGCAGTTATAACATTGCCTCAAGATTCCCAGATTCACCAGCTGGACCGAGAGGAGATTGACAACTGACCTTTGGACATGCTAGAATAATATTGGGAAATCCTTAATTGAAAACAAGGGCCAGTGGGGAGTGAGGGTGTAGTGCTTTTAATTTTAGTGCTGACTTATATAATTGCTTTAGTGAGCAAGTGCCAGGTAACTTGAGTGCAATGTGATACAAGTAACTAAATGCAAAAACGACAAACAGTAACTTTCTTTCAAGTGAAACAAGGAAATAAGTACAGTATGCAATGCAGATATCACTAGTGATCCACAGAAGCTGAGAAGTTGTATTAGGTGAATTAGCTTCCAGGGAAATAACAAGCAAACATACAACAAGTATATAAACAAAGCTAGATTCAGTAGGCCTGGATCTAGTCTATGCTAGAGCAAACAAGGTGAACCAATTTCAGTAAGATACAGTTCAAATATTCAGGCACTATAAACCTTTAACCAGAAAATTCCCAGCTCAGAAGGGCAGAGTCCAGCCTCTTCTCCCACAAGAGTGCAGTCCACGAACCTTCTTAATGTAAAATAACTGGCCTGAAGCCCAAGTGCCTAAACCAGAACTAATACACTTGGACACTGGGCTCTCAATCAGCAGTTCCCAACTTAGAAGGATGAAAGCTACCTGTCCTGCCACCACAGTGCTTGCCACAAACCTTCCTAATGTAAAACAACTGGTCTGAAGCCCAAGTGCTTAATCCAAAAGACTTGAATGATAGCTACACTTTAATCAAGTTACAACCAAGCAGTAATAAATACCATTGAATACTTTAGAGAATGTCTGGATTAGTGCTCAAGTTACACAAACAAAGCTAGATCCAGCAGGCCCGAATCCAGTCTATGCCACAGCAAACAAGGCACCAACTTCAGTAAGAAACAGTTCAGATATGCATGCACTATAAGCCTTTAACCAGAAATTCCCAGCTCAGAAGGGCAGAGTCCAGCCTCTCCTCCCACAAGAGTGCAGACCACGAACCCTCTTAATGTAAAATAACTGGCTTGAAAGCCCAAGTGCTTAAACCAGAATTAATACACTTTTAGAATAACAGACACTGAGCCCTCAATCAGCAGTTCTCAACCTAGAAGGATGTAAGCTACCTGTTCTGCCACAACAGTGCAGACCACAAACCTCTCAGTGCAAAACAACTAACTGGTCCGAAGCCCAAGTGTTTAAACCAAAAGGCTTAGAATGAGTTACACCAAGCAGTAATAAATACAATTGAGTATTTTAAGATGATGCAAAAGTAAAAAGAAGTAGGTAAAAACACAAGTACAGTAAAAGCAGATGAAATTTTTTTTTTTTTTTTTTTTTTTCTGAACAAGTGCTGAGATCAAAGAAACAGATTTGAGTGCTGAAACTAGAAAACTGGCTAGTTACAAGAAAAAAAAAACAAGCTAGAAGGCTTCCCTCAAACACAGAAGGGCTTGGGGGATTAGGGGGAGTCTCTTATGGTGTATTTGTTTGTATATATGTACATACATGTTTTTTTTTTTTGTGTTTGCCTTCTACTATTTTGGAAACATTGGCATTTATCCAAAATTTAGCTTTCCAAGAGGGCAATTGGCATCTGGGGCAAGAAACACTGAGGAAAATGGCGTCGGCTGATGCCTTTATACCCGAAGACCAGCAGAGATGACGTCGGGTGAAGTGCGACATCAGCGAGCGGACCCAGACTTTGGAATCCGGCCAACCGAAGGGCTGCCTGACGACAGGACAACCCATTTGTTATGACTGCAGATGCTATCCAGTTCGGACATCTACATTTATGGTAGGTACAAAACTGTACTTTCTCCTACTCAAAGCTAAGTACCCCATTGGGGAAACTTTTTTTCTTGCTCCAGTCCGATGTCAGAAAAAGTTAATACTTGTATTTCATGTGGGAAGCAAATACCTCATAAGGATTTTCATTCTTACTGTATTCCTTGCTTAGGCCCTGACCACGACGTAGCTAGTTGTCGGTTTTGTGCTAGATTCAATCAACGTACAATTAAACAAAGGTACGATTTTGCATTTCACTACTTCGGTAGGCATTTTAATTACAAAATGTCGTCGGATACGGTTCCGGCTCCCGAAGTTCACAAACGACGCAAGGACAAAGACAGGCCTCCGAGGTCCAAATCTGACGATATCGCACAAGCAGAGCCAGCTTCAGGTTCGTCCGTCAGTGAGGCGCTTTTGCAGCCCCTGTCGGCCATTTCGGAACCGATGGCCGAAACGGACTCCCACGAGGAGCCATCTAGGTCTTTGAATATTTCTATTGCAGGACCTTCGGACAGTGCTCCTTCGGATGGGTCCGGAGCCGCTGTGCAGGTACCGGCTTCCGAAAGGGTTTTCAGGCCTACTCGGCTTCTAATAAAGGCAAAGACTCCTTCCAAATCAAAGACTGCAACACAGGCCTCTTCTGATCCGGCTCCCAAGTCACAGAAGCAGTTACTTAAGATGGCGGAGGATTTACTTACTATGATTAGGGGTTCACATCCCCTTCCAGATAAAAGGCCAAGGCAGGAAGTTTATTATGACTCCTCTGATCAGGCTTCTGTTTCTTCAGTTTCTTCTTCTGACCAGAAATATTCCTTCAGCTTCTCCCCCTGAGGATTTCTCTTTTGGGGAAACTTTGCATGAAATGAGGGAACATTTCCACTGGGAAGGACAAGAGTATTCGGAATCTAAGAAAAGACTAAGGCATTTTCTTCTTCTTCCCCAACATAGACCCCTGGCTATTCCTCCTATTTTGGATATTGTGGATGATGCTTTTTCGGAGGCTAACTTAACCCCTGACTCTTTTCCTCCTGCTCCTGTTAAGCCTGAGAGATATTACAGGGTTCCTGATTCCCACCAGTTTTTATACAAGAACCCTACTGCTGACCCTGAAGCCATTTCTCAGGGTCCTAAGGGAGTTAAGGCCGCTTCTGCTAAAAACCCCATTCTCACTGAAAAGGATTCCAGATCTTTAGAAAGATGGGGCAAAAAAGTGTACACTTCTGTTACTTTATCTATTAAGGGTTTAAACTGTCTGTTTCATATGCTGAAATACCAGCAATTTCTCCTGTCTGTTTTAAAACAAAAGCTTACTTCCATTTCCGCCTGTGCAGATGATAAGGAATTACATGACTTAATGCATGCCACTGAACAAGTTGGAAAGCATGGTTTACACTGTGGATTTGATGCCTTGGAGGCTTCTTGTAGGGCTGCTGCCTCTGGCACAGTAATTAGAAGGCATGCATGGTTAAAGGAACAAAATTTGCCAGATCAAGTAAAAGCTAAATTATTGGATGCTCCTGTTCAGCATAATGTTTTGTTTGGATCTAAAGCTGAAGAGGTGATTAAAAAGATGGAGGACAAGGCGAAATCCATGCAAACAGTTAAAGATTTCTTAGAAGTACAGCCACCCAGATTTAGCAGGAATTGGCCTACAAAAAATTGGTCCTTTCCCAATTCAGACAGGCCTCAGAGGGGTAGATACAGACGCTCCCGAGGAAGGCCTCAAACACAAGCCTCTTGTAGACCAAGACAGTGGACTGCTTCCACTCCTAGGGGAGGAGAGGACAGGTCGCAAACTCATAGGAAACAGACTCAATGACTCCCTCTGTTGGGCTGCAGGAACTTCTTGCCTGGAAGCCCCTCTCGGAGGAAAACTTTCTCTTTTTTTCACCGAAATTGGACTCGTATAACCCAAGACAAGTGGGTTCTGGATGTGGTTTCAAGAGGTTACAAATTCCATTTTCATACCCTACCAAGGCCAAGCGGAAGGCCATATCTTCCAAAACATCAATGGACAGAGGCCTTAAACCAGGTGGAAGCTCTTTTGGCTATGAAAGCCATAGAACTAGTTCCACTTTCAGAGCTGGGACAAGGTTTTTACTCAAGGCTCTTTCTAGTCCCCAGGAAGCAAAATTCATGGAGACCCATTCTGGATCTGTCAGTCTTGAACACTTATCTAGAGATACCAAAATTCAAGATGCTTACTCTACAGCAGCTACTTCCAATGCTGACCAAAAATGCATGGATGGTAACTTTGGATTTAAAGGAGGCATATTTACACATTCCCATCAGGCAGGAATGCAGAAAATACCTCAGGTTCAAGGCCGGATCGAGGCACTTTCAATTCTCTGTGCTGCCCTTTGGATTGTCTACTGCGCCCAGGGTCTTCATCAAATGCCTGGCTCCAGTAGTAGCTTATTGCAGACTCATGGGAATTCAAATTTACCCTTATCTGGACGACTGTCTTATTCAGGCAGACAGCAAGGAGGTCTTACTCCAGCATCTACAGTTTGTTCAGAATCTTCTCAAGTTCCTGGGATTCACTGTAAACATAAAGTCAAATTTGACGCCCTCACAACAGATAATTTTTCTGGGCGCAACTTTAAACACAACAACCTGGATGGCATTTCTGACACGAAAAAAAGTTTCAGCTGGCTTCAACGTTCAAAACCTTGGCAACTTTAACTCGGCTATCTGCAAGGAGATTCCTGCAGGCTTTGGGTTACATGGCCTCCTGCATCCTTCTCGTACCATATGCAAGACTACACATGAGGAAAATACAGTGGTACCTAAAAAGTGTATGGTCTCAGCATTGCCACAGTTTAGACATACTGATCTCCGTCCTGCCTTGTCTTCAAAGGAATTCCTTTGGTGGTCCAAGGCATGTACTCTAAACAAAGGCAAACCCTTCTGTCTGCCTCCTGCCACTCTGATACTAACCACAGATGCCTCAGATTATGCCTGGGGAGCCCATTTTCAGGGCAACTGTCTGCAGGGCCTTTGGATCAGAAGCACCTGCATATCAATTTAAAGGAAATGTTAGCCGTTCAGAAAGCTCTATTGGCCTTCAGGAATCTTCTACAACCAGGACAACTACTGATACGGACAGACAACACCACAGTTATGTGGTACATAAACAAGCAAGGGGGATCTCATTCCTACCCCCTTTGCAGACTAGCCATGGATCTATGGAACACAGCTCTAGCGTGCAATCTGGACCTTCAAGCTCAGTTTCTACCAGGGAAGCAAAACTTCCTGGCAAGACAGTCTGAGCAGAAACCTTTCGGATCCACACGAGTGGATGCTGGACACCGAAATATTCAGGATGATAACAGCAGTCTGGGGATGTCCTCACATAGACCTCTTTGCATCCCATCTCAATCATCAACTACAGAATTTCTGCACCAGGACTTTCCACGATCAAGCTTGGAAAGTGGATGCACTATCATTCAGTTGGAGAAACCTCTCGGGATATGCCTTTAAGCCTCTTCCTCTTCTTCCATGGGTATTATTAAAGATCAAACAGGACAAGCCCAAGATGATAATCTTGCTGGCCCCAAATTGGCCTCGACAGTTTTGGTACCCAACTCTGAAAAACCTATGTCTGGAGCCCCCTTGGGTTTTACCACAGACTCCGAACCTTGTGTCCCAACATCAGGGTCAGGTTCTACACGCCCATGTCAGAACTCTCAGCCTGGCGGCCTGGTTAATCCAGGGTCTTTGATCCATTCTCTCCTACCCAAGCAGGTTATGGATGTCATTTTAGAAGAAAGACGTCCTAGCACTAGAAAATCTTATGCAGGAAAATGGAAAAGATTTTGTTCCTGGATGCAGGCTCAGGATTCTGATCCTCTTCTTCCTAACATTCCTTTGATTTTACTTTACCTGACAGATCTCTTACATAAGGGTCTCTCTTCCTCTTCCATTAAGATACATGCCTCTGCTATTTCTGCTCATTATAATACAGACCCTCCAATCTTTTCCCACCAGCTCATGCGACAGTTTCTCCGAGGAGCTAAGAACTTAAGACCTCCTAGATCTCCTCCCACTCCTGCTTGGGATCTCAACTATGTTTTGGAAAAGCTCACCTTACCTCCTTTTGAGCCTGCTGCCTGTTCTGACATCAAGTTTTTATCTTGGAAAACAGCCATCCTGTTAGCTCTGACCTCTGCCAGGAGAGTTTCAGAGTTGCAAGCTCTTATGGCAGTGGAACCTTATATTATTTTTCATCAAGACAGGGTGTCTTTAAGGACTAATCCTGCATTCATGCCGAAGGTGGTTTCCAAAGTGGCTTTAAATCAAACTATCCACTTGCCTACTTTTTTCCCCACTCCTCAAAATAAAGGGGAAAGGATCTTGCATTCCTTGGATGTACAGACAACTACGTTTTTACCTGGACAGAACCAAGGACATCAGAAAATCAGAGCAATTGTTTGTTTCTTATGCTTCAAGTTCCCAAGGTAAAGCCATTTCAAAACAGACTATTTCTAAATGGATTGCTCATGGAATCAGATTTTGTTATTCACACCATGGAAAGCAAATCCCAGGGAGTATACGGACTCATTCCACCAGAGCTGCTGCCACTTCAGCTGCCTTCCTCAGGGGAGTTCCTACCAAAGACATTTTGGAAGCTGCAACTTGGAGTTCAGTGCATACTTTTTCAAAGCACTACAATCTACCTCTCTACTCTAAGTCTAGGGCAGGCTTTGCTTCTGCAGTCTTGCAGGGCCTTTTAGCCGCCCCTTCTACTTTATGACCACCTCCCTTTCTTTCTGCTTTGGGATTCTACCCTACAGTCATGACTGCAACAGTGAAACACGATGAACATAGTACAGTTGTGTACACTTACCATAAATGTAGATGTTCGAGTGTCTTCACTGTTGCAGTCTGGGTTTCCCTCCCTCCTGTCCCCTCTTATTTTTACTTTTGTGTGGTTCCTTTTTTCACTATTCTTCTGAGGTGTATTTGCAAAGGATATGGGACCTTACTCATTTTGGGACTCCTGACATCTGGGGCAAGAAAAACTGGAGAACATGGCGTTGGCTGTCAGCTTTGTACTCCTGGCGCTCTGACGTCAGGGAGCGTGGTTGAACAGCCGATGCCGGACCCAGACTTTGGGATTCTGGCTGACCGAGGACTGCCTGCCGGCAGGGGAGAACCCTACAGTCATGACTGCAACAGTGAAGACACTCGAACATTTACATTTATGGTATGTGTACACAACTGTACTTTTTCATACTTCGAACAGAGCTGATTGTTTAGAATCATTACATTTACAGGATATAGCATTGTTCATTCATTCTCTCCTGACCTAGCAGATAAGCACCTGCTTCTCAAGTACATTTCTAAAAGGCATAAACATGAATATTGCTGTGCTAGCAATTACTAGGTCAGAGGGCATCTTACAAGTTTCAGAAAGCACATTGCAGTTTCAAAAAGCATCTTTTCAGTCTCGTATCTAACTCAATTTATATATAAAACAGTGCATATAAAATAGAATGAAAAACGTGTTAACTCATTTAGCTTCTAATTAGTATTAAGCATACACACATTAATACATATTTTTCTGACATTTCCCCCCCTGTTAATACTTTTTAATTCTATTTTCAAAAAGAATAAACAGTTTGCTTCTTTTCCTAACCTCTTCCATTCAGGATTTGCAGTTAAGAAAGTCATTCAGTTTAAAACTTTATGAAAGTGTTTCACATTCTAGCAGCTCTTCAAATTCAGTACTCTGATACATAGTCTCAGAAACTGATATATCTATAAATTCTTTGATTAATTTCTTCATGCAGGGGATTCCACAACAAACACAAGCTCCTATCAGGAGTAATCCCACACAAATGGCAATCAAGATGTTCGTTAGGATGGAACCCCACCCCCCAAACAAATTCTGGAAAAAGTCCGTCAGAGGGTTTGGGCCTGGTTTGGTCATGGCCGACACTTGCTGTATCACCTCAAGGTGGTCATTAATTTCGTGCTGATGATCTGGTATATATGCACAGCATTCTTCTTTGATTAAAGCGCAAGTTCCACCCCTCGCCGCTAGGGTGAAGTCAAGAGCCATTCGGTTCTGGAGCACTACAGTTCTCATAGCATTCAGTTCATCAGTTATCAGTTCAGGAGCAGAGAAAGTTGCATTACTCATCACTTCGAGAAGTTTAGACAGTTTTCGCAGCTCCCAAATCAATTTAACTGCGCCATATGCAGGTAATATGCCAGCCCACGATATAACAGTGTCACTCAAGTCCATGTGCGTCAATTTGGTACCCACTGTATGATGGTCTTTCCAGCCCGCCTCGATCTGTCCCACTGGATTTTCAGGCTTTTTAACAGTTTTCTTGGTCACATCTCGGGTATTTCGAATATTTCCCTGAGGCAAGACTGCAGTGTGTCGTATAGCCGGGACCAGGTACCACAAAAAACAACTGCCAGACCAATTCTCAGGTAACAATTTATATGCTTTTTTACGACACACAAAATAACAATCCTCTACTTTAGTAGTTACTTTGTTACGAAATGACTGCCCTGCATGAAACATTTTCCTATCTATTACAGATAACTGTTTAAAAAGTACAGGATTACGTTGCACTTGGTCAAGAGTTTTATGCATGGATTTAAGAAATGAGTCATAATTTGTACTACAAGCTCCACCCACATTGTTTGCTTTGGTATAACATTTATATTGTACAGTCACATTACACTTGCTCCAACCCAGTTGAATTGTGTCATTCTTGTAGAAATGTACAATTCCCTTTTGTGTCACAGGCAAATACAGTGCTACTTTATCATATGCTTTAATAGATACTGTGTCAAAACCCAGATTTTCCCAGGTCTCATTGACCCCTAGGGGGATAGCAGTCATTAATAACCCGCCCCGTATGCTGTTGGTATGGCTGTGCAAATCCAGCAGTTCGAAATATTAAAAGTCTCAGCATACTCACGTGTAATTGCCTGATAAGTGTTAAAGTTCGGGTGCCAGTCTGTTTGGTTCATCACGTTTAATCAGTTCAACATTTGTGGCAGGAAAAAGGAAAGGCCACAACAAAAAGAACAATGTTATTAGCATAGCTATCAAAATAATCATGCAAGTTTTCTGAGGTTGTTCAGTGTCTCTGTTCGCTCTATACCTGGTCATTTTGTTCTCGTACAACAGTAACAAGGTTTTTGTCCAGTTCAAAGTTCTTAACCAGTTTACAGTGTGTCAGATGAATCCAGGATGCTCGCTCCGCAATCTTGACTGCAGTGGGTGTCGACAGTAGTACCTGGTACGGCCTTTCCCACTTCGGAGAACTCCAATTTTTTTCTTTTCACTTTTTTCACCCAGAACCAGGTGCCTGGGGCTACTTCTGCTTCCGATTTCATTTGCTCTTTATCTGAAACAGAATTTAACTGCAAAAGTTTGTTATTCAAAAATCGCCTCATATACCCTGCAAGTGAACTGTCAGCCTCCTGCTCTGCAGACATGAGAGGTTTCCATTGAGGTGTGTAATATGCCCTCCCAAACAAAACTTCAAAAGGAGTTGATCCTTTTGCATTTGGAACAGTTCTCATGCTCAACAGTGCCAGAGGTAAACAGTGCACCCAGTTCTTTTGTGTCTCACTAATCAATTTCCTAAGTTTACTCTTCAACACCCCTCTACTAATCCTGCAGATTGGGGGTGGTATGCCCAGTGGTTTTTTAACGATATCCCAAATTAGCAACTAAGTTGTTGTATTGTTTGGTTTACAAAATGTGTGCCATTGTCACTATAAATCTTTTCCGGTATGCCATATCTAGGTATAATTTCTTTAACAAGGACTTTTGCAACAGTAGCTGCATCTGGATTTTTAGTTGGAAAAGCTTCCACCCATTTGGAAAACATATCTATAATGACAAGGCAGTACTTCTTATTTTTGCATTTGTTCAGTTCTATAAAATCCATACAAATAGTATGAAATGGATACGGTGGTGTGGGGAAACTCCCTTGCTTAGGTTTCAATGCCCCTTGTGCATGATGCTTGTTACAAACATGGCATGCTGCACAAAAATTTTTTGTGTAATTAGTAAATCCATACGTCGTAAACACACTATTCACTAACTGTACCATCCCCCCTGTTGAGACATGGCTCTGCCCATGGCTCAACAAAGCAGCATATCTAAAGTTAGATGGTAAGATTGGTTTCTTCTCTTTGGAGATGTACAGTCCCCTCTCAAGGATTGCTCCTCGTTTTATCCACTTTTGTTTTTCTACATTTGTAGTAAGTGTCTGCATTGTTTTTAACATTTCTAAATCTAAAATCTCAGAAGGTTGTAATTCCTCGCACAAAAGAAAAACGTCTGAAACTGAAGCTGCCTGTTTTGCAGCTGTATCAGCCCTCGCATTACCTTTTGAAATTCCATCCTGTTGCTTGGTATGAGCTACGCATTTGCAAATAGCTACTTTCTGAGGTAACTGAATAGAGTCTAACAAATCTAAAATAAATTGCACATGGTTAATTGGTTTACCAGTAGATTTTATCATTCCTCTATTTTTCCACTGCTGTGCAAAAACATGTACAGTAGAAAAAGCATACTGACTGTCAGTAAAAATATTCACTTTCTTACCTTTTGCTAAGGTACATGCCCTCGTCAAGGCAATCAATTCTGCTGCTTGTGCAGATAAGTTGTGTGGTAAAGACTTTGCTTCTAAAATCTCGGTATCAGAAACTACTGCATTACGCCACTAGGTTCTGTCCTGTAGGACCCCTCCTGCATGAGCCGTCCACATAGTATGTCACCTCGGCATCATCCAAGGGAACATCTGTAAGGTCTTTTCTAGGTAGTGTCTTTTGCTCAATCTCCTGCAGGCAGCAGTGTGGTTTGCCATCTGCAGGGCTTGGGAGCAAGGTTGACAGATTCAAAGTTGTGCATCGTTCAATTGTCATATGAGGTTGACTCAACAGTTTAGTCATACAGGAAAGATGTCTAGCAGGAGAAAGATATGCTACTTTTTCTTGCAGTAAAATAATCGCGACTGCATGAGGCACTCTCAATGTGAGATGGTTGAACAATACTACTGAGGCCGAAGCCTGCACTGCCATTGCAGCTGCAACTACTGCTTGTACACAGTGGGGCAAGGATCGCGCCACTGGGTCTAACTGTGATGAATAGTAAGCTATGGGGCGTTGTTTGTCCCCATGCTGTTGTGTTAACACTGTTGTCATATATCCTTGCTTACAGTCTACAGTTTGGAAAAATCGCTTATGATAGTTTGGTAATCCTAAAACTAAGGAAGATGCTATTAGTTGTTTCAGTTTGCAGAAAGCTGATTCTGCTTCTGGTGTCCACTGTAATAAATCCTGTGCTGCCATCGGCTTTTTGAATATCAAATTAGTCAGCGGAGCAGATTCCAAAGCATAATTTGGTATCCAACTCCGACAAAAGTTAGTAGTTCCCAGGAAGGACATCATTTCCTTCTTGGTGGCTGGTCTAGGTGCTTGTAATATTGCTGTTTTTCTGTCTTCATCTAATATTCTGCCTTCTTTGGATATTACATACCCAGGTATTTAACTGTTTTTCTCCAAAGTTGCATTTTTTTCTTGTTTACCTTGTGTCCTTGAGTAGCTAAAAATTGTAATAATGCTATGGTATCCTCTCTGCATTCTTGCTGGGTGGGGGCTGCCAGCAGAATGTCGTCTACATAAAGTAAAATCTGACTACCTTTCGGTGGGATAAATCCCGCCAGGTTACTTGCCATTTCCTGTGCAAATATCATTGGACTTTCACAATATCCCTGTGGTAGTCTTGTATATGTATACCGTTTCCCCTGAAATGTAAATGCAAACCAATGTTGGCTGTCTGGGTGTATCGGTATCGAAAAAAATGCATTGCTAATATCTACCACAGAAAAATACTTCTGTTGAGGTTTTAAATCATTCAATAAGGTGTGTGGATCTGGCACCATTGGTGCCCTGGGTATAACTGCATCATTCACAGCTTGTAAATCTTGGACCATACGCGTTCCCCGTTTGCTTTCCTAACAGGAAATAAGGGTGTATTACATGGTGAATCAGGAGATTCTATTAAGACTCCTTCCTTAAGTAAGGCTGCTATTATAGGTTTGATCCCTATCTCTGCATCCTTTCTCAAGGGGATAGTGTCTTTTCTGAGGTCTAAATGCTGATTTTGGCGTAATAGTAACTGGTCCTGCTGCACGAATAAGTCCTACATCTGATTTCCCTGTTGACCAAAGAGTCTCTGGTATGTCTTGTAAGGCTTTTTCCTCTTCCTCCAGTAAGAGTAATACTCAGCTATCCTCACTTGCCTGTGAGTGCACAGCTGGGTGTGTCTGTGTTATCCAATTCAATTTCTGCTTCTGTACTCCCTGTTCAGAGAGTTCTGACTCTGTCTGTTTTTCCCACCTTGTGACTTTTTCTCCTAGGTCTGCCCACTTCAAATTTCTATTTTTAGTTAAGCTTACATGTGGCACTCGATTAGATTTGTAAAGTGCTAAAAATTCCTGGGGCAATGTACAGCTTAATACACTGTTTCCTTCTGTGTCCCAGTACAAATTTTGTAATACTAACCTATTAGCATATGGTTTTTAAACAACTCTTGCTCATATTCTTTATCAGGTCCTGGTCTATTACAGTAATATAGAGTACAATGCAACAAATGCTGTTTGTCAGTGTCAAGGAAGGGGGATTTGCTGATGGCTGCGTTCATCAGTTCTTCGGTTACTGCCCCTGGACCAGTCGTAACGAAGTCCTGGCTGTACCAATAATATGTTTTACCCTCCGGTTGCACTACAAAAGTATCCATTTGTCGCTGTGCTTCCATACCCTGCATAGTTGGAACTACGGCTATGCCAAATATCTGCATCAAGTCTCTGCCCAAGAGATTTACTGGGCATTTTGCAGAAACAACAATTTTGCTTTTCTGGGTCATTCCTGAAACGGGGTCAGTTATTGCTATGTCATGGGAGAGTGGCTGCTGATACAGCTGTCCATTAGCTGCTTTCACTAATATGTAATCTGGTGATTCTGAATCTTCTGGTAGTTTGGAAGGATGTATCCGGGTCCGTGAAGCCCCTGAGTCACACAGAAATTTGACTTCCCTCCCCTCTACCAGAAGCGTAACTTCCGGTTTTGTGTCTGCTAAGTAGAGCTCTAGGCTCAATAATGCTAAGTCTAAAATTTCATTTTCTTCATCGTCTATGAATTCATGTACATCCTCTACTCTGCTACCACATTTGCATTTGTCTTTTCCTGTTTGTCCTTATCCAGTGATTCCTGGCTATCATATAGTCATTCCTCACCCTCCTTATCTTCCGTAGCTGCCTTCTTATTTAGCCTGCAATCCCTTGCCAAATGTCCCTTTTTTTCACATTTAAAACATTCACCACTTTTCTTCCTTTCTTCAAAATCTTCTGATTGTTTATCAGATAGTTTCCCTGGGCATTTTTCTTACCCTTCTTCCCGGTTTGTACTACAAAAACTTCTGACCCATCTTCTACTGCAAAGACTTGAGCTTTCTTTTTGCTATTAAAATGCCTTTCGGCATGTCTCGCATATTCAAGTGATGACTGTAATCTACTCGTACGATGATCTACCATGTGCTTTGTAATAAAGCTGCTAATGGGAGTAATACTGCCTTTTAAGAACGCGTTCTTTAGCTGTTGCTCATATGGGGAATCATGTGTTTGATCTTCAGGTACCTGCATTCCACAATGGTTATTAAAACATTCTAATAATCTAGCATAATATCTATCAACAGTTTCACCTTCTTGTTGTATACACTGATTAATGCAAGTCCAATCAGCCCTAGGCTTCCATTTCTCAGAGATTCGGTCCGTCAGACCTTTTACTCTGTTGTCCAGTTCTGCATTACTATGTGGGAGTGGTCTAAGCTCTGCGTCTTGGGGATTCCAGTTGCCACTGATCATGTGCCAATCTGGACCTACAATTTGTCTAATTACTTTTTCTACTTCTCCATTCAAATGGTAACTTAACCTCATACCCTGTAAGTCTTCTAAGAATTTTCTAAAATTAACTTTTGGATGGGGAATTCCCTCTGTGGCTTTCCGGATATCTTCCGGTGTCCACGGCCTATATACTAGAAGAGTCTGATCCTGTCCTGCCTGTGGATTTGGTACTTCTATGAGTGGACATATCTCTTCTTCACTCATAGCTTGTGAATTTCTATTTATTTCGTATAATTCAATATCCCCTCTCAAGTTACATGCTCGAGACCTGGTCTCGATAGGATCCCTGACAAACGGTTTTGATTTTGCAGGAACAGCTGGGTATAGCGGAGGTGGATCAGCTTGTCCACTCGCTTCATATTCTGGTAAGGGAAGTGGAGGGGGCGGAGGAGGGGCTGTTGCTATTACCAAGTTATTATCTTTTTTGTCTAAGAACATTGCTTTTGAATTTTTAATCTTTTGTTCCCTGCGATTTGCTTCCTCAAGCCACCTGTGTGCCTGAGGGACTCCTAATTGCCGTTGCTTTTTTAGCTGACCTTTCGCATCTGTTTTAAGTTGTCTGACGAGTTTAATAAGTGAAGATTTATCTAAATTACCATCAAATTTGTATTTATCAACCCATTTCGTATAGTACTTAACATTATCGGCACACTGTAATTGCATATATTTTGCGTCTTCGGTTAGGGGCGGGTCTCGGGAACTTTTCGTGCACTGATTTCCCATGTTGCCTTAGCTAAGCTAAAAATTGTTACGTAACCCTTCTTATCATGTGGTACCACAATTTTACACATTTTCACAGTTTATCTAGAATAACTGTCTACCTATTCTGTTTCCCTGATCTATGACAAGACAGTAATCTTTTTGTCCCTGATCTGCGCATGCAAATCTTCCTGACAAAACAGTTCTGTAACTAGTCCCTGATCTAAAACAGAAAAAGGTAAATTCCTCCTTACCTGACCCTCCGTGAGTTGATCCACCGGATCGTTGACTCGTCCTCCAATCCCAGATCAGAAACAGTGGCTGGCCTCTTTCGAACGACAATTCAGTCGGAGGTCTTTCAAAACAGAAGAGCCGATGTGGCCGCTTCTCCGTACGGGTACATGCCACCGGGCCCAATTCTGACCTAGGCCTAGAGTGAGAGGTACTTTCCGGCTCGAAGGACCAAACTGTCAAAGGAAAAATATACTTTAAAAATGATCAAAACACGGCAGGTTCAGGTTAAGGCACTTTAATCTTGCAGCAAGGAGACAAAAACGTGCTAATACAGAGTTTGTCTAACTAGAAACAGAAAATACATTCATTTTATACACTTTCTAATAAGACATTGCCTACCAAGCTGACGTAACAAATCACAAGTCTTTTCATCATCATTTACTAATAATTGTTCTCATGAAATTCTGCTGATTTATCAATTTTTTGTGAGAAACTTCCTAAGGAAAACAACGTGGCCTTGGCTACCACCGGTTAGATACATGCAATGTTTACCATTCAAGGTACTATGGTTAATTTAAGCACAAAGCTAGCAGTTAATTTCTCTAATAATCCTTTGTCTACACTGTCTCTAAGCTTCTGCAGCTGTACATGTTCTCATACTTCGAACAGAGCTGATTGTTTAGAATCATTACATTTACAGGATATAGCATTGTTCATTCATTCTCTCCTGACTAGCAGATAAGCACCTGCTTCTCAAGTTCATTTCTAAAAGGCATAAACATGAATATTGCTGTGCTAGCAATTACTAGGTCAGAGGGCATCTTGCAAGTTTCAGAAAGCACATTGCAGTTTCAAAAAGCATCTTTTCAGTCTCATATGAAACTCAATTTATATATAAAACAGTGCATATAAAATAGAATGAAAAACGTGTTAACTCATTTTGCTACTAATTAGCATTAAGCATACACACATTAATACATATTTTTCTGACAAGTATAGTAAAAGCTGGATTAAAAGGCTTGTATTTTGATGCAAAGTTGAAAGCTAAGAAAGTATTGGCTTTAGGATTAAGGCAGCAAACAGCCAAGCATATCTTTGGAGGTGCATAAGACAAGAACAATTGATGATCCCTCAAATTATCTATGGTATAATCCCAGTTATTCTTGTTAGATGTAATATGTAATTGTTTGCCTTGAGATGGGTAAGGCCAGTCTATAACCAAAATTCACAAAAAGGGAAATTGTCTAGGCTTAAAATGGTCCACAAGGGGAGCTAACCTAGTACTTGCCTATGAACCTACCTGAAATTGGGGGTTTGCATAATGGTCCGGGTGCGTACCTGACAGACACAAGGTACAGAGTTCAGTTCTCATCTTTGAAAGGAAAATTGACTAGGCTTAAAATGTCCCGTCAAGGCAGGTAGCCTAGTACTTACCCAAGACCCTAAGATGACATCTGTAAAATATTGGTGATCTTTAAAAGCTATTATGAAAGGTTATGCAGGTCAGAGGATCAGTATGAGACTATGGGAATTGTTTGTTTTTATCAGAGCATAAATCTCTCTAAAATTTGCGGTGGTGGTGCTGCGGTAGCGTTGTCACCTCACAGTTAGAAGTTGCCCATTCGATTCTCAGTTAGAGCGTCTTCTGTGTAGCGACATGCGTGAATGGGCGTTCCTTCGTTGAAGGTTGTGCGTTAGGCCCGGCAAGCCAGTACGAAAAAATCTACTGCCAATCATTAGTGGACCTGAGTTCCGCTGTGGCGACCCCTAACCGGGAAAAGCCAAAAGACACAAAAATAAATCTCTCTAAAGTAACTCTAGAACAGCCAGAGTAATTGATGCAACTTAGTATTAAGTGCTAGACTAGGTACTTTTGGCTCAAGCATCTAAAAGTGTCCAGCCTTGGATGAATTTTTGGTAGATGCTGTGACAAAAGGAGGTACTACCAGCACAGCTAGGTAGACTTGGGTAAATAATTGTCATTTGTGAATATCTAACTGATTTATACAAGATGCTTGGGTTAAAAATGTATTGAACTGTATGTTCTACAAGATGCTGGTGTTACAAATGTGTTACACATGTGTTAGAACTGTACATCATGTGTATATCAAACTGATATATGTGCAGACATTTGTGTTGAAAAGGTATTAAGTGCTTGTGTTTGAAATGTATCCACATGTGCCCTACTGGAGAGAATAGAAATGTACATGCATTATTGTAACTGTTTAAATGTATACGTTTTTAACAGAGAAATGTATCCGAAATTAAATCCCTTTATGGGCTAGGCCATAAAGATGCTATCCCTCAGATTTCAAGGCAGCCAGAGTAAAAAAATCTGTACCAAGAAGCTTTCTGTGTTGTCTTTGGGTTGAACTAATTGCCAGTTAGGAAAAGTGGAAGTGTTTAATTGTTTTACGACCTCCACAAGCTCAACGGATCTGAGCGAAGCTTTTTGTGTGTGCATTTTTTTACATGCAAGTGTTGAAATCCTGGCAGTTTCCAGGGTTGGTGATACGGTGGGAAACAGAGTCAGATGACCAGAAGTGATGTCATTCTACAAGCTGTCTGAGAAGTAATATTTTAGATATTATTTTAAGAAGTCTTTCAGTGAGACTGAGCATTCTGTATTATGTCTTGGGCCTGATAGCAAGAGCCATTCACCACATAATCTGCCTTGCTCTATTAAGTAAGTTATTAGGAAATAGTTTAATTCTGTTAGATTCAGTCAGGAGTATAGTGAAGCTTGGTTTAGATACTGTTTTTCTTTGTCTGAGTCTGTCCTTTGGTGGTGGTTTAAATATTTCCTGTGATTTGAACTGTGATGTCACTGTGAATATATACTTGGTATTTTCTTGTTCTTTTATTATTTATCAGATGTTCTTCGTGTTTCACTGTTGGTCATTACATTTGGGTGATCCTGCTGGCAGGTTGCCCTCAGTCGGCCTGAATTCCAAAGTCCTGGGTCCTGCGTCGGCTGTCGTCACCCCTTCCCTGACATCAGGTTGTCAGGGGTATAAAAGAAGCAGCCGACGCCATTTTCTTCAGTCTTTCTTGCCGTACAGTGCCCGAAGCAGAAGCAGTTCGCTAGTGCTGGTCGGCCGATTCCTGAGATTTTTAAGTTTGAATTTCAGATCCGAAGTCTTCTATAAAGCTAAGTACCCCGTTGGGGAAACTTTTTTTTCTTGCTCCAGAACCGATGTCAGAAAAAGTTAATAATTGTATTTCTTGTGGGAAGCAAATACCTCATAAGGACTTTCTTTCTTACTGTATTCCTTGCCTAGGCCCCGATCATAACTTTCTGGGTTGTCGTTTTTGTGCTAGATTTAAGCAACGCACTATTAAGCATCGGTATGGTTTTGCTTTGAACTACTTTGGACACAGGTTTAATTATCCAGAAATGTCATCGGAAATCCATCTGACTACCGAAGTTCACAAAAAACACAAAGAAAAAGAAAGACAGCCGAGGCTCAAAACCGACGACGAAGCTTCTCCTAAGCCAGTCGCCGGTTCTCAGTGAGGCACTTTCGCAGCCCCTGACGACCGCTACTTTAGAGTCGCAGACCGCTACCGACCCTCACGTGGAGTCGGCCATGCCACTGGAAACTCAAGGTATTGGAGCCTCGGACGCTAATCCTTCAGATGGGTCCGGAGCCGCTGAGCAGGCACCGACTTCTGAGGGTATATTCAGACCCAAGCATCTATACATTAAACCGACTTCAAAGGCAAAGACTAAAGCATCTTCAAAGGCAAAGAAGCAAACTCAAGAGCCACATGGACAGGCCTCCATGCCCAAAAAACAGATGCTCAAAATGGCCAAAGACTTGATTACCTTGATCAGGGGTTCCCATCCCCCTCCTGATAAGAGGCCTAGGCAAGAGACTGACTATGAATCTTCAGATCAGGTTTCCATTTCTTCTGATTCCTCTTCTGATCAGGAATATTCTTTTCCCCCTTATGAGGATTCTGATGCTGAAGAATCCATACCTTCAGCTTCTCCTCCTGAGGACTATTCCTTTGGGGAAACCTTACATACCATGAGGGAGCATTTCCACTGGGAGAGCCAAGATTTTTCAGAATCTAAAAAGAGGCTCAGGGATTTCCTGTTACTACCTCAGCACAAGCCACTTGCCATCCCTCCTGTGTTAGACATTGTAGATGATGTGTTTTCGGAGTCTAGCCTTGCCCCCTGACTCCTTACCTCCAGCTCCTGTTAAGCCTGACAGATATTACAGGGTTCCTGACTTGCATAAATTCCTTTTTAAAAACCCTGCTGCAGACCCAGAAACTATTTCTCAGGGTCCCAAGGGAGTTGAGGCTTCTGCTGCAAAAAACCCTACCGCTTCTGACGGGGATTCTAGGGCACTGGACAGATTGGGAAAAAGGTTTGCACATCTGCTACCTTGGCTATAAGGGCCTTAAACTGTCAGTTTCATATGCTCAAATATCAGCAACATGTTGTGGCATTGCTTAAACAGAAAATGTTGTTAAACTCTGAATGTGCAGAAAACAAGGAAATGCAGGATGTAGTGCATGCAGCTGAACAAGTTGGAAAGCATACTTTGCAATGTGGTTTTGATTCTTTACAGGCCTCCTGCAGGGCCGCAGTTACAGGCACTGTAATTAGAAGGCATGCTTGGTTAAAGGAACAAAATCTGCCTGATCATGTCAAAGTTAAATTATTAGATGCACCTTTACAGCATGATACTTTTGGTGTTAAGGCAGAAGAGGTGTTAAAAAAAAAATGGAGGACAAGGCTAAATCTATGCAAACGGTCAAAGATTTCTTACAAGTACAGCCACCTAGGTTTAGAAGACACTGGCCAACAAAGAATTGGTCCTTTCCTGTGTCAGACAGACCTCAAAGGGGGCAGACCCAGACGCCCTAGAGGCAGATCCCAGGCACAAGGTTTATAGAGGTCAAAGCAATGGGGTGCTTCTACCTCCAAAAGTGGAGAAGACAAATCCCAACCTTACAGGAAACAGTCCCAGTGACTTCCTCCTGCCTGCACCAAGCACTTATTTCCTGGCAGCACCCTTAGGGGGAAAATTAGCACTTTTTTCTCAAAATTGGCACATTATAACCCAGGACAAGTGGCTGGCCAGATCTGCCAAAAAATCAATGGGCAGAGGCACAAAAACAAGTCTCATCCCTCATGGACATGAGGGCCATTCAGCAAGTGCCAGAGCAAGAGCGGGGGCAAGGATTTTACTCAAGACTGTTCTTGGTGCCCAGAAAGGACAAGGCCTGGAGGCCAATACTGGACAGACCTATTGATTCTGAACACATACCTGGATATACCAAAATTCAAAATGTTGACTTTGCAGCAGCTTCTGCCCATGCTGGGCAAGAACGCTTGGCTTGTAACTTTAGACCTAAAAGAGGCATACCTGCATGTCCCAATCAGACAAATATGCAGAAGATACCTCAGATTCAAGGCTGGCTCAATGCATTACCAATTCTCTGCACTGCCCTTTGGCTTATCTGCTGTGCCCAGGGTCTTTACAAAGTGCCTGGCACCAGTAATTGCATTCTGCAGACAAAGAGGAATACAAATATACCCTTACTTGGACGACTGTCTAATTCAAGCAGAGGACAAGGACATTCGTCTACAGCATCTGGCGTTTGTGAAAAAACTTCTAATATGCGTAGGATACACAGTCAACGAAAATAAATCAAAACTAGTACCTTCTCAAAAGATAATATTCCTGGGTGCAAGCTTAAATACAACTGCCCAGATGGCTTATCTTACGCCAGACAAACAAAGGCAACTGACTACTTATTTCAAAATGTTATCAACAAAGGCCCAGTTAACTGCAAGAAAAATTCTGCAGGCTTTGGGCTTCATGGCATTCTGCTTCCTATTAATTCCATATGCAAGATTGCATATGAGGAAACTTCAATGGTACCTAAAATGTGTTTGGACTCAACATTGCCACAGCCTGGAAACCATAATTACACTCATTCCCTGCCTGCAACAGGAGTTTCGATGGTGGGCAAAGGCTTGTCACCAAAACGAGGGACAGCCATTCACATTACCCCCAGCCAGGCAGACACTAACAACGGATGCATCAGATTATGCCTGGGGGGCCCGCATGGCAGGAAGATGCATTCAGGGAACATGGACCTCAAACCAAATGCATCTACATATCAATCAAAAAGAGATGCTAGCTGTTGAAAATGCCCTAATAGCCTTCAAGGACCTACTTCATGTCGGGACAACTACTGATAAAGACAGACAACACCACGGTCATGTGGTATATAAACAAGCAGGGGGCCACACATTCTTACCCCCTGTGCAGACTAGCCATGACTTTGTGGGACACAGCACTGACTTACCAAGTACATCTGCAGGCACAACTCCTGCCAGGAAGGAAAAATACTCTGGCAGACGAACTAAGCAGAAACCTCATGGATCCCCACGAGTGACAGCTGGATCCACAAGTCTTCAGCATGATAACAAGGACATAGATCTATTTGCCTCCCCTCACAACTACCAACTAAAGAGATTCTGCACAAGGATTTATTGCAGACAAGCATGGAAAGTGGACGCCCTATCAGTATATGCATTTCCCTCTCTGCCTCTCCTCCCCAAGGTACTCCTAAAGGTCAGACAGGAGAAGCCAAAGATGATACTGATTGCACCAGACTGGCCCCGCCAGCACTGGTACCCAATATTAAGGAGCTTGTCTCAATGCCCAGCTTGGAGCTTACCTAAAGTACCGCATCTACTATCCCAGCAAAACAATCAGATCCTGCACAGCCAGCTCAGAACTTTAAACCTGGCAGCATGGCAAATAATGTAGTCATACAAAACACACCTCTCAGCAAAGCTGTGAGGGATGTCATTTTGGAAGCCAGAAGGCCTAGTACAAGAAAATCATATGCTGGAAAATGGAAGAGATTCTGTGCTTGGAACCAGGCACAAGGAACAGATACAGCTGTGCCAAATATTCCTCAGATTTTACAATACTTAACTGAGATGCTGGACAAAGGTCTATCTTCTTATCTATTAAAATTCATGCTTCTGCCATTTTGGCCCATTACAATACAGAGCCACCAATCTTTTCTCATCCCTTGTTAAAACAGTACCTCAGAGGAGCCAAAAATTTAACGCCTCCAAGGAGATCACCAATGCCTGCATGGGAGCTCAACGACGTCTTGGAAAAACTCACTCTTTTTGAGCCAGCCGCTACTGCGGATATAAAGTTTTTATCTTGGAAAACAGCTCTGCTCCTAGCAATAACTTCTGCAAGACGAGTTTCAGAGCTACAGGCACTCATGGCTTTGGAAACCTTTATCATTTTTTATCCGGACAGGGTCTCCCTGAGGACAAACCCAACATTTATGCCTAAAGTGGTGTCCAGTGTGGCTCTTAACCAAACCATTCATCTGCCAACGTTTTATCCAAATCCACAGTACAAGGGGGAAAGAATTTTGCATTCTTTGGACGTACACAGACAGCTTAGATTCTACGTGGACAGAACCAAAGTTTTCAGAAAGACAGAGCAATTACTAGTGGCATATGCTGCAGGATCACAAGGAAAGGCTATCTTGAAGCAGACTATTTCAAAGTGGATAGGCCACTGCATTCGTTTCTGCTACTTATACCATGGCAAGCTAGTGCCTAAGGGCATTAGGCCACATTCCACCAGAGCTGCAGCCACTTCAGCAGCCTTTCTCAGGGGAGTACCAACCAAGGACATTTTAGAGGCAGCTACTTGGAGTTCAGTGCACACCTTTACAAAGCACTGTCATCTGCCACTCTACTCTAAATCCAGGGCAGGCTTTGCCACTGCAGTTCTGCAGGGTCTCATAGCCACTCCTAATGCTGTTTAGCTCCAGCCTCCCAACCATAGCTTTGGGAATCTACCCAAATGTAATGACTGCAACAGTGAAACACAAAGAACATAGAGTTGTGTACACTTACCTTAAATGTAGATGTTCGAGTGTATTCACTGTTGCAGTCCAGGTTACCCACCCGCCATCCCCCTTTTCGTCTGATGGAACCTATCTTTCCTTCTCTGATTTATACAACCTGTGTGGTGTATTAGCTTGTGGATGATGGTAAAGTTTATATTGCTGCATGTAATTTTATATATAAATATAAATTTCGGCTACCGTTTTAGGGGGCACCCGACATCTGGGGCAAAAAAAACTAAAGAAAATGGCGTTTGCTGCTTCTTTTATACCCCTGATGACCTGACGTCAGGGAAGGGGAGACGACAGCCAGCGCAGGACCCAGGACTTTGGAATTCAAGCCGACTGAGGGCAACCTGCCAGCAGGATTACCCAAATGCAATGACTGCAACAGTGAATGCACTTTAACATCTACATTTATGGTAAGTGTACACAACTGTACTTTATATTTAAACATTTTATTGTGGCTTATTTTTGCAGAGATATTTAAGTTTTGAGAGTACTTGCATATTTATTTGGTGACACTGTGTGGACCCCTCTTAATAGCCTTGCTCTTGGTCAGACTACCATTTGTATTAATATAATTATTGCACGCACCTTACAGTAGCATTTAGATTTTGATGTACTGGCCAGACGTACGAGTCTGCATATAGAACAGGAGGACATCTGTGGTTATGGTAAGATTTTTACACAACTATTCTTTCAGTCGGTATATTGGGTGCCCTTGGACGAGCCTTAAGGTAGCTGGCAGGAGTGTCTGGTGGCAGTAATAACTACCTTATGCCCCCTTCTGCCCAAACTATAGCCAGTAGATCTATGCCAGCGTTTCCCAGGAGTGTGTGTACGTGTGTGTGTCAGCTACTTGGGCAGGGACACAAAGCACTGATTGGACAGAAAGGATGCTGAAGGTCTTGGCTTGAACACTCGGCTGAGATCTTAACTCTGTAGCTGTCTTGGCTTGGACACTCAGCTGAGATCTCAACTCTGTAGCTGTGCCAGTGAGGAGTCTTGACTGACTGTATTCCATGTGTGCCCTTAAGGGAAGTTGCACTTAATGCAGTAAGCTGCACCTGGAAATACTGTGTGTTCACCTGTCATCCTCTCCGTGAACATTCCCCACTGGTGCCAGTGGTGTGGATTGAGGCTCCTTGATTACTGGCCCAGAGGTGGGGTGTCACAGATGCCTTGGGGGCAGATAAGAGAAATGATTTTAAAATACTGTGTGTGACTAAAAAATAACATTCTGTAAGGGGGGGTGACCACAATTGTAGAAGGGGGTGCTTATTTCTGTAGTCCCTATAGGGGGAAAGGATCCTCTTTTGCCGTCCTTCTATGGGCTTGTATTAGCTCTTTCAGGGTTGAGATATTTAATTTTGAATTAGCAAGATTGATTGTGGAAAAAAATTACCAAAGTAGATATATTTTGACTAGTGTGGACCTTGGATGACTGCAGACACATAACAATATATGTAAAACCTTAGTGTTGATGCAGATTAAGTAAATCGGAAACCTTTACAGATGTTGAGCATTGATGCCAAGAA
The DNA here is from genome assembly GCF_019279795.1 of Protopterus annectens. NCBI lineage: Eukaryota > Metazoa > Chordata > Ceratodontiformes > Protopteridae > Protopterus > Protopterus annectens. The sequence continues at coordinate 1,382,960,418 of NC_056741.1, forward strand.
AACCTTTGACAGTATAGAAAAGTCTGTTGTTAATGTACTGAATCAGTAGGGTTCCCAACACATTTTATTGCTGTATTAAAAGACAGTTTGCCAGAGATTTTCAGCCCAAATTAAAATAACAGGGCTCTGAGGAGTTCTCTTTCTAGGGAACCATCAGGGATGTCCATTGTTCCCCTTTTTGTGATTTTTATTTTAAACCTTTGGCTATCGCTGTTAGAACTTTGGGATTTCAAATGTGTAATTATAAGGGTCTGTATTACCTAGCCGAACAACCAGAATGTGGACTAACCTTTAATCGACACATATTTGTCAAACCTGCACTTCAGCGAATGGCCAAATTATCAATTTCCTTCCAAGGGAAAGAAATTGGTTGGCCAGCTACACACACCACATTTTCACAAACACTATGTGCTCCCCACATCTCCCCTAACTAAATATGCTAATTCCGAGATCGCACTACAATTGGGAAAAGGGCAGATTTAAAAGTACAGCCAACAGATTTCTTTCCCTTGGAAAAAAATCGATGATTTGTCCGTTCGCTAAACTGCAGGTTTGACACATATGTGTCGATTAAAGGTTAGTCAACGTTCCGGTTGTTCGACTAGGTAATATAGACCCTAATTAGAACTCTAAACATTTAAAAATGTCTTTGTTTGTAGACACAGTATTACTTATGTTAATTTTATATACTTTCATTATGGTTAACTATTTGAAGTTATCAATAAGCTTATTAGAATTGCTGGCTTTAAAGATAATGCATTGAAAATGGGGAAGGGAAAATGTAATTGTATACCCTCACCAGAATTAGTATCTCAGTACAAGCTGCTTTCTGGTTCCAGTAAGTTAAATATGTGGAAATATGGTTAACTGATAGTTATGTTGTCCTGTCTCGCCTTCATTCTTGCTGGTTGGGTTCGGAACTGAGCATCAGTTCCTACTCTGCCGTGTACTAAAGCTCGAGAGCTTTCACTGGTTCGAGGCTACATCCTATCCCAAGATGCTCAGCGACTGTTACTCAGATCTCATTTGCCACTTGCAGCTTCGGGATTTCTTTTTCGCTGTCTCAGGCTAAGTGGATATTTTCTTTAACTTTTTGTGTGGCTGTTTTGTAGTTATTAAGTAGTAGGATAATTTCTTCTTCTTAGCTATATCTTTGAGTGTTCCTTGTCTTAGTAAAGGGCTTTTCTGCTGTTTGTCTTTTGACTTTGTGTGGGCTGTCATTTTTTCTTGGACCTCTATCTAGTGCTACCCCCCTTTTAGGAGTCTGTTTAAGATAGAGGATTCCTTTTCTCCTCTTCCCCTAGCTTAGCCAGTTTTCAGTTAGAGGGCTCCCCCTTTTTTCCTTTCGCCATTTAAGTTAGAGGCATCTCCTCAGGTTAGAGGAGTACGTTGTTTAAGTTACAGATTCCTTTCATCTTTTTTCCTTCTAACCTTTCTTTTGGAGAAAAAAACCTTCTCTTTATATGTAGTTGGTTTGTTTGTAGTCTTGCTCGTTTGTTGTGTGTTTTTGCACTTGAGTGAAACATTTACTACCGTTTGTGACTTCATTACTGGTTGTGACCATTTGCTGATTAAGAAACTAAGTCCAGTTTTAAAAAGTGTGATTCTTGCACACAAAAAATATCGCTCCCTGATGGACACACTAGTTGTGTGTATTGCTTAGGCGCCGTCCACCTGCAGAATTCCTGTTCTGTTTGCCATGGGGTTTAGTTCAAGTGTCCTGCAGGAATGGAAAACCAAGTTAATACATAGGGGTTTGTTAAAAGGGCCTTTTGATTCGGCTTGAAGGGACTGAGGCCTCCAAACCATCAGAGAAGTCATCCAAAACTTCGGCTCCAGCTTCCGAGCCATCGAAGAGACTTGAAAAACTGAGTTCTTAGGATCCGAAACCTATTGGTTCCAAAAAGGAAAAGTCTACATCGGTTCCACCTTCAGTTTCGGAACCGTCTCGTAGTCAAAAAAGGAGCCGGTCACCTTCCTTGGATCCGGTTCATTCGGTGCTGCAGTCTCCTTTATTGCAATCGGTGGTGGGTAGCCACAAGTCCTCCTCCCATTCCTCTCAGTCATCCAGGTGCCTTTCAGATGATGATGTAGAGTGGGTGGTTAGAAGGTTGCTTTGTACACCAGCCCTAGCAAAAATTCTCACGAGCCCAGCCCAGATGGTCATGGAGCTGACTTCAGTACTTACTTTACCTTCTGTTCCTCCTTCGAGTCAGTCGAGTTTGGAGCCAGAGTGCCTGCAAGTCCTGATGATGGAACCATTGGACCAGAAATCCATTCCTGGAGTTTAAGTGCCGATCTCTGCTCCGACCTCTTTGATTTTGTCGTCCGAGGGCTTTGGGTGCCTAGACTCCCTCGTGTGTTCCAGGGGGGGTGAGTTGAACCAGACCCTTGTTGGATCTGACTCTCCAACTTGGAGCTTCGGCGCAGGTGAGTTTGGCGCCCACATCAGCCTTGGAGCCATCCTCCTTGTTGCGGGGGAGGTCTCCCGGTTTCTTGGAGCCAGAGGTGCTCTCGGTCCAGGATTGTAGTGCCTTCCAGGTGATGAGGCGTGTGCTTTCCTCTGAGACTGCTCCACCCTCAGCTCCAGCTACTCTTCCCCCGAAAGGGCCAGTGTCAACCTCTGCACCATCCCTCCAGCCCCAGTGTAGGGAACTAATGCCCCGGGATGTCCTAATGGGTGAAACTCTGTCTTCTGAAACCTCCCAGGAGCATCCCCCCAAGGAGGTCCCTTGGAAGAGAAAGTGCAAGAGGAAACACATGGACTCCCCTGAGTCTGTCACATCCAATACTGATTTAGAGGATTCAGAAGGGTCCCCATGGTCACCCTCTGAGGATGTTTCTGTTCAGACATCTTAGAGATCCTGAAACAGAGAGGTGACTGGAAAGCCCTCTCTTCTTTTGAAGATGTCTGTATACCTGCAGGCATTTTGTTCGACCCTCCACCTCTTGGGTGTCTCCGCCTTTTGACCAGCTCTTGGGTGTAGTCAGTCAAAAGGTGTGGGGCTCTCCAGAGTCTGTGGAACCTGTTCCGAGGAGGCCCAAAAATTCATTACAGCCCTAGAAGACAGTTTCTAATCAGAGATGTCCCAGTAGATGCTGTGGTGGTGGTGGTGGTGGCCACCAAGAAGGAATTAGTGGAAACTTCTGCATCTGTCCATCTGCCAAATAAGGAGTCTCGAACGATGGACAGGTATGGGAAGTGTATGTTCTCTTCAGCGGCCTTTACCCTTGGGTCGCTGAATTACTTATCCCACTTCCCTCTTCTTCAGAGGGATCTCCTCAAGGAGCTAGGAGATGCACTCCAAGGTGCTACAGCTGGAGGGGTACTTGACAAGATAAGCTCTCAGCTTGCGACCTTCATCTATGTAACAAACTCCTCCATGCGCCTCATTTCATATGCAACCGATGAAGCAAACAGGGCAGCAGGCACAGGAATAGCTCTGGATGCATCTTTGTGAGTTTGCTGAACCCTTCAAATATTTCTTTATTTACACCCCTTCTATGGCTCATCCTTGTTTTGGCCAAAAGTGAAGGAGACTGTCACTGGGAGCAAGCAAGAGGGAAAAACTCTGTCTGCTGTGGGAGTACGTTTCTCCATCCCTACCAGACCTTATCCCAAAGGTCAGAAGGGTGGAAAAATGTGATTATGGAAATCCAAAGGAGATTTGCCAGACACTCTTGGTGAATTCTCCCCCCAGGGCCAGAGGGGGAAATAACAGAAGATGCCGTCTTCGCGGCAGAGGGGGTTGACAGAATCAGGGTTACAGAGGTACGTTCTCTAGTAGACCCTTCCAGCACTCCTGAAAGGAGGCCCACCTGTCCACCTCTGGAGGCAGTCTGAGGGAGATTATCACTGTACCCAAAAGCCTGGCTAGACATCACTCAAGACAAATGGGTACATTCCATCATATCGCCGGAATACAACATTCCTTTCTTCCTTCCATCAAGGTCTATCCCAGACATGCCACTCGGTCAAATGGATCAAGCAACCCTAGAAATTCAAAGGTTGCTAGAAAGAGTCATCCAAGAAATCCCTGCAGACCAAATTGGATCCGGAATTTACTCAAGGTTCTTTTTAGCTCCAAAGAAAGACCAGGGACTGGAGACTAATTTTGGATCTCAGCAGACTGAACAAGTCGGTAAAGAAAACGAAATTCCAGATGGTGACACTGCAGTCTATACTCCCTTTTCAGGGACAAGACAATTGGATGTGCTCCATAGATCTTCAAGATGCATACTACCATATAAAGATGGACAGTCGATCCAGAAGATATTTATGCTTCCAGCTGGGAGCCAGTCATTACCAATTCAGAGCTCTGCCCTGTGGTCTCACTACAGCCCCCAGAGTATTTACCAAATGCATAGCAGCAGTTATGGCTCACCTGAGGCATCAGCGATTCCGTGTGTTTCCGTACTTAGACGACTGGCTCCTGACCGCTGCCACCGAGCATCTACTAACCAGGGCAAGAGACGCCGCCATTGATCTCTGCTCAGAGCTGGGCATTACTACAAATTTAGAAAAATCTGCCTTGTTGCCATCACAGCATATTATCTTTATAGGGGCAGATTTAAACACAAAAGACATGGTTGCAAAACTGCCCCACAAAAGAATTCAAACGTTATGCCATCAGGTATCAATATTACTTATGAAGAAAAGGTGAAGGCAAAATTTGTCCTCAAGGTTTTGGGTTCAGTGGCAGCTGGCTCCAGTAAAGGCTGTCTTTTCCAAGATTCCTCTTGTCAGAGGAATAGCTGGTACAAACACTTACACAAAATGAACTGTTGGAATGTTGTTAAAAGTTCATGGACCTAAGAAATTTTAACAAGAATCCAACAGTGCCCAGCCTTGTTGCGACCTCTTTGACACACCCATCAACTCCAAATGCAGTAGCTACTTTTCCCTAATTCACCCTCCAGGGGAGACACCAAGGGATGCACTTGTTCACGTTTGGCCCCCGGGACTTCTGTATGCTTTTTCTCTGCTTCCATTAATTCCCAAGGTTTTCCAGAAAGCATAATTTAGTCTGAGGCTAACTCTCATTGCTTCTTACTGGCCTCATCAGATATGGATGTTCTTCGTGTTTCGCTGTTGCAGTCATTACATTAGGGTAATCAGCTGCCAGGTTGCCCTCAGTCGGCCTGATTAGCAAAGTCCTTGGGTTCTGCTTCGGTTGCTGTTCCTTCTTCCATGACGTCAGCCGATGCAGCCGATGCCATTACATCAGTCTTTCTTGCCGTGCGGTGCCCGAAGCAGTTCGCAAGTGCCTGTCGGCCGACTCCTGAAATTTTCTTTTTCGAGTTTCAGATCTGAAGTCTTCAACTAAAAAGCTAAGTACCCCATTGGGGAAACTTTTTCTTGCTCCTTACCGATGTCAGTAAAAGATAATAATTGCATTACTTGTGGGAAGCAAATACCTCATAAGGATTTTCATTTGTACTGTATTCCTTGCCTAGGCCCTGACCAATAACGTACCTTGCTGTCGGTTTTGTCATTTATTTAATCAACGCACTGTCAAACGTCGGAACATTTTTGCTTCTAAATATTTTGGCTCACGCTTTAATTATCCAGAAATGTCATCGGTTAGCAATCAGACTACCGGAATACCTAAAAAAAAAAAAAAAAAAAAAAAAATGCAAAGAAAAAGACAGAGACAGGCCGTTGAGGTCCAGAACTGCCGATGACGCTTCTCCTAAGCCAGTCGCCAGTTCGCCGGTACTCAGTGAGGCGCTTTTGCAGCCCCTGATACCCACTACTTCTGATTTGCAGGCCTCTACTGAGACCCATTCGGAGTCCGGTATGCCGCGAGATGCTTCAATTATGGAACCTGCAGATGTCTCTACCCTGGATGGGTCTGGAGCCGCTGTGCAGGCACCGGCTTCTGAGGGTGTTTTCAGGCCTACAGATTTCTATATTGGACCGACGTAGTCTTCAAAACTAAGGCCAAAATCTCCACCTATACCTAACGAACCGATGCCTGGGCCACATGTGCAGGCTCTTATGCCTAAAAAACAAATGATCAAAATGGCTGAAGATTTAATTACTCTGATCAGGGGTAGCCAGCCCCCCCTTCTAAGAGGTCTAGGCAAGACTTTGATTGTGACTCTTTAGAACAGGATTCTATTTCTTCTGACTCTTCTAATGAACCGGAATTGTCTATACTTACTTATGAGGACTCTGATGCAGAAGATTCCATTCCTTCTGCTTCTCCCCCTGAGGATTTTTCTTTTGGGGAAACTTTACATACCTTAAGGGAACATTTCCATTGGGAAAGTCAGGATTTCTGAATATAAAAAGCGACTTGGGAATTTTCTTCTTCCCCAGCGTAGGCCTTTGGCTATACCTCCTGTTCTAGACATTGTGGATGATTTTTTTTTCAGAATCTAGTATGGCTCCTGATTCTCTGCCTCTGGCTCCTTGTAAGCCAGACAGATACTACAGGGTCCCTGACTCCCACAAATTCCTTTTCAAAAATCCTGTTGCAGATCCTGAAACCATTTCTCAGGGTCCCAAGGGCATTAAGGCTTCTACAGCTAAATATCTTACCCCTTCTGATAGAGATTCCAGGGCGCTGGATAGATGGGGTAAAAAGGTTTACACTTCTGCAACCTTGGCAATCAGGGCTTTAAACTGTCAATTTCATATGCTAAAATATCAACAGCATATCATGGGACTGCTTAAACAGAAAATGATGTTAATTTCTGACTGTGTGGAAAACAAAGATTTACAGGATTTATTGCATTCAGCTGAACAAGTTGGAAAACATACTTTGCAGTGTGGTTTTGATTCTTTGGAGGCCTCTTGCAGGACTGCTAAACTGAGTTTGTGCTAAGAAGGCATGCTTGGCTCAGAGCAAAATCTGCCTGATGATAAAGCAAAGTTGTTGGATGCTCCTTTACAACAGGACCGTCTCTTTGGCAATAAGGCTGAAGAAGTTTTAAAAAAGATGGAAGATAAAGCTAAATCTATGCAAACTGTGAAAGATTTCTTACAAGTGCAACCTCCCAAGATTTAGTAGGCACTGGCCTACTAAGAACTCGTCCTTTCCAGTTCCTTCGAGAGCCACTCAAGTCAAAGCCAGACATTCCAAAGGCTCCAGGTTTCAGTCACAAGGGACTTTCAGAAAAAAACAATGGGGTTCCTCCTCTTCCAAATCTGGAAACAACAAGACACCTCCCTATGGTAAGCAGTCTCAATGACTTCCCTTTACACTTACCAAGCACTTAACTTTTAGCCGCCCCTTTGGGGGGAAAACTGGCTCTTCATGCAAGAAACTGGCAACTTATAACCCAGGACAAATGGGTTTTAAATATAGTATTCCAGGGATTCAGATTTAATTTCCACACGTTGCCAATCCCAAATGGATGGCCAGACCTGCCCCCAAATCAGTGGGCAGAGGCCCAGAAACAAGTACGTTCCCTCATGAGCATGGGGGCTATTCAACCAGTTCCAGAAGAGGAAAAGGGACAAGGTTTCTATTCAAGACTTTTCCTGGTACCCAGAAAAGACAAATCATGGCGTCCAATCCTGGACTTACCTACTCTAAACACCTTTCTGGACATTCCAAAATTCAAGATGCTGACTCTTCACCAGTTACTTCCTATGCTAGACAAAAATGCCTGGTTGGCAACTCTAGATTTAAAAGAGGCTTACCTGCATATCCCAATCGGGGAATCTTGCAGAAGATACCTCCGCTTCAAAGCAGGCTACTTGCATCACTAGTTCTCTGCACTGCCCTTTGGCTTATCTACTGCGTCCAGGGTCTTTACAAAGTGCCTGGCTCCAGTAATTGCATTTTGCAGGCAAATAAATATTCAAATATATCCATACCTGGACGATTGTCTAATTCAGGCAGAAAACAAGGAGACACTTCTAAACCATCTGGCGTTTGTAAAAAGGGTTCTAACTTGTCTAGGGTACACTATAAACGAAAAGAAATCACAACTGGTACACTCTTAAAAAAATTACATTCTTGGGTGCAAGCTTGAATACAACTGCCCAGATGGCTTTCCTTGCGTCAGAGAAGCAAGTTCATTTGGTGACTTACTTCAAACAGGTGGCCACAAAAACCCTGCTTTCTGCATGCAAGCCTTGGGGTTTATGGCCTCCTGCATTCTTCTAATTCCATATGCAAGACTGCATATGAGGAAACTTCAGTGGTACTTAAAAAGTCTATGGAGTCAGCATTGTCACAGCCTGGAAACAACGATTCCTATCATACCTTGCCTGCAACTAGAGTTCCTATGGTGGGCAGAGGCCTGCCACCAAAACAAGGGACTGCCATTCAAAACACCCCCTGCTGCCCAAACCCTAACTACAGACGCATCAGACTATGCTTGGGGGGTACATCTGGCAGGAAAGTGCATTCAGGCAAATGGAGCCCATATCAAATGCACCTTCATATCAGTCAAAAAGAAATGCTAGCTGTACAGAATGCTCTGACAGCCTTCAAGGAGTACCTTCATCCAGGACAATTAATGATAAAGACAGACAAAACCACTGTTATGTGGTACCTAAATAAGCAGGGGGTACACACTCCTACCTCCTTTGCAGACTAGCCATGGCATTGTGGAACACAGCCTTAACCTATCAAGTACAACTACAAGCTCATTTCCTGCCAGGAAAGCTGAATACTCTGGCAGATAAACTAAGAAAAAATCTCATGGACACACACAAATGGAAACTGGAACCATGGATTTTCAACATATTGACACGCAAATGGGGGAGCCTAGACATAGATCTTTTTGCCTCACCCCAGAACTGTCAGTTGGACAAATTTTGCACAAGAACTCATCACAAAAAAGCCTGGAAAGTGGATGCTGTATCCTTCAGCTAGAAAAACCTATCCGTCTATGCCTTTCCCCCTCTGCCAGTGCTCTCCAGAGTTCTAATAAAAGTCAAACAAGACAAACCAACAATGATTTTGATTGCTCCAGACTGGCCTCGCCAACACTGGTACCCACTCCTGCGCAGTGTTTCACACCTTCCACCGTGGCACCTGCCTCAGACACCTTACTTTACTGTCTCAGCAGAACAACCAAATTCTGCACACTCCACTCCAAACTTTGAATCTTGCAGTGTGGCTAATCACCTAAAGTCACCCTTAGCATCCCTCAGCAAACCTGTGATGGATGTCATTTTGGAGGCAAGAAGGCCTAGTACTAGAAAATCTTATGCTGACAAATGGAAAAGATTCTGTGCCTGGAATCAGTCTCAAGGGATAAGCACAGCAGTGCCCAACATTCCTCAGATTTTCCACTACTTAACTGAGATGCTTCACAAGAGCCTGTCCTTTTCTTCCATAAAAATCCATGCCTCAGCCATTTCAGCTCATTACAATACAGACCCCGCCTCTACTCTCATCCTCTGCTAAAGCAGTATCTCAGAGGGGCCAAAAACTTAAGACCACCCAGGAGAGCTCCAACCCCTGCTTGGGACCTCAGTTTTGTATTGCAAAAGCTCACTCTCCCTCCTTTCGAGCCAGCTGCTACTGCAGACTTAAAATTTCACTCCTGGAAAACTGCTTTCCTTTTAGCAGTCACTTGAGCTAGAAGGATTTCCGAATTACAGGCTGTTATGGCAGTGGAGCCTTTCATCATTTTTCATGCGGACAGGGTATCTCTGAGGACCCATTCCATCATTCATGCCTAAGGTGGTATCCAGTGTGGCTCTTATTCAGACCATACATTTGCCAACTTTCTTTCCCAATCCACAGAACAAGGGGGAGTGGATTCTGCATTCATTGGATGTACACAGACAACTTAGATTTTACTTAAACAGGACGAAATCTCAAAGAAAATCTGAACTGCTGGTGGCATTTGCTGCAGGGGCAGAGGGAAAGGCTATTTCAAAGCAAACCATTTCCAAATGGATAAGCCATTGTATTAGTGCCTGCTATATGCACCATGAAAAAACTATCCCCCAGGGAATCGGATCCCATTCCACCAGGGCTGCATCTACTTCTACTGTCTTTCTCAGAGGTGTTCCTACTAGGGACATTCTAGTAACTGCTACCTGGAGTTCAGTTCATACGTTCACCAAACATTACCATTTACCACTTCTCTAAATCCAGAGATGGCTTTGCCACTGCTGTCCTGCAGGGCCTTATAGCTGGTCCTAATGCTGTATAATTCCCTCCACCCAACCATAGCTTTGGGAATCTACCCAAATGTAATGACTGCAACAGTGAAACACAAAGAACATAAGTTGTGTACACTTAACATAAATGTAGATGTTAGAGTGTATTCACTGTTGCAGTCCTGGTTACCCTCCCTCCAGCCACCTATTTTTCTTTGGCTATATCTCTACTTTCTTTCACTATGCTTAAAAGTCCTTTTGGTGTATTTGCTTTTGGGATTGGAGGTATATTTTTTTTGTTATAACCACAAGAAAGACCAGTGAAAAAACAGCTCTACTTTCCACCAGAATAAATTTATTAATAAAACCTTATAGTGTCGTCTCTAGCACCTCGGCTGTTGCCTTTACAGAGTAAAAAACTTTACCCATTAATACATCCACATTATATACTCTCTTAACATTTCATATTCCAATAAATCAATTAAACAATTAAATAAAACTGCTCATAATTACTAATAAAACAATCAACATATAAAACCCTGTCAATTGCACTCTGTTAAGCCCCCTGGGTTGTAAAGTTTCATATTTCATGATAAGAATAGCTTATTTTTTCTTTAAAATATACTTTAATAAATTTTCATTACCATACTGGTGTTCTACTTGTTCTAAAACTGTAACTTTCATTTCCTTAATAACCTCCCCATGTACCAAATGAAAATGTTCTGCTACTGGACTCATCATTTTTTTATTTTTTATATCCCTGATGTGTTCCTTTACTCTTTCTGCTAAACTTCTTTTGGTCTCCCCTATATAATTCTTACCACATGAGCATTTAATCAAATAAATTACACCCCTACTCGAACAGGAATATACTCCCATGGTGTTAAAACTTCTATCTCCTATTTTTACTGCCTCATTTTGTTATATACTGGCATACTGAACATTTTCCACAAGGAAACGTTCCCTTTTTAGTAGCAACATTTCCTATTTTTTGTATTGGTCTTCTATATCAACCCCGAACTAAAAAAATCTTTTAAACTGCGTCCCCTCCGAAAGGAGACGCAGAGTTCAATGTCCATTAATGAAGGCACTTCCCTTCTAATTTGTTTCCAAAAACTTTTTACTATTTCATTCACTCTGTTAGAAAAAACAGTGTATTTGGTAACAAGGAACATTTTAGAATTTTCTTTCTATTTATTATTTCAAAATTGTTATTCTTAACAATTCTCTTACTAGATATTCCATTATTACCTTTTTCATATAACTTCGCATAAATTGATTTAACTTCATCTAAATTATAACCTCTCTCTATGAAGTTATACACACTATTTTTAGCTTCATTTTTTGCCTCTTTGACATCACTACATAGTCTTTTAATTCTCAACATTTCTCCATAAGGTATAGACTTTAGAGTATGTTCTGGATGACCGCTGGTGGCATATAACATCCTGTTTATCTGATTGAACTTCCTATGTATCATAGTGTAGATCGTTTTACCTATTTGTCCTTTCAAAGAAATGTCTAAATAATTAATTTCTACACCTATCTGTATCCCATCAAATTTGATTTTATAATTATTGTTGTTTGGATATTCCACAAATTCATGAGCCAGATTTTTCCCCCCTTACAGATAAAAATTAAATAATCTATAAAGCGAAAATACTTAAGCACATGTCTGTTGAAAAACTGACTTCTGTAAATATATTCATTCTCAACCAGCCCCATGAATAAATAGGCATAAACTGGGGCAAATGCCGCTCCCATTGCTGTTCCTACTTTCTGTTTATATAACTTTCCATCAAATTCAAAAATATTATTAGTCAAACAGAAGTATAGTAATTCCATAACATATTGAGTCCTAGGTGTATCCCTAAGAAAATGTTGTACTAGTAAGAGAATTGTTAAGAATAACAATTTTGAAATAATAAATAGAAAGAAAGAAAATTCAAAATGTTCTTTGTTACCAAATACACTGTTTTTTCTAACAGAATGAATGAAATAGTAAAAAGTTTTTGGAAACAAATTAGAAGGGAAGTGCCTTCATTAATGGACGTTGAACTCTGTCTCCTTTCGGAGGGGACGCAGTTTAAAAGATTTTTTAGTTCGGGGTAGATATAGAAGACCAATACAAAAAATAGGAAATGTTGCTACTAAAAAGGGAACGTTTCCTTGTGGAAAATGTTCAGTATGCCAGTATATAACAAATGAGGCAGTAAAAATAGGAGATAGAAGTTTAGAAGAAGATAGAAGTGGGAGTATATTCCTGTTTGAGTAGGGGTGTAATTTATTTGATTAAATGCTCATGTGGTAAGAATTATATAGGGGAGACCAAAAGAAGTTTAGCAGAAAGAGAAAAGGAACACATCAGGGATGTAAAAAATAAAAAAATGATGAGTCCAGTAGCAGAACATTTTCATTTGGTACATGGGGGGGTTATTAAGGAAATGAAAGTTAGAGTTTTAGAACAAGTAGAACACCAGTATGGTAATGAAAATTTATTAAAGTATATGTTAAAGAAAAAAGAAGCTATTCTTATCATGAAATATGAAACTTTACAGCCCAGGGGGCTTAACAAAGAGTGCAATTGGCAGGGTTTTATATGTTGATTGTTTTATTAGTAATTATGAGCAGTTTTATTTAATTGTTTAATTGATTTATTGGAATATGAAATGTTAAGAGAGTATATAATGTGGATGTATTGATGGGTAAAGTTTTTTACTCTGTAAAGGCAACAGCCGAGGCGCTAGAGACGACACTATAAGGTTTTATTAATAAATTTATTCTGGTGGAAAGTAGAGCTGTTTTTCACTGGTCTTTCTTGTGGTTATAATAATATTGCTTTTTGGTTTGTGGCTGAAATATATATTTTTTGTGTTTTTAAATTTTATTTGCTCCCCATTTGGGGGGCACCTGACATCTGGGGCAAGAAAAACTGATGTAATGGCATCGGCTGCATGTTTTATACCCCTGACGACCTGACGTCATGGAAGAAGGGACAGCAACCGATGCAGGACCCAAGACTTTGTTAATCAGGCCGACTGAGGGCTACCTGCAGCAGATTACCCAAATGTAATGACTGCAACAGTGAATACACTGTAACATCTACATTTATGGTAAGTGTACACAACTGTACTTTCCCCTTTCTATGGCCCCATCTTCAGGAGGAGCCTTGTATCATGGACCCAGTGCCGGATTTTCTGATTCATCAGTCAGGAACGCTCCACCCCTCTCTCCAAAGCCTTAAGATGACAGCTTGGTTACTCCACTTCCCTTCTTAGCTAGGCTTCCAGAACTATCCCTGGCAGTACGACACATTCTGGTTTCGTCACACAAGAATACAACCAGGAAACTTTATACAATCAAATGGAAGAGATTCTCTTGTTGGACTGACAAAAACTATATAGACCCCTTTACAGCCCCTGTATCTGCAATCCTGGAATTTTTAACAAACTTTTAATCAGGGTGCAGCGGCAGCCACGGTACAAGTACATCTGGCTGCCGTATCAAACTACCACGTAGGAGATATGGCATCCAGTATACTGTCCCATAGATTATGCAAAGCCTTTCTGAGGGGTACATTCCTTTTAAGACCTCCCATAAGAGAACCAGCCAGCCTCCTCTTGATAACTAAAGTTCTTATCTTGGAAGACAATCTTCTTAACCGCCATTACTTCCACTAGGAGGGTTTCAGGACTGCAAGCTCTGTCTATCCGTCCTCCCTGTCTGATTTTCCACAAAGACAGAGTTTCCCTCAGAAGAAATCCTTCTTTTCTGACAAAAGTTTGTTCTAAGGCCAGTTTAAATCTGTCTGTTGAGCTTGCCCATATTTTTCCCTAATCATGGCAAGACAGAATACAAGCTTCCATTGGATGTTCATAGGCAGTTGCACTTTTACTTACATAGGACAAAGGAATTTATAAAATCTGACAGTTTGCTTCATTTTCAGAAAATATAAAAGGTACTTCAGTTTCAAAAGTCACCTTATCAAAATTGCTTGCAGACACCATTACGTATGTCTAACTCTCAGACTAAACAGCTGCCGGGAAAAATTAGAGGGCATTCAACTAGAGCTGTGTCTACTAACACTGCCTTTCAAGGCAGACTCCCTTTAGATTCAATTTGTACTGCAGCTACATGGGTTAACCCTCATACCTTTATCACTCATTACAAAGTAGATGTGGCCTCCCGGAACAGGGCATCCTTTGGTTCCACTGTTCTGAAGAGTTTATTCCCTTGAGCCACCCGAAAAAGAAGGTGCTGGGGACACTCTCCCAACCAGCAAGAATGAAGGTGAGATAGGACAACATAACATAAAGAAGTTATGTACTTGCCATAATGTTCCATGTTTGTTGCACATGATCTCGCCTTCATTCTTGCATCCCACCCCCCTTCCCCCTTCCTGGTGGATCAACAGGAAATTTCTGAAATTGGCTGTAAATTGCCTGATTCCCTTCATGCCTTTCGAATTATGGGCAGCGGATCTGTTGTTATTATATTGGTTGGCAGTGTCTAGTGATTAGTTCTCTCAAATGAGATCTGGGTAACAGTCGCTTGGCATTTTGGGATAGGATGTATCCTCGAGCCAGTGAAAACTTTCGAGCTTTACTATGCGGCCAAGTCGGAACCGATGCTCTGTTCTGAACCCAACCACCAAGAATGAAGGTGAGATCATGGACAACAAACATGGAACTTTATGGTGAGTACATGACTTCTTTTTTGTATGGTTTGCCAAGAACTGATTTGGACAAAGTTAAATGAGACAATTAAATCAGGTGGAAATTGCTTATTTTTAATGTAGACCAAACCTGTACGCCCTGGCGATGTTTATTCTCCCTCATTTTCTGTACTAGTGTAAAGCCCTCCTGGATCTCGCCTCAAAGGGTTAACCAAGATTTCTGTAATAGAAAATAGAGTTTTAAATTTATGGGGGGGTGATAAGTAATAACCTAGAATGAGGTGGAATAAACATTGTCCTAAATATTTTGGAGTGATGGCGATCTCCAACTTTCAGGGGTATGGTACTGTCATAATATGGAAATTATACAAATTGTTTCTTGTAATCTTGTTTATCAGTTGGAAGAAATTATGTAGGTGTAAGTAGGGTTTGATAAAGGTTACTTTTTGTTTGGTGAGAATATAAGGAGGAGGAGGTCCGTTTTAATAAGAGAAAGATTTGAAGACTTTTTATGACCTGTAAGGTAATGAAGGGCTGGATTCCTGAACTGGAATTGGAATTCGAGCAAATGCATAGCTGCACAGGAAAACGAAATCTTATTTTGCAGATTCCAAACCCAACAGAAGCATTTGAATTGCCATAGTCAGCTATGGAGTCAAGATGGTCTCAGTTCAAGAACTGAAAAGTAAAGCAAAACAAAGATTGCTTAATAATGCAAAAAACAATTCAGGAATCAATTAACCTTCTCAAAAGAGGGTAGGAGTTAAAAGGGAACAAGATTAATAGAGTGAATTGTAACAGGAAACACAGTCTGTGGAAAGTGTTCTGGGTAAGGTATGCAAGGCATTATGGGATCTAAAAGAAGGGAAAATCATTTTATGGTAAGATAGGAAGAATTTTTTTTTTTTTTTTTTTTTTTTAACGAGCAGCATCTTTATTAAATTATCACTTGTGACATAGGTAATCATACAATGAAAAGTTGTTAAATCTCACCGTTTATTCTCACTGATGGGTTCAGAGCCGATAGCAAAGCTCAAGGTTTGCCAGTAGCTCGAGACCAAGCCCTTTATCCCACAATGCACTGCTGGAATTACCTCAGATCTAGTTTGCCGCGGCAAGAAAGATCTCGGTGATCCAGCTAGCTCGGGCCATTTTTGAAAAAAATAACAGCAAGTCTATTTAAAAAGTTTTCCTTTTTGTTTAAAAAATAGTGTGTGTTAGTATTAGGTCTTTTCAATATATAATCTATAGTTTCAATAGTTGTAAATAGTTTAAAAGTTAGTGCCTTGTTGGCTTCTTCGTTTGTGTGGGCCTTTAGCACTATTTTCTCTTATTAATCTTTATAATAGTCTGGCTTTTTTTCTGTGGGCCTCTTTAGCCTTATTTTTGTAATCTCTAGTTACATTGTTATAGATGGTGCCCGTATTCATAGGTTCATAAGTTCGTACTAGGCTAACTGCCCTTGCGAGCCATTTTAAGCCTAGCCAATTAACCCCTGTGAGATTCAAACGCTGTACCTTGTGTTTGCAAGGCAAACACCTTAACCATTAGGCCATCGTCCCAATTACACAAATCCAGCTCCATGGTCTTCGGCACAGACGAGTTGGTCAGGGCCGACAACAATTTGGCAAGTCCTGGTGCCTGTAAAAGCTTCTGCACTAGCCGATCCATGTCCAAATCTGAAAGGCTGACTGAGGACTTAGCTGAATGCACCGAAGGTGCTGATTGGAGCAGAGGGGAAGAAGGAACTTCAGAGACCGGCACCAATACAGAGAGCTGGCTCTGAATCAAAGGTACACTTGGTTCCGATGTCTGTGGAACCGATGACCCTTCTCCTGAAATTTTTTCCTTTTTTGTCACTTTGTCTGAAGATTTGGAGGACATACTAGTACCCTCATGGCTACTCAACACCTTGGAAAAAGATTGCTGTAGCAATCCTGGGCTTAGTTGTTTGTGGATCCTTACAAGTGAAAGGACTTTACTGTTTTACCTTTTGCAGTTTTCTCCTGTTTTATTTAAATATGTCAGATGAGAAGGAGAACTCCCATCCTAAATTGGGTTTTAAAAAATGCCCAGATTGTGGGCAGAAAATGTCCGTCACTGACGGACACATTCAGTGTGTCCACTGTCTGGGGGCTAAACACCTCCAAGACACCTGCAGCATTTGACACTCCTTTCTCCAAGAGTCCTCTTAGAGAGAAGGAGGAAACTTATAGACAGGGGATTGCTACAGCAATCTTTTTCCGAGGTGTTGAGTAGCCATGAGGGTACTAGTACGTTCTCCAAATCCTCAAAATCCAAATCTTCAGACAAAGTGACAAAAAAGGAAAAAATTTCAGGAGGAGGGTCATCGGTTCCACAGACATCGGAACCAAGTGTACCTTTGATTCAGAGCCAGCTCTCTGTATTGGAGACGGTCTCTGAAGTTCCTTCTTCCCCTCTGCTCCAATCAGCACCTTCGGTGCATTCAGCTAAGTCCTCAGTCAGCCTTTCAGATTTGGACATGGATCGGCTAGTACAGAAGCTTTTACAGGCACCAGGACTTGCCAAATTGTTGTCAGCCCTGACCAACTCGTCTGTGCCGAACACCATGGAGCTGGATTTGTGTACTCCTCCTCCGAGCCGTACTAGACTCTCGGAGCTGAAGGAAACTGAACCCTTGGTTGTCAAATCCTTGGAGCCGATATCCGCACCGGTGTTATCGGCTCCATCTACTCGGATGTCCTCTGCGCCGACCGAGGATTCTAGGACCCGACGTTCTCCCGTTGGGTCCACAGAGGATAGTCTAACCGATTTGTCAGTGCCAACTCTTCCTCTCTGGGCTTCAGCTTGGATGACCTCTGGTCCTACCTCGGGCTCAGAACCCAGGGTTTCGGTGCGGGAGGATCGGACGGTACTCTCGGGTCCATCCACTCCTTCTCATCGGAGCCATGGTGCCTTCGATGCTATGAGTAGAGTTTTGTCTCCAAAGACAACGTCAGCATCGGTTCAGCTTTCCCTCTCCACTCAAGCTCCTGTGTCTGCTTCTTCATCTACCGGTCCCTCTAAGTGTAGAGACCCCGAGCCTTAAGTACCCCCACAGGGCGTCCCCTACTCTTCTGAGACCTACCCAGATCCCCCCACTGAGGAGGTGCCCGGGAAGAGATTGTGCAAGAGGAGGCACTTGGACTCCCCACAGGAGTCCTTGACATCTGACACAGACTTAGATGAGTCAGAAGGGTCCCATCGATCCCCCTCTGAGGATATCTCCTTTGCAGAGATCTTAGAGATCCTTAGTCAGAGGGACGATTGGCAGTCCAAGACCCCTACTGAGGATGAGCCCGTGCTCTTGAAGGCTTTTGGGTCTCAACCTTCCACTTCTTGGGTGTCTCTGCCTTACGACGAGCTCATGGAACTGATTTCTCTTAAGGCGTGAGAGTCACCGGAGGCCATGGAACCTGTTCCTTGTAAACCCAATAAAATTATGTCTGCCCCAGTGGACAAGCCATTTTTGACAAAGGGAGTGCCTGTTGATGCCATGGTGGTAGCTGCAGCCACCAAAAAGGAAGTATCTGAGACATCCACCTCTATCCATCCCCCTAACAGAGATTTTAGGGTCATGGATTGATATGGGAAGCGCATGTTTAGTTCAGCGACTTTTTCTCTGCGATCACTGAACTACTTAACCCACTTTACGAGACTACAGAGAGATCTCCTGAAAGAGCTAGGAGATGCTCTCCAAGGTACGGTAATTGCAGGGGTGGCCGACAAAGTCGATGCCCAGCTCGCTACCCTAAACTCAGTGGTAAACTTGTCCATGCGTCTCGTATCCTATGCAGCTGGTGGTTTGAGTAGAGCCGCTAGTTCGGGCATTGCTCTTCGAAGACAAGCCTGGATGCATCTCTGTTCCTTTGCGGAACCCTTTAAGTCTTCCTTTTATTAATACCCCATCGGATGGCTCAACACTGTTTGGGTCCAAAGTAAAGGAAACTTTAGCCAAGTGTGAGCAGGAAGGCAAGACCTTATCTGCTGTTGGGAGTCTGTTTTTCGACCCCTCCTCAGCCCTACCCCAAGGGCCCTAGGGGAGGGAAAATGTGGTTCTGAAAAGCATAGGGAGCCTTTCAGGACACACGTGGAGAAACCCCACCTAGAGGCAGAGGAGGGGGTTATAACAGAAGATGCCACCTGCGTGGCAGAGGGGGTCCGCAGCAACAGGGTGACAGGGGTCAGTTCTCCGGTCAGCCCTACCAGCGCCCCTGAAAGGGGGCCCGACTGTTCGGCTCTGGAGGCAGTCGGGGGTCGCCTGTCTTTGTACCCAGAAGCCTGGCTAAACATAACATCAGATACTTGGGTACAAAGCATCATTTCCAGAGGATATTTCATTCCGTTCTCTTCCCCTCCCATTCCCGTAAAGAGAATCCCAGATGTTCCACCCAATCTCAGGGAACAAGCAATCGTAGAGGTCCACAGATTGCTAGAAAAAGTCATCCAACCAGTCCCAGCAGACCAAGTTGGATTCGGAACTTACTCAAGATTCTTTTTGGTACCAAAGAAAACAGGGGACTGGAGACCTATCTTGGACCTCAGCAGACTCAACCAGTTCATAAAGAAAGAGAAGTTCCGAATGGTCACGCTTCAGTCCATTCTTCCCTTCTTAGAGAAAGGCGATTGGATGTGCTCCATAGATCTCAAGTATGCGTACTGTCACATAAAGATGAACAGACGCTCCAGAGATTATCTGCGCTTCCGGCTGGGAGCCAATCATTACCACTTTCGAGCCCTGCCCTTTGTTCTCACTACAACCCCCAGAGTGTTCACCAAATGCATGGCAGTGGTCACGGCTCACCTGAGACGTCTAGGATTCCAAGTGTTTCCATACCTAGACGATTGGCTCCTAACCGCTGCCACCAGGCATGAATTGACTCAGGCAACACAATACACTCTGACACTCTGCCATCAATTGGGCATTACAATCAACTTCGAAAAGTCTGCCTTATTGCCATCGCAGCATACCATTTTTATAGGAGCAGAATTAGATACCTCAACTGCCACTCTACGTCTCCCTGTTGAAGTAGTCTCTCTTCTCCGCCAAAACGTCAGCTTACTGGTGTCAAAGAACAAAGCTACAGCAGCAGAGGTATTGAAAGTACTAGGTTTGATGGCGGCAGCAATCCTGGCTATACCACTAGCAAGGATGCATATGCGAATTCTTCAATGGCTCCTCTTCGTTCAGTGGTTTTACCAGAAACTACCGATGCACCACGATTCTCATCACGGATTCTTGCAGGTTGACGTCTTTTCATGTCACAATCGGAAGACCCTTTGTCCCCCCCCCCCCAGTAGCCACTGTGACCACGGACGCTTCCCTGATAGGGTGTGGTGGGGGCATTTTCATGGAAAGACTGCCCAAGGCACATGGACGGATCAAGAATCACACCTGCACATCAACGTTCTAGAGTTGAGAGCGGTACTTCTGGCGTTGCAGTACTTTCAGGACTCTCTTCCTCTAGGGACTATTGCAATTCAGATGGACAACATGTCAGTAGTCTGGTACTTGAACAAACAAGGCGGAACCAAGTCTTACCTCCTTTGTTGAGAAGCCCTCAGGGTCTGGCAATGGGCTGTGTCGTCCCAGTGTTTTCTATTGGCAGCGCACATCCCAGGGAAATCCAACGTGATAGCGGACAAGCTAAGCAGGGTGATATTGCTCCCTCACGAGTGGTCTTTCAAACAACAGGTTGCGGAGTTGATTTTCTGCAAATGGGGCCAGCCTTGCTGCGACCTGTTTGCCAACCACATCAATTCAAAATGCAGAAGCTATTTTGCCCTAATACCACCTCCCGGTCATCCTCCGAGAGATGCACTTCTACACGATTGGCCCCCGGGTCTCTTTTATGCATTTCCACCCTTCCCATTAATACCCAGATTTTTACTGAAAGCAAAATCGCTGGGAAGGACTGTTATACTTATAGCCCCCTACTGGCCTCGACATATTTGGTTTCCGTTTCTCCACCATCATCTGTTGGAAGTTCCATGGATCCTGGACCCAGTTCCGGACCTTCTGATGCTCCCGTCAGGGGACCTTCATCCCTCACTGCAGTCCCTGAAACTGACTGCTTGGCTAATCCACTTCCCTTAATTGCCAGGCTTCATTCAGTTTCAGAAGATACAAGACAAATTCTCTTGTCTTCTCACAAGCCATCTACCAGGAAATGATATGGCAGTAAATGGAAAAGGTTCTCAATTTGGGCCAACACGCAGAACATCGACCCTTTCCGAGCTCCACTATCTTCTATTTTAGAATTTTTGACAAAAATTTTTAAGGAAGGAGCAGCAGGTGCTACAGTTAGAGTTCAGTTAGCTGCCATCTCAAATTTTCACCTTGGGTTTGGTGGCTCAAATGTTATGGTCATAAATTATCTAAGACTTAAAGGCGTTCTTCATATGAGACCTTTGATCAAAATTCCCTATTCTCCCTGGAATTTAAACCTTATGCTGTCTCACATTATTCTTCCTCCTTTTGAGCCAGCATCTTATCTCAAATTTTTATCCTGGAAAACAATATTTCTTGTGGCCATTACTTCTGCCCGCAGAGTGTCAGAACCAAGTTCTATCAGACCACCTTACATGATTTTCCATGCTGATAGAGTATCTCTCAGAACAAACCCCTCATTTTTACCTAACGTCTGTTCTGAATCAAATATCAATCAGGTCATTGAGCTGCCAGTCTTTTTTCCCAACCACTCCAGCAAATTGGAATACATGCTGCACAAACCTGATGTTCATAGACAGCTCAGATTTTATCTTGACAGAACTAAGGAAATTAGAAAATCAGATCAACTTTTTGTATCCTTCTCGGAAGCAAGAAAAGGCAATCCAGTGGTTAAAACAACCTTATCTAAATGGTTATCCGATTGCATATCCTTTGTTTATGAAAATACGAGCATGACATTAACACACAAACCTAAGGCTCATTCTACCAGAGCAGTCTCTACGTCTTCTGCTTTTAAAGCTAAATTGCCCCTTGACAATATTTGCACTGCAGCCACTTGGTCTAAGCCTCATACTTTTATCACGCATTACAAAGTGGATAAGGCTTCAAGGGACATGTGTGTCTGGTTCTACGGTACTGAAGAACATATTCCCATGAGCCACCCAGGATTCAGGGTGCTAGGGACACAACCCATCAGTGAGAATAAACGTCGACATTTAACAACTTCACATATAGAAGTTATGTACTTAACATAACGTTCCATATGAGTTGTTTATCTCGCCTTTATTCTCACGTCCCTCCCTCCTTCCCCCACCTGGCTGGCTGTTGACTTAGAGGCTAGTACCATCATGGTTATTCAATATCTCTTCTTCCCCTTTGGGAAGTGTTCTTGGTAGAAATGCATAAAAGGGTATGTATATGTTTGTGTGTGTATGTATGTATGTATGTATATATATATATATATATATATATATATGTGTGTGTATATGTATGTATGTATGTATATATATATGTATGTATATATATATATATATATATGTATGTATATATATATATATATATATATATATATATATATATATATATATATATATATATATATATATATATATACAATGTAAATACTGTTACTCGCAGCAAACAAGATCTGAGGTAACATTGTGGGATAAGGGGCTTGGTCTCGAGCTACTGGCAAACCTTGAGCTTTGCTATTGGCCGTGTCAGAGCCGAAGATTGGCTCCGAACCCATCCGTGAGAATAAAGGCGAGATAAACAACTCACATGGAGCGTTATGATAAGTACATAACTTCTATTTTATGTACGTGAAAACAAACCATATTGGCATAGTCTTAGTTGCAAGTATTTTACATTACAGACCATATTGACATAATTTAGTTGCACGCATTGCACATCGCTTATAATCTTCCCAGTCATTGTCAATCAAAACATTACATAGCTCATTCAAACTCTGCCTTCTTTTAAACCTCATTCCTCCCTGTATGTATCAGTCCCACATTTCCGATTTTTTTCCTCTCTAATTTCTCCTAAACGTCTCTAAAGATCCCAAATGTTTATCGTGTTTCACTGTTACAGTCATTACTGTAGGGTTCTTCCTGCCGGCAGGCAATCCTCGGTCGGCCAGAATCCCAAAGTCTGGGTCCGGCGTCGGCTGTTCAGTCATGCTCCCTGACGTCAGAGTGCTAGGAGTACAAAGCTGCCAGCCGACGCCATGTTCTCCAGTCTTTCTTGCCGTGCGGTGAAAGCAGTTCGCAAGTGCCGGTCGGCTGACTCCTGATATTTTTTCGTGCTTCAGTCTGAAGACTTACTTCTTCTCAAAGCTAAGTACCCCATTGGGGAAACTTTTTTTCTTGCTCCAGTTCTATGTCAGAAAAAGTTAATAATTGCATTTATTGTGGGAAGCAAATACCTCATAAGGATTTCCATTCTTACTGTATTCCTTGTTTAGGCCCTGACCACGACGTAGCTAGTTGTCGGTTTTGTGCTAGATTTAACCAACGTACGATTAAGCGAAGGTACAATTTTGCTTTTCACTACTTTGGTAGGCGATTTAATTATAAAATGTCGTCTGACACGCTTCCGACTACCGGAGTTCACAAACGATGCAAGGATAAGGACAGGCCTCCGAGGTCCAAATCAGACAAGGTTTTACAAGCAGAGCCAGCTACAGGTTCGGCCGTCGTCAGTGAGGTGCTTTCGCAGCCCCTGTCATCGGCCATTTCAGAACCGATTGCCGAAACGTACTCCCACGAGGAGCCAACTAGGCCTTTGAGCACTCCAGCTGCAGGACCTTTGGACAATGCTCCCTCGGATGGGTCCAGAACCGCTGTGCAGGTACCGGCTTCCGAGGGGGTTTTCAGGCCTACACAGCTTCTGATAAAGGCAAAGAAAAAGGCAAAGACTCCTTCTAAATCTAAGACACCAGCCCAGGCCTCTTCTGATCCGGGACCCAAATCTCAGAAACAGCTACTTAAAATGGCGGAGGACTTACTAACCATGATTAGGGGTTCACATCCCCCTCCAGACAAAAGGCCAAGGCAAGAATTGGATTATGACTCTTCTGATCAGGCATCTATTTCTTCAGTGTCTTCCTCTGAACAGGAATATACTTTCCCTCCTTATGAGGATTCTGATGCTGAGGAATCCATTCCATCAGCTTCTCCCCCTGAGGATTTTTCATTTGGGGAAACTTTACATGACATGAGGGAACATTTTCACTGGGAAGGACAGGAGTACTCTGAATCTAAGAGAAGGCTTAGGGATTTCCTTCTTCTTCCCCAACATAGACCCCTGGCTATTCCTCCTATTTTGGATATTGTGGATGATGCCTTTTCTGAGGCTAATTTAACTCCTGACTCCTTTCCTCCAGCCCCTGCTAAGCCCGACAGATATTACAGGGTCCCTGACTCCCACCAGTTCCTTTACAAAAATCCTACTGCTGATCCAGAAACCATTTCTCAGGGTCCTAAGGGGGTTAAGGCCGCTTCTGCTAGAAACCCTATTCTGACAGATAAGGATTCCAGAGCTTTGGAGAGATGGGGCAAAAAAGTGTACACTTCTGCTACTTTATCTATTAGGGCTTTAAATTGTCAATTTCGTATGCTAAAATATCAGCAATTTCTACTGTCTGTTATGAAAGAAAAGCTGGGTACCATTACTGCATGTGCAGATAATAAGGAATTACACTATTTGATGCATGCCACTGAACAAGTGGGGAAGCATGGTTTACACTGTGGTTTTGATGCCTTGGAGGCTTCTTGCAGTGCGGCTGCCTCTGGCACAGTCATTAGAAGGCATGCTTGGTTAAAGGAACAAAACTTACCTGATCAAGTGAAAGCAAAATTACTGGATGCTCCTTTTCAGCATAATGTTTTGTTTGGGTCTAAGGCTGAAGAGGTGATAAAGAAAATGGAGGATAAGGCAAAATCCATGCAAACGGTTAAGGATTTCTTACAAGTTCAGCCCCCAAGATTTAGAAGAAATTGTCCAACTAAAAATTGGTCCTTTCCCAGCTCGGACAGGCCTCAGAGGGGTAGATATAGGCGCTCCAGAGGGAGGGCCCAAGCACAGACCTCTTTGCAGACCTAGACAGTGGAGTGTTTCCACCCCCAGGGGTGGAGAGGGCAGACCTCAATCTTATAGAAAACAGGCTCAATGACTCCCCCTGCATGGCTCCAGGAACTTCTCTCCTGGAAGCCCCTCTAGGAGGAAAACACTCTCTTTTTCAACAAAATTGGACATGCATAATCCAAGACAAGTGGGTTCTGGATGTAGTTTCAAGAGGTTACAAATTCCACTTGAATACCTTGCCAAGACCAAACGGATGGCCAGACCTACCAAAACAGCAATGGTCAGAGGCATTAAACCAGGTGGGATCCCTCATGGCTATGAGGGCCATAGAACTGGTTCCACAATCTGAGATGGGCCAAGGTTTTTACTCAAGACTCTTTCTAGTTCCCAGAAAGCAAAATTCATGGAGACCCATCCTGGATCTGTCAGTTTTAAACACTTTCCTGGACATACCAAAGTTCAAGATGCTTACTCTGCAGCAGCTCCTGCCAATGTTGAGCAAAAATGCATGGGTGGTGACATTGGATTTAAAGGAGGCTTACCTACACATCCCAATCAGACAGGAGTGCAGAAAATACCTCAGGTTCAAGGCCGGATCAAAAAATTACCAATTCTCTGCGCTACCCTTTGGCTTATCTACTGCGCCCAGGGTCTTCACCAAGTGCCTGGCACCAGTAGTAGCTTATTGCAGACTCAAGGGAATTCAAATTTACCCTTATCTGGACAACTGCCTTATTCAAGCAGACAGCAAGGATGTCTTACTCCAGCATCTGGAATTTGTTCAAAATCTTTTCAAGTACCTGGGATTCACTGTGAAAATAAAAAAGTCAAATTTGACACCCACCCACACAACAGATAACCTTTCTGGGTGCTCTTCTAAACACAACAACCCAGATGGCATTCCTGACATCCGAAAACAACTGCAGCTGGCTCCAACATTCAAAACCTTGGCGTCAATAACTCAGCTAACTGCAAGGAAATTCCTGCAGGCTTTGTGTTACATGGCCTCCTGCATCCTTCTCATACCAAATGCAAGACTACATATGAGAAAAATTCAATGGTACCTAAAAAGTGTATGGTCCCAGCATTGCCACAGTCTAGACACACAGATTGCTGTCTTGCCTTGTCTACAAAACGAATTCCATTGGTGGACCATGGCATGTCTTCACAACAAAGGGAAAGCCTTCAGTTTGCCACCAGCCAAGTGTTAACCACGGACACCTCGGATTACGCATGGGGAGCCCACTTGCAGGGAAAAGGTCTGCAAGGTTTATGGACAGAGGATCAGAAGCACCTACATATCAATTTAAAAGAGATGTTAGCTGTACAGAATGCCCTCTTGGCTTTCAGGGATCTTCTACAACCAGGACAACTACTGATACAGACAGACAACACCACAGTTATGTGGTACATAAGCAAGGGGGTTCACACTCCTACCCCCTTTGCAGACTAGCCATGACTCTTTGGAACACAGCTCTAGCTTGCAAAGTGGATCTACAAGCTCAGTTTCTGCCAGGGAAACAAAATATTCTGGCAGACAGCCTGAGCAGGAACCTGTCCGACCCACACAAGTGGATGCTAAACACCCAAATATTCAAGATGATTACAGAAGCCTGGGGCTGCCTGGACATAGATCTATTTGCATCCCCCCTCAACCACCAGTTACAGATTTTTTGCACAAGGACATTTCACAAACTAGCATGGAAAGTGGATGCACTACCATTCAGTTGAGAAACCTCTCTGGGTATGCCTTTCCGCCACTACCTCTTCTTCCACGGGTGTTATTAAAGATCAAGTAAGACAAGCCCAAGAGGATGATTTTACTGGCCCCACATTGGCCTCGTCAATTTTGGTACTCAACACTGATGAATCTATCCCAGGAGCCACCTTGGATTTTACCTCAGATTCCAAATCTTTTGTCCCAACACCAGGGCCAGGTTCTGCACTCTCATGTCAAAACTCTCAGCCTGGCGAATTCAGGGTCTATGATTAATCCTTTTTCTTCCCAAACAGGTCATGGATGTCATCTTAGAAGCCAGACGGCCTAACACTAGAAAATCTTGTGCAGGTAAATGGAAGAGATTTTGCACCTGGATGCATGCTCAGGATTCGGATCCCCTCATTCCTAACATCCCACTGATTTTACTTTACCTGACAGACATGCTACATAAGGGTTTATCCTTCTCCTCCATAAAAATACATGCCTCAGCTATCTCTGCACATTACAATACAGATCCTCCAATCTTTTCCCATCCACTTCTGAAACAATATCTCAGAGGAGCAAAGAATTTAAGGCCCCCTAGGACACCACCCATACCTGCCTGGGACCTCAACTATGTTCTGGAAAAACTCACTCTGCCTCCTTTTGAGCCTGCTGCCACATCTGATCTTAAGTATTTATCATGGAAGACAGCTATCCTGCTGGCTTTGACTTCAGCCAGGAGAGTCTCGGAGTTACAAGCACTCATGGCTGTGGAACCTTATATTATTTTTCACCAAGACAGGGTGTCTTTAAGGACTAATCCTACTTTCATGCCTAAAGTGGTTTCCAAAGTGGCTTTAAATCAAACTATTCACATGCCAACTTTTTTCCCTAATCCACAAAATAAGGGGGAAAGGATCTTGCATTCCTTGGATGTACACAGACAACTTCATTTTTACCTGGACAGAACCAAGGATATCAGGAAAACAGAGCAACTGTTTTTCTTATGCAACAAATTCCCAAGGCAAAGCTATTTCAAAACAGACCATTTCTAAATGGATTGCTCATGGAATCAGATTTTAATACTCTCATCATGGAAAACAAATCCCAGGAAAAATCAGGACTTACTCTACCAGAGCTGCTGCTACTTCAGCTGCCTTTCTCAGGGGTGTACCTACCAAAGATATTTTGGAAGCTGCAACTTGGAGTTCAGTGCATACTTTCTCTAAGCACTACAATCTCCCTCTTTACTCTAAGTCTAGGGCAGGCTTTGCGTCTGCAGTCTTGCAGGGCCTTCTAGCCGCCCCTTCTACTCTATAACCACCACCCTTTATCTCAGCTTTGGAATTCAACCCTACAGTGATGACTGCAACAGTGAAACACGATGAACATAGTACAGATGTCCTTCAAGGATGCATCTGCAGTCCTAACATATGGGTTGTCCTGCCTCAGGCAGCCCTTCGGTCGGCCGGATTCCAAAGTCTGGGTCTGGCCTCGGCTGATGTTGCACTTCACCCGACGTCATAGCTGCTGTCAATTGGGTATAAAGGCATCAGCCGACGCCATTTTCCCCAGTCTTTCTTGCCGCGCGGTGCCCGAAGCAGAAGCTGTTCGCAAGTGCCGGTCGGTCAGATCCAGAGATTTCTACTACCGAAGACTTCTAAAAAGCTAAGTACCCCGTTGGGGACTCTTTCTTGCCTCAGCCGATGTCAGAAAAAGTAAATAATTGTTTAACTTGTGGGAAACAAATACCTCATAAGGATTTCCACTCTTACTGCCTTCCTTGCTTAGGCCCAGACCACGACGTAGCAGCTTGTCTAGCCTGTGCTTCCTTCAACCGACGGACACTTAGACGTTGGTCGGAGTTTGCGGAGGAGTTTTGGTCCCGCTTTTGCTTACAAAATGCCGCCGGAGACTCCGACTTCACAATTAGCTAAAAAGCGTAAGGAAAAGGACCGACACTCGCGGTCCGCGGTTTCGGCCGAAACCACGGTTAAGCCAACCGCGAGTGTCACTGTTTCGGCTGAAACAGAGTCCTCGGTTCTTCCTTCGGCCGAAAGCATACCTCCGACAGCCGAGGCCTCACACAGCATGGCTGAATCTGCTACTGAAATTTCTCCTGCTGTAGCAGGCACCCAGGATTTATCCGTTACTATTCCTTTAGACATATCTACTCCTGCACGTGGAGCTGCTAGGCCCCCTGCATCCATGTCTATCAAGGCTTTTTCTAGGGCTAAAGCAGCTAAATCTTCTAAGGCCTTGCCTGCTAAACCCGCCTCACACAGGCCTAGCTCTAGTTCCCAAATGCTCAGCCTGGCAGAGGATCTCATTTCTTTGATCAGGGGATCCCAGCCTCACCCTGACAGGGCCTCTCATCCCCCTCCAGAGAAGAGGCCTAGGGCAGAGCCCCCTGAGCCAGTTTCTTCAGATTATTCCTCTGATGATTCAGAAAACTCAAATCCTCCAGAAGGCCCTTATTCTCCTTATGAGGACTCTGATGCAGAAGTCTCCATTCCTTCTGCCTCTCCTCCTGAGGAATTTTCTTTTGGGGAAACCTTGCATGCTATGAGAGAGAAATTCCAATGGCAGGGCCAGGATTTTTCAGATTCTAGGAAGAGGCTAAGGACCTTTTTACACTTGCCACAGCATAGGCCTTTAGCCATTCCTCCAGTACTAACAGTTGTGGATGATGCATTTAATGATGCTTGTACTGCCCCTGACTCTCTTCCCCCGGCCCCTGCTAAGCCCGACAGATACTACAGGGTCCCGGACACACATTATCACTTGTATAAGGCTCCTATTGCAGATCCTGAAACTATTTCACAGGGCCCCAAAGCTGTAGCAACTGCCTCTGCCAAAAACCCCCTCCCCTCTGAAAGAGAATCTAGAGCATTAGAGAGATGGGGTAAAAAAGTTTATACTTTTGCTACTCTTTCGGCTAGGGCCTTAAACTGTCAATTCCACATGATTCAATACCAGGAATTTTTGTTAGATCAGCTAAATAAAAAACTATCCTCTCCTGAACCTATAGACCGTAAGTCCCTTCAGGATTTGGTACATAACACTCAGCAGGTCAGTAATCATTCTTTAAAATGCGGCTATGATGCACTGGAGGCTTCCTTTAGATCAGCTATGACTGGTACAGTGATCAGAAGGCATGCATGGTTAAAAGAGCAATCCTTACCAGACCATGTAAAGTCAAAGCTCCTAGATGCTCCCATGGAGAAACACAGTTTGTTTGGCTCCCCTGCACAGCAAGTGTTAAAGAAGGTGGAAGAAAAAGCGAAATCTGTTCAAACAGTCAAGGATTTCTTACAGGTCCAGCCTCCGAGGTTTAGTAGAAATTGGCCTTCGAAGAATTGGTCCTTTCCAGACACCACCAGAGCACAGAGAGGCAGAAATAGGCGCCCAAGGGGCAGAGGTCAATCCAGAGGTGCCTACAGGGGACGTCAGTGGCAGCCTAACAACCAGAGAAGTACTGCCACAGACCCAGCTACTGCCACTACCACAGGACAGTCACAGTGACTTGGCTCTGATACCGCCTACCAGGGAACAACTGGAAGCACCCTTAGGCGGAAAGCTAGCCTTATTTTCAGTAAACTGGCATTACATTACAGGAGACAAATGGATTTTACAGACAATAGACAAAGGTTACAGGTTTCACTTCCATACTCTACCAAGGAAGAGAGGAATGCCAAACCTACCACCAAACCAAAAAACAAACGCTCTAGAACAAATCAACCACTTACTAAGGATGAGAGCTATAGAAAAGGTACCGCCTATGGAACAAGGACAAGGATTTTATTCCAGACTTTTCCTGATGCCAAGTAAAGAAAACCAATGGAGACCTATTCTCGACCTGTCCGCTTTGAACACATATCTCATTGTTCCAAAATTCAAAATGCTGACCCTACAGCAACTTCTTCCCATGCTGGGCAAGGAGTCTTGGCTGGTGACTCTAGATCTCAAGGAGGCATACCTGCACGTCCCTATATGACCAGATTGCAGAAGATGCCTCAGATTTCTTGCAGAATCAGAGCATTATCAATTCTCAGCATTGCCCTTTGGCTTATCTACTGCGCCCAGAGTATTCACGAAATGCCTGGCATCAGTAATTGCTCATTGCAGGCTTCAGGGAATTCAAATTTATCCATACCTGGACGACTGCCTGATACAAGCGGACAACTAGGTCAAATTAACAAAAGATTTGGAAAAGGTTATTCACCTATTGCAAGCCCTGGGATACACAGTCAACATAAAAAAGTCAAGGCTGGTACCATCCCAAAGGATAACATTCTTGGGTGCAGAACTGGACACATCAAATCAAATGGCATTTTTCACAGCAGAAAAGCAAAAGCAACTACCACTCTATTTCATGGCATTAACAACGCAGAACCAGCTTACAGCAAGGAAAGTCCTGCAAGCCCTGGGTTACATGGCATCCTGCATAATATTGATTCCACATGCCAGACTACATATGAAGAAGTTGCAATGGTACCTAAGGAATTTATGGTCTCAGCACAAGCACAGCCTAGAAACCCAAATTCCAATAATTCCATGCCTGAAGCAAGAATTCCTGTGGTGGGCTCAGGCCTGTCAGTTGAACAAAGGACTGCCTTTCCACAGCCCTCACCTAAGTCAGACTATCACCACGGACGCCTCAGACCTCGGTTG
Source organism: Protopterus annectens (assembly GCF_019279795.1). Taxonomy (NCBI): domain Eukaryota; kingdom Metazoa; phylum Chordata; order Ceratodontiformes; family Protopteridae; genus Protopterus; species Protopterus annectens. Next base: position 1,382,991,607 of record NC_056741.1, read on the forward strand.
GGGGGCACACATGGTAGACAAGTGTATACAAGGCCTATGGACACAAGACCAGCTGAACCTACACATAAATCAAAAAGAGATGCTGGCAGTGAAACGGGCAATTCAGACATTCAGACAGTTTCTTCAACAAGGTCATTTGCTGATAAGGACGGACAACACCACAGTTATGTGGTATATCAACAAGCAGGGAGGCACACATTCATATCCTCTATGCCGGATGGCAATGGACCTGTGGAATGTGGCCCTGAACCTCAACATTCAGCTCCAGGCTATTTTTGTGCCAGGAAAAGAAAATATACTAGCAGACACCTTAAGCAGAACTACCACGGATGCCCACGAATGGATGCTGCATCCAGACATCTTCAAATCCATTACAAAGAAATGGGGGCTACCAGAAATAGACCTGTTCGCTTCCCCACACAACCACCAATTGAGAAAATTCTGCACAAGGACATACCACCCACTTGCTTGGAAGGTGGACTCCCTATCCTTCAGTTGGGAAAACCTAACAGCATATGCATTCCCACCTCTTCCTTTGATGCACAAAGTGCTACTGAAGATCAAAGAAGATCACCCAAAAATCATCCTGATAGCTCCAGACTGGCCGAGGCAGCATTGGTACCCGCTATTGAGGAGTATGTCTCGAGCACACGCATGGCCTCTACCTCTAGTTCCTTTACTGCTAGCACAGAACAACTTCAAGATCCTGCATCCAAACTTGAAAACACTGCAGCTAGCTGCTTGGAATCTTACATAAAACAAAATAACCCAGATTTATCTCGGAGGGTTAAAGACATTATCCTGGAGGCTCGCAGACCCTCCACAAGGAAAACTTATTCAGCAAAATGGAAAAGATACCTCATTTGGAGTGCAGCAAAAGGAGAAAATGTATCATTGGCAAACATAGCTAACATTCTGGAATATTTAGCAGAACTCTTCCACAATGGCCTGTCTTACTCCTCCATTAAGATTCATGCATCAGCAATTTCAGCAGAATACAACATGGATCCTCCAGTCTTCTCTCATCCTCTACTCAGGCAGTTTCTAAGAGGTATTAAAAATGTAAAGCCTCCAAGGAAGCCACCTTTGCCTACATGGGACCTGAACTTTGTGCTAGAAAAGTTAACACTTCCCCTTTTGAACCAGCAGCAACAGCAGAATTACAGTTCTTATCTTGGAAAACTGCTTTCCTGCTTGCAATCACTTCAGCAAGAAGGGTATCTGAATTACAGGCATTAATGGCAGTACAGCCCTTCCTTATCTTCCATCAGGATAGAGTGTCCTTGAGAACTAACCCTACTTTTATGCCAAAGGTGGTCTCCAGGATATCATTGAACCAAGCAATCCACCTACCAACATTCTTCCCCAACCCACAGAACAGGGTAGAAAGACGACTGCATACCTTGGATGTGCACATGCAATTGCGTTACTACCTGGACAGAACCAAGAACAATTGATAAACTGACCAGCTTCTGGTAGCGTATGCAACAGGAATGGAAGGAAAAGCAATTTCAAAACAGACAATCTCAAAATGGATAGGAAATTGCATTAGATTTTGTTACTCTTTTCATGGAAAGACAACTCCAGAGAACATCAGACCTCACTCCACAAGGGCTACAGCCACTACTACAGCTTTCTTACGAGGAGTGGCTACCAAAGACATTTTAGAGGCTGCTACTTGGAGCTCCGTGCATACATTTGCCAAGCATTATAATCTACCTTTATACTCCAGATCCCGAGCAGGTTTTGCCACTGCTGTTTTGCAAGGGATCTTAACTACACCATAATCTTCTTAGTGCCTCCTCCCCAAGTTTGGCTATGGTATTCTACCCATATGTTAGGACTGCAGATGCATCCTTGAAGGACATAGTACAGTTTTGTACCTACCATAAATGTAGATGTCCGAGAGGTATGCATCTGCAGTCAGGATTACCCACCCTCCTTCCCCTCTGTGGTACTCCTAGGGTATTTGCCCATCTTGTAGCTGGCTGGGGGAATCTATTATGGTGTATTTGTTTGTATATATGTATATACATGTTATTTTGTTTGCTCTCTACTGTTTGGAATCATTTGCATTTATCCAAATTTAGCCTTCCTAGAGGGCACCTGGCATCTGGGGCAAGAAACACTGAGGAAAATGGCGTCGGCTGATGCCTTTATACCCAATTGACAGCAGCTATGACGTCGGGTGAAGTGCAACATCAGCCGAGGCCAGACCCAGACTTTGGAATCCGGCCGACCGAAGGGCTGCCTGAGGCAGGACAACCCATATGTTAGGACTGCAAATGCATACCTCTCAGACATCTACATTTATGGTAGGTACAAAACTGTACTTTGTGTACACTTATCATAAATGTAGATGTTCGAGTGTCTTCACTGTTGCAGTCTGGGTTACCCTCCCTCCTGACCCCTCTTATATTTTCATTAGTGTGGTTTCCTACTTCACCCTTCTTCTGAGGTGTATTTGCTTCAGGGTATGGGGATTGTTGTATGTTACATTTTTGTTTTACTATTAGCCTTCATTTTTGGGCACCTGACATCTGGGGCAAGAAAAACTGGAGAACATGGCGTCGGCTGGCAGCTTTGTACTCCTAGCGCTCTGACGTCAGGGAGCATGACTGAACAGCCAACGCCAGGCCCATACTTTGGGATTCTGGCCGATCGAGAACTGCCTGCCGGCAGGAAGAACCCTACAGTGATGACTGCAACAGTGAAGACACTTGAACATCTACATTTATGGTAAGTGTACACAACTGTACTTTCCAGTTGTTTTATTTCTGTTGCTATATTCACTACTTCTAGTACAGTTGGTGTAGACTTTGATTTTCATTGAATCTTTAAAGTCTTCCAACTCATTACACTCCCAAAAAAATATGTTCCCAGTTACCTTTTTCTTCCCCATCACACCACCACCATTTGTTATCTACCTGAAGAAAATTCTTTGGAGTCTACTTGGGGTATAAAAGTCTCTATGTAAACATTTAGTATTCTAGATTTTGTTGCATATTTGGGAGACTAACACATAACCCCCCCCCATTGTTTGTTTTTATTTATTTATTTTTTGTTTTGCAAATTGCTTATCCAGTCTCTCATCATGCAGTATTTTGTATGCTCTACTAATTATTCCTTTTTTACAGCAGCTTCTCTTCTAGATTCTACTAAAAACTCTACCAGTGCTGGTCTTTCGTTTAGAGCCCCACTATTCCTTTCTCTTTGCCTTCCTTATCAAGTATTGATATCACAGTATAAGTAATCTGCAGTCCAAATTCTTGGCATCTTCCTATTCTATTACTTTTCCCTCTCTGATTATTTGCTCCCAATACCTTGGTTCCTTTGCCAGTTTTCTCAGATTCCAGCCTCTTCTTACCTTTTGTCTGTATCCCTAGTTGCAGTCACCCCTATCAGTAGAATTTCCTTTCTCTATTCCTGTGTTGACTTAGTTGTTAGAATACTTTTATACTACTTTATGATTATAATCCATATGATCATTGTTCTCCTTAAAGGTCTGCATTGAAAGTCCCAGTCTGTATTTCTTGAATTCCCCCCCCCCTGTTTCATCATCAACCCTTTCCACCTTGAATTATATGTTTCAGCTTATGCTATGTATAGGAGCCTTAACTGTGTAGGTCTGAAATAACCTTTCAAATTAGGCAGTCCCAATCAACCTTGTTCTGCTGGAAGAGTCAGCTTATCTCAACTGACTTTTGTCATCTTCCCCTCCCAGATAAAATTCTTCAGCTCTTTGTTAATTGCTTTCCGCAACTTCTCTTCTGGTCATTAAAAGTATGCCTGACCTGTGTACAAGACTAAAGGGGCCAAAAACATTTTAACTGTTTGCATCTTACTATCCATATAACAGATCTACCAATTTCTCAGTTTTTGTATTATCCTGTGTTTAGCCTTTTCCCACATATCCTTAGCTGCCACACCGGAATAATTTTTAATCCATACTCCAAAATACTTCATTTTGTCATGTCCCAGTACAAATGGATATTGCTGAACCAGTTAGTTTGTGGGTACATAATTTACGGCTGTTGCCTTTATTTTAGTTTCATGAATTTTGTATCCCAAAATATTTGAACCCGTCTCAAAATGTTCCACAATACTAATTGTTTTTTTGGTTTTATCGGGTATAAAATAGTATCCTCTGTAAAAAGAGCCAGCTTTTCTCGACTACCATACCAGTTGGATTCTAGCATTTCTGCGTCCCTTTTTTTCATTCAGTGGTTGTAAATATAATGCAAATAACAAAAGGGAAATAGGACACTCGCCTGGTTCCTAAGCTCAAGCAAAATTATCAGAGAGGAACCTACCCACTTTAATTTTTGCCTGTGATCCCCTCACATATCTTCCTATCAACCTTATAATCTTTATCGGGGAGTATAAACGCTTCCATTGCCCTGCTCATAAAGTTCCATCTTACTCTGTCATATGCCTTCTCTGCATCAAGACTCACCAACAACAGTGGTATTTTCTTACATTCCTCTTCCCTCTGGATCATCAGTGTTCTGTTAATGTTGTCAAATGTTTGCTTCCCCTCCAGAAAACCACGTATTGATCCATGTCTATCAATTTTGGTACCACTTTTGCCTTTCTTTTAGCCATTATTGACATAACACTTTATAATCATGGTTTAGTATTGAAATGGGCCGGTATGAAGCTGGATCTGATGGAGCTTTACCCTCTTTAGTTATTACATCTACAACCCCTTTCTTCCAGGATGTTGGTATTTCTCCACTTAAGATAACAAAACCTTTCATATGTTTATCATTTTTCCTCCTCCTACCTTCCAGACTTCCACAGGAATACCATTTATTCTTAGGAACTTTCCTGTAGATTGGTTTTAATTTATTTTATCTCGTCTCCTCCTATCCTAAAAAGGAAATTGTGCTATAAAGACATGAAGCTGAAGTATGAAAACCAAACTAGTTAGAAATGTGGAACATATCCATACTATGATTGTAGCTGTTGTAGATTTATTGCCACTGGAAATACTTAGACATCTGAAAAGTAAGAGTATATTTTTGATACACCATGAATATAGTTTACTTAGCAGCTTGTATTAAATGTTTCACTTTTTATGTTGGCAAATGTACACACAAGCTGAAAGATCGCATTATAGAACATAGATCAGAGATGCGTAGAAATGTCTCATCTAATACATTAGTAAAGCCTGTTGCTGAATATGGTTCTGACCTTGTTTTTAAGTTTAAGGTGATTGGTGTAATGCACAGAAGTATCAGAGGGGATGAAACTAATTTGTTAGAGGTTAGTGAGTATAATTGGATTTTAAGACTGTAAGAAGACTCTTTACCAGCTATCAACACTGTAATTGGTATTAAACCTATTGTTGTGAAAAAAAACACATGCAATCTAAGTGGTTATTAATTTTAACAAAATTTGTCTTATAAAATTATTTGCTCTGGACTGTTTGATTTTTAGTTTTGATCATTTTAATTAGTTAAGTGATAATTTTTTTTCTTTTGATTGGAGGCAGTGTTACGTGATTTTTTATTTGAATGCTTTATAATGTGAGTTAATTGTACTGTATTTTACCTTTGCACTGAAAAAGAGTTGTTACCCGAACGCTTTGCACTTTGATTAAACTTTTTATACTTGGCTTAGTGTTTCTGGAGTGTCAGTTTTGGTTTTTGGCTTGGTTTTGTTGCTCTAGACCCAGTCATCTGCAGTATTATATCCAATTGTTGCTGGCTAAAACCTTATTTTATAGTATGCAAAAAATCATGCACTATTAAAATAGTACCATTAAGAAAAATATTGTTTTACTTGCAGTTAACTTTACCCTTCCTCTTCCCCTCTCCTAAGTATTTTTCCAAACATTAATGGCATGACGTAGGGCTTATGCTGAAGAGTCCCCAACAAGCTTAACAGCGTTCCAAAAAGTCCAATATTTCCAGATCTGTTTGTTCTGTCATGTTTCACAAATAAAATTATTGGTTTGTAATCCCACATTTGTCAATTTCCAAGTTACTGGTTTTATTACTGTTCATCTCCATCTCTTCTCCCAAATCCTTTCTCTGCTTAATTTCCAAGGTACTCTCAATTCTTGTAGTCGACCTTCTTTTTTCTTCTCTCAAGAATTTTCCATTGAAACATTGGAAAAGGTTTCACTGGCACAGTCTCTGTGTTCTTTATTACCAGAAGGACAAGAAGCAGAATTTCCATCTGTTTCACAAGTAACTTTTTTGGACAAATTTTGTATTTTCTCCTTGGTATGCACTTCATCAAAAAATGTGTCCCTCCAGGGAAAAATATTTTGAAGATAGCTCAGTAAAGCAGTTTGAATCTCACGCCTGCTTCTCGACATTTCCTGAATAATGGAATAGATTTAGTCCTCTTCTGCCAAGTATACAATGAGTAGTCATTCTCCACAAACACTCTGCTGTCTTCCACTTTTAGTTCTCTGTTCTTCTGCCACAGTTTTGTCAGAATCAACTCTTTTTGCTGGTAAGATTGCATCCTTACTGTTGAAAGTCTAGGTTGCTTTCTCATAGCCAGGTTTGGAGCATAGATGTGATGTGCCCCTTCACTTAACAGTTCATTTTGTGGAATACCAGTCCAGTTGCATATTTGTGCATTCATAAAATTAATGCATTCTGTTCCTTCCAGCTGCTCTGGTACAGCAGAAAATCTCAGGTTTGCCCTACATGCTCTGTACTGTAATTCTATAATTTTTTGAAATCTTTCTTGTTGTGTAGTCTCGTATTCAGCCAGCCTTTACTTCGTTTTGACCTCTGATTTTTGCAGTTTTATCATCTCATCTGAATATCTGTTTAAAGTTTATTCTATTTTTTCCAGTATTCTGCGATTTGAGTTGATAAACTCCATCAGAGTTTCATTTATTTTAATCGGGTCAATGTATAGTTGTCTTATACTTTCCTCTAGATTATTGGAAGTCCTGTCTGAAGCTTGCACTGCTTTTAGCTGCACAGCTACAATACTTTTGCCAGTCAGTGTTTTTTCCTCAATTTTTGTAGCTGATTTTTTTTCCTTCAGGTCCTCTATTTCTTTTTTCCTGACATCCAGGTAGTGGACTTGCTAGCCAGTTACTGCATTTTACCTAGAAGTACAAGTCCGTTGGCTTTCTCTGCTAAGTTTGTTTTCACACTGAGACAGCTACATTTAAGCGGTTACTCAATGTGCAGCTATCTTGGAAGTCTCAGGATAGGAAGAGTTGTTGGGTAAAAGGTAGGAAGCACATGAGTAGGAGTCTATTTGCCTACTTCCTAAATATTCAACAAAATCTAGAAAATTTAGGATTTTTCCTGGAAATGTCTGTACTGCTGTTTTTATTTACACAGTTTAATTTCTCCAGGTCTTTTGGGTTTCTACCATGTCCAGTATTTATTTCCTGAACCACATTTATTTCATGAACTTTAATCATATCCATTTGTAAGTAAGGGTATGATTAAAGTTCATGAAACAAATATGGCTTCAATCTTTGTTAGGCAAGAGTGCTTTTCTTAGCACTTACAATGTGCCCAGAATTGCTGCCTCCTGTAATTAGTGTGGGGTTACATGTATTGATAGCATACCTGTACAACTGTAAATTTCTCTTTATTAGATCCATTGCTGTTGCTAATATTGGAAATGTCAGGGTTTCTTCCTCACTGCTCTCGTTTTTAGCTACAAATCCTAATATTTTATGATTGTATGTATACTTAAGACACTGTAATCACCGGGTGTAGCAATTTTGGCTTTATGGACTACAATATCTGGTTTTCTTACATTTATTGTTTGATCTTTTTGCAATGGGTGATCCCATCTGATATTCACTTAATTTTCTATAATGCTTTGTGGTTCATGTTTATAATGCTTCTCAGTTATTTCTGTTTTGTAATGTTTGCACAATCTCCAATATAAAAGTCTTTCCACTTTGTTGTGCCTTTCCGTATATATGCCCTCTGCAATGAGTGCATCACACACAGCTAAATCAAAGAATAAAAAGGTCACACAGCCAATCCAGTTAGTAAAAACTAAAAGAAAAACATAGCCTAGTGATTCCTCAAAACCTCCAGTAGCAGAGAACTATGGGATATATGCAAATGATCCCTTAAGGAAAATCAGATGTTTCAGCTGTATGGCTTCTGAATGTCCATGACATTTTGTTAAGTCTGTTTATGGATACATTCAGGCCATTATAAAGCTAAACCAGCAATATATGTGACTGTTTGTTTTAATTTCTTAAACAACCTTTGTGAGTTGCCCTCATCTTTTCAATGTCTACACCAGAGTGGTTGCAAAAAATGTTCCCTCAGGTCAATGAGTGTTTGATGTCTGTTACATCATGGGAGACTGGGCTCATGTCTTGGGATTGTCCCAACTTAACCACATGTAAAGAAAGAGTTACGAATGTTTTGAGAGCTCTGTTTGAGCTTCCGATACAACCTAAAGGAGACTTTTGTTTTTGTTTGGGCCCATTTAATATGGATGATCTATAGCAATTAAAGCAAATTATTAAAACTATGAGCTAATAATAAGCTGCTTCCTGTGTCAAGGGGTACAGGGTTTGATTCCTTCCACCTTTATTTGCCTGCTGGGTGACTCTCTGAGCAAATCACGTAATCAAATAGTGCTCCCAGATAATACCCTGAAAAGGCATAGTTGTGCCCATTGGGCTTTCCCACACAAGTAGGCAACTTAATAAGAAAATTGCCGGTTTGTTAACTAGTAATGCTATTGGCCAAGAAAGCTCTGAGTAATTGGAAGATACAGGGCGGTCCCTCTGTAATGAAATTGACAAAATTAATGTCATAATTGTAGCTTGGAAGGGAAAAGTGCGGAAGTACAGGCTTCTCAGTTTCACCAGTCAGACAGTGTGGGGAAAAGATGGTGGAATCACTAACTTACTTGGAAAATTTAGGTATAGTTCGAAGCAGACATACATTCCCCCGTGACATATGTTACTTTGATTATGTTTCTGCTGTTACTGATTCATGTTCCTATTTATGCTTTTCAAGTTTGAGTTAAATCTATCCTTGAAAAAGGGAAATAGGCTGATTCTTATAAATATGTGCAATTCTGAAATAAAGCTTTAAAAGTAAGGGAAAAAAAGTGGTATCAATACCAGTGAAACCAACAACAATCATATTGGCCTTGACTGTAGCTTTGGAATTGATGCTCAGGGCTGAGCTTTTGACACACTGATGTCAGTCTCTTAATTTTCAGAGCTGTCTTCTGGACCCTAGTTTTTGTTGTCTAAAGATCTGTAATGAATTGCTTCAGAACTGTGCAGCTGATGGTGCCAACTAGCATTACCTGTAGCTGTAAATGGGTCGTTGCACAGTCTCGGGCATACATCTGTCAACTGTCCAGATTTTTGCTTCATAGTTTTCATATGTTCCTCTTAGAAATTGTGTTTTTTCTGGCAAATCATTGAGGACTGAAATCACTAAGAGACATGCATTTGAGTTTCATGTTAAAGCAAAACCTGGTATTCTAGCAACTTTCAAAGTTTGTAAGAGACTTATTTAAAATCTGTCCATATTTTTGGGTCTTTGTCCCCCATTATTGTGGCTTTGTCTAGCTTTCTTGTGTTGAGAGGTAATGCTTAGCAGAACAGACTGTTATCCACTCCATACAGGCAGAGAGTGAGACCCTTCTGTAGTACCATCATGCTGTTTTGCCTTCTGAATGAAGGTCTTTTCTTAGGTTGTATAATTACAAAAGATCACATGGAGTTTTTGTGTAATGGAAGGCATATAGATTCACCTGCCAGAACTCTCAAAAATGAATGTACATCTCAATGGGGGTACTGATTCCCCTTGTGTCTCATCCTGATGATGCCCAAATTTGTAGAGGTCCTGGAGCTGTGTCATAGACAGCGCATTGGCAGTTGGGGAGGTCCTGGAGATGTGTGTTTGGGGTGTGGATCTGGGCTAGCCCCCTGGTACTGTTTTCCCACTGTGGATGTTGTAGAAGTCTTTAAGGGTTATACATTGGTTTTCTTGTGTGGTTCTGGCAGTGGTAGATATAGTTAATGGTTACCAGCAACAGTGCCTGGGAGAACTCTAGTATAGTAGCCCCGGTATTTAAAAAGCACATCAGAGACTGGAACTTCTGGATCTCGCGGTTAATGGGGTTTCTAGTTAAAAAGTCTGAGTTGGATACTTTCGGTGATGGCATCTTTTCTTTACCTCATAGCCCAGTGATATAGCCTCCATGTAGAGAGTCCAGGCCATTTGATCATCTAGAAAAGTGTGTGCATGCACCCTCCACATTACCTTTGAAGGCAGTCCTTTATCTGGTGCATGTCAGTTTCACGGAGATGTATCCGTCTGTCTGTCAGCCTTGTCAAAGGTTTATGCATTTATGATATATATATACATTGTATGCAATATATATATATATATATATGTGTGTGTGTATATATATATATATATATATATATATATATATATATCTGTGTGCATATATATAGGTACATATGCGTGCTTGTATATAATATACATACATACATACATACACAGACACCTACATATATGTAGGTGTGTATTCACAAACGAAATGAGTTGCACATAGACATCCCTCAGATGCAAAGAATGAGAATACAAAATCAGCCATCCAACCAAAAAAAGCGTACTCAGCACCTTATAAATGTTTCAAGGAATACTTTATTAGCAGTTACCAAACCATGGTTTTGATTGGAATATTTTTTTCAGCAGAGTATCATAGTACTTGAGTTATTTATGATTTTATATATTTTATACATATAATTGTTTATATTGTATATTTATGTAGAAGTTATACTAAAATCACATGGAAGTCGTATAACAAAGCCATTTTCTTAAAGAAACAAAATAGGTAGCTGCTAGGTTGAAGTATTAAAACCAGAGATTCAAGTGATATTTCAGCATAAAAATATCTATGGTAACTAAATACAAAAGTGAAATATGTATCTTAATTTAACCCTAGTTTTCTTAAAACTACATAGTTTAAGATGCATTTATTTTCTTTTTTAGAGCAGCATGTTTCCAAGTACTAGTAAAACTGCTCCCAATAACTGCATCAAGCAACAACAGTAGTAAAAGAATAAACTGCACCCAAATAGCTTTGATGTTGATCATATTGATCACTGCTGCAGGAGCTTTAGCTATATGGGTTATATCCTGCCATTGGTAATAACAGCTGGCAAGCTTCCAAAGCTTCAGGGCACTTTCCACACACCCAAACTGTCTGGCAGATTGAGCTGAGCTGAGCTGACTAAAAGCCAAGTTTGAGCGTGAAGCTCTAGAGCTTTACTGCTTCTGAAGAGTATGCTCTTGCGAGGGATTAGAGGATTGACTGTGGTGGTTTCTCTTTTCTTTGCTGGGCAGATAAGTTCCCTTTGGGGAAAAAACTTGCATGTTTTTAATTTTGTTGCTATTTTGTTACATGCCTCTTAAAGACTGTTTTAAAGCTAGGAGTGTTGTGTTTTAATGGTCTGTCTTGAGATTGTCATCTACTTTTAAACAGAGCGTTTGTTTTTTTCTGTCAGTTTAAAAGTGGTTAAAAGTGGTGTAAAGTAACTTAAAACCCATTTTCTGTGGAGAAATCTGTTTATTTTACCTTTTGTAAGGCTGGCATGGTGTTTTTAAAGTGTTTTTATTGTGTTTCTCTTTCAAATTAACTTGAGGACTGATGGTGTGTACTGGTAACTGCTGCTTGTCTTTCCCAGGAAAGAGGCACCATTTTCAGCTTGCTCATTGAACAGACTACCAGTGCCATGTTCAGTCCTTCTTTCAGCCACAAAAAGACAAAGGTAAGCAGATGGCTTTTGTCACCACAACATGCTAGCATTTTACCTCTGCCGCAGGTGATTAACTCTGCTGTGGCCATTTCTTGTACCTCAGACCACTCATCTTTTCCCTCATATCCCTGCGGTGTAGCAGCTGGAGCCACTGTGGACAGAGGGTTTAGCCACAACCTAAGCGGCTGTTGGGTCTCTCCCCTCTGTGGGCAAGGGAAAGATGCTCATTGGTCTTGGGAGATAGTAATATACTTCAAGCCAAAAAAAAAAAAAAAAAAAAACATTGAAGACAATATCCTCCGAATGGCTTTTAAGCGAACACTAACCTTTGAACGTACTTTTTGACATATAGGCTGATCATCATAAATCCGTTCATCGAATACTAATAGTTGGCCATCTACAAGGAAGTAGCACATAAGGAAAATTAGATTTAATACTGGGCATTCATTATGTTGGGGAGAACTGCACCCCCACATCCTGCTAATTATATATACCATCGCTGAGATCGCACTACAGTGGGGAAAGGGCAGGTTGGTTGTCCTGTACTGAAGATTGCCAACTATGAGTATTCGAATGGATTTACAGTGATCTGCCTATACAACATAAAAGCACGTTTAACGGTTAGTGTTCACTGAAAAGCAATTAGATGGATTTTGTCTCTGATGATTAACTATAGACCTAGGGTAAATACTTGGCCAGAAAAGACACCGCTACAGCTTATCCACTTCTAACACACATCTATGCGTCCCCAGTCTTTAATAATTTAAATTCATTTCTTTCAAATGAACTTAAGCAATTCTATAACACTGTAGAACTTTCCATTGCCTTTGTCTAAAATGGTCATATTGGCTGGAACTGATGCATACACTGACTTGCTCACAATTATCGACAATACTCAAACTACTTTACAATACTGAATAATACCCAGCTTTTTAAACATCATTCAGCCATTTTGTCCAACTACAAACCTAAGTCAACAAACCTTGCAGGTGATTCACTATATTCAAACTGCATATCATTATAAATGGAATTCTCTCCCTTAGCACTTGCAATAAGTCAACAACATGAAGGGATTCGTGGTATCTCAGACAAAATCTCATGAATGCTTCGATATGTACCTTTATATCCCCATGTTAGACTTAAAAGTATTTGTTGCACATCAGCCACATCAGGGGTGTAGAGTGATACGACCCTGGTGAATCGAGTTTAATTAGCAGTTCTTGTGTCTGATGAAGTTGTAGGGAAGGATGGGTGTTCCCATCCTGGGTGGGAGGTGCTCATTGATGATGCTTCCTAAGGGGAGGTGTCATCCAAAGAGGGGAGTTGCTTTCAGACATAGTTGTCAAGCATGGGGGGGGGGGGATGCAGGCCAGATAGCTTAGTGGTTAAGGTCTTCGCCTCCCATGCATAAGGTACAAGGTTCGATCCTGACCTCCAACCAATGCCTGTTTGGAGTTTGCATGTTCTCCTTGTGTCTCCGTGGGGTTTCTCCCATGTCTAAAAAAACATGCTGAGTGTTTCCAGCTCAAACTCGCCAATGAATGGAGCTGTGGGCAGCAGCACAGACTGTACATGGTGCCTTATAGGGGGAAGAGTTGTACAGACCAACTGCTTTGGGCATCTACTGTGGTGCACAGTATCCTCAAGATAGGAGAACACTGATCACAGACTGCACGCTGTGGCAGGACTAGCCACTTAACGGTGTAAAATATGGCTCTAGGTGATTCGGTCATGTTGACTAATGTCACCACAAATAGGCAAGGGTAGTTACCAGTGAAAAGTGGGTTGAGGACCCGGCCTACTCTGACCCATGCCAATGACCCATGCTAATAGTGGGAGGGTTATATGTGCCCCCTATTGGCCAGTGTATGCCCGCCATAAAGCCCAGCAGCCCTGGGTCAATAAGCTACTGGCTGGCCGGTGTCTAGTAGCCCAGCGTGGGTTACCTGGGATAGCTCTGAGTGAAAGCTGGAAGTAAAACCAACCAACCTGCCAAACATGAACTGAGAATTGCTATGCTTAACGTAGGTTCACTGACAGGATGCAGCTTGGAAGTGGATGATATGATACAAAGGAGGCTGGACATCCTATGTATCCAGGAGAAGAGATGGAAGGGCAGTGTAGCAAAGCCACTTGGCTTGGGATACAGAGTCTACTACTCAGGTGGAGGGCAGGCTAGAAATGTTGTAGGAATTGTGATGAGAGAGAGGCTTCAGAAGGCAGTAAGGGATATCATCAGAATTAATGACACAGACTCATGGCAGTCAGACTCCAGTGCAATGATAGGGCAGTATTTATAATCTCAGCCTGTGCCCCAGAGCAGGGTTGTTATAGTGAGGAGAAGAATGCATTCAGACAGCAGTTGCAGGACCTACTAGATAAAGCAGGACAACATGAATTGGTGTTGATAATGGGAGACTTGAATGCGCATATCGGGATAGACAGAACAGAATATGAGGACTGCCTGGGTCCATATGGGTGGGGCAACAGGAATAAAGAAGGAGAAGCCATTCTAGACTTCTGTGTGGTAAATGGCTTGATAGTAGCCAACACATGGTTCAGAAAGAGAGAGAGTCACAGGATCACATACAAGAGTAGTCAACATGCAACTCAGGTAGACTTGCTCCTAGTAAGGAAAAGGCATTGGGGCAGAATCCATGATTGCAAAGTCATCCCCAGTGAAAGTTGCCCCACAGCATAAGCCACTAGTTGCCACAATCAGCTGCAAGCAGTGGTCAGAGAAGGCTGTAACGTCAACAGAGACCAGGCTGAAGACCTGGAAGTTGACTGGAGAGAAAGTACAACAGTTCAGGGAATTACTCCGGGCTCTAGCACCCCAGGTTAGGACTACAGAAAAGATATGTGGCCGAGCCAGGTATGGAAATAAGGTACATAAGGAAAGTTGGTGGTGGAATGCAGAAGTCCAGGAAGTCATCAAAAGAAAAAAGGAGTGCAGGAAGAAGTGGGAGACAGAAAAGACTGACCAGGCTAGGAAGGACTACTGGTTGGCTGTCAAAGAAGCTAAGAAAGAAGTTGCAATAACAAAGAATAGGGCATTGGAGGCACTGTACCAACTTCTGGAAAGTGACTCGGTAAGGGGTACAAAGAAACTATATCAGGTTGCAAGGCAGAGAGAAAGATAAAGAAGATAGCCAGACACCCTTCATAAGGGATGCCAGCAACAACCTGCTCACCAGCCCAGAGGACATCAAAGGCAGATGGAAGGAGTATTTATAGCAGCTTCTGAATGAAGAAAACCCCACAGAAGCTGCACAGCCCCAGAAACAGCCTACAGTGAGAGCAGAAGAGGAGCCCACCCTAGAAGTAGTAAGAGCAGCACTAAGGAAGATGAAGTCAGGGAAAGCAGCAGGCTCAGATGAGGTTACAGTAGATATGATAAAGATGCTGAGTGAGATAGGGGAGAAATGGCTCCTGAGGGTACTCCTAGCACTGTGGAGAGAGAGGCATATCCCAGAGGACTGGAGAATAAGCATACTCATGCCAGTGTACAAGAACAAAGGGGACATCCACAACTGTGGGCAGCACAGAGGCATCAAACTCCTATCACATTGCATGAAAGTTCTGGAGAGGGTGATTGATAAACAGGTATGCAGAGTAGTAGAATGCAAGACGGGAGAAGAGCAGTTTGGATTCAGATCAGGATGCAGCACAACTGACCCGATGTTTGCATTGAGACCGGTACTTGAAAAGGAGCTAGAGATGAGGAGATAGTCCAACTGGGCATTCCTAGACTTGGAGAAAGCATATGACACGGTCCCAAGAAAGCTGATTTTGGCAGTACTGCGATGGTTAGAAGTCCCAGCAACATTGGTAGAATTAGAGCAGGCTATGTACAAGGACCCAGTAACTCAAGTGTGGAGCGTGTTCGGCCTCTGAGAGGTTCCCAGTGGGTGTAGGTGTACAGTTCAGCTCTGAGCCCACTGCTGTTCATACTGGTGAATGGACTACATTAGCAAACCGGTTGGAGGGGACAAATCAACAAAGCTGCTGTATGCAGACGATGTGGCAGTACAGGCAGACTCTGAGCTTAGAACTTCAGCAAAGGATGGGAGAATGGAATGCAAATCTGAAGGCACATGGGATGAAACTAATCACAGATAAGATGGTGGTAATGGCAGCAAATTGGGGAAATCAGAAGAAGCTGAGAATAGAGATAGAAGGGAAGATAGTGGAACAGGTAAACGCCTTCAAGTATCTAGGAGGAGTAGTTGAGGAGAAGGGTAGTCTGAATGAAGAGGTCAAAGTTAGAATCAGAGGGGCTGCAGCCAACTGGCCTAGAGCATCAGGTGTAGTCTATGACAGAAGAATGCCAAAGAAGCTGAAAAGTAAGGTGTACAAGACAGTGGTGCGACCAGTACTGCTGTATAGTACAGAAACCTGGGCAGTAAAGGCAGAACAGTTGAAGAAGCTAGAGGTGATGGAAATTAAGTGCCTGAGAAAGGTGATAGTATGCACAATGTGGGACAGGCGAAGACATAAGAGCAGAAGCCAAAGTAGCTCCAATTGCAGAAAAGATCAAAGAGAACAGATTACGGTGGTTTGGGCACATGTGTAGAAAAGCAGAAGACAATCTGGTGAGGAAGATTTGGGGCAGACGGGAAGAAGGTAAGAGGAAACTAGGACATCCAGCAAAGAGGTGGATGGATTGTGTGAAAGAAGATCTGAGACAGTCAGGCATGAGTGTTGAAGATGGCAGGAATGTGGTACTGAATCGAGAGAGTTGGCGACCATTAACACGATACCCTGACCCCATGTAGAAAAAATGTGAAAAAGGGGGCTGGTGATGATGGGGGTGGGCAAAGGTTGTGGGTAGGATATATATATATATATATATATATATATATATATATATATATATATATATATATATATATAAAACCTTTGACAGAAGCACATCTGGGACGCCCTTAAATATCCAAAACTGGCCCCTGCAATATCACAGTAGTCTGAGGGGATGCCTGGTATACCTGGAGTGGAAGTGTCACTGGGAGGTTGCAGGTAGGGTGAGGTCTGAGGAGACTTAAAAAAATCAAAAGTACTCCTTTAATATACATATGTGGATCTCCAGTATGGGCTAAACTTGCAAATGAAAAAAAAAATAACAATATTGAAATGCTGCCAAATTTCTGACCGGAGTGGTTTATATTCTCTCATCACATCTCTCTTTTATTTCTCATACTTCAAATTTCCCTTAGTAACAAAACCTGCTTTCTTATTCATCTATTCTTTTTTTCTTATTTCCTGTTTTCTACAAAACCTCTCATGCCTTCTAAAATAATACTTGCTTTCAAGATTTATTAAATGTTATTCCTTCTTTTAATCTTTTCCTCTGTACATCCTGCATATTGTATAGGAATAATTGTTTTATTAAACAAAAGTATTTTTTTCTTCTAGTTTCATTGTTGTAGTATTTTTTCTTTCAACATATGTGCTCTGTTCTACTCTACCTACAAGCATGTATAACTTGCAGCATTCACTTGGTTAAGTTCATGCCACTTTTACAAACCTTGCATATAGTAACACTTGCAAATATACATATATATTTATATGTTTTATCTGTTTGTGTAATTGATTTAACTGTAGAGCTTTTCTCCCTGGGCCTCCTCTGAAAATGAGTTATTGCCTAGTTGGTTTTCCTAGTAAACAGATGTCAAATAAATAAGTAAAATGACACTTTGTTGGAATTTAATAATACTGAGGTCTCATTTACGAGTAGAATGCACTTCTGACTTGGAAGATCAACATTCATTGTTAGAGAAAAATGGGGAGGCATAGTACAGAAATGACTCGAATGGATTATGCTGCTTTGCTTGACCCTTCTAGCTCATTATGATGTGTTGGTGTGTGAGGGCTTGTAGCTGTCAAATTAAGATAAAGGGAAGGCTTGTGTGCTTTTCCAGATTAATTAAAGTTGTGAGTAGGGCCAATGTGTGTTAAATGTGTTTTAAGTGCCTTCTGTGTAGCTGTTTGTTTTATGCATCGGACTGGCTGCATGTTTGTAAAGGTACGATCTCTAAAACTTAAACTCAGTGCAGTTGTCAAATGTGTTTGATAGCACTTGAATGTCGTAGGAAGTAGGACTAAGATGGATGGTTAACAGCAGAAAACTGACAACCTAATTTTATTTTGCTTTATCCCTATTTCAGCTGCTTTTTCAGTCTCCTCCTAGCTTCACTGTGAATGTTCGAGCATAACGTTTGGAGTTGCTAAACCCCCCCATCTAGAAAGACGCCATAAATTGAATATGTTCTCCAGATGTGCTCATCATTGCCGAGACATAATATATGACAGACCGTAGAAACATAATCCAGATGTGTGATCTTAGTTTACATGTTGCCAAGCCATTTCAGATGTGCAGTACAGCACTGCTGCACTATACAACTGATGAAGCCATTTATTTGTGAGGTACATTGTTATATAGTCAAGATGTACTACATTATGGTTAGAGATCTGATAGACCCATTTTGTGAGTGACCCAAAAGGCAGCAGAGTAACTTTGTATCAGTGCACACCAAACATAAGCATTTTCAGTGTTTTCGGCTCTTCATGAGAATTTCCCCACTAAATGGTTAGTGTATCACTTGAAGTACTGGAGACATGCATAATAATTTGTCATTGTGTAGCTTTTTCTTCTAAATCTTTAGGTAATTAACACATTAATACATAAAGTTAGATATGTTTTTTGTAGAGTGAAGCAGCCATATCTATTTTTGGTTTGTATTGAGAACCTGACTGAGAATGGACATTCTCCTGCTCAGGAGCCACCATGCAACAAAGCTGTTGGTGAAAAGGCTTTTATGAAAGCTGCATCCATGGTACAGAGCTCACTTTTTCAAATTTTCTATGTATTCCACATTCCCCATTATTCAGGAAAGAAGTATTTAACTATGTAAAGCGGAATCAAAATGTAATTATTTTCAAGAGCGTGGATAATAATTATTTCGACACCTCACATCAGTATTGAAATGATACCCTGTTCTGTTTGCTAAACCTTGAGAAATGGTATATTTCACTTTTAAGCTGCAACTATATGTAGTTTTTGAAACGTACTGTGACAGTTGAGGTTTCTGTGTGTACATTTGTATAATTTTGAGGTATATGAAATGTGTGTGTCTTGATCTTGTGTCTCAGGTGACTGAAGAGAGTCCTTGGACCAATCCACCTATCCTGTGAAAAAAAAGTTAAGCATAATAATTGTTGGATAGATGATGAGCAGAAGTATTTCATTTGGTGAGGTGAGAAATGTTGCTTGTATCCGGTGTGATATGTATGATGTAAAGGAATTAAAAGACAGAAATTGAGAATGTAGCAGTGAAGTGCACAACTGGGCTAGTCCATTGCTGTGTTAGTAGTGCTATTTCAGAAGTTTGCCTAACACATTGTTGTTAATGCGTACTGCTTAAAGTTACATAAATATTTGCTTTTGGGCTTTAGGGAAATACACGTGTAATTATTTTTTTAAACATTTCTTTCAGACCTCAGTGTTTGCATGTAAATGCTTTTGGGAAGGTTGCATCACTGCTTTACTATATTAATGTACAGTGCTTCATTCTGCTTATTTTAAGATTTCTAACTGTTAATGGGTTCTAGTATTTTTATGTGGCTTATAATACTTGTGCCACAGGAAGACCAACCAGATGTCAAGAAGGATGGCTGGAGAGGAAGACAAGTCTTTCATTTTATTTTTCACCACTGGCTCACTAAGAGTCGTGTATTTGTTGATTTAGGAGGTGCTGGTAGAGGCCCTTCTTATAGTTTTAAAAAATGTACTTTAGGTAGCAGACACATTCTTCTGTCTTCATCAACTGCTGCACAGTATGTTTTGAATTTACCCTGATGTACTAGAGAGTGTGAACTGTAGCTGAAATCATAAGCTGGCTGTTTTTTTTTTTTTTTTTTTTTTTTTTTTTTTTTTTTTTTTTTTGAAATCCCCCTTGTTTTACTGAGGAGGTAATTTCTGTATGTTTCTAATCCAACAATGTCCCACATGACTGGAGCAAAGCCTAACATGTATTGGATGCAGTGCAAACAAAACAGCTTTCTGAATACATGACTTGCAGTGGTTTGGTCATTGGCACTGCATTGATGTACAGACATTTTGAATTTGTCTTCAGAAAACGATGGTCCCTACAGGCTGTCCACATTTACTTTCTTGCAGTAAAATTGCACATACTGCTTGATTGCTGGTTTCTGTCTTCCATGATCATCTGTGATTTACAGTAAGATTCTCTTGCATCTTTCTGTACAGTTGTGTAACACTACCGGAGCTTGATCATCTTTACTTGTAGACATTCATTGGTATTTGTTATTTTTGTGAAGGATTACTTGTGTCTTTCAAAGATTCATTTCCCTTTCCTTACATTTAATTTGGACTTTGGTAATCAGGTGTGTTAGACTAAACATAGTAATGATGGATTTGGCATTGTCTTATTTGTCTTTGTGAGGCCTTTAGGACATGAGATCACAGGACGTAACTCAGGAATTTCCTAGATCCATCTCTTCCTCTCGCATATAGGCCTTACTCTTCTTGCTGCATTTGTATCATTTTTGCTGCATATCAAGCATATGGAGGGCAAAAAAATGTCCCAGGTTATTATTTCATTGGTTTTCATAGTTTTAAGTAGAAGATGTTAATCATTTTGATGGATCTCGTGTCATTTACCTATCACAATCTTAATATTGATTATATGCCATTCCCCGCTGGGCTGCATTTTTTTGCTCGCTCTCAAATGACAAACTCTGTGTCTGTTTTCCTGTATTGTAAAGCTGATACTTTTTTAAGTTTTTTTTCTTGCTGTGTATTGTTTGTGATAACATGTTAGTTCTTGGAAGCTAGATTACTTGGTGTTGGTTTGTGCAGTGAGCTTAGTTTAAGAATATGGAGAAGTCAGTTGATTATAAACAAATGCAGGCCATGTAGAGACAGAGTGCTGCTGTTGAACAGATGTGTGTTTTTGAGCACAGCATTTGAAAACTGTGTGATCTGTAAAGCCCTCAACAGAAAAAAAAGAATTTGACAGGAGGAGCAAACTTATTCTCAGTAGATTGATACCCAAAGATGCTTTAAACTATGAGAAGCAGGAAGCTCAGTTTAAACGTGTGTTCAGAGGCTCCAAGGTTGAAATTGATGGACAGATTTTCTTCAGAGTGAGATTCTTCCAACAGGACTCTTCCTCCTCTTCTCTCCCAAGGAACATGAATGGGAGGGAGACAGTCTCCTAGTGATTCTTTTATCTAGCTATTTTTGGATTTCTCTCAGTAGACCATCAGCTGCTCCTGTTGTCTGTTCTGAATCTCCAAGTCTAGAGAACACTACCAGACGTGATCTGACAATGTTTGGGGCAACCAAGGAGATGGAGGTATTCTGTGGCAACATTATACTGTTACCAGGACAATGCTTTTACTAAACATTTCATGCCCAGTCCCACCTGAAGTGTGGAATGTGCAGAGGATATTAGTGGTGGACTGCCACTCACTTTATGCAAGGCCGACATCAGAAGAATGCCCCACCCACTCACAGGATGCACCATGCAACTGTTTCTCTGGTCTCCACCAGGGAAATCAAATTCTGTAAATGTCTCCATGGATGTGTACCTCTCTCCACTATCCATGTAGGAATTCACATTCTTGTCTGTGCTATCAAGCTTCTGAGCTGCTGTTCAGACTCAGTCCTCGGATTTAGAGAACTCTTGTAGTGATTCTGGTGTTCCAGACTTGTGCTCTCTTGACTCAAATCTGCCTTGTCCTTCAGTTCTTTTGAGTTGCGCAGTATTTCTGTAATTATGGACATTTTTTCCCAATGAATGTTTTTTGTAGTTGGGGGGGGGGGTCCTCTCTTGTCTCGTGGTGAGGCATCCCTACATGTCCCCATGACGCTACATCTTATCAACCCCTTATACAGCATCCACTTGTTAATCCTCTGCTAGGCTTATGAAGCAAGTTGTATGTTTAAAGGATGTAGATCCAGGGAGCCTCCATAGCCACTCAGGTCTGGTTTGAGGCTTAAAGAATTATGACTGCATCACCTCTGTGGTGACATCATACTCAAGTACTCATTAAGGAAATTAATTTTCAACTATTCAGTGACCAAAGCAATCTCCACAAAAACACATACATGTGCGCTCACATTTTTTTTTTTTTTTTTTTTTTTTTTTTTTTTAACTAACAAAAAAAAAAAAACCCTCTGATTCCTACTGGACCTCTGCCAATGATTTGGACTTATTTTTCTTTTTATTCTTCATTTACCAGTTAGTTTCTTTATCACCATTTATGACCAACTCTTATGCTTTTGCACCTTCAGTATCTTGTATCTTGAAGGAAATGCTGTGACTTGGCTCCCTGAGAATGTCTTCTATCATCTTCCTAACCTTACCTGGCTGGATCTTCGTAATAATCAACTTAGAAATCTTCCTTCTTCAATTAGTAGTCAGTTTGCTCGGGCCATCCACAAGCCTCAGGATTGCGCCCCGCCCCTGCCTTTGGTTCTGAAGCAATTTCCAGCTAAAGAGCAAATCGGCCCTGGGAAATCTCAACTTGTAAACACAAGTCTTCCAGTATTAGTAATTATTAGGTGAAAGTAATTGAATTTGTTTTTAACAATTTTCTCTTACTTTGTGACCATCTTTGTGAGGTGAGCACAGCAGCATTGAGCGCCATTCAGCTTCTAACTTGGAGAGCTTTAATGAAGTTGGCCACTCAGTAGGAACATACTCTAATAATCCACCCTTCATACCATAGCTGGGTGGAATTTTTAGTTAAAGCATACTCTCCATTCTATAGTTCCAACTTCCCACTCCCTCCTAGGGAGGCTAACCACAGGTTAATTATTGCATCTTACCTTACTTTATCTTTAGGCTAAGCTACCTTCTTGCTCAGTCAATCTCTTGCTGTTACTGATAGGGTTTCTGCAGCTTTAGGCTTTCTTGCTCTAGCCCGCTCCGCTTGGCCTTTGGGCTCACTCTGCTCCCCTCCCTGCCCCCTAATTTCACCCGCCCCCCAGCACTCCTACACTTATAGCCCATATATCCCCAGCCCCTCCCCAACAGCCTATTACCATCCCTGTCATCAGATCCACTCCCACTTACACATCACAACAACCTTCTCTGTACACCCCACCCACACCATACAAGGCAAACTAGGACTACTACTACGAACGCTCATCACTCTAGCTTACACCACATCCATACACACTAACATACCAACAAACACTACTTACCACATAACACACACCCACACACAACCTCACACAAATATAGTAATATGATCCACACTATTTAACAACAACTCATTACTCTATTTGCACAAAACAGCAACCACACTACCTCACTAAATGCTGATTGTACCGAAAAAACATATAGCTATAGCCTATGCCATAAAACTTACACTATTCCTGAGAAAATGGCTACTAATCTCAGGGAACATTACACCCCCAACCCAGGTCCAAGCAACCCAATCCTATCCCAGAAACACAAGTCAGACCTACTTATTATCAGTATAAACACATGTAGCATATCCAACAAACTACGTGACTTTCACACATTCATATCCCACTACTCCCCAGACATACTAGCCGTTACAGAGACCTGGCTAAAACCTCCCACACAAAACGCAGAAATTCTTCCCCCAGGCTATAACATCCTAAGGCAAGATAGAGGTACTAAAAAGGGAGGTGGAGTTGCAATCTTATTTAAAAATACACTCAACCTCCAACCACTAAAAACCCCACTTCCCAAATTCCAGAATGCAGAGACATTAGGCTCAGTTATGTCCCTTAAAAACAAAAAGAGAATAAGCCTCCTCTGTAGTTATATTCCTTCAGGAAATAACTCACCTATAATAGAAGAGATACTACAATGGGCCACAATCAACCTACCCCAAGAAACCATCCTGCTAGGCGACCTAAACTTAGACTGGCTAGCCTGCAACTCCAACAACCCCTCAATTCTCGATTGGACACTAGTTAATATCCCCACAGAAAATTATCATGTGGGGTGCTTACCTGATGCCTTGAGTGACCACTGCCCCACATTCCTATTCATAAATGGGCAAAAATACAGAAACCCATGCTATTCAAGGAGACTAGGGACGAGCACAAAGTCAGTCCACAAACTAACGGTATGTTCCAGCAACAGGACTGGAATCCACTAAATACTCTACCTTTAGACCATGCAGTTGATTTTTTTAATACTACTTTTATGACTATTCTAAATATACTAGCTCCCATCAGGAGACTCAGGACTAAAGTTAACTATGCCCCATGGCTAAATAGGACAACAAAAGCCTTAATCAAACCCAGAGACCATGCCTGGAAAAACTGGAAAAAGAATAACACTATCCAAGATGGACAGAAATATCAAGAACTACGAAATAAGGCCAAAACCCAAACAAAAGTAGATAAAAAGAACTACTAATTAGACATCCAAAACAAGCACTCTAGAAACCTCCAAAAGTTCTGGCAGGCCATCAGTACCCTTCTAAAACCAGGCAAAACCACCACCCCATCTCCCAACAACAATTCTGATAATGATAGCATAGCTTCAGAACTCAAAAGAATCTATCCATTCACTATCTATCCAACAAGAACACTAAAACCACCCCAACTGTAGAACAAACTAGCATACCCACCTTCACACTCTCACCTGTATCAACCTCTTCAGGTAAAAAGCTACTCTCTAAACTAAAACCCACCACACTCGCAGCATATGGTTTACCGACAAATTTTCTAAAATTAGCTGCAGAATAACTAGCCTACCCTGTCTCAATTCTTATAAACTGCTGTATACAAGAAACCTGCGTACCCCATCTGTGGAAAGTGTCGCATATAATTCCCCTTCACAAAGGCAGAAACTCCTATGAACTATCAAACTACCGGCCAATTGCTATATTGTCCCCCCTTTCCAAGGTTCTGGAGAAATGTAGTCACACCCAGGTAATGCACTTCTTATCCTCACATTAGCTCCTCTCCCCCACACAGCATGGTTTCCGCCCAAACCATAGCACAACCACTGCTCTACTCTCCTTTACCAATCAGATTAACCATCTAAGAAACGAGAACAAATTTGTCTCGGCCATATTCCTAGATCTATCAAAAGCTGTTGATATGGTCTCCCATAACCTGCTCTTAGACACTCTGTCAACCTTATCCTTCGCCCCCTCTACTACTTCATGGTTTAGAAGCTATCTCTATGACAGAAAACAATCAATTAAATGGCAAAGTACACTGTCTCCTCTATTACCAACTACTATAGGTGTCCCACAAGGATCAATACTGGGTCCTCTACTATTCACCATTTTCACTAACAAACTACATACTTTCACCCTGCATGCATCACTTATACAGTATGCAGATGACTCCACTCTAATCTGCTCAGCCCCATCCATAACCACTCTTCAAATGCTTACCCAAGAATCCTTCTGCTCTGTGGAACAATGGATTACCGATGTCCAACTCATTCTAAACCCCAACAAGACCAAATTACTCCTTTTTTCCCCCCCAATTAATCCAAATCCACATCTCCTACCTTCATTATCCCCTCCAAAAATGGGACCACAATCTCCTCCTCCCCTCACACCAAGCTGCTCGGGGTTGAAATAGATAACAATCTAAACTTTAATGTCCATATCTCTCAAACCATCACAAAAGGTACATAAGAAACTAGGAACCCTATACAAACACTAACAGTTCCTATCGGACCAAGCTAGAATCTCCTTAGCCCAAACCCACCTCTTGTCTACCCTAATGTATGCATCACCGATCCTAATTCATATCGGGAAAACAGACCTAAACAAACTAGTCATGTTACAATAAAATTGCAAAATTCGCTAACAACTCTACTTTTAGAAGTCATCACTGTCTTGCCCTGAAGCAACTACAGTGGATAGAACTCTCTCAGCTAAGTAGCGATCACCAATTGGTCCTCATCTTCAACATAATAAGGAACCCTCAGAAATCCCCAGCCCTAAACCAACTTCTAAACCAGTATTCTGCAAATCGCCCTCTACACTCATCCAACAAAACCCTGCTCTGCATAACCAAAGCCAATAACACTGCAGGGAAAAGTCTGTTCTCCCACACCATTGCTAGGGAATGGAATAACCTCCCCCAAAGTATCTCCTCTGCACCATCCATCTCACTTTTCAAGACATCACTAAAGTCACACCTCTTGCAGTCATGGCTCTGTCCGTGTATCACATACAATCTTTTCTGCTCTCCTCCTAACTTGCCACACCTCATCTCCTCACTGCTTACCTCAGCTGTTCTGTACTACTCAAATACTCCATATCAGGAACTACTGTCCTACAAACTGTTTCTCATGCTATGACATATCTCCCGAATAGTGTTATTTTCCAGATTCCATTCCTTCATTTTTATGCTTTGTTCTACCAATACAGAATTCAAAGTTTTGATATCTATATACCAAGCTTGCTCAAATCAAACTAAGGTACAAAAAATCTCCTTGATTGTATATATGCCACTGTATAGAAATTCTTTTGTCATTTGTTGTATTTGTACTGTTATGTTATGGAGCATGTTCATCGTGCATACAGCTGCAGTCATTACAGATGGGTTATCCTGCCGTCAGGCGGGTCCTCGGTCGGCCGAATTCCAAAGTCTAGGTCCGGCGTCGGTTGTCGTCGCTTCTTCCCTGACGTCAGTGCGGCAGGGGTACAAAAGAGGCAGCCGACGCCATTTTCTTCAGTCTTTCTTGCCGAGCGGTGCCCGAAGCAGAAGCAGTTCGCAAGTGCCTGTCGGCAAGCTCCTGAGATTTACTAAAGTATTTCAGCCAAAGTCTTCTTGAAAGCTAAGTACCCCGTTGGGGAAACTTTTCTTGCCTCAGACCGATGTCAGACAAAGTTAATAATTGCATTTCTTGTGGGAAGCAAATACCGCATAAGGATTTCCACTCTTTCTGTATACCTTGCTTAGGCCCAGACCACGACGTCTCGGCCTGCCGTTTTTGTGCTAGATTCAACAAGCGCACTATTAAGCGCCGGGCGGAGTTCGCCCTTCATTATTTTGGCAAAAAATTTAATTATATCATGTCATCGGATACTCCGACTCCAGTTTTGAGCAAAAGACACAAAGATAAGGACCGACATCCGAGGTCCGCACAGATTACTGAGACCACACTTAGGCCGACTACCGGTTCTCCTGTTCTCAGCGAGGCGCCTACGCAGCCCCTGAGTACCGATGACACTGCATTACTGGTAACTTCAGTACCTGAGGTCGCAGGCTCCTCGGTCCCCATTCCTACTGCAGATACCGACGCCACTCCTGGCGGGGAAACTCAGAATTTAGACAGGCCTGCCATTTCTCAAGGTGTCTTCAGGCCTTCCTCCTTCTCTATTAAAGCTTTCACTAAATCTAAAGCAGCCATGAAAACCAAAAAACAGGGTCCTCAGACCTCCTCTCAAGGCCCCATGCCTAAAAAGCAGATGCTTAAAATGGCTGAGGATTTGATTACTCTTATCAGGGGTTCTCAACCCCCCTCTGACAAAAGACCCAGATTAGAGGAAGACTACCCTTCCTCAGATCAAGCTTCTATTACCTCAGAACACTCTGAGGACCAGGATTATGCCTATTCACCTTTCAAAGACTCTGATGCTGAGGAGTCTGTTCCCTCGGTCTCCCCCCCTGAGGACTACTCTTTTGGGGAAACCCTGCATACATTGAAGGAACACTTTCACTGGGAAGGCCAAGATTACAAGAAAAGGCTCAGGGAATTTCTTCTGCTCCCCCAGCATAGGCCCCTGGCTATCCCTCCTGTTTTAGATATATTGGATGATGTGTACACAGAAGCCAGCCTTAATCCAGATTCTTTACCTCCAGCTCCTGTTAAACCAGACCGGTATTACCAGGTTCCTGATTCTCACCAGTTCCTATATAAAAGCCATACTGCTGACCCAGAAACTAAGGCCTCTACTGCTAAAAACCCATTACCTTCAGAGAGAGATTCCAGAGCTTTAGAAAGGTGGGGGAAAAAGGTGTATACCTCGGCCACTTTAACCATGAGGGCATTAAACTGTCAATTCCATATGTTAAAGTATCAACAGTTTTTGATGTTCTTCATTCCACATTGCTGCAGTCGAATACCAAAGTATATGGCTGGCGTCGGTCAGCGGATTAGACTTGGCGCAGCGTCAGTCAGGTACTAATCGCATGACTAGTACCCGTTGGGGATTATTTTTTTTTTTTTGCCTCTCAGTATTTAACGGATGTCAGAAAAGTGAATAACTGTATTTCTTGTGGGAAACAGATACCTCATAGGGATTATCATACTTTGTGTATACCTTGTTCTTGTGCTAGATTTAACAACTATTAAGAGAAGGTTAGACTGTGCCAGGTTAATCCGACGCGCCCTTCCGCCAAAAAGCGCAAGGACAAAGCAGCAAAGCCTAGAGGGGAAGAACCGACAGTCCCAGATGTCGGTTCTTAGGTGTTTCTTTGGAGTCTCAGGGAGAGACTTTACTGTTACAGGATGTATCCTCTCAGGAAGTAGGCCAGGCTGAGGGTGCTTCTCAGGTGGCTGTTCTTCCCTCTCTTCCTAAGGTGGTTAGAGCCTACCCTTCTGTTTGCAAGACTTCTTTGAGAGGCAGGCCAAGTGTAGCTTCAGTGGGGGTTTCTCCTAGTGCTTCAGGGTCTTTGCCTAGGAAACATATGCTTAAAATGGCAGAGGATTTGATTACTATGATAAGAGGTTCTATGCCCCCTCCTGATAAGAGGCCTAGGGTGGAACCTGAGTTTGAGAGTTTTGAGCAATGTTATCCTCCTTATTCTGATTCTGATGTGGATGATTCTCCTGAGGATTTTTCATTTTCAGAGACTCTACATTCCATGAGGGAGCATTTTAAATGGGAAGGTCAAGATTTCTCTGATTCCAGGAAAAGCATAGGCCTTTAGCTATACCTCCTGTTCTGAATGTGGTGGAAGATGTTTTGCAGAGGCTTCCTGAATCTTGATTCTCTCAGGGGTTCTTCCACTTTAGCCACATGTTAAAATATCAGAATTATCTCCTTGAGTTGCAGGATTTAGTTCATGTGTCTGAACAGGTGGGCAAACATTCCTTGCAGTGTGGTTTTGATGCTGTGGCTGCCACTGGTTCTGTTCTTCTTGTAGGCACGCCCCTGGTGAGAGATCAGAATTTAGCTGAGCATGTTCCTTTACAGTCTGATGTGTTGTTTGGTTCACCAGTGGAAGCAGTCTTAAAGAAAATGGAGGACAAAGCTAAGTCTATGCAAACTGTTAAGGATTTTTTGCAGGTGCAGCCTCAAGTTTAGTAGAAATTGGCCTTCTAAGGGATGGACTTATCCTGCTTATGATTCCCAGTCTAGAAGTAGGTCTAGACGTGGTAGGGGCAGAGCTCAGGGTTCCTTACAGGAGTTCCCCTGCTCAGACTTCTAGTGAGGGCAGGGGTCAGTCGCAGACCCAATGACCTGCCTTTCCAGCTGCCAGTTCATTCTCGCCTGGCAGCACCTTTGGGAGGAAGGCTGTCTCTTTTCAAAGAAAATTGGGATTTAATTACCCAAGACAGATGGGTTCTGGATATCATTCACCACGGTTACAGGTTTTATTTCCATACCTTGCCTCCTTTCAAAGGCATGCCAGACATTCCTCCTCTACAAAGAACAGAGGCTCACAAGCAAATTTCTCTGTTGCTCCAAATAGGGGCCATTCAGCCAGTTCCTGTACCAGAAAGAGGCCTAGGATTTTATTCGTGGAGACCAATTTTGGATTTATCTATCCTCAACACTTATCTGGACATTCCCAAGTTCAAAAACAGCTTTTACCTCTGCTGGGCAAAGATCACTGGATGGTAACTTTAGATCTCAAGGAAGCTTACCTTCATGTGCCTATAAGACTAACTTGCAGGAAGTATAAATTCTCATTATCAGTTCTCTGCATTGCCGGAATCCAAATCTATCAATATGTCATAGCAGTGCTAAGATGCCTAGGAAATAAAGTCCAGTCTAGTACCCTCTCAAGACATGTGCTTTCTGGGTGTGAGACTGAATACAGCAGCCCAGATGGCCTTTTAACCCCGGACACACAAAAGAATCTTTCCAATTACTTCCATCACCTATCTCTTCAGTCCGGGCTGACTGCAAGGACAGTCCTTCAAGCCTTAGGGTTCATGGCATCTTGTATTCTGGTGCTTCCCAATGCCAAACTGCATATGAGGAAGCTGCAATGGTATCTCAAAAATGTATGGACACAGCACTGCCAGGATTTGGACACTGTCATTCAAATAATACCTTGCATTCAAAAGGAATTTTGTGGTGGGCTCAGGAATGTCACCTAAACAAGGGACTCTCTGTGACCCGGCCAGATGCCTCAGACATTGCTTGGGGAGCTCATCTAAATGGAAAGTGGATACAAGACAAGTGGCCTGCCAGACTACAGCATCTACATATCAACATGAAAGAGATGTTAGCAGTCCAGTTTGCATTAATGGCTTTCAAGGAATTACTTCTTCCAGGGCAGGTGTTGATTCTAACAGACAACACAACTGTCATGTGGTACATCAACAAACAAGGGGAACACATTCTTACCCATTGTGCAGGCAAGCAATGATTTTATGGCAGCTTGCAACTAACTCTTCAGGCAAGGTTTCTGCCGGAGCACAGAACTCCTTAGCAGATGTGTTAAGCAGACAAATCATGGATCCCCAGTGGAAACTGGATCTTCATGTATTTCAAAATTGACAGTGTCATGGGGAACTCCAGACATAGATCTCCACCAGCTGCCAAAGTTTTGCACAAAGAGGTTTCAACCTCTGCCTCTTCTTCCAAAGGTGCTTCTAAAGGTCAGACAAGACAAGCCAAGGATGATTTTAATAGCTCCAGATTGGCCTCGCCACCACTGGTATCCATTACTCAGGAGTCTGGTAAGGAAGCCTCCATGGCGATTCCACACCTGTTGTCTCAGAGGGACGGTCATCTGCTCAATGTCAAACTTCACTCTCTTCATCTGACAGCCTGGCATATTCTGTTTTGAAAGACAGCAGGTTTCAACTTCCTCAACAAGTTTTAAATGTGATTATGGAAGCCAGAAGACTAATTTGAGTGTGGCTCTTCAATATCTTACTGAGTTATTGGACAAAGGTTTGTCTTTCTCTTCCATTAAGATTCATGCTGCAGCAATTTCAGCTCACTATGATTGTGACCCACCATTGTTTCTACTGCTGAATTGAAATACTTGTCATGGAAGACTGCTTTTTGTTGGCCATTACTTCTGCAAGAAGGGTTTCTGAGTTGCAGGCCCTTATGGCAGTGGAGCCTTTTGATTTTTCATAAGGATAGGGTATCTTTAATCCTTCCTTTATGCCTAAGGTGGTTTCTAGTGTGGCTTTAAACCAAACTATTCATTTGCCTACTTTTTATGCAGAACCCCAAAATAAAGGGGAAAATATTTTGCACACTTTAGATGTACACAGGCAATGCGTTATTATTTGAGCAGGACTAAGGATTTTAGGCAGTCTCAGCAGTTGTTGGTTTCCTTTGCTTTGAGTTCACAGGGCAAGCCTGTGTCAAAACAAACTATTTCTAGGTGGATTGGGTGTTGCATTGCATTTTGTTATTCCCATCATGGCAAGGAGATTCCAGCTGGGATTAGGCCTCATTCCACTAGGGCTACTGCCACTTCAACAGCATTTCTAAGGGGTGGCAACTAAGGATATTTTGGAGGCAGCTACTTGGAGTTCAGTGCATACTTTCTAAGCATTATCACCTTCCTCTCTACTCTAAGTCTAGGGCTGGTTTTGCCACAGCTATTTTGCAAGGCATGTTGTCAGTTCCTGCTTCCTTATGATTTGCCAGCCTCGCTTTGGGATTCTACAATAGTTAGGACTGCAGCAATGTGGAATGAAGAACATAGTACAGTTTTGTACCTACCATAAATGTAGATGTTCAGGATCCACATTGTTGCAGTCCACTACTCCCTCCCTCTTCCCTCTGTGTTTACGGGTGTTTGTGTAGCTGAGGTTGTCACCTGCTAATTTTGTATATATTGTACATATTTTTGGTGCAGGTATGTTTGGAGTTCTTGGGTTTTGGCCTTATCTTTTCAGGGTCTTCTGACATCTGGGGCAAGAAAAATAGTTAGGACTGCAGCAATGTGGATCCTCGAACATCTACATTTATGGTAGGTACAAAACTGTACTTTATGTCAGTTGAAAAGCAAAATGACACAACCAGAACCAGATTTAAAAGAGTTGCAGGATTTGTTGCATGATGCAGAGCAAGTGGGTAAACATACCTTGCAGTGTGGTTTTGATGCTTTAGAGGCCTCATGTAGAGCTGCTGTTACAGGGTCTGTTATACGTAGGCATGCTTGGCTCAAAGAGCAAACCTTACCAGATCATGTCAAAGCTAAATTATTAGATGCACCTCTTCAAAAAGATGTATTGTTTGGTGTTAAAGCTGAGGAGGTACTAAAGAAAATGGAGGAAAAAGTGAAATCAATGCAAACAGTGAAAGATTTCCTGCAGGTACAACCTCCACGTTTCAGCAGAAACTGGCCTTCAGAAAATTGGCCCTTTCCAGCCACGGACAGACCTCAAAGGGGCAGATAAAGACACCCAAGGGGTAGAGGGCAACCTCAAGGATCTTTCAGAGCCAGACAGTGGCAAGCACCAACCTCAAGAGGTGGAGAAGATAGATCACAGTCATTTAGAAAACAGACACAATGACTTCCCCCTACACCTGCCAAGCAAAGCTTTAATGGCAGCACCTTTGGGCGGAAAACTGGAATTATTCTCAAAAAATTGGCATATTGTTTCCAAAGACAAATGGATTCTGGAAATTATAGACAGAGGCTACAGGTTCCACTTTCACACCCTTCCAAAAATGAGAGGCATGCCAAACCTGCCACAAAATCAAAGGGCAGAGGCACAAAAACAAATTTCCGCTCTCATGGACATGAAAGCGATTCAAGAGGTACCTGCAAAAGAACAAGGTCAAGGGTTTTATTCCAGACTATTCCTGGAACCAAGGAAAGACAAAGATTGGAGACCTATCTTAGACCTATCCATCCTAAACACATATCTACAGGTGCCAAAATTCAAGATGCTCACATTACAGCAGCTTCTTCCCATGCTGGGCAAGGAGTCTTGGCTGGTAACATTGGACCTCAAGGAGGCATACCTGCATGTCCCTATCAGACAAGATTGCAGAAGATACCTCAGATTTCTTGCAGGTTCAACCCATTACCAATTCTCTGCATTGCCCTTTGGCTTATCTACTGCGCCCAGAGTGTTTACGAAATGCCTGGCATCAGTAATCGCCTTCTGCAGACTACAAGGAATACAAATCTACCCATATCTGGACAACTGCCTGATCCAAGCGGACAGCAAGGACATACTATTGCAGCACCTGGCGTTTGTAATAAAACTGTTGAACTTCCTGGGATACACAGTCAACAAAAAGAAATCAAAACTAATACCCTCTCAACAAATAATTTTCCTGGGTGCCAGCTTGAATACAACCACCCAGACGGCCTACCTCACGCCAGACAAACAAGGGCAACTGTCTCAATACTTCAGCAAAATGGCAACTTTCACCAGGCTAACTGCAAGGAAAGTCCTGCAGGCTCTGGGATTCATGGCATCTTGCATCCTACTAATCCCATGTGCAAAGCTGCATATGAGGAAACTTCAATGGTACCGAAAAAACTTATGGTCTCAACACAGCCACAGCTTGAAACAATTATACCACTCATTCCATGCCTTCAAAAGGAATTTTTGTGGTGGGCTCAAGCATGCCAAAGAAACACAGGTCTCCCTTTCTGTGTACCTCAAGCAACTCAAATAATCACAACAGACGCCTCAGACTACGCCTGGGGAGCACACATGACAGATCATTGCATTCAGGGAAAATGGTCCCAAAAAGAGAAGCACCTACACATCAACCAAAAAGAAATGCTAGCCATGCAAAATGCTATTATGACCTTCAAAGACCTACTGCATCCAGGCCAGCTATTGATAAGGACAGACAACACCACAGTGATGTGGTACATAAACAAACAGGGGGGAACTCATTCATATACCCCCTGTGCAGGCAAGCCATGACCCTATGGAACACAGCACTGGAATTGCAAATTTAACTACAGGCACAATTCCTGCCAGGGAAGGAAAACACACTGGCAGACAACCTAAGCAGAAATATGACAGATCCACACGAATGGAAGTTGCACCCTCAAGTTTTCACAAAGATAACTCGGGCATGGGGACAGCCAGACCTAGATCTCTTTGCTACCCACAGAAATTACCAGTTGAAAAAGTTTTGTTCAAGGACCTATCATCCACAGGCCTGGAAAGTGGACGCACTCTCTTTCAATTGGACAACATTGACAGTTTATGCCTTTCCACCTCTTCCTCTGCTGCCCAAAGTTCTATTAAAAGCCAGAGCAGAGAGGCCGCAAATGATTCTCATTGCTCCAGACTGGCCAAGACAACACTGGTATCCGCTCCTGAAGAGCCTGACACATTCCCCACCATGGATCCTACCTCTAGTCCCTCTTCTGTTGTCCCAGCACAACTACAAAACCCTTCACAGCCAGCTCAAAACCCTAAATCTAGCTGCATGGAGAATTCCTTGATTTCCCAACAGACTCTCCTTTCCAAGGAGGTGCAGGATGTCATCTTGGAGGCCAGAAGACCTTCTACTAGAAAAGCCTACTCTGCCAAATGGAAACGATTTTGTGCCTGGAATCAAGAAAAGGGCCAGAATCCTTGGGTAATAAATATACCTCAAATTTTACAGTACCTAGCTGAGATGTTAAACAGTGGACTTTCCTTCTCCTCCATCAAGATCCATGCTTCAGCCATTTCTGCACAATACAACACAGATCCTCCTTTATTCTCACATCCTCTCTTAAGGCAGTTCCTCAGAGGGGCAAAAAATATAAACCCCCCAAGGAAACCACCAGTCCCTACTTGGGACCTCAACTTCGTATTGGAAAAGCTGACCCTTCCTCCCTTTGAGCCAGCTTCTTCAACAGAACTACAATACTTGTCATGGAAAACAGCCTTTCTTCTGGCTATCACCTCAGCATGCAGGGTTTCAGAGTTACAGGCCCTCATGACTGTGCAACCATTCATCATTTTCCATCAGGACAGAGTTTCCTTACGAACCAACCCTACCTTTATGCCAAAGGTAGTATCCAGTGTAGCTTTGAATCAGACTATCCACTTACCTACCTTTTATCCAAATCCACAAAACAAAGGGGAAAGACTACTACATTCCTTGGACATTCACAGACAACTTCATTATTATTTAGACAGGACAAAGCCATTCAGGAAATCCAAACATCTCTTTGTGTCCTATGCTACAAGTGCTCAAGGAAAGGTTATTTCCAAACAGACAATTTCAAAATGGATAGCCCACTGCATACGCTTTTGTTACTCATTTCATGGAAAAACTGTGCCTGCATGCATCCGATCCCACTCCACCAGGGCCACAGCTACTTCTGCAGCTTTCCTCAGGGGGTCCCTACCAAGGACAGTTTGGAAGCGGCCACTTGGAGTTCAGTGCACACTTTCTCCAAGTACTATCACCTTCCACTATACTCTAAATCTAGAGCGGGTTTTGCCACAGCAGTCTTGCAGGGCATCCTCGCTCCTCCTAGTTTCACTTAGTGCCTACCACCCTTACTTAGCTTTGGGATTCTTCCCATCTGTAATGACTGCAGATGTATGCACGATGAACATAGTACAGTTTTGTACCTACCATAAATGTAGATGTTCGAGTGCTCATACAGCTGCACTCCATGTTACCCCCTTTCCGTCCCCTCTTAGGACAGGCCTTATGACAAACACCTTATCATACAACCTATTTGGGGTATTCTCTTATGGTGTATTTGCTTGCAACTACTGTTTTTTGATTATTCTATATTGCATGTTTGCATAACTTTATGTTTTGCATTCCTTCTGGGGGCATCTGACATCTGGGGCAAGAAAAACTGAAGAAAATGGCGTCGGCTGCCTCTTTGGTACCCCTGCCGCACTGACGTCTGGGAAGAAGCGACGACAACCGACGCCGGACCTAGACTTTGGAATTCGGCCGACCGAGGGACCCGCCTGACGGCAGGATAACCCATCTGTAATGACTGCAGCTGTATGAGCACTCGAACATCTACATATATGGTAGGTACAAAACTGTACTTTTTCTTCCCGGGCCTCTGCTGTAAATGGACCTTGTTCTAGTCGGACTTTCCCGGTAAATAAATGTAAAATAAAAATAAATAAATAAATAGTCTTCCTAGCACAGAAGAAAAAGGATGAGGAATGTTTCTTTAATTTAATCTCCCTCTTTCTAGCTTTCCTTTTACATTCTGTACACTTTTTCCTAGATTATGGAGCAATATTGTGCAGACTGTCTTTAACACCTTGACTGCTTTGCATTTTCAGAAGGTCTGTCCCTGGGTCTTTCACCATTAACAGAAGTTATACGTACCCGAAATCCAAAGAACCAAGAGTGCACTGAAACCTCATTACAACAAAGCAACAAACCGCCAATAATTTTAACAGGGAAACTAACCACTTGGCGACCAGGACACAAAAGAAAACACCAAAGCAAAATGAAAGGCATGCTAATGGGGGGGCTTCACCCCCACACCTCCCATGTGGGGGGCTTCGCTCCTTAACTAAATATACCAACTCTGAGATCACACTATACTTGGGAAAAGGGCAAAGTTCACTCTGGTGGCCAGGTGGTTTCCCTGTATTTTATTAGTGGTTCATTGCTTCGTTGTAATTAGGTTTCGATGGAGTTGTCTCGGTTATTTGGATTTTGGGTAAGTGTAATTTCGGTAATTGGTATGGGACCCTAGACCTCTCTCTTTTTGGCTCTTTTTTGATCTTTTTGTTTAAAGGACTTTATCTCCAAAATATTTCAATATTTATTCATGATTTGGGCTAATGACCCGGTGGTGCAAACTTTGCCTGTAGATGGTTCACTGTTGAAATGACACCCCCACCGATGTGCAAAACTGGGAGAAGGGGTTGTGGATAGATGTTCCTAGCATACGTATCTATATCAGTAAAACTTTATTAGAGTGGGCTCCTATCCTCAAAGACAGAGGATCAGCTGCATCTTGAACATGAATGAAAAAGTTAATATATAGTGAATTTTAATGCTTCAGTATATATAAATAATGAAAATATCACTTGTATAAAGACTTGTACCTACTCTGTAGATCTACAAACAAGCCAGCATTATTTAATTTTGTTTTTGATCGCATTTTATTTATTTTAGTATGAAGAAAACTAAAAGCTGCACATTTATTATCAGCAGACTTTAACGGACAATTCTTATAAAACAAGGTCATTGTGACCAGTTCCACCCTAACTTAAAATGACAATATCTGTACTGTTTCAAGATTATTTTGAAGTTTTTTAGGACATAACCCCTTGATAATCCAACTTTAATTTTGTTTTGCATGGCCATAATAACCTTTATAGAAAATGCGTAAGAGAATCTCAAATATGGCCATGTCTCTCAGCATGTAAAATGTGCATGTTTTGTAGCAACATAAAATTACTCTTTCTAGGAAACCAGTGATGTTCTTTGTGTTTCACTGTTGCAGTCTTGACTTGT
This sequence comes from Protopterus annectens, assembly GCF_019279795.1. NCBI lineage: Eukaryota > Metazoa > Chordata > Ceratodontiformes > Protopteridae > Protopterus > Protopterus annectens. The sequence goes on from NC_056741.1 coordinate 1,383,028,970, forward strand.
GGGATTTCCTGCCATGGAAGCCCTTGGCCAGCCCAACTACCAGAATAAAAGTCTTCCCTCTTCCTATGACTGTCAGACGCACTTGACTGACGTCAGTATGCTGGGGTATAGGTGGAGTCCGCCTGTGTCATTACCTCAGTTCTTTCTTGCCATAGGAGCCTGAAGAAGACAAAGAGGTGTGCATGCATTGTTCGGTCCACGCCAGAGTGAAAACTTCTAAAGCTAAATACCCCATTGGAGCTTTTTTTCCTTTTTCAAAAGTAATGTCAGAGAAAGTTAACAACTGCCTCCGTTGTGGTAAACAAATTCCACTCCTGGATTTTCATACCCTCTGTGTTACTTGTTTAGGCCCTTCACATGACATCCCAAATTGTTGTTTTCCTGCGCCCGATTCAACTCTGGAACTATTAGGCGTAGGCTGGACATTTTAGCAAGATTTCTTGACGAGTCTCCTGAATCTCCACGTGGGATGGCATCCATTCCGCATCCCAAAGTCAATCTGCCTAAATACAAATGACCTAAGCTTAGGTCTTCCAAACTCAACTGTTCACTGTCAGATAGCCCACCATGACTGGTTATTGTGGATGCTGGTGAGGAACCTTTGCAGCCCCCTTCCACAGTCGCAGTAATGGATAAGAACTCTACTGAGACTCTTTCTGAGGCCTGTATGCTGTTGAAACCCTTTACATCATCAGCAGTCACTGAGTGCTGTTTGTCGGGTCTGAGGCCGCTAAGCAGGCTTCTCCTTCTGGCAAACACAGGTCTACCATTATACCTCCAGAGGTACTCAGGAGTCCATGGTTCTGAAGCCCCCATACTAAAACAAAAATCTACAACCAGGAAATAATCTTCTCATCTTGCCAGCTCTCAATCTCTGAAGGAATTACATTGCCAGAGGACCAGGTCAGACCCCCCCCCCCTGAATCTACCCTTGGGAAATGGAGCTAAGGCACTATCTGTGAGATTCTTCCTGACCCCTTTGAAACCAGGCAAGGCTCTCACCAGGAGGGCTCAACCTTTGCAGATGACCCTTCCTTGTCTCCCTTTCAGGAGTTTGCCTCAGAGGAAACTGTCTTCGGAGGTGAGGCAGGAGAACATATCCTTTGGGGAAACTTTACACTCCCTTGGGGGACTTTTATGTTGGGAAGAACAAGATTCTCCCCTACCCAAGAAGAGAGTCAGGGAATTCCACAACCTCCCAGAGCTGAAACCCCTGGCAGTACTCCCAACTTTGGAGGTGGTTAATGATGTAATTCTAGAATCCTTTTTGAGACCAGACTCCCTTCCCCATGCACCCAGAAAATCAGACACTTTCTACAGAGTTATGGTTTCACATAAGCACCTTTTCAATAAACCTTCAGCAGATCCACATATTTTTGATCCTGAACTCCAGGGTTCCAGAACCAGCACTTCCAGGAATCCCCTACCCACTGATGTGCAGGGTAGAGCCCTTGAAAGATTTGGCAAGAAAGGTATACACTTCTGCCACACTATCAATGAGTGCATTGAACTGCCAGTTCCACTTAATAAAACACCAAGATTCACTGCTGGATCAGATGAATCAAAAATTTTTGACTATTGAAAATAAGGCCATATGTCAAGAATTAATGGACATTTGCATTTCCACCTCACAAGTGATCAGCCATTCCTTGCACTATGGGTTTGATGTTTACAGGCTGCCAGCAAGGCCACAGCTATTGGGTTTATCATTAGGAGGCGTGCATGGTTAAGAGAGCAAGACTTCCCAGAGCATGTAAAGTCTGAACATTTGGATGCTTCCTTGGATAAGAAGTCATTTTTTGGCCCACAAGCAGGAACTATTCTCAGATGGAGGACAGAGCTATGTCAAGACAGAAAACCAAACCCCTTGTGCAGGTTCAGCCCCAACGTTTCAGCAGGAACTACCCCACCAAATTCTGCACTTTTTCTTCTCCACCCTTTGCAGACCAAAAGGAAGGCCCACAGGCTAAGGGGCCACACTCAGCCCCAGGGACTTGGCCAAGACTACTCACCTACCCCATCACCAAAGACTTCCTCTACCTAGGTCCCTGGGAGGGAGCAGGCGTGATCCTTTCATAGCATATACCCCTCCTTTCATACACCCCCACCCCCAAGAGAGACAGAATGTCAATTTCAAACAGTCTGGCCCTTTCTCTTTTTCAGTCTTAGGACGTTTCACTGCCCATTACAAGAGTTTCAGCCTTCACTTCTGTTAAACTGTGTCCTACACTAAGGGTTCCTTAGAGACCCCAGTCCTCTAGACACGCTTCTTGCTGGTTCCCAGTGGGTGATCTAGCTGAAGATTACTGGGCCTTTAACTAACTCCAGATTTATGACTATTTGCACCTTACCCTTTTTGACTACTTCAGTGTCCCCCAGGCAGTAACGTAGTACTTGGCCACTAGCATGGCACTACTCAGCTCAGACTTGGTTACAAACCAACATTAGTTGCATCACAGCACAGGTAAGATTGTGACTTGGGATATTGGTTAAAATTTTGATTCACTGTCAGAAGGTACAGAGTTTCTTTCTCACCTTTGGGAACGGAATTGGGGAAGATGTGATTGGCTGTTAGGAAAGATGGCCTACTAACGAGCTAGGACCCTGGAATCTGAAGCTCACCCTCAAACATAATTTGGTTCTAGGGTGGGACCCTTTTGGACCCTAACCTTCCTGCCCCAGTCAAGGTGCCCCCCCCCCCACCACCAACAGTTCAGTGCATTGCAGACAGGTTGTGTGTGTGTGACATAAATCCTTGCAGCTTGGGCAGCAGAATTGATGGATACTAGCTGCTCATGAGAAGATCAGACTACTTGGACAAGGGGAAAAAGTGACCCCAGAAGAAAGCGGCCTGTACACTAAAGCCAAGGTAGAACATGCTTTGTGTAATGGACTCAGGAGGACATAACCTCATCTTCTACAAATTAAATCTTCCTACAGACAAACTTCTTTTAACTGTGGCCGACTTTGCCTTTTGAGCCACTTCCATTTCCCTGCTCCCCAAGCTGGGATGCACATAAAGAGACCCCTTTGGCACCTTCACAAGGTAGGGGGCCAACAGCCAAAACTTCCTTTGGTCAGAAAAGACTTGTATCTGGCCTAAAAGGGCATGCATGTGTGGTATACCTAGGAGTTTTCTCTAACCTCAAGCCTTCCATTTCGATAACGGCAAGCTCAAACTTTATTTCTCCATAGACCACTTTACTTTCTTACTACTGTTACTAACTTGAAGTAAATAAGCTCTTGGACAGTAGAAGTTTCAATCAGTTCAAAGGGCTTCTTCTGCACCCAAAACAGAACTCTAACCCAAGGGTGTTGTTTGTGCTCACAGAAAAATTACAAACACGTGTATGGCACAAAAATACAGGGGAGGAAACCATCCCTACCTTCACCATCTAGCTATGGGGATAGATTTACAGCCCCCCCCCCCAAGCTAACCCAAGGGGATGGCACCAGTGGACTTGTTTAATCCAGAGGGTGCTCTACCAACAAGCAGACAAATCAGAAGCCTGTAGGTGCCCTCAAGTGGAGGTTGACTGGGAGATTCCTTTCATCATGGGCGAGGGATGGAGGACCCCACAGATACAACTCCTCACCACTAGGAAAAGCACACCGTGAATCTCTGCTTTCATAACAAGCCCTCTTTCCCAAGAATACCCAGAAATCATGAAACTGCTGGACTTGCCTGCAGCAGCAGTTTGATCAGTCCTACTGATACTTTCTTCTCCTTAGCCTTCCTGCTAACCCTCTCCCTATATGCTTGGGGCATACATTCTTACTCTGTTAGCTGGAAGGTTGCTGTCTCAGGTGGGGGGAGGCTTTTGTCTCTGTGGCTTTAGGTGCTACTACACTGACTTGGGAGACCGAACTCAGGGCACCAAAGTATGAACATGATAACACTTCCCCCTCCCCACTTTTATGCATTAGCTTGTGCAGGGCATCTTGGGTAAAGCCAGGTGGCCTAGCTCCAGAAAAGCCTAGGCAACATAATGATAAGGCTTTTGTACTGGAGGGTGCACAGTTCTATCAGGATCCCAGTAGGGCCAAAATCCCTATTCCTGCCGGTCTTCCTCTTAAATTCTCTTTTTTGTAAGCTTTTCTCACCCATCCTGCAGAGTTCAGATCTCTGCTATTTCAGCCTTCATACTCTCACACTTGCGTATGTTTGCACACCTGGTGGAGCCTTTCACTCTTGGCTCACCAGTGAACTTATCCACTATCTTGCTACATAACCCTTGTCTTAGAAAAATTTTATCTTCTGACACTGAACCCTGCCTTCTGGTTTCTGATCTCTCCAGTTGGGGAATATCTGACTCTTAAGGCTCTCAGTCCTAATCCTAACATCAAACTAAGCTGGGGACTGATGCCTCCTTTTTCCTAGCCAGGCACCTATCTCTTTTCTCTCCAAATCCACATTACTGAGGAAAGGATACCATTCCTTGCTCAAAACTTCCATAGGGTACCCTACTACATGGCCACTATGAATCTTGTCAGATTTTTCTGGCCATTGAAATTTTACCAGTGCTTCTCTCAGTGGAGGGGATCATGTATCTTGCAGGCCATTTCCAAAGGTATCTCTTTCTCCATCTCTCTTTCCTGGTACACTCTCTTCCTGTCATCGGGGAAGGATATCTCCTGTGTCTGGAAGGGCCCTTTCCATTGGGACAGCTGGACCCTCTATTACCTCCATACAGGGCATACCTACCAAGAGAAAGAGAAGCCTGCTGTCTGATCTTCTGTACCCTTTAACACCAGGCACTTATCCAGTTCAGTTTTTAACACTGTACCTTCCTTTCTCATCCGTCTTCACCACCTCCCCTCTTTTAAACTTTGGGAATCTTCCACACAAGTCAGGACTACAGCCGTGAAACCTGAAGAACATAGTACAGTTGTGTACACTTGCCATAAATGTAGATGTTCAAGCGTTCAAGTGTATTCACTGTTGCAGTTATCTCCCCCCCTTCCCCCATAGCCTTCAGGGAGGCTATTACTTTTCTCATCTACAGAGGATCCCTCCTCTACACTCCTGCCTGCCTAGGGATCCTTGCTCTATCCATCTGGTCTTGACCTGCTGTTCCATATACCATGGAGCCCTACTCTCCACCCCCCCCCCAAGGGATCCTTGCCCTATCCATCTGGCCTTGATCTGCCTCTCCTTTTGGGGGGGGGTCTCTGAACTACAAGGGGTAAGAAAACAACTGAGGTAATGAAGTAGGTGGACCCCACTTATACCCCAGCATACTGACATCAATCGTGTGTCCGCCAGTCATAGTAAGAGGGAAGAGTTGTACTCTGGTAGTTGGTCCGGGTAAGGGCTTCCACAGCAGGACATCCCACAAGTCAGGACTGCAACAGTGAATACACTAGAACATCTACATTTATGGTAGATGTACACAACTGTACCTTTTCTGTTTTTTTCATGTTATAACGCAGCAGAAATTCTTTCAGGTACATATTTTGTCATCTTGAAAAAAAAAATGCAAAATGTACATTTTTTTATGAATGGGTGATGAAAGCAGAGTATCCAAATGGCTGTGTTATTACTGGTGGTTCCTCGCAGTAATGGACCAATTTGTTCTAACTGTAAAAAGTATTATAACAAATTTCTCTGAATATATCATAACCTCTAGCTGTAAAACACAGTTGGTTAGTGGTTCTTGTAATGCAAAATTTGTATCAAAAAAGCTGGCTAGGCAGTGAGAGTATGAGCAAAGCAATTTAATGAATAGTAAAACAATAACATAAAACTCATAAAAACTGGATAAGTGCTTTCATACACACAGGTAGTTCATCAGATCCAACATTAAGAGAACTTAAAACACAAGTAGCTATATAGCAATGTCTAAGGTCACGTGATTTCAAAATTGGCTTAATAGGGATGACATCATTTGCCCTAAACAAGTGCATCCACTTAATCTCCACACATTCAGTCTGTGTCTTAATATCACCACCTCTAAGTCGTGGTGGAAAGATTTCTAAGACCAAAAACTTAAACCAGTGATTACTCCCTGCTACTCTAACATGTTTGGATAAAGCATTTCTTTCATCTCCTTTAGTAATGCTATACACACACTCCCTAATCCGTTCTCTTAAGCACCAGTTTGTTTTCCCTACATAGAAACTTTTACAAATCACACAGGAAGCACAGTACACGACATTCTGAGTGCTGCAGTCTGCACAGGATCTCAAATCATACACCCTACCTGTATCAGGATGTATAAACTGGTCATCTGTATCTATATACCTACAGGCAATACAGTGACGGCAGGGGTGCCTACCAGTTCTTTTACTTCGTACACTCTTCCTTTTATTGGACAGTGGCTTGTAACACATCTTTTTAAGTGACTGTCGGTTCTTAAAACAAGGGGGAACTTCCTAGTAGACCCTTGCATCTCTCGTCTGAAGTCAAGACCCTCCAATGTTTCCTGACAGTCCCACATATAGACCCAGAGTCTTTCGAGTACTTAAGACTCCTGCGTATGAGTTGGGTAGATTTCTCTGTTGATGATATGGGCTGTCCTCCTTGTTCATTAAAGTATGGTCTCGTCCGAGAACCTCTCAGCATGACATCATCATTCTGTGCAGCTATGACGTCTGAGTTGTCATAACCTCTGTCTAGCAGGTTAGTAGTAAGTGCCTCAAAAGAGCCATACATATCGCTGTCCCTGGTGCTTAACCTAGACGTTCTAAAAAGCTGTCCCTTAAAGACATTTTTCTTCACATGCTTAGGGTGCATACTCTGGGAATGCACTAGATTATTGGTTTTACATGATTTAACAAACTGTTTTGTGGAAAGCCCTCCTAAAGTCTTGTGTACTGTCACATTCAAGAAGGAAATGGTAACCTCAGATCAGTCATAGGTAAAACGAAGAAACATTGTTGTATCATTCAAATACTCTATAAATTGATCAAAGGTTTTTACTGTGTCCCCCCAAAACGAGGAACAGGTCATCTGCATAGCGACCATAAAAAAGAACATGCTCTTTATACTCCTTCAACTCTGAAAAGACATACTGGGTCTCCCATTCTGCCAAAACCGTGTTGGCATAACTATTGGCACACAGTGTGCCCATAGCCATCCCAGTCTGTTGTAAGTAATATTCTTCAAACATGAACAGGTTGTGTTCAAGTATTGGCTCCAGCAGGGTACCAACAAGGCACACTTTGTCATTGCTGAATGTAGAGTTCCGACCTAGGAGTGTCCTAACATATTCTCTACACCTGCATCATTGGGAATGCAGGTGAACGATGAGGCAACATCCATAGTCACTGAGAGAATCTCTTCTCTAAAGTTAGTTACAGACCATTCGTACAACTTGCTTAAGTCTCTTGTGTCCCTCAGTATGTTCACCATCCCATTGATTACTGGACGCAACCGACTCTCAACATAAATAGACATAGGCTCTGTGGCCTATCCCCTGCCAGAAACTATGGGCCGCATAGGTGGAACGAATGGGTCCTTGTGAACCTTAGGGTAACCCATAGATCTTTGGTGTGTCTGCATTCTCAACTAAAAAGTAGTCATAAAAATTTTTATCTGTCAAGCCATCCATAAGCAAAGCCTCTATCCTCTCATGTATCCTTGCAATCAACCCAAGAACTTGTCTGTCCATCTTAATATAGGTAGTTTCATCATTTAACATCTGTAGCATAGCATTTAAATCGGATACATTCATCACCAATGTCCCACCCCCTTTATCAGCAGGGTGAAAACAAAGATCATTGCTTCTTATTAACTCTAATAGAGATGTGTTCTTCTTGACTAAGATTATTCAGCTTCTTCATATTACTATCATTGGACCGAGAGAAATAATCATAAACATCATCAATATAAAGCTTTAAATTGGATGTGACAGTACACATGACTTTAGGAGGGCTTTCCACAAAACAGTTTGTTAAATCATGTAAAACCAATAATCTAGTGCATTCCTGGAGTATGCACCCTAAGCACGTGAAGAAAAATGTCTTGAAGGGACAGTTTTTAAGAAAGGCTAGGTTAAGCACCAGGGACAGCGATATGTATGGCTCTTTTGAGGCACTTACTACTAACCTTCTAAATCGAGGTTATGACAACTCAGACATCATAGCTGCACAGAATGATGCTGTCATGCTGAGAGGTTCTTGGACGAGACCATACACAGAAATCTACCCAACCCATATGCATGAGTCTTGCGCACTTGAAAGACTCCGGGTCTATATGTGGGACTATCAGGAAACATTGGAGGGTCTTGACTTCAGACGAGAGATGCAAGGGTCTACTAGGAAGTTCCACCTCGTTTTGTTTTAAGAACCGACCGTCACTTAAAAAGATGTTGTGTTACAAGCCACTGACCAATAAAAGGAAGAGTGTACGAAGTGAAATAACTGGTATGCACCCCTGCCGTCACTGTATTGCCTGTAGGTATATAGATACAGATGACCAGTTTATACATCCTGATACAGGTAGGGTGTATGATTTGAGATCCTATGCGGACTGCAGCACTCAGATTGTCGTGTACTGTGCTTCCTGTGTGATTTTGTAAAGGTTTCTATGTAGGGAAAACAAACTGGTGCTTAAGAGAACGGATTAGGGAGTGTGTGTATAGCATTACTAAAGGAGATGAAAGAAATGCTTTGTCCAAACATGTTAAAGTAGCAGGGTGTAATCATTGGTTTAAGTTTTTGGTCTTAGAAATCTTTCCACCACGACTTAGAGGTGCTGATATTAAGACACAGACTGAATGTGTGGAGATTAAGTGGATGCACTTGTTTAGGGCAAATAAAGGGAGAGGGTTAAATGATGTCATCCCTATTAAGCCAATTTGAAATCATGTGACCTTATTCATTGATGTATAGTTACTTGTGTTTTAAGTTCTCTTAATGTTGGATCTGATGAAGTACCTATGTGTATGAAAGCGCTTATCCAGTTTTTATGAGTTTTATGTTATTGTTTTACTATTCATTAAATTGCTTTGCTCATACTCTCACTGCCTAGTCAGCTTTTTTTATACAAATTTTGCTTTTGCCTTTGCTGGTTTGCTCTTTATTTTACTTATTTTGGTTCTTGTAATGCACTGAAATTCATGACTGTCAACTGGAGGGGTGAGGTTCAGAAGTCCAGGGTCAAAAAAATCTATAATTTAGGAGAAATATGATTTTCAATTCTGGTGTATTGCCAACTCAGTAAAAAGGTATGTTTGGCCCTTTAATGTACTCAGCATCCTGGGAAGATGTTCACCACAGTGCCCACATTGAAAATGGAGAATAATGTAGAATGTCAGACTGTGGAAATAAATGCAAGTGTGGCATTTGTTTTTCTAGTGAAAAAATACAGAATAGAGATGTACTTTATAATGTATTGACCACTCAGTAAAGCAATATTTTCGGGCATCATTGCATGCATCATACTTAGCAGAAGTTCACCACTGTTCCAAAAAATGAATGGGTGTAATGTAGAACACCAGACCGTGGCAGTAAAGGCAAATTAACTTAAAGCACCATGGCCTGTGTTTGAAAGGCAGTATCTCTGTGACCTCATTAAAAAAAACTTTCTGAAAGCAACAGGTCACATAGTTACAAAAGATGTACAAGTGCAGAATACCTCTGAATTGGACTGCATGTCTTTAGATGATTGAAAGCATGGTACTGTTGCCATAGCATATTGCAAACAAAAATATTTCTAGGTAAATATAGAATCCCATTTCATCAGTCTGTCCAATCCAGTAATTTGGTATTGAGCCACCCCTTGGATGTAATTGGGTCATTAGCTAGTGCTGTAGTGCCTCAAGCTCCTTCAAACATTCCCATAATCCCCTGTGAACCTACCCTTTCAGATCTAATTTGCTGCTGTTGTGAATGGATCAATCCTTGGCTGACGGCTAAGTGCCCTTTACTTTTTTCATGTATTTTAGACTAGAATCTTTTTTTTTTATTTTGATACACTAATGTCGTGTCCACCACCAGTTAGTAATTGTTTTTGGATTATTGTTTGGATTGTTTTTTTCTTTACTTAGGTGGTCACCTAGTGTTTTTTTTTTCTTTCATAAAAGTTATGGATGCAGTTTACTTGTTTACAGTTGTATAATTTGTTATGTTAGTTTACTGATATTAATGGCTAAGGTTTTTTTTAAAGTGTAGTTGTGGGCATAAGCTTCCACCCTGGGGTACTGTTGCATACCTCTAAAAGACTTCTCTCTGCCCTGTCTCTGACAGCCTTAATGGACCTAACGGCTAATGGCTGGGCATCTTGTGGTGAAACCAGCGTAGAAGGGAGTAGAATGCTCCATTTATAAAGTTTTGACCCAATGTCCTTAGTGGACATGAAAAACAAAGTTCGCTTTTGTTATTATTAAATTTTTGCTTCCCTCAGATTCATGTGATAATCCCGAAAAGAAGAAAGCAGAACACACAAACACAAAACACACACCTGCATTCGCGGAGGCTCTCAAAAACCTGCCCAAGCATCAGGGACATCCAGAGCATAAATGCAAGCAAACTCCACCCCCAACACAACCCAAATGACACATACCCCAAAAACTCAGTGTGCCATTCAACCACAGCCCATAAGGCATAACAACGTACCCAACACTCTAGTCATAGGTGACTCTATAGTCAGGCACACTGATGTTCCACTCACTAGACTAAACGAGGAGAAAGTTACTGTCGGCTACCTGTCAGGTGCCAGGATCCACCACATAACGCATTCACTCAGGTCACTCCACAATAAGTACAAATATGACACTGTCATTGTCCATGTTGGTGTGAATGACCCGAGACATACCTCCCTGTACTACATGAAAAGAGACATGGAGGAGCTCTCCAATCTTGTATCCCAGGCAGGTATGACCCTAACCCTGAGTAGCATCCTGCCATTACCCAGAATGATACCACAGTACAAGGACAAAATGATTGACTTCAACAATTGGCTAAGCTTCTGGTGTCATTTTAAGGGGATCCAGTATTTGTCTGCCTGGGACGACATGATCGACAGACCACGATGCTTTGCCAGAGATGGCCTGCACCTGTTGCCCTTAGGATTCTGGATACTGGCTAAGGCTCTTGCCACCCCTATAGTGCCTATTTTAGGCAAGGTTCAAATGACAAATTCACCACCATAACAGGTACAAGCAAGCAAAATCTGAGGGTAATGCTACTCAGTGCTAGAAGTCTAAACCTCAAAATGCACTCACTCAAGGCACTCCTTAAAATGGAGAACATTGACATCTGTGCAGTGACAGAGACCTGGTTCAAAGCTCCAGAGAGCACCCCTGCATTACCAGGCTACAATTCATACCACACCTTTCGGCCAGCTAACCCAGAACGAAGCACTAAAGGCGGAGGCGTGTCTATATTCATTAAGGATATCCATACCTCCAGGCTAGTTGCACAGCATAATGCATCCGAGATTATCCAAGTGCAACTAACTCTGGGCAAGACCGCAATCCAAATTATAGCTTGCTACAGACCCCCCACCATGCCCCAGGATTCCCACTCCTCATTTCTTGATCCACTGGAAAGTATTATAGGGTACAACCCAACACCCTAATAATGGGCGATTTCAACTACCCCACCATTAACTGGGAAAACTACTCGTATACCAACACTTTTGCTCAACATTTTCTAGAATTCATAAATTCCAACGCCTTGGATCAACTTATTCACACCCCCACCAAGGGCAGCAATATCCTAGACCTGGTCATTACCAACATGGGAAACCGGTGTTCCACACCAGAGGTCACTTCCTCGTTGGTCAGATCCGACCACATGCTAATCAGCCTAGACATCCACATTCCACCCCCACCCCCAATTAGGGAAACCATCGTAAAAAACTTCTTCAAAGCCAACTTCACACTTCTTAAGACAGAAGTGGCAAACTTCATGACACCCATGCAGACGGAAAATAGAGGTATGACTGCTGAATCCTACACAAATGCACTTTATAAGCACTTACATGAGTGCATGGATCATACTATCCCTAATAGAACCAAGATGTTATCTTCCAAAAAAAGGAAGCCAATCTGGTGGTCCTCTGCCATAAACAAACTCTACAACAGAAGAAAGAAACTGTTGCAAAAAAGAGTAAAATCCCATGACTGGAGGAACTCCCTGGTTAACCTCAGTAAGAAGCTGAGATCCCTCATAAAATCCTCCAAAGCTAGTTATGAAAACAAAATTGCCACTGACTCTAAAGACGACCACAAAGCATTCTATAGCTATGTCAAGAATCTCAATGGGTGCACTCAGATCTGCTCTGAGTTACAGCACAATGGCACTAAATATACAGAACCAACTGATATTGCCAACATCCTAGCAGATGGGTTCAGTGCTAACTTTACCCCCTAGAGGGCCCATCTCTATACTGGAAGAATGCAAAGTTCCTATAATCACGGCTGCACAGGTAAAAAACACACTCTGCAAAGCCAAGAACACAGCATCCGTGGGACCTGACAATATCGCAGGCTGCGTTCTACACGAACTACAGAATGAACTGGCACCCTACCTAAGTACCATGTTAAATCATAGCCTCACCTCAGGCTTTGTACCCACTGAATGGCTCACCGCGACGGTTATCCCACTCCACAAAGGGGGAGCCATGATGGACCCCGGGAAGTACTGCCTCATTAGCCTGACGAGCCTGGTCTGCAAGGCCATGGAAGTATCATCGTGGAACTTATAAACAAAGACATTGGTAATCTCCAAACTCTGGACCCTACCCAGTTTGGATTTGTAAAAGGCAGATCATGTCTTCTAAACCTGATTGACTTCTTTGAAGCAGTCACTAAAGCCATAGATGAGGGTAAAATGGTTCACACAGCTTATCTAGATCACGCCAAGGCTTTTGACACCATCCCCCACTCTGGAATTATAGATAAGCTCACTAAACTAGGTATAAATCCCTATGTCACAAGATGGGTTGCCAACTGGCTCATGGACAGAACCCACACTGTGAAAGTAGCTGATTCCAAATCTGACTTCAGACCAGTGGAGTACCACAGGGTTCAGTCCTGGGTCCTCTCCTGTTTGGTATCTACTTCTCTGAAGTGCAGGCTAACACAGAAGGTCTTTGGCTAACAAAGTTTGCAGATGACTGCAAACTAGGAGCCATAATCGAAATTCCTAATGATGTGGACAAACTACAAAAGGGCCTCACTGAGACAGATACCTGGTGTCAAAGCCATGGCCTGAAGCTCAATGCCAAAAAGTGTATTGGTATCCCCTTTGGTAAAAACTCTGTACCCATGAACTACCGCATAACTGGTAGTCTACTTAATGCTGAAAATGTGATGAGAGACCTTGGGACACAGGTGGACAGTAGTCTCTCCTTTAATAATCACACCGCCACAGTGGTCAGGAAATCCTTCTATGTGGCTCATCTCATCACAAAAGGATTCTCATCCAGAAAAAAAGAGGTCATTGTTCCCCTCTACTCATCACTCATTAGACCCATTATAGAGTACAACGCCCCTTTTGGTATGTACATCACAAGACCTCTACAACAACTGGAAAGACCACAGAAATACCTCACAAAGAGGATTACTGGCCTCAAACAGATGCCCTATGCAGCCTTACTCCATCGCATATCGCCTACTCCTGGGAGATCTCTGCCTAACATACAAAGCTATGTCAAACCCAGAGTTGTTGGACATGCTCCAATTAAAGAAATCCCAATCCCTCTGAGCTACAAGCTCTAGGGACCTAAACCTTGTCACCACAATAAACAGAACATGCTGGAGGGATAGATTCCTGTCCCAGAGACTTCCCATACTCTGGAGCAGACTACCTATCTGTGTTAAACAGAGCTCCTCATTAGCACTCCTCAAGAAAAATCTTGATTGGATGGGAAATGGGAAATTCACCCCAGGGATCACTTCTGTGGCTCTCCTCGACAGGGGCACAGGAAAATAATTTTCTTGGGTGGCGAAAGCCAGGGTACATTTTTTGGCTAGGCTTATGTAGGCCCTAGGGCCAATAGCCTAGTACCTACCTATGAACCTGTGAAAAGGTACCAAGGAGCTGAGGAAATATAGAGTTGACAAACCGGGTCCATCCTCATCACTCAAAGTTGCCAGAAAGAACTTGCATCCTTCTACAGCACCAGGGCAAAAATCACCTGTTTTGGATACACTTAAGATTAGAGACAAGTCTCTTAAGTCAGGCAGTGAGCATTCTTCTGGAAGAGATTTTTCTCACTTCATGGTGTTAAATTCCTATGCCTTCAAAGTCTGTGCTCCCCTTCAGAAGTGCATTTGAAGATTTGGGAGCCAATGATGAGAAATTTGTTTGAAGGTATAGATGGAACATGGCTTCATCCCATCTCTCTCTTACTAGGGTAGATCAGATTGAGCCCCCCTCACCCCTTTAAGCTTCTCCAATGGTACCATTCTCTGCATCGGTGATTTTGAAGTAGGCTGTCCACTTGGATCCAGTCAGGTCAACACTGGCAGGCCTCCTTTCTTTGGTGCTGATGTTATCACATCTAATCCACTCTGCTCTGACCCCTTGGGGATTGAATAGGTCTTAGAAGATCCAGACATTAAGGATTCAGAACAGTCTTTGAGGACAACATGCATGCTTTGAACAATCTTTAGTGTTGTTTTTTTTTGGAGTTTGATCTGGCAGGTCCAATCTCCATGTTGAGCATCTTCAGGCCCTCTGTATGGGGACTTGTTTCCTCTGCATATCCACTTCACCGTGGAGGAGGAGCTGTCTGTTGTAAGGAGTGGTCCCTTGATTGCATATGATATGTGGATCTGCTTTTGAGGTAATGGAGAGGATGATAGCCTGTGAGGGAAGGCCGTCACCCTCTCCATTATATACAGGACTCCCTTCTATGCTGGTTTCATCACAAGATGCCCAGCCATTAGCTGTTAGGTCCATTAAGGCTGTCAGAGACAGGGCAGATAAGTCTTTTAGAGGTATGCAACAGGTTTGTTTGGACTCTGACCAGTCACAGCCAGAGATTCCTAAAAGGTCATGTAAAAGGAAACTGGTTCACTTTCTTTAGGAGTCTGTAACATCTCACACTGACTTGGATGAAACTGAGGGTGTCCCGTTTCCCTTCTGATGATATTAGTTTTGGAGAAGTCCTAGAATCGTTGAAAGGGGATCTTGGCCCATCTGACGCACCCTCTGAAAATAAATGCATTTTCTTGTAGGCATAGGGTTCTGCCCTTCTACCTCCTGGGTGATCTCTCCTGCAGAGTGTCATAAGTCCCTGCCATGCCTGCCTGGTTCATAGGTTGGTACAAGGCTATCGGCCCTAGGACCCCTATACAAGCCTAACCATAACATTTCCCTGGCTATTTCTTCGCAGAATATTTAATTCCTTGGTCCCTTGTCATGATCCCCGGGGTGAATTTCCTATCTCCCATCCAGTCGTCAAGGTTCCTTTTGAAGCGGGCCAAAGAGACGCTCATCTTGACATGTATGAACAGTCTATTCCAGAGTATGGGGAGTCTCTGGGTCAGGAACCTATCCCTCCAGCATGTTTTGTTCATTGGGATGACCAGGTTTAGATCCCTGGAGTGTGTGGCTCTGATGGATTGGGATTTCTTTAAGTGTAGCATGTCCAACAGCACTGGGTTTGACGTCCTTGTATGTTAAGCAGAAATCGCCTCTGAGTAGGCGATATGCGACAGAGTATAGATGGAGTTATTTTTAGACTGTCAGCATAGGCCATCTGCTTTGAGCCTGTGATTCTTTTAGTGAGGTATTTCTGTGGCCTTTCCAGTTATTGCAGGTGTCTTGTGAGGTACATACCAAACGGGGCATTGTACTCCATAATGGGTCTAATGAGGGATGGGTTCTGTGGGACAATGACCTCCTTTTTTCTGGATGAAAAGCCATTAGTGATGAGATGTGCCACATAGAAGGATTTTCTGACTGTTGTGGCTTGTGGTTATTGAAGTTGAGACCACTGTCCACCTGTGTCCCTAAGTCCCTTATCACACTTCCGGTGTTTAGTGTACTGTCACTTTTGTGGTAATTCATGGGTACTTGTTTTTTTTCCCAAAGGGGATAACTATACATTTCTTGGCACTGAGCTTGAGCCCATGGCTCCGGCACCAAGCATCTGTTTCTGTAAGGCCCTTTTGTAGAATAACCACATCATTTGGGGATACAGTAATGGCTCCCAGTTTGCTGTCATCTACGAACTTTGTTAGCCAGAGTCCCTTAGTGCTGGCCTGTACTTCAGAGAAGTAGATGCCAAACAAGAGTGGTCCAAGTACTGAATCCTGAGGTACTCCGCTTGTCACTTGTCTGGAGCTGGATTTTTAGTCTGCTACTTTTACAGTGTGGGTTCTGTCAGTAAGCCAGTTGGCAACCCATCGAGTGACATGGGGATTAATGCCCAGCTTAGTAAGTTTGTCTGATTCCAGAGTGGGGGATGGTGTTGAAGGCCTTGGCGCGGTCCAGATAGGCTGTATGGACTGCCTTACCCTCATCCACGGCTCTGGAGACTGATTTGAAGAAGTCAATAAGGTTGAGGAGACAAGATTGGCCCTTTACGAAGTCATACTGGGTGGGGTCCAGTGTTTGAATGTTGCCAATGTCTTTGTTTATAAGTTCCATGATAATGCGTTCCATGGATTTGCGGATCAGGCTCGTCAGACTGATGGGATGATAGTTCCCGGGATCCAAGGTGGATCCCCCCCTTGTGGAGTAGGACAACTGTAGCTGTGCGTCACTCATTGGGCATGAAGTCTGAGGTGAGGCTATGATTAAACATGGCACTTAGGTGGGGTACCAGTTCATTTTGTAGTTCATGTAGTATACAACCCGGGATGTCGTCTGGTCCTATGGATGCTGTACTCTTAGCTTTGGAGTGTCCGTTTTTTACCTGTGTGGCTGTGATTAACAGAATTTGGCAATCTTTTGATATTGAGATGGGCCCTTTAGGGGGTGAGAGGGGGGTGAAGTTGGCAATGAATCGATCTGCCAGGATATTGGCAATATCCTTGGGATCAGTATATTTGATGCCATTCTGTTGTAGCTTAGAGCAGATCTGAGCATTGCCATTTAGATTCTTGACATAACTATAGAATGCCTTGTGGTTGTCCTTGGAACCTTTGGCAATTTTATTTTCATAACTAGCTTTGGAGGATTTTATGCGGGATCTCATCTTCTTACTGTGGCTGGTAAGGGAGTTTTTTTGCATCCTGGGATTTTCCTCTTTTCTGCAACAGTTTCTTCCTTCTGTTGTATAGTTTCTTTATGGCAGGGGACCACCAGATTGGGTTCCTTTTTTTGGAGGAGACCGTCTTGGTTCTGTTTGGAATGGCATGATTCATGCACGAGTGGATGTGTTCATACAGTGCCTTAGTGAAGGATTCAGCAGTCGAACTTTCAGTTCCCGTTTGCATGGGTGTCCTGAAGTTTGTCACTTCTGACTTGAGTAGCATGAAGTTGGCTTTGGAGAAGTTTTTTATGGAGGTTTCCCTACCTGACCAACGTGGGGGTGACTACTGGTGTGTGGAGCATCTATCTCCCATGTTGGTGATGACCAGGTCTAGGATATTTGAGCCCCTGGTGGGACTATGGATTGGTTGGTCCAGGGCATTGGAATTTATGAATTCCAAGAACCGTTGGGCAAAGGTGTTGGTACCAGAGTAGTTTTCCCAATTAATGGCAGGGTAGTTGAAATCGCCCAGTATTAGTGTATTTGGTTGTATCTTAATATTTTCCAGTATGTTTAGAAAGGTGTAGTGAGAATCTTGGGGCATAGTGTGGGGATCTGTAGCAAGCTACAATTTTGGATTGCAGTCTTACCTAGTGTTAGTTGCACCTGTAGTTCTTCAGATGTAGTGTGTTGGGCAACTAGCCTGGAGGTGTGAATATCCTTGGTGAATATGGACACTCCTCTGCCTTTAGTGCTTTGGTCTTGGTTTGGTGGCCGAAAAGTGTGGTAAGAGTTGTAGCCTGGTATTGCAGGGGTGTTGTCTGGAGCCTTGAATCAGGTCTCAGTTACTACACAGATATCGATGTTCTCCATTTTTAGAAGGGCCTCGAGAGAGTGCATTTTGAGGTTTAGACTTCTAGCATTGAGTAGCATTACCTTCATATTTTGCATGCTTATATCTGCTACGATGGTGGTTTTGTCCTTTGAGCTTTGCCTAAAAAAGGCACTATAGGGGTGACGAGCTTTGGCCAGTAACCTGAATCCCAGGGGCGACAGGTGCAGACCATCTCTGGCAAAGCATCTTGGCCTGTCGATCATGTCGTCCCAGGCAGACGGATACTGATCCCCTTTGAATGACACCAGAAACTTAGCCAATTGTTGAAGTCAGTCATTTTGTCCTTGTACTGTGGTATCATTCTGGACGAAGGCAGGATGGTGCTCAGGGCTAGGGTCATACCTGCCTGGGCCACATGATCCGAGAGCTCTTCCATGTCTCTTTTCATGTAGTCCAGGGAGGTACGTCTCAAGTCATTCGCTCCAACATGGACAATGACAGAGTTGTATTTGTACTTGTTGTGGAGTGACTTGAGTGCATGCGTTATGTGGCAGATCCTGGCACCCGACAGGCAGCTGACAGAAATTTTTTCCTTGTTCAGCCTGGTGAGTGGGACATCAGTGTGCCTGACCTATAGTCACCTATGACTAAAGTGTTGGGTACATTGTCTTGCCTTAGGGGCTGTTGTCTGGTGGCACACTGGTGTTTTGAGCTGTGTGTCACTTTGACCAAATCTGATATATCGGAAGCTATTCCATGAATGCCTCATAAGGTCTTATGCCCCCCCCCCCTCCCCACCAAAAAGGCAATTTTGAACTACTGTCCACTGATGGACTCTGATTGTTGCAGCAGCCGCCACTAAGAAGGAAATCCCCGATGAGTTGTCTCCTGTTCATCCTCTGAATAAGGAGTTTGGGGCAGTCAACATAATGGGAAAGTGAATCTGTGCACCTTTGCCCTGCTAGTCTACTTAACTCTCGTATATGGGTTCTAGAAGGACCTGAGTGAACAACTTGTGGATAATTTGAATCTGTGCATAACTCAGAAGACTACTAAACAACTACAGGCTACCCTGAATGCCATGATTAACATAGTCATGCTCTCCTTTTGCATGTATCACAATGCAACTGATGGAGCAGATACGGCAGCAGACATTGCCATAACTCTCAGATGCCATTAATGGCCTTACCTGTGTGATTTCATGTACAACTTTCAAGTGTCTTTTATCAATGCGCCTTTGATGTATTCTCCTTCTCTTTGATCCAGTGGTAAACAACAAACTTGAAGAAGTGCAAGCAAGATAGGAAGATGCTGTTTGGGAATAAAAACTGATCCTTCAGTAGGAATTGGAAGGTCTCAAATACTTTTGGTTCAGTAAATGCAAGCTTCAGTACTTAGCCACCCATCAGAGGAGGAGTCAATGGCAAGGTGGTCCCTTTAATGTATTCTGACATTGTGGTCAAAGGGATCTGTAAAACCAGGGGTACAGACCTCCCTTCTCAGGGAGGTCAAATTAGCATCCCTAACAGCTTGTCCAACTGTCCATCTCTGGAAGCAGTAGGGCACTTATCTTGTCATCTAGCTGCATGGCTAACCTTCACACAGGCAGTTGGGTGTAAGAAATGTTATACAGAGGGTGTGCTGCACCATTTTCCAAAAACTACCGCCTCAAAAGCTGCTATTACAAAATGCTCCCTTACCTTTCTTTTTCAAAACAAAAAGTGCCATGCAGGAGGTCCCACTAGAACAGAGGGGGTCAGGAGTTTATTCAAGATGATTTTTGGTTTGAAAAAGAACAAGGACCTCAGGACAGTTCTGGATTTCAGTGGCTTAAACCTGTTTGTGAAAAAGAACCTATTCAGAATGATTGTCGGGGATTTTGCTTTACCTCAAGGCAGATGACTGGATGTGTTCTATAGACCTTCAAGACACCTGTCTCCCTATAAAGATTGCAGAGAAGTTCAGGAGGTTCCTGTGCTTTTGGATAGGGGACAGTCATTACCAGTCTACAGCCTTGCTTTTCAGGTTTGCTACAGCCACCTAGAGTGATCAAGTGCGTGGTGGTAGTCAGTCCATCTGTGGCTAAAGGGGGGCCTGCATGTTCCTGTATATAGTTGATTAGCTCCTCATTGCTTACATTCAAGTGTTATTACTAACAGCCAGAGATTACTGCTTCTGCCTATCTTTGGGCATCTGTGAAGATTGTCAAAAGTTTCAACTTCAGCTGTCAAAGATTTCTTTTGTTGAATAACATCTGGACTCAACTTCATATCAAATGTTTCATCCCAGAAAGACTATCTTCCATTCAACAATCAATTCAAATTCTTCATCATCTGAACTCTCCTCCTTTACTAGTTCTAAAAGTTCTGGGCCTCATGGTGGTCTCCATCACAATGGTCCATTATGCCAGGTTTCACATGAGAATTCTCCAATGGATGTTACCACAGTTTGATCTCGACTAACAGGCCTCCCTTTAGCCACCATTTCTTTGACTCTGACATGCAGGAGCCATCTAAACTGGAGCTGACTTCCCATTCCATCAGACATCAAGACCGTTTATTCCACATTTTCAGACAGCAGTAGTAACCAAGGATGTCCACTCTCTAGGGGTGGGGGTCATTTCCAGGGCTGGATGGTCCAAGGAGTTTGGAAGCACTCAGAGGCCATCCTTCATATCAACATTGACTCTTATCTCCAGGCATTACAGGAATTTTAGCAACTCTTGCCTGAGTGATAACCATACATCAGCAAGCAGCGAGGGACCAAAATTTTGCCTCCTTTGCAGAGAGACCATAAGAGGATGGCAATGGGCTTAGGAATCGGTTTAAGTTCTAGTGGTAGGACACATTCTAGGGAAGATCAGCAGGCTAGTTGACAATCTCAGCAGATCTGTCCCAGTGCCTTGGTTTCCTTAAAAACATTTCAGTCACTGGGGCCAGCCTTGGTGCAACTTGTTTGCTACTTCCTCCAACACCTGCTTTACCACTAGTTCTCCCAGATGGAAAGTCATCTGGGGATGCTGTAGTCTGCTAGTGCCCCTCACCTCAGTCTTCTATAATCCTTTCCCCCACTCTTCTCCTAATACCCAAGTTTCTGCAGCAAGCTTCAACCTGCTAATCACAAGTAATAGTCATTGCTCCATACTGGCCCAGACAGATTTGGTTTTCTCTGCTCTAAGGCCTCATTTGAGAAAGCTCCTTTAGATTCTACATCTGTAACCGGATCTTCTTTCTCAACCTTCTACTCAGCTGTACCTGGAGCTTGGCAATCTCAAGCTAACTGCATTGTTTCTCCGGTTGACATAATGACCTAACATTTCAGAGAACGTAACCACATTTTGTCCACTTCTCAGAAGCAGTATACGTAACAGCTTTATAAGAATAAATGGAAATGCTTTTCTAGTTGGGCCACCAGTCAAGGTTTAGCTGTGTATTCCCTTTGTATTGCAGATGTTTTTACAGTTCATGTCCTCATCATTTGAAACGAGTTTCATCTACTGTACTGTAAAGGTACAGCTAGCTGTATCTATAATTATCACTCCTGGATGTTATAACAGTACTTGGCCTCTCATAAGTTGTATAAGGCTTTTTTTTAAAGGAGTGTTCCTTCTTTGCCTTCCAATTAAGGACCTTACTACTCCATGGGATTTAAGTTTAGTTCTAGAAACACTAATAATGCACAAAAAATAATGGAAAGTGTTAACATGGTTTGTTTTATTTTAATGTATGTGTACTTTTATGATTGCTTGAGAATTTAATAAAGGTGTTAAAAATATAAAATAAAATTAAAATAAAAGACATACCTGGAAAAAGCTGTCCATGAAGATCTGCACAACTGTTATCTCCCAGTAGGTTATAATTGTATGACTAAAGTCTGTGAGGAAAGCATTATGATCAGTGAGCTAGGTCAGTTTATTGCAGGTGCTTTGACTACGTTGTAGTAGGACACATCCTGTTACTGTGTTTGTGGTGTTGAAATGAGTAAATTGTATGACCTCGCACTTCTGGGTAAATTTTACATTGATTGTAATGGGAAGCTGTGGGGTAAGTATTTGGCTAGTAGACTTGCTGTATTAGGCTGATGAAAAAACTCTTTGTAGCACATACATGAGGTAATTTTCATCTTACAACTGGCCTCATGACAGTTTAAAAAAAATCTGATAATACATTAAACCGGACCAGTGTACCAGTCATGATGCCAGGTTTACTTGTAATCCACAGGTGAGGGATTAATGCTTTATCTTTCCCTAACATCTTAAGCTTCCATTATATTTGGTCATTTTCTTCTGCAGCTATTTAACAGCAAAGCTTTCAAGTTTTACAGAGGCTTTTTTTTTTTTCATTTTGTCCTGATCCTCCGCTTGACCTTTATTTACCACAGCATTCGCAGTTTTCAGTGTAATGTAGAACCATTGGCCAAAAACAAAGTACATAACTTGCACAGACAAACCTTTTCGGGAATTTGAGTGTTAATGGAATTTTTGTCCATATATTTTTAGAAATGATTAACAAGCTATTTCCTGAAATTAAAAAAAGTATATTAAACATTTAATTCTTAACAACTGAAAGATGAGGTTTAATGACAAAACTACGCGTGAACCAAAAACTATCAAGTGATTGTAAATCTGAAGATAGCATGCGGTAAAAGCTGCTTCTCTAGAAGACTCAGGAAGTAAGAAGCAACAGCAGAAGACAAGACATTGCCACTTGGGGTGGACCTAAACTACTTAAACAGCCTGCATGGTGGTAATTTAATAAGCTGCCAGACTTTAGAACATGGCAGCTGCTGTCCTCTCTGAGGAAAAATATTACGTATGCCCTAGAAAAAAAGGCAACATGGCAGAACTTACTGCAATATCAGTCTGTAAGCATGTTGTTGTGTCTTTCGGCTTGTCCCGGTTAGGGGTCGCCACAGCGGAACTCCGGTCCGCTAATGATTGGCAGTAGATTTTTACGTGCTGGCTTGCCAGGCCTAATGCACAACCTTCAACGAAGGAATGCCCATTCATGCATGTCGCCACACAGAAGACGCTCTAACTGAGAATCGAATGGGCAACGTCTAACTGTGAGGCGACAACGCTACCGCAGCACCACCACCGCAGTATGAATCTAAATTAAACATCACAAATGCAAAGTAATAAAAAACGTACGTCAATTATTGAAATATACCAAAGATGAAACACACACAAGTTATTAAAGCTAAACACTGAAATTCAAAAC
This sequence comes from Protopterus annectens, assembly GCF_019279795.1. Taxonomy (NCBI): domain Eukaryota; kingdom Metazoa; phylum Chordata; order Ceratodontiformes; family Protopteridae; genus Protopterus; species Protopterus annectens. Next base: position 1,383,052,122 of record NC_056741.1, read on the forward strand.
AAAAAAAAAACTTCCCCTTCAAATACATCTAAAATAGTCATGATGTGCTACTGTTCATAGAAATATATCTGTATGAACAGTTAACTTCCACCAATTCTCTACTAGCTGAAAAAGTGATATTATACTGTCAAAAAGTTCTAAACTTAAAGCAGCTAGCAGAAATGCTTTACCTGCCTACAATATGGAGATTTCATCCTTCCAACCATGACCTCTAACTATACCATAGGTTCATAGGAGGTTACTAGGTTAGCGGCCGTAGAGCTTTTACAAGTCTAAACAAAAATGCAGAGCCAGCAAACAATGACATGCAAATTTAATAGTATAAAAGTAGGAGAACAAGACAACAGACCAGTTTCGGCTATGAGTTTATCGAGCCTTCATCAGTGTAGTGAATTCTAGTTACAACCATTCTCCGTTTATTATACCACAACTAGAGGCTAATTGCAAGAATTACACATAAGAAATATTCATTGAGGCCTGGTGAAAATAAAGCACCCAGTTTGATAATCCATTTTTTTCTCCTTATTGTTTAGCAATTGATGCCAACTTGATTTGTTGTTTCTGTTACCTTATATTTTGTCAATAATAGTAAAATTAAAAATTGCATTGGGATGTTTCTCAGTATGTTTATATAAAGCATTTGTTGGTTTCCTAATCCTGATATCACTTATGTATTCCGAGATGAAATTTATTTCATCTTTTATTCTGTTGCTCTTATGACAAAAGATCCTGACTCAGTTAACTTAAACAGTTGTTATACCCCTCTTGACCCTCATATTTTGCAATATCAATGCACATACATGTGATATCAGATATGTTTTTGTCAATGGTTCTGTCATAGTATGATGCCTGGGTTTAAACAAATTCCATAGATGCAGCCCATTGTTCTAGAAGGGTAGTATCAGCATCAGGAACCAAGGGTTGAATTCGTACCCTCAAACCTCTGGGGGAAATGTCTTTGGCTATGTATACCTTGAATAATTTGGCATACCATACATTGGCCCTCAGGGCCCTCATATTTTTGTTAAGTTTATGAAATTCAGCTTCACACACATTTGTTTGCATGATGCTCTCAGGTCTATTCCGTATGTTATTATTTAGTCCAAAAATTTCCAAATCATCCCTATCTGATGATAGACCCTTGAGTAAGTTGGTAAGATCCGCCTGTGGGTCAATCACCCATATAAAAATGAGAACAAAAATCAGTGTATAGTAAGCTGTCGGGACTTTGATATGCCCCAAAAAAATCCAATTAAAAAAGTTGTATATAGTAAATGGCAATTCCAACAATCAGCACATATGTGTTGTGTTTAAGTATAATAAGCACTAGTGCAGTTGCTAACAGTAACAACTACTGAGAACTCATTCAAGCAGTGCTAAGTACCCAGTCTGCAATCAAAAGTGTTGATATATAAAGCCAATGTTTACTGATTATATCAAAGGAACCGTGGACAATATTAGCCCCTGCTCCACCCAGAGTTAACAAACACTTTGTGTGCTTGTAAAGAATAAATATCCATATATGGCCCAAGGTGAAAGAAAACATGGACAGTAGTAGACCCAGCATGTAGTAATGGCATTGATGATTGCTGGTAAGTAAGGAGGTCTGATAGCATTTATCTTCAGGAGTTTGTTGAATGCTTGAATGATAATAAATGGGGGATTGGGTTTACAGTTACCTTTTGATACGAACGGAATCACTTTCCTGGATGTGTTAGTAACCAGAAATGTTGATCACACACTAACAACTGAGGTTTACAGGAAACACCCCCAGTTCAACTCCTTACTCCATGCTACCAGCTTTCATCCTTGTCATATATGCAGAAACATCCCACAGTCACAGTTTTTACTTATCAAAAGCATATGTTCAGATGCAGCTATTCACAATTCATATGAGGAAGATCTAGCTATGAGATTCAGGCAGCGGGGCTGCAAGAGAGGTGACGTATACTGGGCCAGACACTGGGCATCTAATCAAAACAGGACTGATTTACTTCAGTATAGGGATAAAACAACGGACAATAATTCACCAGTAAGATTAATCACTACATATGGTAGGAATACAGATGTCCTACTCAACAGTGTACGTAGGCACTGGAATATCCTTTTAGCAGATACCAGGCTAAGTGAAATTGTAGACGATACATGTCATTTTTCTTTTAGAAGGGGCAAAAATCTTGGCTCGTATGAGTCATTACAAACATACACATGCATCTGATACGCACTCAATACAGACATTAGAAGGCATGGCTTTACAAGATTTTTTCCATTTGGTCACTGCACTCACTGTAAAAGGATGTTGAAGACCAGGGAGTTTACTAGCAAGAACACTGGGCAAGTGTTTAATATTTTATTTTTTGCAAACTACCAGTCATCTTGGCTTATCTATATGGCCACTTGCAGTTGCTCTGCCTTTTATGTTGGACAGACCTCAAGACCAGTTAAATTTAGAGTCTCGTAACACATAAGTGATCTCAGGGTTAGGAAACCAACAAATGCTTTATGTAAACATACCGAGAAACATCCCAATGCAGTTTTTAATTTTGCTATTATTGACAAAATACAAGGTAACAGAAACAACAAATCGGGTTGGCATCAATTGCTAAACAATGAGGAGAAAAAATGGATTATCAAACTGGGTGCTTTATTTTTACCAGGACTCTATGAATATTTCTAATGTGTAATTCTTGCAATTAGCTTCTAGTTGTGGTATAATATAAACGGAGAATGGTTGTAACTAGAATTCACTACACTGATGAAGGCTTGATAAACTCATAGCTGAAACCGGTCTGTTGTCTTGTTCTCCTAATTTTATACTATTAAATTTACATGTCACTGTTTGTTGGCGCTGCATTTTTGTATTTGCTGAAGGATGTTTGGAGCCATGCAACTACCATGCAGGGGCTCGCATCTTTCTGAAACTTTTACAAGCCTAACCACGTTACTATCAAGTAACCCCAGTTGTTCTTTTTGGGTAGTTCACAGAACGAATTTATGAACAGAGCGGGTCTCTGATCAACACCAGCTACCCCCTGCCCATGAGGAACATGGGTGCCACCCCAGGGATGAATTTGTTGTCTCCCATCCAGTTAACTAGGTTGTGTTTGAATAGGATCAGTGAGGGGCTCAGTTTTATGTGAATAGGAAGTCTATTCCAGAGAAACGTCAGTCTCTCGGAGACGTATCTGTCTCTCCAGCATGTTCTGTTAATTTCGCAAGCTAGATTGAGATCACTAGAGCGAGTCACTCTTGTGCCATTTGAAGTGCGAATGTGCACCATTTCCATTAGGGCAAAGTTGGAGATTTGCCGTGTTTCTGAGGTGCATCACCTAAAAGTACAGGAATATGTGTTTTTCTTTTATAGATATTTTGTAACACGCTCTGAGGTGATGGGACCTTGGAGATAATATATTTAGAACTGGGTCTGTAGTTGAAAACACTAACACATTAGTGGCAGCAGGTGGTACAGCCTTCCTTCAATAAAAGGTACAGCCTTCCTTCAATAAAAAGAGAAGTGTATACTACCATGACAACAGAGCTAAAAGAATGGTAATTCTCTGCATCTATCAGGACTGATGTTACAGACACAAGGACCATTCAGCAGGTAAAACCTTCCCAGGCAGCTAGGAACCCTTCGGCTTCTCATCATAATCCTTGGTGCCGGCCTCACCTGCTTTTCAGTAAGATCAGTGAAGAGCAAAAAATGAGAAAATGGAAAAGAAATGCTAGACCAGATGTTCTCAATGTAGGAGGTGGGAGGAGGGTGTGTTGGACAGGGTGGACTTGTATATCTGTCATAAATACCCCAATTATTTCCTACTCTTTCTGCCTCTGTACTTGCCCAACTTTCATGTCTTCCTCCAGTGTATATTAAGCCCATGTCCGACCTTTATAACCAGCAGGGCAGAGGCTGTTCTTAATCTTCCTGGATGGCTTTATTCATTAAATTGTATTTCTGATAGTGGTGATCCCCAAATGAGGACCTGAATGGACAGAGTGTATTCAGCTTTTAATACCTTTCAGAGTGCTGAAGGAAGGCCAGGTTCCAGCTGTCAGCTATTTATGGAAAAAGGCAGATGTCACTGTAGCAGAATAGACAGTAGGAGTTCTTTGCATGACATTTACTGTTGAGTACTCGTGCAAAGCTTGTTAGTGGATAATCACCTTGAAAGGGTGAGCTTAGAAGCATTTATCCTCAGTTTGGTTGCACCAAAGGAAATGAAAAGTTGATTATATTTATGGAACGTGTTTATCCTATCTACTTAGACTGCAAGTCGCTGTAGATATCAGTACTTTGAGGAATATACCCCCAGTAAACCCACTGCATAGTTTGGATTAATTTCTATAGTAATGTGCGTTATAAATTAGGAATTTGTTCCAAGCATCACCCTGTTTTTCAAGAAAACTCCAATAGAGGAGCCTATAACTCTGAAATATTCTTATTCTGCAGAATGGGCAGGAAGACCAGTAGCATGGAGTCAATGTATATCCCAGGGTGGAGCTGGGACACAAATAGCAGCCTAACGTAAAATGTGCCATGCGATGGATGCTTCATAGACTTAAAGCGAGAAAAGAGAACTGCAGTCCCAGAATGAAAATTGAAGATTGCAGCTAACTGAAGTTTGGGAGGTGGGGTGACAGAGGCCATAGTCAAAAATTATGGGAAAAACGCACAGAATAGAAGCGGTGGTGACTATAAATGAGTCTGGATGCTCAAATAGAAAATGGCCCATAAGACACAATTTGAGACAATGGTCCCCTGACAAAGGCCAGCATAAAACAGATTGGAGCTGCTGTGTTCTGGGCAGCCTGTAACCTGTACAGCAAAGATGTCTGTAATGTCTAGAGAATTAAATGGCTTGAGCAGAGACTGTTTGTAATGAATTAAAGCTCCTGTGAGGGAGCAGAAAGGAGCCAGCCATTTAAATAAAAGACGTTGCTCTCCTGCAGTCTCTCAGTTGCTACAGCAGTGAAACATGAGATGAACACCCAGAAGACATTGATGAAGCCAAGTAGTTGAGTATAGAATTTACATTGAGTGGCTCTGACCTGGAAGTTTGAGTATCTCCTTAGCAGGTGTATTGTAGGTCCAAACAGCCAAAGTGCATCTCCAATGTCTTCCTGATAAGAATGTAAAGCCAGATAGCCCCATACATATGAAAAGGATTTATTTTGGGCAAAGGAATGTGGATCAGAGAGACCTGCTACTGGCCTGCAATTTACCAATCTATACATGGACCATTTTCCTGGATAGCACTGAGGATCCATAACTTGGGACTAAACCCTGCTGGAAATCGGCACGACTGACTTTTGTAGCCTTTTATTATATCTGTGGTGTGCCGCATCAGATCCCACACCTGATTCAGGTTCCTCTGTTTTCAAGGAAAGTACTTGAGAGTGGAATTTCGTATCCACAGTAGTATGGATTTGCCCTATTTCAGCATGTTATAGGTGCTGGTGGACTTTTTTACAAAAAGGAGGAAGACATAAAAGGTTTCCAGTGTGTCCTCCTCAAATTCATTAAGGCAGTGCCAGGAGTGCAGACAGATTGCAGTGTGGATTCCTGTATATTGGACAGCTCTCTTAGCTGCACTGTGTGTTAGGCAGATAGTTTGGTAATATTTAATGCATCTGAGACCATGGTCAGAAATGTTTCTCTAAGAAACCCATTTAGCAGTCTATCTCTTACTGGGTATGAAGCTCCTTCCAGAAATAAACTGTGCATAGCATGCTTTAATGCTTACAGAGATGGTGCTGGATTTAAATGCATGCTTCCCAAATGTGTCCACTATATGTCAGTCTGTGGAGGCTGAATAAGTGGGCTTGTGATGTATGAAGTCTTCGCCCAGATAGCAAATTGCTGTGGGTTAGGGGAGTGGTAAGAGCACAAGGTCAGCCTTCTGTGGTGCACTGGTACAGAGGAGCCATAACCAGTTTCTCCAAACCCATCCAACTGATGTGTATAAAGATTCCTACTGGGAAGAGTTACCAAGAACTACTGCAGAGAGCCTACAGGCTTCTGTAGTTTTCAGTAGAACAGGATATGGTTAACTTACCAAGCCCCATGCTTTTCCATCAGTTAAAGGTATTCACCAACCTTGTGATGTTCTGAGGGGGGGGGGTTCCAAGAAATTAGCCCATTTTCCTCATCTAGGCTTTCTGCAGTGGAGATGACTATTTTATTTTTAGTTCAGACTCTGTGGCCCCTTTGGTGAAGGGTTGGTTCATAGTCCAATACTAAAGTCAATAAGTGAAGTACCTAACTGAGAATCAAAAATAAAGCTGGAACCAAGGTAAACACCACTGATAAACAAAACAAACCTTGGTAAACGGCTCCAAGTCTAAGAAAACACCACAAAAAAACACCAGCAGAAACAGCAGTATTTCTTAAAATTTTATTCCACAGAAATGAACTATTTCCTCTTATTCGAAGACTTCATCAGAATGAAGACATTCAGTTTTCCACTAGATTTATACTAGTCATCACACAAATAAAGAACAGTTATTGGCCGTAAATTTTACATCATTTCCTGCCTATACAAAATTCAAGCTAGCCTTGTTAAAGTTAATACAGAATCCACAGCAAAATAGTATTAGTAAAAGCACGTTTTAAAAAAGTATGTTTTTAAAAAACATATAAACAAGTGTAAAGTGTGAAAATACTGTTAATAAAACCATTTTTCATTTACAACAAAATTTATATATACAAAGTTTATATATAAACTTTCCATCACAGTTCAGCAGCCCTCATTTTTAATGAAGGACCCAGTGAAAGTTGCTCATTGAGCCCTGGGGGTGTCGCTGCATTTAAGCGCAGTTGCCATAACAATTCACGGTACTCCAACAGTGTTTCCCATTGTCCACCTCTCAGGTTTGGTTCAACTTGCTCTAACACCCAAAATAAAAATCTCCCTTTTGGACAGTCTTTCAAATGCTTATCAAGTGCATTAGTTTCCATACAGTTGGAAATTTCATAATGGTGCTCGGAGACCCTAGTTTTTAATTGTGTCTCTGTTTTCCCCACATAGTAGGCTAAACACACTTGACAGAAAGCTAAGTAAACCACCTCCTTGGATGTACAACTAAACTAGTTCTGAACTCTTAAAGGATTCTATATAGTACTTAACTGAATTTCTTGTCTATGGGCCATGTGTTTACATTTATTGCACATCCCACACTTAAGTCCCCACTTTCCTAAGTGGGTTCTTACCATTCTGTTTCTTTGAAGTCCCTTCAAGTAGATTTTTTATATTGGGCCTTCTTTTATATACCAAAAAAGGGGGTCTGGAGAAAACATCAGATATTTTGGGCATTATAGAAAAAAATGTCAGTATTTCTGTATAATTTGAATTTCTTTGGTGTCAGAGCTATACTTAAAAATCAGGGACCTTGTAAAAATCATTATTTGGTCGACTTTGGGAAGTACTCATACCAACAGGTAGCTGCACACCCTGGGCATTAAATCTGTCCGTTAAATCAGAGGAACCAAGCAATGGGATATATTTTATACCCCACCCTTTTTCTGGTTCTTCCTTCACATCGTTGATCATCAGTTCTGGATAGCCCCACTCTGTGAACATCTGCGCCATAAAACTTTGTTCCTAAGTCTTCTCCATTGGATGTCATATGGGCAATAATACACACCGTATGCCCTTTAATAATACTTCTCTTCTGGTGGAAGGGATAGCTATTTGTGTCATTGTAGGAATTAGAGAAATTACTCTTCCTATAAATCTTCAATTTGAATTTATGGTTAACCAAATCTTTCTTTAATTTTGCATCCAAGTAACATATTTCCTCTGTACCAACATTAAAACTGAAACTCAAAAATTCCATAGTTTGGTTTATGTAGGTAACAGATTTATCTAGTTCATCCTTAGTACCTCTCCAAAGAATAAAAATGTCATCCAAAAAGCAAAAGTACAGTAGCGTTTTGGAATAATGTGTTGAATTAAACACACAATTCTGCTCCCAGTTCAGTAACACCAAATTTGCAAATGGGAGGGTCATGCCTCCCCCCATGGAGACGCCACTGATCTGTTTATAGTAATCGCCTTCATAGAAAACAAAATTATTGTCTTAACACCAGTTCTAACATATCCATAACTAACTGCAGCTGTGTGTTAGATAAATATTTGTCTCTAATAATGACTTCTGACACCCATTTTAAGCCAACTGAGTGGGGAATTACTAAAAACAAATCTTGAATGTCAGTTGTAACAAACAGCACATCAGGGTCATATTTATCAGAAATTTTAACCAAAAAAAAAAATCCCAAGACTCCATCAAGAGATGGTTATTTAAAGGCGTATAAATTTTAGTTTTCTGTCTACATGTGCCGTTAAAGGATATGTTTTTGAGCGTGAAGCTGCCACTGTAAGTTTGAGGGGTGGATCATTAAACGATTATGAAAATTGGGTATCCCAAAACTTGATGGTATAAAAAGCCTGGGGTTGCTCAAAGATTCATATAGATTCTTGTCAATAATCTGCTGCAAAAAAATTTTCATCCAAGGCAAAATTAGTTATCCTGCAGGCTACAGTTATTTCTTTTTTAGATACCTGCATGTACCTGGAATTACTGTTAAGACATTCTAACATTTTGCCAGAATATATCCAGGAATCCATTATGACCACCCCTCCCCTCTTGTCAGGCTTCATGATTCTCACTTCTTTATTAGCCCTAAATTCATTAAGGACTGTCCTCTTATCTTGCTAGAGATTAAATGGAATTCTCTTGTTCTTAAATATGCCCTGATATCATGCTCAGCTAGGATCTCAAATTTGCCAGAAATGGGTGTAGGGAAGAGTTGTTTGCACTCCTTGAATGAACTAGGTTCATTTCCCCCTTGATTTTCAAACGTAATAGAAAGATTTATTTTCCTTAAAAATAATCTAAGATCTATCAGAACCTCATTTAATTCAGTCTTGTAGATAGGAACAAAGGTAAATCCTCTGAAAAGTAATGAAAAGTGGACACTACTTTAGTTATAAATGTTGAATTTATTAAAAGTCAAGTGTTTCCATCACAGGTAATTTAGTTCAGAGTTATAAGCCCCAGCCCATATGTGGCTTCGCCCACCCCTTTAGTTGAATAAAAGTCTCCCGCCCTTGTGGTTCTGAGGGATCTAGATTTTTAAGGTGAGGTGAGAGAATATATCCAGGAATCCATTATGACCAGGTTTGGTTCCTCTGATATGTCTTATGCTGCCCGATTATCAATTAAAATATCTAGTTCCTTCCTCTTCCCCTGTGACCCCTTCCTCTCCTTTCTCTGTTGTTGCCCCTATAGTAATATCCCTCTGTTGACCCCCCCTCATTTCCCTGTTCCTTATTCAGTTTGACCTCCTTAAGGAGGGAAGTTCTAAAGGGTCCTGTAAATTAAACAATGTCATCATCGTTAACTTCATAGTGCTGCCCCCCCACCCCCATTATCAGTTTATGCAGGTTAAACTTGTCATTAAAAACCTCAACAGGTGAATTGTGGTTAAAATTGATGGTTAACGATGTGAAGGAAGAAATTGAAAGAGGGTGGGGTATAAAATGTATCCCATTGTTTGGTTCCTCTGATTTAACTGAAAGGTTTAATGCCCAGGGCCATGACAACTCCACAATACAGGACTTGCAGCTACCTGATGGTAGGAGAACTACCCAAAGTGGACCAAATGATGATTTTGCAAGGTCCCTGATTTTTAAGTATGGCTCTGACACCAAAGAACTTCAAAGAATGATACAGAAATATTGGCATATTTTTTCTACAATGCCCAACAGACCTTGTGGTTTCTCTACCCCCCCCCCCCTTTGCGTATAAAGAGGGCCCAATATAAAAAAAATAGACTTGAAGGGACTTCTAAGAAACAGAATGGTAAGAACCCTCTTAGGAAAGTGGGGACCTATAAGACAAGGAATTCAGTTGAATACTATACAGGACCCATTAACAGCTAAGAACTATTTTAATTCTATATCCAAAGGGGTGGTTTATTTGGCTTTCTGTCAAGTGTGTTCAGCCTACTATGTGGGTAAAACTGAGAGACAATTAAAAATTAGGGTCTATGAACGCCATTATGAAATTTCTAAATGTATGGAAACTGATGCTTTTGATGAGCATTTGAAAGACACTCCAAATGGGAGATTTTCACTTTGAGTGTTAGAGCAAATTGAGCCAAACCCGAGGGGTGGACAATAGGAAACTTTATTGGAGTACAGTGAATTGTTATGGCAACTGTGGTTAAATACAGCGATGGCCCCAGGGCTCAATGGGTAACTTTCACTGAGTCCTATATTAAAAATGAGGGCTGCTAAATTGTAATGGAAAATGTATATATAAACTTTGTATGTATACATTTTTGTTTTAAATGAAAAATAGTTTTAGGAGCAAGTGTAAAGTGTGAAAATATTGTTTGTAGGATTATTAAAAACATGCTTTTACCAACTCTATTTTGTTGTGAATTTTGTATTAATTTTAACAAGGCTAGTTTGAATTTTGTATAGGTAGGAAATGATGTAAAATTTTTGGCCAAAATTTGTTCTTTATTTGTGTGCTGACTAGTGGAAAACCGAGTGTCTTTATTCCAATTCTGCATTCCTTGGACGTACACAGACAGCTAAGATTCTACTTGAACAGGACTAAAGCACTAAGAAAAACTGAGCAATTACTAGTGTCATATGCTGCAGGATCAGAAGGAAAGGCTATTTCAAAGCAGACAAGTGGATAAGCCACTGCATCCGTTTCTGCTACTTACACCATGGTAAACCTGTGCCCAAGGGCATTAGGTCTCATTCCACCAGAGCTGCAGCTACTTCAGCAGCCTTTCTCAGAGGAGTACCAACCAAAGACATTTTAGAGGCTGCTACTTGGAGTTATGTTCACACCTTTACAAAGCATTGTCATTTGCCTCTCTACTCTGTGTCCAGGGCAGGCTTTGCCACTGCAGTGCTGTAGGGCCTTATAGCCGCACCTAATGCGGTTTAGCTCCAGCCTCCCAACCATAGCTTTGGGATTCTACCCAAATGTAATGACTGCAACCGGGAAACACGAAGAACATAGTACAGTTGTGTACACTTACCATAAATGTAGATGTTAGAGTGTATTCACTGTTGCAGTCCAGGTTACCCTCCCGCTATCCCCCTGTCATTCTGGAGTTTCTTTCCTTCTCTGTCTTCTACAACCTATGTGGTGTATTTGCTTGTAGATGAAGCTAAAGTTTATATTGATGCATGTGTATATAGATATATATATATATATATATATATATTTTTTTTTTTTTATTTGCTACCTTTTTGGGGGCAAGAAAAACTAAAGAAAATGGCGTCAGCTGCATGTTTTATACCCCTGACGACCTGACGTCATGGAAGAGAAGACAGCAACCAACACAGGACCCAAGACTTTGGAATTCAGGTCGACTGAGGGCAACCTGCCAGCAGATTACCCAAATGTAATGACTGCAACAGTGAATACACTCGAACATCTATATTTATGGTAAGTGTACACAACTGTACTTTCTTCATGTTTGACTGTTGCAGTCATCACATTTGGGTTATCTGCCTGCAGGCGGCCTGAGTACCAGAGTCTTTGGATTTGTGCTTCGGATGCTGACGCTTCTTCCATGTCGTCAGGGTTATAAAACATGTAACAGACGCCATTGCATCAGTCTTTTTCTTGCTGTGCGGTGCCCAAAGCAGAAGCAGTTTGCAAGTGCTGGTTGGCCGACTCCTGAAATTTTCGTTTTCAAGGTTCAGACCTGAAGTCTTCAAAAAGATAAGTATCCCATTGGGGATCCTTTTATCTTGCTCTAACCAATGTTGGAAGAAATTCACAATTGTCTTGCCTGTGGAAAGCAAATAACTCATAGAGATTTTCATTCTTACGGCTTCACATATTTATGCCCTGACCACGACGTCCCCTGCTGTTGGTTTTGTGCCTTGTTCAATGCCCGAACTATTTGTCATCTGGCTACTTTTGTAGCTAAATACTTTCGTTCTCTATCTCCGTACTCTGAAATGGCTTTAAGCCATCTGACTACCGATCTCCTGAAACAACGCAAGGATAAAGACAGAGATAGACTGCATAGGTCTAAAACTGCCAATGATGCTTCCGATAAGCTAGTCGCCAGTCTGCCGGTACTCAGTGAGGTGCTTTCGCAGCCCCTGATACCTGCTACTACAGATTCGCAGGCATCTGAGAACCGTTCAGAGTCCGGTATGCCACAAGATGCTTCTTTGACTATGGAACCTGCGGATGTTTCTACCTTGGATGGGTCTAGAGCCACTGTGCAGGCACTGGCTTCTGAGGGTATATTCAGGTCTACCGATTTTCATATAAAACCGACGACTTTGTTTCAAGCTAAAAATACTGAATTCCGCAGGCTTAAAGCTCGCAGTAAGCCTAGAAAACAGACGACCAAAGCGCATTCTCAGGCCCATATGCCTCAAAAACAAATGATTAGAATGGCTGAAGACCTTATTACATTAATTAGGGGAAGCCAGCCTTCCCCCTCTGAGACCTAGAACTGATTTTCTTTCTGATTCTTCTGATCAGGAATCTGACATCTCTGTTCCTTCTGACTACCAGGATTTACCCTTGTCTACTTATGAGGATTCTGATGCAGAGGATTCCATTCCCACTGCTTCCCCTCTAGAATATTTTTCTTTTGGTGAAACCTTGTGTACCCTTAGTGAGCATTTCCACTAGGAAAGCCAGGACTATTCTCAATCCAAAAAGAGACTTGGGGAATTTTTAAACCTGCCTCAACATAGGCCTCTAGCTATCCTTCCTGTTCTGGAGCTTGTAGGTGATGTTTTCTTGGAATCCAGCCTTACCCCAGGCACTTTGCCTCCAGCTCCCAGGAAACCTGACAAGTACTACAGAGTACCTGACTCTCACAAATTCCTTTTCAAGAATCCTACTGCGGATTCAGAGACCATTTCCCAAGGACCAAAAGGCATTAAGGCTACTACTGCCAAAAATCCTACCCCTTCTCATAGCGATTCTAGAGCTTTAGACATATGGGGTAAGAAGGTATATACGTCTGCCACTTTGGCCATTAGGGCTTTAAATTGCCAATTTCATATGCTAAGCTATCAGCAGTATATTATGGGCTTAATTAAACCGAAAATGATGTTGATTCCTGACTGTGCAGACAACAAAGATTTACAAGAGTTAATGCATTCTGCTGACCAAGTAGGTAAACATACTTAGTGTGGTTTTCATGCTTTAGAAGCATCTTGCAGGGCTGCTGTTACTGGGTCTGTACTTTGAAGGCATGCTTGGCTTAAGGAACAAAACTTGCCAGATCATGTTAAAGCTAAATTACTGGATGCACCCTTACACCAAGAGTGCCTTTTTGGCAACAAAGCAGAAGTCCTCAAAAGGATGGAGGAAAAAGCTAAATCTATGCAAACTGTTAGATTTCCTACAAGTACAGCCACCTAGATTCAGTAGGCATTGGCCTTCAAAGAACTGGTCATTTCCAGTCCCTTCCAGGCCTTCTCAGTCCAAACCCAGGAGCAGCAGATCACCAAGACTTCAGTCTCAGGCTATGCACAGATCTAAGCAGTGGGGGGGGCCCACTTCCAAAGCAGGGAGTAGTAAGCCTCCCCCCTATGGAAAAATGGCACAATGACATAAGCTTACCCCCTACCAAGCCTTGCTCAACTACTTGCTCCCTTGGAGGAAAGCTCGCCCTGCATGCAGAAAAAATGGGAACTCATTACCCAAGACAAATGGGTTTTAAACATAGTTTTCCTAGGATACAGATTCCATTTCCATTCACTCCCAACCCCAAGTGGATGGCCAGACTTTCCCCCAAACCAGTGGGTCGAGGCCCAAAAACAAGTGCTCTCTCTCCTCGGTATCAGGGCTATTCAACCTGTTCCAGCAGAACAAAGGGGACAAGGTTTTTATTTAAGACTGTTCCTGGTTCCCAGAAAAGAAAACTCCTGGCGTCCTGTCCTTGACCCTTCCATTCTCAACACCTTTCTGGTGGTTCCAAAATTCAAAATGCTAACTCTTAAGCAGCTTCTGCCTATGGTAGCCAAGGATGCCTGGCTGGCAAATCTAGACTTAAAAGAAGCTTACCTGCACCTCCCAATAAGGGAATCCTGCAGAAAATTCCTACACTTCAGGGCAGGCTCCATGCACTATCAGATGTTCTAAGTGTTTCACTGTTGCAGTCACTACATTTAGGCTATCTGCTTGCAGGTAGCCCTTTGCCGGCCTGATTATCAAAGTCTTGGGTCCTGTGTCGGTTACTGTCTCTTCTTCCATGACGTCAGGGGTAGAAAACATGCAGCCAATGCCATTACATCAGTCTTTCTTGCTGTGCAGTGCCCTAAGCAGAAGCAGTTTGCAAGTGCCGGTCGGCCGACTCCTGAAATTTTTGTTTTCGAGCTTCAGAACTGAAGTCTTCAAAAAAGCTAAGTACCCCATTTGGGATCCTTCTTCTTGCTCTAAACCGATGTCAGTAAAAGTTAACAATTGTATTACTTGTGGAAAGCAAATACATCATAAAGATTTTCATTCGTACTGCATTCCTTGCTTAGGCCCAGACCACGACATCCCTCGCTGTCGGTTTAGTGCCTTATTCAATCCTCTAACTATTCGTCATCTTTTCATTTTTGCATCAAACTATTTTGGTACTCTAATTATCCAGAAATGGCTTCGGTAAGCCATCTGACTACTGACAATCCGAAAAAAACGTAAAGATAAAGACAGAGACAGACCGTATAGGTCAAAAGCTGCATACGACGCTTACATTAAGCTAGTTGCCAGTTCGCCGGTAGTCAGTGTGGCGCTTTCGCAGTCCTGATACCTTTTACTTCAGACTCGCAGGCTTCTACTGAGACCCATTCGGAGTCCGGTATGCAGCGAGATGCTTCTTCGACTATGGAACCTGAGGATGTCTCTACCTTGGATGGGTTCAGAGCCGCTGTGTAGGTACTGGCTTCTGAGGGTGTATTCAGGTCTACTGACTTGCATATCAAACCAACGACATCTTCTTCAAGGCCTAAAACTCGATCCATGCCTAGAAAACTGACGTCCAAACCACATGGTCAGGCCCATATTCGTAAAAAACAAATGATAAGAATGGCTGAAGGCCTTATTACTTTAATTGGGGGAAGCCAGCCTTCTCCCTCTAAGAGACCTAAAACTGATTTTCCTTCTGATCAGGATTCTGAAATTTCTGATGTTATGTGGTTCAATCTCGCCTACATTCTTACTCACGGGTTCGGAGCCGAACATCGGCTCCGACTCGGCCAACTTATATTTTTCTAGCACAAAGTCTCTAATTGGCTGGGCTAACCTGGTATCCCATGTTGCACCACTCCACAACCCCAGATCTCGTTTGCCGCTCATGGAGCTAGGACGTGGTCTCACTTGGCTGTGGCTAAGTAGCTTTAAAACTTATTTTTCTCACTGAAAATTGTCCTTTTTCTTCACAAAAGCTATTTTAATAGCGGTTTGCTTGTTATTATCGTTGTTTTTGTGGTGTGAGTGTTTTGTTTGTGGTATCCCTCCGTTCCTACGGGCTAGGCCCGTTTAAGTTAGAGGACCTAGTCCTCCCCAGTTGTGTAGTTTGAGGAAAGCGTTTGTCACTTGCTTCGGTGTGTCTCGTTGTCATGTCAGATTCGTTTAACTTAGAGATTCTGTCAACTGTTGTTAGCGGTAGTTTCCCGCCTTAACCGTTGTGGCCTACAGTCCTGTTTCTGTGCTGTTGTGTACTGTGGTTTTGCTGTTATGTCTAAGGATCAAAAAGAACACAAACCCTCCGGGTTTAGGAAGTGTTATAAATGTAGCTACAAGATGTCCATAACAGATGGGCATGCTGTTTGTGTATACTGCCTGGGGGTGATACATTTACAAGAGTCCTGTAGCTTTTGTCACGCTTTTAGCCCTAGGGTACTGCAGGAGAGAAAAAAATAAACTTATACTGAAGGGTCTTCTTAAGCCTTCCTTTGAGGAGTCCCTGGACTCTTCCTCTGGTGCACAGTCTAAAACCAAGACTTCTAAGGCTAAGAAAAGATCTCCGGCTCCATCTGTTTCATCGGAGCCACCGGAGAAGACTACCAAATTGAACTCTACCTCCTCGGCTCCCTTGTCCTCGGGGCCATAGGAGGTAGCTGTGATTCTTGAATCTGCCTCGGCTCCTGTCCTGATGTTCAGCGTGCATACAGCTGCAGTCATAACAGATGGGTTCTCCTGCCGTCAGGCGGGTCCTCGGTCGGCCGAATTCCAAAGTCTAGGTCCAGCGTCGGTTGTCGTTGCTTCTTCCCTGACGTCAGTGCGACAGGGGTATAAAGGAACCAGCTGACGCTATTTTCTTCAGTCTTTCTTGCCGCGCGGTGCCCGAAGCAGAAGCAGTTCACAAGTGCCGGTCGGCCAGCTCCTGAGATTACGAAAATTTTGGAAACCGAAGTCTTCTTGAAAGCTAAGTACCCCGTTGGGGAAACTTTTCTTGCCTCAGACCGATGTCAGACAAAGTTAATAATTGTATTTCTTGTGGGAAGCAAATACCGCATAAGGATTTCCATTCCCTCTGTATACCTTGTTTAGGCCCAGACCACGACATCTCGATCTGTCGCTTTTGTGCTACATTCAACAAACGCACCATTAAGCATCGGGCGGAGTTCGCCCAGCATTATTTTGGGAAAGCATTTAACTATATTATGTCGTCGGATACTCTGACTCCAGTTTTGTCTAAAAAATGCAAAGATAAGGACCGAAACACGAGGTCCGCGGCCTCTACCGACACCATGCCAAAGCTGACTACACGTGGTCCGGTTCTCAGCGAGGTGCCTACGCAGCCCCTCACTGCCAACAACACTTTTTTGGCGGTGTCTCCTGTGCCCGAGGTCGCAGGCTCCTCGGCCCACACCCCAACTACAGATACCGAAGCCACTCTTGGCGTTGAAACTCAATGTGGACAGGTCCACCTCCACTCAAGGTGTCTTCAGACCTTCCTCTTTCTCCATCAAGGCTTTCACTAAGTCTAAAGCAACCATGCACTCTAAGAGACAAGCTACACAGGGCCCATCTCCAGGCCCCATGCCTAAGAAACAGATGCTTAAAATGGCTGAGGATTTAATTACTCTTATCAGAGGTTCTCAGCCCCCACCGGACAAAAGTCCCAGAGTGGAGGAAGATTCCCCCTCCTCTGATCAGGGCTCCATTATTTCAGAGCACTCTGATGATCAGAAACATTCTTACTCCCCTTTTGAAGACTCTGATGCGGAGGAGTCCATCCCTTCTGTTTCCCCAAATGAGTAATCCTCGGGGGGGATACTTTGCATACCTTAAGGGAACACTTCCACTGGGAAGGCCACGATTATTCAGATTCCAAGAAAAGGCTTAGGGAATTTCTCTTGCTACCTCAGCACAGGCCTCTGGCTATACCTCCTGTCTTGGACATCCTAGATGATGTTTACTCGGAGGCCTGCCTTAACCCGGACTCTCTACCTCCAGCTCCAGTTAAGCCTGACAGGTACTACAGGGTTCCTGACTCACATCAATTTTTATACAAAAGCCATGCTGCTGACCCAGAAACCATCTCACAGGGCCCCAAGGGAGTTAAGGCCTCCACTGCTAAAAATCCATTACCTTCCGAGAGAGATTCCAGATCCTTAGAAAGGTGGGGAAAAAAGGTATGTACCTCGGCTACCTTAACCATGAGGGCCTTAAACTGTCAGTTCCATATGCTAAAATACCAACAGTTTTTGTTATCACAACTGAAAAGTAAAATGTCACAACCTGAACAACCAGACTTTAAGGAGTTGCAGGATTTGATGCATAGTGCAGAACAAGTGGGTAAGCATACCTTACAATGTGGTTTTGATGCTCTAGTGGCCTCATGTAGAGTTGCTGTTACAGGATCAGTTATACGTAGGCATGCCTGGCTCAAGGAACAAGCCTTGCCTGATCATGTCAAAGCTAAATTACTAGACGCCCCTCTTCAAAAGGATGTACTATTTGGTGCTAATGCTGAGGAGGTATTAAGGAAAATGGAGGAAAAGGCTTAATCAATGCAAACTGTGAAAGATTTTCTACAGGTACAACCCCCACGTTTTAGTAGAAATTGGCCTTCCAAAAACTGGTCCTTTCCTGCCACGGACAGACCCCAAAGAGGCAGATACAGGCCGAGGGGCAGAGGACAATCCCAAGGATTGTTTAGAGGCAGACAATGGCAAGCTCCTACACAAAGAGGTGGTGAGGATAACTCGCAATCTTTCAGAAAGCAAACCCAATGACTTTCCCCTTTGCATGCCAAGCAAGTCTCAAATGGCAGCCCCCTTAGGAGGAAAGCTGGCATTATTTTCAAAAAATTGGCATATTGTCACAAAGGACAAATGGATCCTAGACATTATAAACAGAGGCTACAAATTCCATTTTCACACTCTTCCAAAAATGAGAGGCATGCCAAACCTGCCACACAATCAAAGGGCAGAGGCACAAAGGCAAATTACAGATCTCATAAACATGAAAGCTTTTCAAGAGGTACCTACGCACGAACAAGGTCAAGGTTTTTATTCCAGGCTATTTCTGGTACCAAGGAAGGGAAAAGATTGGAAACCTATTTTGGACCTATCCATCCTAAACACATTTCTACTTGTACCAAAATTCAAGATGCTCACTCCACAGCAACTTCTTCCCATGCTGGGCAAGGAGTCTTGGCTGGTAACACTGGAACTCAAGGAGGCATACCTGCATGTCCCAATCAGACAAAATTGCAGAAGGTACCTCAGATTTCTTGCAGGTTCAACCCATTATCAATTCTCTGCATTGCCCTTTGGCTTATCTACTGCGCCCAGAGTATTCACGAAATGCCTGGCATCAGTAATTGCCTACTGGAGACTTCAAGGGATACAAATATACCCCTATTTGGACGACTGCCTGATCCAAGCGGACAGCAAGCACATTCTTCTGAAACATCTGGCTTATGTAATAATGTTGTTGAACTCTCTGGGATACACAGTCAACAAAAAGAAATCAAGGCTAATACCCTCTCTGAAGATAATTTTCCTGGGTGCCAATTTGGACACAAACACCCAGATGGTCTACCTCACGCCAGAGAAGCAGGAGCAACTAATTCAATACTTCAGAGCACTAGCAAATTGCACCAGGCTAACTGCAAGGAAAATCCTGCAGGCGCTGGGATTCATGGCATCTTGCATCTTACTAATCCCATGTGCAAAGCTGCATAAGAGGAAACTACAATGGTACCTGAAAAACATATGGTCTCAACACAGCCACAGTTTGGAAACCAATAATACCACTAATTCCATGTCTGCAGAAGGAATTTCTGTGGTGGGCTCAAGCATGTCAAACAAACACAGGTCTTCCATTCAGCAAGCCTCAAGCAAATCAAGTCATCACAACAGACACCTTGGACTACGCCTGGGGGCCGCACATGACAGATGGGTGCATTCAGGGCAAATGGTCCCAAAAAGAAAAGCACCTTCACATCAACCAAAAGGAAATGCTAGCAGTAATAAATGCTATTATAGCTTTCAAGGACCTTCTACAACCAGGTCAACTATTGATAAGAACGGACAACACCACAGTTATGTGGTACATAAACAAACAGGGTGGGAGGGTGGCCTAATGGTTAAGGTGTTTGCCTTACAAACACAGGGTGCAGGGTTTGAGTCTCACAAGGGATAATTGGCTAGGCTTAAAATGGCTCGCAAGGGCAGTTAGCTTAGTACTAATCTATGAATCTATGAAACACATTCTTACCCCCTATGCAGACTGGCCATGTCACTTTGGAACATGGCCATGGACTTACAAATGGAACTACAAGCACAGTACTTGCCAGGCAAGGAAAACACGCTGGCAGACAACCTAAGCAGGAATATGACAGATCCACAGTAATGGAAATTGCATCCAAAAGTTTTTACAGAAATAATCCAAGAATGGGGAAGGCCAGACATAGATCTCTTTGCCTCCCACAAAAATCACCAATTGACAAAATTCTGCTCAAGGATTTTCCATCCAAAGGCCAGGAGAGTGGACGCTCTCTCTTTCAGTTGGACATCAATGATAGTTTATGCCTTCCCACCTCTTCCTCTGCTGCCCAAAGTTCTATTGAAAACCAGAGCAGACAGACCAAAGATGATTCTCATTGCTCCGGACTGGCCAAGACGACACTGGTACCCACTCCTGAGGAGCCTGACGCATTCCCCACCATGGACCCTGCCTCTAATGCCTCTTCTTCTGACTCAGCACAGCTTCAAAACTCTTCACAGCCAGCTAAAACCACTCAATCTAGCCGCATGGAAGATTCCTTAGCATCACAACAGGCCCTACTCTCCAAGGAGGTGCAGGATGCCATTTTGGAGGCCAGAAGGCCATCAACTAGAAAAGCTTACTCCGCAAAATGGAAACGGTTTTGTGTCTGGAATGAGAAAAAGGGCCAGGATCCTGGAAAACTGAATTTACCTCAAATACTACAATATTTGGCTGAGCTGCTAAGCAGTGGACTTTCATTCTCCTCCATCAAAATCCATGCCTCAGCCATTTCTGCAGAATACAACACTGATGCACCTTTATTCTCTCACCCTCTCTTAAGACCGTTCCTCAGAGGGGCTAAGAATCTAAGACCTCCAAGGAAACAACCAATACCTGCTTGGGATCTTAATTTCATTCTGGAAAAACTGACCTTGCCTCCCTTTGAGCCAGCTGCCTCATCAGATTTGCAATATTTGTCCTGGAAAACCGCTTTCCTTCTGGCTATCACCTCAGCTCGTAGAGTTTCAGAACTACAGGCTCTCATGGCTGTCCAGCCGTTTATCATCTTCCATCAGGACAGAGTTTCCTTACGAACCAACCCGTCCTTTATGTCTAAAGTGGTATCTAGGGTAGCTTTAAATCAGGCCATACATTTACCTACTTTTTATCCTAATCCTCAAAACAAAGGGGAGAGATTACTACATTACTTGGACATCCACAGACAACTGCTTTATTATTTGGACAGAACAAAGCCTTTCAGAAAATCAGAACAGCTCTGTGTGTCCTATGCTGTAGGAGCTCAAGGAAAGCCAATTTCCAAACAAACAATCTCAAAATGGATAGCCCACTGCTTACGCTTTTGCTATTCCTTTCATGACAAAACTGTACCTACAGGCATTAGAACTCATTCCACCAGGGCCACAGCCACCTCTGCAGCTTTCCTCAGAGGAGTTCCTACCAAGGATATTTTGGAAGCAGCCACTTGGAGTTCTGTGCATACCTTCTCCAAGCACTACAACCTACCATTATACTCCAAATCTAGAGCAGGCTTTGCCAGTGCAGTCTTGCAGGGCATTTTGGCTCCTCCTAGTTCCACCTAGTGCCTACCACCCCTTTCTTAGCTTTGGGATTCTACCCATCTGTTATGACTGCAGCTGTATGCACGATGAACATAGTACAGTTTTGTACCTACCATAAATGTAGATGTTCGAGTGCTAATACAGCTGCAGTCCAGGTTTCCCTCCTTCCCCTCTTGGAACAGGCCTATAGGCTAACACATCCTCATACAACCTGATTGGGGTATTCATTTATGATGTATTTGCTTGCAACTACTGTATTTTGATTATATTGCACTGCATTATTACACAAATTTATGTATTGCCTTCCTTCTGGGGGCACCTGACATCTGGGGCAAGAAAAACTGAAAAAAATGGCGTCGGCTGGTTCCTTTATACCCCTGTCGCACTGACGTCAGGGAAGAAGTGACGACAACCGACGCCGGACGTAGACTTTGGAATTCGGCCGACCGAGGACCCGCCTGACGGCAGGAGAACCCATCTGTTATGACTGCAGCTGTATTAGCACTCGAACATCTACATTTATGGTAGGTACAAAACTGTACTTTAGAGCCCATTCGGAGCCGGTCTCCTAGTGTCAGACAAGGATCTCCAGATAGGAGATCACAGTCACCTTCTCTCTCCTCCAAATCCTCCAGACTCTCTGATTTGGATGTGGATAGGGTGATCCAGAGGCTCCTGCTGTTGCCGGTTTTGGCAAAATTATTTTTGGCTCCGACCCAGTCGGCTCCGGAGCCAGTCCCGATGAGTGCACCCATGATGTTCATCGTGCATACAGCTGCAGTAATTACAGATGGGTTTTCTGCTGTCAGGCGGGTCCTCGGTCGGCCGAATTCCAAAGTCTAGGTCCGGCGTCAGTTGTCGCTTTCTTTCCTGACGTCAGTGCGACAGGAGTATATAAGACACAGCCGACGCCATTTTCTTCGGTCTTTTTTGCCGCGCGGTGCCCGAAGCAGAAGCAGTTCGCAAGTGCCGGTCGGCCAGCTCCTGAAATTACAAAAATTTGGAAACCGAAGTCTTCTTTAAAGCTAAGTACCCCGTTGGGGAAACTTTTCTTGCCTCAGACCGATGCCAGACAAAGTTAACAATTGTATTTCTTGTGGGAAGCAAATACCGCATAAGGATTTCCATTCCCTCTGCATACCTTGTTTAGGCCCAGTCCACGACGTCTCGGGCTGTCGCTTTTGCGCTACTTTCAATAAACGCACTATTAAGCGTCGGGCGGAGTTCGCCCAGCACTTTTTTGGTAAAGCTTTTGATTATAAAATGTCGTCGGAGACTCAGACTACCGTTTTGTCCAAAAAACGCAAGGACAAAGACCGACACGCGAGTTCCGCGGTCTCCACCGACACCACGCCAAAACCGGCTACACGTGGTCCGGTTCTCAGCGAGGCGCCTACGCAGCCCCTGACTACCGATGACACTTCTCTGGCATTGTCTTCTGTAACCGAGACCGCAGGTGCCTCGGCCCATACCCAGACTACAGCTACCGAAGCCACTGTGAGTGTTGAGCCTCCTAATGTGGACAGGTCCACTTCCACCCATGGTGTCTTTAGACCCTCATCTTCCTTTTCCATAAAGGCCTTTACCAAGTCCAAATCAGCCATGCATCCCAAGAGGCCTGTTGCACAGGGCCCATCTCCAGGCCCCATGCCTAAAAAGCAGATGCTAAAAATGGCTGAGGATTTAATTACTCTTATCAGGGGTTCCCAACCCCCTCTGGACAAGAGACCCAGAGTGGAGGAAGATTCTCCCTCTTCTGACCAGGGCTCCATTATTTCAGAACATTGTGATGAAGAGGAACACCCGTACTCCCCTTTTGAAGATTCTGATGCAGAGCAGTCCATTCCTTCTGTATCTCCCCCAGAGGATTTTTCTTTTGGGGAAACCTTGCATACCTTGAGGGAACACTTCCATTGGGAAGGCCAAGACTTTTCTGATTCCAAGAAAAGACTTAGGGAATTTCTTTTGCTACCTCAGCACAGACCTCTGGCGATACCTCCTGTCTTGGACATACTTGATGATGTTTACTCAGAGGCTTGCCTTAATCCGGATTCCCTGCCTCCTGCCCCAGTCAAGCCTGATAGGTACTACAGAGTTCCTAACTCTCACCAATTTCTTTACAAAAGCCATAATGCTGACCCTGAAACCATATCTCAAGGCCCCAAGGGAATGAAGGCCTCTACTGCTAAGAATCCACTACCTTCCGAAAGAGAGTCTAGATCCTTAGAAAGGTGGGGAAAAAGGTATATACCTCGGCCACCCTAGCCATGAGGGCCTTAAATTGTCAGTTCCATATGCTTAAATATCAGCAGTTTCTGTTATCACAATTAAGGAATAAAATGTCACAACCTAAACAACCAGATTTGAAGGAGTTGCAGGATATGATGCATAGTGCAGAACAAGTGGGTACGCACACCTTACAATGTGGCTATGATGCTCTAGAGGCCTCAAGTAGAGCTGCGGTTACAGGATCAGTCATTCGTAGGCATGCCTGGCTTAGGGAACAAACCTTGCCTGATCATGTTAAAGCTAAACTACTAGATGCTCCTTTACAAAAGGATGTATTATTTGGTACTAATGCTGAGGAGATACTACGGAAAATGGAAGAAAAAGCTAAATCTATGCAAACTGTCAAAGCTTTTCTACAGGTTCAACCACCACGTTTCAGCAGAAATTGGCCTTCAAAAAACTGGTCCTTTCCAGCCACGGACAAGCCCCAAAGAGGTAGATACAGGCGCACAAGGGGCAGAGGACAATCTCAAGGATCATATAGAGGCAGACAATGGCAAACCCCAGCACCAAGAGGTGGCGAAGACAGTGCACAACAATACAGGAAACAAACCCAATGACTTTCCCCTTTTCATGCCAAGCAAGTCTCAGCTGGCAGCACCCTTGGGAGGAAAGCTGGCATTATTTACAAGAAATTGGCATATTATCACAACAGACAAATGGATCCTGGACATTATAAACAGAGGCTACAGATTTCATTTTCACACTCTTCCAAAAATGAGAGGCATGCCGAACCTGCCACACAATCAAAGGGCAGAGGCTCAAATACAAATTTCAAAGCTCATGGACATGAAAGCTATTCAAGAGGTACCTACTCAAGAACAAGGTCAAGGTTTTTATTCCAGACTATTCCTGGTACCAAGGAAAGGAACCGACTGGAGACCCATTTTGAACTTATCCATCCTAAACACATTTCTACTCTGACCAAAATTCAAGATGCTCACCTTACAGCAGCTTCTTCCCATGCTGGGCAAGGAGTTTTGGCTGGTAACACTGGACCTCAAGGAGGCATACCTGCATGTCCCAATCAGACAAAGCTGCAGAAGATACCTCAGATTTCTTGCAGGTTCAATCCACTATCAATTCTCTGCATTGCCCTTTGGCTTATCTACTGCGCCCAGAGTATTCACGAAATGCCTGGCATCAGTAATTGCCTACTGCAGACTTCAAGGGATACAAATTTACCCTTATTTGAATGATTGCCTGATCCAAGCGGACAGCAAACACATACTTCTGGAACATCTGGCTTATGTAACACGGTTATTGAATTCTCTGGGATACACAGTCAACAAAGAGAAATCCAGGCTAACACCATCTCAGAAAATAACTTTCCTGGGTGCCAACTTGGACACAGCCACCCAGATGGCCTATCTTACGCCAGAAAAACAGGGGCAACTAACTCAGTACGTCAAAATACTAGCAAATTGTACCAGGCTTACTGCAAGGAAAATCCTGCAGGCTCTGGGCTTCATGGCATCTTGCATTCTTCTAATCCCATGTGCAAAGTTGCATATGAGGAAACTTCAATGGTACCTAAAAAAACTATGGTCTCAACACAGCCACAGTTTGGAAACAATGATACCAATAATCCCATGCTTGCAAGAGGAATTTCTATGGTGGGCCCAAACATGCCAAACAAACACAGGTCTACCATTCTGCAAGTCTCTAGCAAATCAAGTCATCACAACAGACGCCTCAGACTACGCCTGGGGGGCACACATGACAGACAGGTGTATTCAGGGCAAATGGTCCCAAAAGGAAAAGCACCTTCACGTCAATCAAAAGGAAATGCTAGCAGTGATAAATGCAATTACAGCTTTCAAGGACCTCCTGCATCCAGGGCAATTATTGATAAGAACAGACAACACCACAGTAATGTGGTACATAAACAAACAAGGAGGAACACATTCATACCCCCTGTGCAGGCTAGCCATGTCACTTTGGAACTTGGCTCTGGAATGGCAAATCGAACTTCAAGCACAGTACCTGCCAGGATTGGAAAACACGCTGGCAGACAATCTAAGCAGAAATATGACAGACCCACACGAATGGAAGTTGCATCCTCAAGTGTTTACAAAGATAATCCAAGCGTGGGGAAGGCCAGACATAGATCTCTTTGCCTCCCACAGGAATCAACAATTGACAAAGTTCTGCTCAAGGACCTTCCATCCAAAGGCCTGGAGAGTGGACGCCCTTTCTTTCAGTTGGGCAGCACGGACAGTTTACGCTTTCCCTCCTTTGCCTCTTCTGCCCAAGGTGCTCTTGAAAGCAAGAGCAGACTGACCGAAGATGATACTGATTGCTCCAGACTGGCCAAGACAACACTGGTACCCACTCCTGAGGAGCGTAACACATACTCCTCCCTGGACCCTACCTCTAATGCCTCTTCTACTGACTCAGCACAGCTACAAAACTCTTCACAGTCAGCTGAAAACACTCAATCTGACTGCATGGAAAATTCCTTAACACCACAACAGACCCTACTCTCCAAAGAGGTGCAGGATGTCATTTTGGAGGCCAGAAGGCCATCTACTATTAAGGCTTACTCCGCAAAATGGAAACGGTTTTGCGCTTGGAATGAGAAAAAAGGCCAGGATCCTAGGAAACTGAATTTGCCTCAGATATTACAGTGTCTAGCTGAGCTGTTGAACAGTGGACTTTCATTTTCCTCCATCAAAATTCATGCCTCAGCCATTTCTGCAGAATACAACACTGATCCACCCTTATTCTCTCAACCACTCTTAAGACAGTTCCTCAGAGGGGCTAAGAATATAAGACCTCCAAGGAAACAATCAATACCAGCCTGGGATCTTAATTACATTCTAGAAAAATTAACTTTACCTCCCTTTGAACCAGCTGCCACAACAGATTTGCAATGTTTGTCCTGGAAAACAGCTTTCCTTCTGGCCATTACCTCAGCTCGTAGGGTTTCGGAACTACAAGCCCTCATGGCTGTGCAGCACTTTCTCATCTTCCATCAGGACAGGGTTTCCCTACGAACCAACCCGTCATTTATGCCTAAGGTAGTATCCAGGGTAGCTTTAAATCAGGCCATACACTTACCTACCTTTTACCCCAATCCTCAAAACAAAGGGGAAAGGCTGCTACATTCCTTGGACATCCATAGACAGCTACGTTACTATTTGGACAGAACAAAGCTTTTCAGGAAATCAGAACAACTCTTTGTGTCCTATGCTGTAGGAGCTCAAGGGAAGCCAATTTCCAAACAGACAATTTCAAAATGGATAGGCCACTGCATACGGATGTTCTTCATCTCACATTGCTGCAGTCCTAACACTTGGGTAGTCTGCTGTCCCAGTCGACCCGAATACCAAAGTATAAGGCTGACGTCGGTCAAGGCGCATTAGTCTGACGTCAGGACGTCAGGGTACAAATGCGCATGACCGACGTCATATCCTCAGTCTTTTTTGCCGCATGGTCCGATGCAGAAGCAGTATTGCGAGTGCAGGTTGGCGTTCTGAAATTTTCTGAAGTCGGAGTTTCAGACCGAATCAAAGTTGGCTAAGTACCCCGTTGGGGAATATTTTGGTTTTTTCTTGCCTCAGTATTTAACCGGATGTCGCTCTTGTGCTAGATTTAACAAACGCACTATAAAGAGAAGATTAGACTGTGCCAGGTTAGTTTTTGGGAAGCGTTGTAATTATAAAATGCCGTCGGATGCTCCGGCGCTTCGTCTAAAAAGCGCAAGGACAAAGCAGCAAAGCCTAGGTTGGAAGAACCGTCTGTCCCGGACGTCGGTTCTTTAGAGGGCTCGGTGGAGCCGGAGGTTCTGCCAGAAGTTTCTTTGGAGTCTCAGGGAGAGACTTTACAGTTACAATCTGATGTGTTGTTTGGTTCGCCTGTGGAAGCAGTTTTAAAGAAAATGGAGGACAAGGCTAAGTCTATGCAGACTGTTAAAGATTTTTTGCAGGTTCAGCCTCTGAAGTTTAGTAGAAATTGGCCTACTAAGGGGTGGACATATCCTTCTTATGATTCCCAGTCTAGGGGTAGGTCTAGACGTGGTAGGGGCAGAGCTCAAGGTTCTTTTAGGCCTAGAACAGGGAGTTCACCTGCTCAGTCTTCTGGTGAGGGCAGGGGTCAGTCCTTTCGTAAACAGACCCAATGACCTGCCTTTTCAGCTGCCAGAGCCTTCTCGTCTGGCAGCACCTTTGGGAGGAAGGCTGGCACTTTTCAAAGAAAATTGGAGTTTAATTACCCAAGACAGATGGGTATTGGATATCATTCACCACGGTTACAGGTTTTATTTCCATACCTTGCCTCCTTTCAAAGGCATGCCAGATATTCCTCCTCTACAAAGAAAAGAGGCTCACAAGCAAATTTCTCTGTTACTCCAAATAGGGGCCATTCAGCCGGTTCCTGTGCCAGAAAGGGGCCTAGGATTTTATTCTCGCCTGTTCCTAGTACCAAAAAAGGGGAACACGTGGAGACCAATTTTGGATTTATCTATCCTCAACACTTATCTGAACATTCCCAAGTCCAAAATGTTGACGTTGCAACAGCTTTTACCTCTGCTGGGCAAAAATCACTGGATGGTAACTTTAGATCTCAAGGAAGCTTACCTTCATGTGCCTATCAGACTAAGTTGCAGGAAGTATCTGCGTTTTCGAGCTGGGAATTCCCATTATCAGTTCTCTGCATTGCCCTTTGGCTTATCTACTGCGCCCAGAGTATTCACAAAAGTTCTGGCTCCAGTGATAGCTTACTTCAGGCTAAAAGGAATACAAATCTATCCTTACTTGGACGACTGCCTGATTCTGGCTCAAGAAAAGGAAGACCTTTTTCAGCATTTGGAATATGTGATAGCAGTGCTAAGATGCCTGGGGTATTCTGTGAGCGAAATAAAGTCCAGTCTAGTACCCTCTCAAGACATGTGCTTTCTGGGTGTGAGACTGAATACAGCAACCCAGATGGCCTTTTAACCCCGGACAAACAAAAGAATCTTTCCCTTTACTTCCATCAACTATCTCTTCAGTCCGGGCTGACTGCAAGGACAGTTCTTCAAGCCTTAGGGATCATGGCATCTTGTATTCTGGTGCTTCCCAATGCCAAACTGCATATGAGGAAGCTGCAATGGTATCTCAAAATGTATGGACACAGCACTGCCAGGATTTGGACACTGTCATTCAAATAATACCTTGCATTCAAAAGGAATTTTGTGGTGGGCTCAGGAATGTCACCTAAACAAGGGACTCTCTGTGACCCGCCAGAGGCAGTCAGATTCTAACGACAGATGCCTCAGACATAGCTTGGGGAGCTCATCTGAATGGAAAGTGGATACAAGACAAGTGGCCTGCCAGACTACAGCATCTACATATCAACATGAAGGAGATGTTAGCAGTCCAGTTTGCATTAATGGCTTTCAAGGAGTTACTTCTTCCAGGGCAGGTGTTGATTCTAACAGACAACACAACTGTCATGTGGTACATCAACAAACAAGGGGAACACATTCTTATCCTCTATGCAGGCAAGCAATGATTTTGTGGGAGACTGCGCTCAGCTTGCAACTAAATCTTCAGGCAAGGTTTCTGCCGGAGCACAGAACTCCTTAGCAGATGTGTTAAGCAGGCAAATCATGGATCCCCACTAGTGGAAACTGGATCTTCATGTATTTGGAAATTGACAGTGTCATGGGGAACTCCAGACATAGATCTGTTCGCTTCTCCACTAAACCACCAGCTGCCAAAGTTTTGCACAAA
The DNA here is from genome assembly GCF_019279795.1 of Protopterus annectens. NCBI lineage: Eukaryota > Metazoa > Chordata > Ceratodontiformes > Protopteridae > Protopterus > Protopterus annectens. Next base: position 1,383,081,430 of record NC_056741.1, read on the forward strand.
AGGTTTCATCACACAGCTTGGAAAGTGGATGCTCTTTCTTTCAGTTGGAAAAATCTTCATGTGTATGCCTTTCCACCTCTGCCTCTCCTCCCAAAGGTACTCCTAAAGGTCAGACAAGACAAGCCAAGGATGATTTTAGTAGCTCCAGATTGGCCTCGGCAACACTGGTACCCATTACTGAGGAGTCTGGTAAGGAAGCCTCCATGGCCTTTACCTTTGATTCCACACCTATTGTCTCAGAGGGACGGTCATCTACTCAATGTCAAGCTTCACTCTCTTCATCTAACAGCCTGGCATATTCTGTTTTGAACCACAGCAGGTCTCAACTTCCTCAACAAGTTCTGAATGTGATTATGGAAGCCAGAAGACCTAGTACAAGGAAAGTGTACGCAGAAAAATGGAAGAGATTTTTATTTTGGAGTGCAGCAAAGGATTTGGAGGTTTCTGAGCCTAATTTCAGTGTGGCTCTTCAATATCTTACTGAGTTATTGGACAAAGGTTTGTCTTTCTCTTCCATTAAGATTCATGCTGCAGCAATTTCAGCTCACTATGATTGTGACCCACCATTGTTTTCTCATCCTTGGTTCAAGCAATTTCTTAGAGGGGCAAAGAATATAAGACCCCCACGTAGAGCTCCTACTCCTGCTTGGGACCTCAATTTTGTGTTGGAGAAACTTTACAACCTTTTGAGCCTGCGGCTACTGCTGAATTGAAATACTTGTCATGGAAGACTGCTTTTTTGTTGGCCATTACTTCTGCAAGAAGGGTTTCTGAATTGCAGGCCCTTATGGCGGTTGAGCCTTTTTTGATTTTCCATAAGGATAGGGTATCATTACGTACTAATCCTTCCTTTATGCCTAAGGTGGTTTCTAGTGTGGCTTTAAACCAAACTATTCATTTGCTTACTTTTTATGCAGATCCCCAAAATAAGGGGGAAAAGATTTTGCACACTTTAGATGTACACAGGCAGTTGCGTTATTATTTAAGCAGGACTAAGGATTTTAGGCAGTCTCAGCAGTTGTTTGTTTCTTTTGCTTTGAGTTCTCAGGGCAAGCCTGTGTCAAAACAAACTATTTCTAAGTGGATTGGGTTTGCATTGCATTTTGTTATTCCCATCATGGCAAGGAGATTCCAGCTGGGATTAGGCCTCATTCCACTAGGGCTACTGCCACTTCAACAGCATTTCTAAGGGGTGGCAACTAAGGATATTTTGGAGGCAGCTACTTGGAGTTCAGTGCATACTTTCTCTAAGCATTACCACCTTCCTCTCTACTCTAAATCTAGGGCTGGTTTTGCCACGGCTATTTTGCAGGGCATGTTGACAGCTCCTGCTTCTTTATGATTTGCCAGCCTCCCTTACCTCTGCTTTGGGATTCTACCCAAGTGTTAGGACTGCAGCAATGTGAGATGAAGAACATAGTACAGTTTTGTACCTACCATAAATGTAGATGTTCAAGATCCACTTTGCTGCAGTCCAATTTCCTCCCTCCTTCCCCTCTGTGTTTAGGGGTGGTTGTGTGGGTGGGGTTGTACTTTGTAAATTTGTATATATTGTACATATATTTGGTACAGGAGTGTTTGGTGTTTTTTGGTTTTGGCCTTATCTTTTTAGGGTCTTCTGACATCTGGGGCAAGAAAAGACTGAGGATATGACGTCGGTCATGCGCATTTGTACCCTGACGTCCTGACATCAGACTAATGCGCCTTGACCGACGTCAGCCTTATACTTTGGTATTCGGGCCGACTGGGACAGCGGACTACCCAAGTGTTAGGACTGCAGCAATGTGGATCTTCGAACATCTACATTTATGGTAGGTACAAAACTGTACTTTTTGTTACTCCTTTCATGGCAAATCTGTTCCTACAGGCATCATATCCCACTCCACAAGGGCCACAGCTACCTCTACAGCCTTCCTCAGAGGAGTCCCTACCAAAGATATTTTGAAGGCAGCCACTTGGAGTTCTGTGCATACCTTCACACAACACTACCACCTGCCTTTATACTCCAAAACTAGAGCAGGCTTTGCTACTGCTGTGTTGCAGGGCATTCTGGCTCTTCCCAGTTCCACCTAGTGCCTACCACCCTGTGCGTAGCTTTGGGATTCTACCCATCTGTAATTACTGCAGCTGTATGCACGATGAACATAGTACAGTTTTGTACCTACCATAAATGTAGATGTTAGAGTGCTAATACAGCTGCAGTACAGGTTTCCCCCCCTCCTTCCCCTCTTGGTAAAGGCCTAGTGGCTAACACCTCCTCATACAACCTGATTGGGTTATCCTTCTATGGTGTATTTGCTTGCAACTACTGATTTTTGGATTATATTGCATTGCATGATTATATATATAATTTATGTATTGCCTTCCTTCTGGGGGCACCTGACATCTGGGGCAAGAAAGACTGAAGAAAATGGCGTCGGCTGTGTCTTGTATACCCCTGTCGCACTGACGTCAGGAAAGAATGCGACAACAACCGACGCCGGACCTAGACTTTGGAATTTGGCCGACCGAGGACCCGCCTGACGGCAGAGAACCCATCTGTAATTACTGCAGCTGTATTAGCACTCGAACATCTACATTTATGGTAGGTACAAAACTGTACTTTTCCTCCTCCGAGCACCTCCTTGTCTTCAGAGCCGGAGTGTTCTGCTCCGGGTGGTGTTCTGCCGGTTCCGATACCTCTTAAGGCCTCATCTGTGCTGACATCGGCTCCTACCATGTCGGCTCCGTCCTCTGGTTTCGGAACCCGGGTTTCCTCTGTCGGGCCCAAGGGGGATACTTCGGGACTTTTGTTGGTTCCGAGCCTCCCTCTCGGCGCTTCGGCTCGGGGAACTTTGGTTCCGATCTTGGCCTCTGAGGTTGGTCGATCCTCTGATTCAGGGGGACCCACCTTCAAGGCCATGAGGAGCGCACTGGCCAGATCCTCAGTGACATCACCCGGATCGGTCATTCCATCCCCTTCCACTCCGGTGAGAGCCTCTGATGTCCCCCTATCGGTTGACGGAGCCCCAAGGTCTGGGGATACCCCCATGAACGGTCCCCAACATTCTGAGGGCCTCTCAGAGTCTGTGCCTGAGGATCACCCAAGAAAGAAATTGTGCAAGAGGAAGCACATAGACTCCCAGGATGAGTCCCTCACCTCTGATACCGACCTCGAGGAGTCAGAGGGGGTCCCCCAAGTCGTCCTCCGATGACGTCTCTTTCTCCGACATCCTGGTGATTTTGAGGCAGAGAGGTGGCTGGTCATCCAAAACCCCCTCTGAGGAGGAGTTTGTATTCCTCAAGGCCTTTGGGGCTCAACCCTCCGCCTCCTGAGTGTCTCCTTCCTTCGATGAGCTCCTGGATTTGATCTATCGAAGAGCGTGGGAGACTCCTGACTCGGTGGAACCTGTACCAAGATGCCCTAATAAATTTCTTTCAGCTCCCCCCTGGGAAAGAGTTCCTGTCCAAAGGGGTTTCTGTGGATGCCATGGTGGTGGTGGCGGCCACTCAGCAGGAAGTAGCTGAGTCTTCTTCCCCCGTCCATCCTTCTAACAAGGAGTCCAGGAGTATGGATCGGTACGGGAAGCGTACCCTCTCTTCAGCGACCTTCACACTTCGGTCTCTGAACTATCTATGTCACTTTACTCGGCTCCAGAGAAATCTCCTTAAAGAGTTAGGAGATACTCTAATGGGTAACGTACCTGAGGCGTTAACACAGACGGTTAACGCTCGATTGTCAACTCATCCATGAGGCTCATATCTTATGCAGCCGAGGGGGCGAGCAGGGCAGCTAGCTCAGGTGTAGCCCTTAGGAGGCAAGCCTGGATACGCCTGTGTCATTTCACGGAGGCCTTCAAGTCTTCCTTCATGGACGCCCCCTTTGATGGGTCCTCACTCTTTGGGATCAAAGTGAAAGACACCCTCACCAGATGCGAGCAAGAGGGAAAGACCCTGTCTGCCGTAGGGGTCCGTATTTCCCTCCCATCTAGGCCTTACCCCAGGGCTCAGAGGGGAGGAAAAATGTGGTTCAAAAAGTCACAGAAGTCTTTCCCTGCCGGTCAAGGTGAGTCCCCCTCCAGAGGCAGAGGGAGGGGGTGGCTATTCTGGGAGATGCCGCCCTAGGGGCAGAGGAGGCCCTCGCAATTCGGGAGATCGTGATTCCTTTCGCAGGCCTTCCTATCATCGTCCCTGATGTATTGCCTGACTGTACTATTCCGGAGCCAGTCGGGGGCAGCATTTCATTGTACCTGGAAGCCTTGGCAAGTATCGCTCAGGATCGATGGGTGCTTCGTATAGTTACCGGAGGTTATTCCATCCCCTTATTCAGACCCTCCTCCACCCAAGAGAATCCTAGACGTTCCACCCAGTCAAAGGGATCACGCAACACTAGAAATTTCAAAGTTGCTGGAAAAAGGAGTCATCCAACCTGTCCCTTCAGACCAGATCGGATTAGGGACTTACTCAAGACTCTTTTTGGTGCCGAAAAAAACAGGGGACCCGAGACCCATCTTGGATCTCGGCCGACTGAATCGCTTCTTTCTAAAGTCCAAGTTCCGAATGGTCACCCTTCAGTCTATTTTTCCGTTACTGGGAAAAGAAATATGAATGTGCTCCATCGATCTCAAGGTTGCTTACTACCATATCAAAATGGACAGGGCATCCAGGAGTCACTTACGCTTCCGGCTGGGAGCCAGTCATTTCCAGTTTTGTGCCCTGCCCCTTGGCCTCACCACAGCCCCCAGGGTGTTAACCAAGTGTTTGGCAGTGGTGACAGCTCACCTGAGACGTCAAGGATTGCAAGTGTTTCCATACCTGGATGACTGGCTCCTCACCGCCCCCACCAGGCATCTTCTCATTCAGGCCAGGGAAAAGACTATTGCCCTTTGTTATTAACTAGGAATTACCTTGAACTGGGGGAAAGTCTGCCTTGCTGCCCTCACAGCGTGTCACATTTATAGGCGCAGAGCTAGACACCGTTCACATGCGGGTGTTCCTGCCTCAAGAAAGGATAGAGGTGTTGCAGGGACAGGTTTGCGCGTTGCTACCCCTCAAGGAAGGTTCAGGCCAGATGGGTCCTACAGCTCCTGGGATCCATGGCAGCCACCATTATGTTAGTGCCCCTGGCCAGATTACACATGAGACTTCTGCAGTGGCTCCTCTCTACCCAATGGTCCTTTCAGAAACTTCCCCTGTCCCATCTGATCCTACTCACCGATCGTTGCAAACAGGACCTCTGTTGGTGGCTGCGTTCCACCAACTTGATTGAACAAAGGGAATCCGTTAATTCCTATGACTCCGGTTGCCACGGTGACCATGGACGCCTCCCAGATAGGGTGGGGGGGGGCATTATCTTGGCAGGACGGTCTAAGGCACCTGGCAGGATCACGAGGTACATCTGCACATCAGTGTTCTAGAGATAAGAGCAGTATTACTGTTGTTGCAAGCACTGCACAGCTCTCTTCCCCTAGGAACGATTGCAATTCAATCGGACAACATGTCTGTGGTGTGGTACCTGAGCAAGCAAGGGGGGAACCAGGTCTTACCCCCTATGCAGAGAGGCCATGTGAGTGTGGCAGTGGGCAGTGTCTTCCCGACGGTTCCTAGTGGCAACGCACATTCCGGGGAAGGCCAATGTGATAGCAGACAGGCTGAGCAGATCTATTCGAGTGGTCCCTGAACCGCCGAGTTGCGGAACAGATTTTCAACAGGTGGGGTCAGCCTTGCTGCGACATTTTCGCCAATCCCCACAATACCAAGTGCAGCAACTACTTCACTCTGATCCCTCCACAGGGGGAGTCACCCAGGGACGCTCTAGTCCACGATTGGCCTCCCGGTCTGCTCTATGCTTTCCCTCCGTTTCCTCTGCTACCAAGAGTGATCCAGAAAGCCATTTTCTCGGGAAGCAAGATGATTCTTATTGCCCCACACTGGCCTCGCCAAGTCTGGTTCTCCTTTCTTCATCAGTATGCAGTGGACAGTCCTTGGACTCTGAACCCAGCACCAGACCTACTGACACACATGTCGGGACAGTCCCATCCCTCCCTGCGGACCCTCAGGTTGACAGCCTGGCTACTCCACTTCCATCTTTAGTCAGACTTCATCGTTTTTCACCTGCGGTAGTACACATTTTATCTTCTTCTCATAAATCTTCTACTGGAAGATTTACTCCAGCAAGTGGAAAAGATTTTCAATTTGGGCTCAGGCCAAAGGACTGGATCCTTTCACAGCCCCCATCCCTGCTGTCTTAGATTTTTTATCCACACTTTTTCAGCAAGGTTCTGCTCCTGCTACCATTAAGGTTCAGCTGGCCGCTATTTCTAATTTTCATACCTCTTACGAACCTTCTCTCATGGCTCATAAGCTATGTAAGGCCTTTTTGAGGGGCACCTTGTTGCTTCGGCCTCCTGTGTCAGAACCCATCATGCCATGGGATTTAAATTTTGTGTTACAGGCCCTGACGCCATCACCTTTCGAACCAGCTGCCACCTGTGAATTAAAATTTCTGCCTTGGAAGACAGCATTCTTAATAGCTATCACATCAGCCAGACGGGTGTCGGAGATTCAAACGTCGTCCATCAAATCACCGTATTTAATATTTCATAAGGACAGGGTTTCCTTGAGACCTAATCTGTCCTTCCTTCCAAAGGTAACCTCTGCCGTTAACCTCTATCAGTCCATTGAGCTGCCAGCTTTCTTTCCTCAGTTTTCCAACAAGACGGAGTTTAAGTTTCATCAATTGGACGTACACAGGCAGCTTCATTTTTACTTACACAGGACAAAACAACTTCGTAAGTCTGACCAACTCTTTGTGTCCTTCTCAGAAAATAGAACAGGTTTCCCTGTTTCTAAGATTACAATTTCCAGATGGATTTCTGACTGAATCTCCTACGTTTACTCGTCAGCAGGCAGAGAGTTACCGTTCCCTGTCAAGGCTCACTCCACCAGGGCTGTTTCCGCTTCAGTAGCTTATCACTCCAGACTTTCCTTGGATGAAATTTGTGCTGCGGCCACGTGGGCTTCTCCCCACACCTTCATTACTCATTACAAATTAGACGTGGCTTCTAGGGGCCGGGCTTCCTTTGGTTCCACTGTTCTTAGGAGCATCTTACAGTGAGCCTCCCAGGATAGAGGTGCTAGGGACGCTGTCCCGTGAGTAAGAATGTAGGCAATATTGGACCACATAACATCTACAAGTTATGTACTCACCATAACGCTTGATGTATGTGGTCCATCTTGCCTCACATTCTTACGTTCCCTCCCACCTTCCCCCCTCCTGGAGGATTTGGAGGCGACATTTGTTTTCAATACCCTTCGGTATTGGTTATTTTTTCTTTGCTGCCCTGGTTAGTGTTCTACTCTTCTGAACTGTGGTTGTGCATGAGGTGTGACTATGAGCTGCTGCAAACTAGATCTGGGGTTGTGGAGTGGTGCAACATGAGATTCCAGGTTAGCCCAGCCAACTAGAGACTTCGTGCTAGAAAAATATAAGTTGGCTGAGTCGGAGCCGATGTTCGGCTCCAAACCCGTGAGTAAGAATGTGAGGCGAGATGGACCACATACATTTTTATTTTTATTTTTATTTTACATTTGTTGACCGGGCTAGTCCAACTGGATACATGTCCATTTTCAGTGGAGGCCCGGGGAGAAAAGCTCCAAAACTAAAACATACTAAAAACTATACTAAAAGTAACACACAAAATACATCTAAAAACAGAAATACACTAAAAATATATAAACATATGATGCTAATGATTAGGAGATGGCATTAATATAGAGTAATACATCAAGCTTTATGGTGAGTACATAACTTGTAGTTTCTACTGATGACCAGGATTTGCCCTTATCTACCTGTGAGGATTCTGATGCAGAGGACTCCATTCCCTCTGCTTCCCCTCCAGAAGATTTCTCTTTTGGTGAAACTTTGCACACTCTTGGGGAGCATTTCCGCTGGGAAAGCCAGAATTATTCTAACTCCAAAAAGAGGCTTGGGGAATTCTTACTCCTACCTCAACACAGGCCTTTAGCTATCCCTCCTCTACTGGACATTGTAGATGATGCCTTCGTGGAATCTAGCCTGGCCCCAGACACTTCACATCCAGCTCCCAGGAAACCTGACCGGTATTAGAGTACCTAACTCTCTAAGAATCCTACTGCGGATCCAGAGACCATTTCACAGGGACCCAAAGGCATTAAGGCTACTACTACCAGAAACCCTACCCCCTCTGATAGAGATTCCAGGGCCCTGGACAGATTGGGTAAGAAGGTATACACTTCTGCTACTTTGGCCATTAGGGCCTTAAACTGCCAGTTTCATATGTTGAAGTATCAGCAGCATATTATTGGATCACTTAAACAGAAAATGATGTTGATTCCTGACTGTGCTGAAAATAAAGAATTACAGAATTTAATGCATTCTGCTGAACAAGTTGGTAAACATACTTTGCAATGTGGTTTTGACTCCTTAGAGGCATCTTGCAGGGCTGCTGTCACTGGGTCTGTTCTTAGAAGGTATGCTTGGCTTAAGGAGCAAACTTTGCCAGATCATGTTAAAGCTAAATTACTGAATGCTCCCTTAAACCAAGACCGCCTGTGTGGCATCATAGCAGAAGAAGTACTTAAAAAGATGGAGGAAAACGCTAAATCTATGCAAACTGTTAAAGATTTCCTGCAAGTACAGCCTCCAAGATTTAGTAGGCATTGGCCTTCTAAGAATTGGTCCTTTCCTGTCTCTTCCAGGCCTTCTCAGTCCAAACCCAGGACCAGCAGACCACTTAGGCTACAGTCTCAAGGTACTTACAGGCCTAAGCAGTGGGGGGGCTCCCACTTCCAAAGCTGGAAGTAGTAAGACACCCCTCTATGGTAAACTCTCACAATGACTTGACCTTAAACCTTCCAAGCCCTGCTCAGCTGACTGCTCCTTTAGGGAGAAAGATTGCCCTGCATGCAGAAAATTGAGAACTCATTACCAAAGACAAATGGGTTTTAAATATAGTTTCCCAATGATACAGATTCCACTTCCACACCTTACCAACCGCAAACGGTTGGACAGACCTACCCCCAAATCAGTGGGCAGAGGCTCAACAGCAGGTTCTCTCTCTTGTAAGTATCAGGACTATTCAGTCTGTCCCAGCAGTGGAATGGGGACAAGGTTTTTACTCCAAACTTCTCCTGGTACCCAGAAAAGACGACTCCTGTTATTCTGCCCTGGACCTGTCTATCATAAACACCTTTTTGGTAATCCCAAAATTCAAAATGCTAATTCTTCATCAGCTGCTTCCCATGCTAGGCAAAAATGCTTGGTTGGCAACATTGGACTTTAAGGAAACTTACCTGCACATCCCAATAAGGGAAACCTGCAGAAAATACCTACGCTTCAGAGCAGGCTACATGCTCTTATCAATTCTCTGCACTGCCCTTTGGCTTATCTACTGTGCCCAGGGTATTCACAAAGTGCCTAGCTCCAGTCATTGCATTCTGCAGGCAAAGAAATATTCAGATATATCCATACCTGGACGATTGTCTAATTCAGGCAGAAAGCCAGGACACACTATTGAATCATCTGGCATTTGTAAAGAAACTGCTAACCTTACTGGGGTACACCATAAACGAAAATAAATCTCACTTAGTACCCTGCCAACAAATTGTATTCCTGGGAGCAAGCTTAAACACAACTTCCCAAATGGCATACCTCACGCCAGAGAAACAAGTTTATTTGACAGCCTACTTCAAACTACTGGCCACAAAGACCCAGTTATCTGCAAGGAAAATACTGCAAGCTCTGGGGTTCATGGCCTCTTGCATCCTACTAATTCCATATGCAAGACTGCATATGAGGAAACTACAGTGGTATCTAAAAAGCCTATGGTGTTAGCATTCTCAGGACCTGGAATCAATGATTCCTATCATTCCTTGTATAAAGACAAAGTTCCTTTGGTGGGCAGAGGCCTGCTACCACAGCAAGGGACTGCCATTCGCTCTAGCCCCTGCCTCCCAAACCCTAACAGACGCATCAGACTGTGCATGGGGGGCTCTCTTCGCAGGGCAGTGCATTCAGGGCAAATAGAACCAGAGTCAAATGCACCTGCATATCAGTCAAAAAGAAATGTTAGCTGTACAGAATTCTCTGACAGCCTTCAAGGACCACATTCTTCCAGGACAATTATTGGTAAAGACAGAAGTACTTAAAAAGATGGAGGAAAGATGGAGGTGGTACATAAAGAAGCAGGGGGGATCCCACTCATACCCTCTCTGCAGACTAGCCATGGCTCTGTGGAACACAGCCTTGAGCTACCAAGTGCACCTACAAGCTCAGTTCCTGCCAGGCAAGCTAAATTCACTGGCAGACGACCTAAGCAGAAATCTCTTGGATCCACACGAGTGGAAACTGGAACCAAAGATATTCAGCATTTTGAGAAACAAATGGGGGGGGGGAGCCCAGAGATAGACCTGTTTGCCTTCCCTCAGAACTACCAATTGGACACATTCTGCACAAGGACTCCCCACAGACAAGCTTGTAAAGTGGATGCCCTGTCCTTCACCTGGGAAGCCTCCCAGTTTATGCCTTTCCCCCTCTGCCTCTCCTCTCGAAAGTTCTACTAAAGATCAAACAGGGCAAACAAAGGACAATACTCATTGCACCAGACTGGCCACGCCAACACTGGTACCCCCCCTTGCACATTTTGTCACTGCTGGAACCATGGTACCTGCTTCAGACCCCTTCCCTGCAGTCCCAGCAGGATGGCCAGATTCTTGCACCCCCAGCTTCAAACACTGAACCTTGCAGCGTGGCCAATTTCCTGAGCTCTCCAATACCATCCCTCAGTAAGCAAGTGCTGGATGTCATTCTGGAGGCAAGGAGGCTTAGTACTAGAAAATCCTATGCTGAAAAGTGGAAAAGATGCTGTTCCTGGAGCCAAACTCAGGAGATGGGCACAACAGTGCCCAGCTTACCGCATATTCTTCAATACTTAACAGAGATGCTTCACAAGGGCCTTTCCTTCTCTTCTATTTAAATTCATGCCTCAGCCATTTCAGCGCATTATAATTCTGTGCTACCCCTCTTCTCTCACCCCCTGCCGAAGCAATTCCTCAGAGGGGCCAAAAATTTAAGACCACCCAGGAGAGCCCCTACCCCAGCTTTGGACCTTAACTTTGTATTGGAAAAGCTCACTCTGCCTTCTTTTGAGCCAGCTGCAACTGCAAAGTTCAGATTCCTTTCTTGGAAAACAACCTTCCTTTTAGCCATCACGTCAGCAAGAAGAGTGTCTGAATTACAGGCCTTCGTGGCAATGGAGCCCTTCATCATCTTCCATGCAGTCCCTCAGGACCAATCCTTCCTTTATGCCCAATGTGGTATCCAGTGTGACCCTTAATCAGTCCATTCATTTGCCAACCTTCTTTTCTAATCCACAGAACAAAGGAGAACGAATACTGCACTCTTTGGACGTGCACAGACAACTTAGGTTTTATTTGGACTGGACTAAGCCTCTCAGGAAAACTGAACAGCTGCTGGTTGCCTTTGCTGTAGGGGCAGAGGGGAAGGCCATTTCAAAGCAAACCATTTCTAAGTGTATAGGCCATTGCATTAATTTCCGCTGTAAGCACCATGGAAAACCTACCCCACAGGGAATAAGATCACAGTCCACCAGGGCTGCATCTACTTCAACAGCCTTTTTTAGAGGTGTTCCTACCAGGGACATCCTAGAAGCTGCTACCTGGAGTTTCTGTTTATACCTTCACCAAGCATTACCACTTGCCTCTTTTTTCTAAATCCAGAGCTGGTTTTGCCACTACAGTCTTGCAGGGCCTAATAGCTGCTCCTAATGCTCTTTAACTGCCTCCTCCTTTCCTTAGCTTTGGGAATCTACCTAAATGTAATGACTGCAACAGTGAAAAACTAAGAACGTAGTACATTTGTGTAGACTTACCATAAATGTAGATGTTCGAGTGTATTCACTGTTGCAGTCCTGGTTTCCCTCCCTCTAGACCCCTGACTTCTATTGGCTATACCTCTCTTTTTGTTTACTGTATTTAAGCTTACTGGTGTATTTGCTTTTTGTTGGAGGTGTAACCTTGTATATAATTGCTTCCCATTATGGGGGCACCTGACATCTGATTCAAGAAAAACTGATGTAATGGCTTCGGCTGCATGCTTTATACCCCTGACTACCTGACGTCATGGAAGAAGAGACAGCAACCGACACAGGGCCCAAGACTTTGATAATCAGGCCGGCTGAGGTCTACCTGCAAGCAGATAACCAAAATGTAATGACTGTAACAGTGAATACACTCGAACATTTACATTTATGTTAAGTGTACACAGCTGTACTTTCTCTACTCTGCCCTTTGGCTTATCTACTGCGCCCAGGGTATTTACTAAGTGCCTAGTTCCTGCCATTGCATTTTGCAGGCAGAGAAATATTCAGATTTACCTGTATTTGGATGATTGCCTGATTCAGGCAGAGAGTCAGGACTTGCTATTACAGCACCTGGCGTTTGTAAAGAGACTTCTAACTTCACTGGGATACACCATCAACGAGAAGAAACCGCACCTATTACCCTGCCAACAGATTGTATTCCTGGGAGCAAGCTTGAACACAACTTCCCAGATTGCATTCCTCACTCCAGAGAATCCAGTTCATTTGACAACCTACTTCAGACTACTGGCCATAAAAACCCAGCTATCTGCAAGGAAAATCCTGCAAGTCCTGGGGCAGAGTTCCTTTGGTGGGCAGAGGCCTGCCACCACAACAAGAGACTCCCTTTCACTCTAGCTCCTGCTGCCCAAACCCTAACAACAGATGCATCAGACTATGCATGGGGGGGATGACATGGCAGGCAGTGCATTCAGGGCAAATGGAACCCAAAACAGATGCACCTGCACATCAATCAAAAAGAAATGTTAGCTGTAGAGAATGTTCTGACAGCCTTTAGAGACCTTATTCTTCCAGGACGACTATTGGTAAAAACAGACAACACCAGTTATGTGGTACATAAACAAGCAGGGAGGAACCCATTCCTACCCACTCTGCAGACTAGCCGTGGTTCTGTGGAATACAGCCTTGAGCTACCAAGTGAACCTACAAGCTCAATTCCTGCCAGGCAAACTAAATTCACTGGCAGACGACCCAAGCAGAAATCTCATAGACCCACACGAATGGAAACTGGAACCCAAAATATTCAAGCTCTTTAACAAATGGGGGGACTCCAGAAGTAGACCTGTTTACCTCCCCTCAGAACTACCAACTGAACAAATTCTGCACCAGAACTCCCCACATTCAAGCTTGGAAAGTGGATGTCCTGTCCTTTACCTGGGAAAGCCTCTCAGTTTATGCCTTCCCCCTCTGCCTCTCCTCTCGTAGGTTCTACTGAAGATCAAACAGGACAAACCAAGGACAATACTGATTGCACCAGACTGGCCACGCCAGCACTGGTACCCCCCTTTGCGCACTCTGACAGTGCTACAACCTTGGCACCTGCCTCAGCCCCCTTCCCTGCTGTCCCAGCAGGCGGGCCAGATTTTGCACCCTCCGCTTCAAACCCTGAACCTTGCAGCCTGACTAATTCCCTGACCTCATCTCCAGCAACCCTCAGTACGCAGGTGCTGGATGTCATTCTGGAGGCAAGGAGGCCTAGTACTAGAAATTCCTATTCAGAAAAGTGGAAAAGATACTGTTCCTGGAGCCAGGCTCAGGGGATGGGCACAACGGTGCCCAGCTTACCTCATATTCTAGATTATTTAGCAGAAATGCTCCACAAGGGCCTATCTTTCTCTTCAATTAAGATTCATGCCTCTGCCATATCAGCACATTATAATACTGACCCACCCCACTTCTCTCATCCCCTGCTAAAACAATTCCTTAGAGGGGCCAAAAATTTAAGACCCCCCAGTAGGGCTTCCACTCCAGCCTGGGACCTTAACTTTGTATTGGAAGAACTCGCTCTTCCCCCTCTTTGAACCAGCTGCTACAGCAGAGTTGAAATTCCATTTTTGGAGAACAGCTTTACTTCTAGCCATCACTTCAGCAAAAGAGTGTATGAACTGCAGGCCCTCATGGCAGTGGGAACCCTTCATTATCTTCCATGCGGACAGGGTTTCCCTCAGGACTAATCCATCCTTCATGCCCAGGGTGGTGTCTAGTGTGGCTCTAAACCAGTCCATTCATTTGCCTACTTTTTCCCCTAAGCTTCAGAATAAAGTGGAAAGGATACTGCATTCTCTGGACATACACAGCTTAGATTCTGTTTGGACAAGACTAAGCCTCTCAGAAAATCTGACCAGCTGTTAGTTAGCTTTGCTGCAGGGGCAGAGGGAAAGGCCATTTCAAAGCAAACCATTTCCAAATGGATAGCACATTGCATCCATTTCTGCTACAAACGCCATGGAAAAATTTACCCCACAGGGTATAAGAACACATTCCACCAGGGTTGCATCTACCTCTACTGCATTTCTCAGAGGAGTCCCTACCAGGAACATCTGGAAGCTGCAACCTGGAGCTCTATACATACTTTCACCAAGCATTACCACCTGCCTATCTTTTCTAAATCCAGAGCTGAATTTGCCACAGCAGTTTTACAGGGCCTTATTGCTAATCCTAATGCTCTTCAACTACCTCCACCCTTCCTTAGCTTTGGGAATCAACCCAAATGGGATGACTGCAACAGTGAAACACAAAGAACTTTGTTCGGTTGTGTACACTTTTCATAAATGTAGATGTTCGAGTGTATTTGTTATATCCTTCCTTATATCCTACCTGCCTATGAACATCTTAGTTACTCTAACTTTCAGGGGCCACAAAAGATACTTCCCTGCCAGCCTCATCAGTCACCCTAAAACACAGCAACATCACATCTACATCTTACTATCTCTTCCCAAAGTACCACAGTGTCATCCACATTGGCTATAAACACCAACAATTCAAAAGAGCACATAACATATTGAATCTTACTCTAATTCACACACATAGATTGCACCTTCACCTCCTACTCAATGGTGACATCCATCCTAATCCTGGCCCCACCATTAATAGTCCTGCTAACCTAGAAAGACCTTCTCCCTCTTCTGTTAACACCCCTACAAGGCCTGCAAACTCCCGCTTCATAGCTCACTTAAATATACGAAGTGTCAATAAAAAAGTGACTGATCTTCATGTCCTGTTGGGTGTACATGACTTTGATATTCTTTGCCTAACTGAAACATGGTTAAAACCAACAACCCAAGATTATGAAATCACCCCTTCGGGATGCAGTATGTTAAGAAGGGATCGCCTTAACAAAAAGGGCAGGGGCGTAGCCTTATTATACAAAACAGGCCTCTACAAGTTACACCACTGGATACTCACCCCACCTTCTGATAGCAATACTGAAATTCTTATCACTAAGCTACAACTAAATACTTGTAAGTCCATCTACATTATATGCTCATATCTTCCTCCAGGTAATAACATCACCCCCCTTGAAAATTTCCTTAGCTGGCTGTCCACCAACTGTCCTCAAGAAACCATTCTCCTAGGCAACTTTAATATAGACTGGAATACCTGTAACTCCAATAATCCATCTAACCACATTAACCTACATGGCTTCTCCCAAACAATCACCTCACCTACTCGTATACATAAACCTACCAACAAAGAAACCACCTAGATTGGATCCTTATAAATACTCTACCCACAACATATATGGCAGACATCCTCCCATCTGACATCAGTGATCACTCTCTTACTTATATAATTCGACGAAAAAATAATAATCCCAGCCCCATAACGTTTAGAACTATTCGCTACAATAAACATTTTAACCCAGAACACTTCCAGAATGAATTGAGTGGATGCAACTGGTCACCCTTAAAACATCTCCAACTAGATGAAGCAGTGGCATACTTCAACACCAAGTTCCTTGAAATCTTGGACTACCATGTCCCTTCTCGTACTCTTAGGGAACAGTACCAAAACTGTTCCATGGCTCACAAAGGAATCTAAGCAAAAGATTCTACTAAGAAACAAATTTTGGGTCAAATGGCGTACCTCTAAAGACCCATCTGATCATCTAAAATTTAAACAGCTTAGAAACTCGACTAAAGCATCAATACTTCAGGACAAAAAAAACTTCTTCTTTCAACTTCAACAATCCAATCAACAAAGTCCACAGACATTCTGGTCAGGTATCAACGGACTCCTACATCCAGGCAACACTTAAAACACCTACCCCATCTGGAGGTACCCAAGACACTCCCAAACAAATTGCTGATTCCTTCAATACCTTCTTTACTGAAGCTGTCCAGTCTCTTGCTAACACTCTACCCCCTATATCCTCTAACCTGCCTTCATCCTTAAACAACTCGCCACCCACTTTCCAACTACAACCTGTACCTAAATCCCTTATCTGTACCCTCCTTCAAAAACTTAAACCCTCTACCCCCTCTGCTGACCGTTTACCTGCTAAGTATCTTCAAATAGCAGCTAAATTTATTGCTTACACTATATCTGTCCTAATCAATAGAACCATTACTGAAGGCACCATCCCAACAGTCTGGAAAATCTCTCATATAATCCCCCTACACAAAGGTGGTAACTCAATAGATCTTTCCAACTTTCGTCCGATTGCCCTTCTCTCTCCCATAGCCAAAATTATGGAAACATGTATACACCGGCAGCTTCTAGACCACCACCTCCAAAATAACCTTTTAGCTAACTCCCAACATGGCTTTCGACCTTTCCATAGCACCACTACTGCCCTCCTATCATTTTCTGATCTTATTAACAAACAACGTAAGAATAACACCCTGTCCTCTGCTATCTTTATAGATCTTTCAAAAGCATTTGTCATGGTTAACCATCAACTACTACTGAATATACTTAAGTCCCTTTCACTCACAGTGGTTCAAGTCCTACTTACACAACAGGCAGTGCTTTGGGACAACACACTATCCTCCCTCCTTCCTGTCTCCCTTGGTGTACCCCAAGGTTCCATTTTGGGCCCTCTTCTATTCTCTATCTTTATAAATGATCTATCTATTAGTATCCCCCATGCTATATCCATACAATATGCAGATGACTCCACATCAATATCCTCAGCTACAGGTCCTTCAGAACTGCAGTCCCTCACCCAAAATGTTTTTGAGCTTGTAGAGGAATGGTTTATACAGCGTTGTCTCCTCCTTAACCCTAAAAAGACTAAACTACTGCTGTTTACTCCCACTCAAAAGTCCACCCAACTTCACTTCACTATTAAATCTAAAAATGGTACAGTTATATATCCCCTGATACTAACACTAAACTCTTAGGAGTGACTATCGACCATAACCTTAACTATGATACTCACATCAATACCACAGTAAAATCAGTTAACCAAAAACTAGGTTCCCTCCACAGAATTAAACCATTCCTTACTCTCAATGTCAGAACTACCATTGCCCACACCCACCTCATCTCAACACTTTCTTTTATGCCTCTCCTATATGTACAAACCTATCTAAAAGCAACCTCAACAAGCTGGCGATCTCTTACAATAACATTGCCAGATTTGCTACCAGCTCCCCATTTAGAACCCACCGCTGCCTAAATCTGAATCAACTGGGTTGGCTGGAATTGCAAAATCAAATTCTTTCACCAGCTGGTTATTACCCATAAAATCCTCTATCATCCAGGTAACGCACCAATTCTCACAAGGCTAATCAGCCCATATAAAAATCTTACAAACCTACACTCTGCAAACAAACTACTCACAACAAACCTACACTCCGTAAACAAACTACTCACAACTACCCAAAAACCTAACAGTAAAGCAGGAGAATCCCTTTTCTCTAACACTGGGGAAAAGCTGGAACCTACTTCCAGGTGAACTCGCATCTCTTTCTTCTACTTCACTATTTAAAAAGAAAGTGAAGTCATACCTTACAACCCACTGGCTATGTCCCTGTACCAACCCCGACTAGAATTTCTCTTGGTGTTATCCTAGGCTAGTACTACTTGCATCTCTCTTCATAGCCACTTTTATGCCCCCTACCTTAGATGTTGACTTATTGTAACTAGGATCAACTGAAATGGCCATATGTTAAGTTGTCTATCTTGCCTTCATTCTTGCTGGATGGGTTCGGAGCCGACCTCGGCTCCGACTCGGCCACTCTAAAAGCTCGAGAGTTGGTTCCACCGGCTCGAGGCTCCCCTTATATCCCACAATGCTAGGCGTGAGTTACCTCAGATCTCGTTTGCCACTACAGCATCGAGGTGTTGGTTTTTCTACCGGCTTGTTGGTAAGTGTATTTTTTGTAAAATTCGAATACTTAAAACCCTATAATTTTAAGTTTAAATATATTTCCCTTAGTGTAGTGGATTTCTACCCCTTTTTTCCGGAAAATCCCATTTTTTTCTCACAAGAACTTTTAAAGTTCTCTCTCGGGCCTTCTGGCCTTTCTCCATCCCCTAGTGGTGTGTGTGTGTTACTCTTAATTAAACTTTTAGTTAATTGTTTATTTTTGAGTTTTAAAAGTAAGATTAGTGTAATCAGTGTGTCTGTTTGAGTGTGTGTGATTACACTTTTTTGTCTAGGATGTCTAAAGACACAAAGGTCTCAGGCTTTAAGAAGTGTGATGCGTGCTGTCAGAAGATGTCTCTGACAGGGGGTCACACTTCTTGTGTACTGCCTGGGGCCTTTGCACCTGCAGGACTCCTGTGCTGTATGCCACGGCTTCAGCCCCAGGGTCCTGCAGGAAAGAAAAAATAAGTTGATCCTAAGGGGTCTACTTAAGCCTGAGGATTCCCTTTCTGTCTCTGGGAAGCCCTCTAAGGCTTCTAGGTCCTCGGCTCCAGCTACTGAGCCGCGACCTAACGCTACAAACCTATGTCTGCATCGGCTCGGCTGGAGCCGATGAGTCTACAGCTTCTGTGGTTCCTCGGCTCCGGCTGGAGCCGAGGTAGTAAATTCCTTGTCGGCTCCGACCAGACCTTCGGAGCCGACATCTAGGAAGAGATCCAGGTCACCATCCCTTGGCTCCGTTCATTCGGCTCCAGCATCTCCTCTGCTGTCTGAACGGAGCCATAAATCTCACTCCTCTAGGTCATCGAGGCTGTCAGATCATGACCTCCAGAGGGTAGTGAGTCGACTTCTTAAGTCCGAGGCACTGGCCCAAATGCTTCAGAGCCCGACTCATCAGTCGATGCCTGCCCCTGTCCATCAATATATTCCTCCTCCGACTCTGTTGAGCTCAGAGCCGGGGCGTTTCGGAACCAAGACTGTGGCAGCGTCGGAGCCGATACAGGTGTCTTCGGCTCCGTCGTCGGCTCCGATTTCTTCTTTCGAGGATTCTCGGCGCCGGACTTCCCTCGTCGGCTCCGAGGGGGTGAGTGGCATCGGACCCTTGTCCGACCCCGCTCTTCCTCTCGGAGCTTCGGCGCTGGTGAGTTCGGCTCTGACATCGGCCTCGGAGCCATCACTGTCGGTGCCGAGGGAGGTTCTCAGCTTCTCGGAGCGGGGACCTCTGGCTTTGCCTGACAGGGGTGTGTTCGAGGTCATGCGGAGTGTGTTAGAGCCTGGCTCTACTCCACAGTCGGCTCCGTCCGCCCCTCCCTCTACGGTGCCTCAGGTCAAGTCGACTCACTCCCTCATCCCGGACCGCAGAGAGCCAGCTCCTCAGGAACCCACTGTGGGGATTTCATCCTCTTCCGAGGCCTCTCCTGATTTGGCAGAAGAGCCCCCTCGGAAGAGGAAGTGTAAGAGGAAACACATTGACTCACCTGAGTCCATCACATCTGACACAGATTTAGATGATTCCGAGGGTTCCCCCCGTTCCCCTTCTGAAGATGTCTCCTTTGCAGACATTCTAGAGATCCTGAAACAGAGGGGAAATTGGCCAGCCCTTAACCCTTTGGAGGATGAATCTGTGTACCTTGAGGCGTTTGGCTCTCGCCCTTCCACCTCCTGGGTGTTCCCCCCCCCTTTGCCCCCTCATTCAGATAGTTGCTAGAAAGGCATGGACGGCTCCTGATTCAGTGGACCCCACTCCCAGGAGACCCTCAAAATTCATAACTGCACCAGCAGACAAACAGTTCTTGACAAAAGGAGTTTCTGTGGATGCTATGGTGGTAGCTGCTGCCACTAAGAAGGAACTAGCTGATCCTTCAGTACCTGTCCATCCACCTAACAAGGAATCTAGGTCCATGGACAGGTGCGGGAAGCAGATGTTCTCGTCAGCGACATTTACTATCGTTAAGCTGAACTACCTGTGCCATTTCACTCATCTTCAAAGGGACTTGATTAAAGAAGCGAGTGACATGTTGAAGGACCCTACAGCTGCGGGTTTTCAAGATAAGATGAACACTCAGCTGGCTACCCTTAACTCCATAACCAACTCCTCCATGCGCCTCCTTTCTTATGCGGCTGATGGAGCGAGTAGGGCCGCAGGGACAGGTGTGGCCTTACGTAGGCATGCCTGGATGTGGCTATGCAATTTTGCGGACCCCTTCAAGACGTCTTTCACTAACTCCCCGTTTGATGGATCATCTCTCTTTGGTCCTCAAGTGAAAGAAACCTTGACTAGGTGCGAAACTGATGGCAAGACTCTTTCTGCCGTCGGAGTCCGTTTTTCTACTCCTTCTAGGCCTTACCCCAAAGGCCAGAAAGGTGGAAAAATGTGGTTCCGTAAACAATCTCAAGGGACTTCGCCTGACGCACAAAGTCGTTTCCCCGCCAGAGGCAGAGGGGAATAACAATGGTAGACGTCGCCTCGGGGCTCCGCAGAACCAGGGCAATCGGGAAGCCTTCTCTGATAAGCCCTTTCAGCATCCCTGAGGTGTTGCCCGACTGCCCACCTTCGGAGGCAGTCGGGGGAAGATTGTCACTGTACCCAGAAGCCTGGCTATCCCTGACTCAAGACAAATGGGTACAGTCCATCATTTCGAAGGCTATTCTATCCCCTTTCTTCGCATTCCAAACCAATCAAAAATCCCTTCCAGATGTTCCACCGCTCAAAGGGATCTAGCGGTTTTGGAAATTTCAAAACTGCTTGCAAAAGAGCAATTCAGCCAGTTCCAGCAGACCAGCAAGGATCCGGAATCTACTCAAGGTTCTTTTTAGTTCCAAAGAAAACAGGGGACTGGAGACCAATTTTGGATCTCAGTATCTTGAACAGATCAGTCAAGAAAACAAGATTTCGGATGGTCACGCTGCAATCCATCCTTCCCCTATTGGGAAAAGGAAACTGGATGTGCTCTATAGACCTTCAGGATGCGTACTATCACATAAAATGAACAGGCGCTCCAGAAGATTCCTCCGCTTCAGGCTGGGAACCAGTCATTTTCAGTTCAGGGCCCTGCCCTTTGGTCTCACCACTGCCCCGGTGTTTACCAAATGCATGGCAGTGGTAGCTTCTCACCTGAGACGACAAGGATTCCAGGTGTTTCCATATTTGGACGACTGGCTCCTCACAGCTCCCACCAAGCATCTCCTTCTGATGGCCAGGGATTACACTTTTCGCATTTGTCAAAGTTAGGCATTTCAATAAATTGCGAAAAGTCTGTTTTGTCGCCTTGTCGTACTATTACTTTCATAGGCGCAAATCTAGACACAGTAGACATGTCTGCGAGACTAACACATCAGAGAATAACAGACATTCACAAACTGGTCTCACTCCTTTTCAACAACAACAGAATCAAAGCCAGGTTAGTTCTGAAGGTGTTGGGAATTATGGGACCGGCCATACCTCTGCTTCCATTAGCCAGATTCCACATGCGGATCCTTCAATGGATGCTCTTTACACAATGGTCATACCAGCAACTTCCAATGTCCCACACCATTATGATAACGCAGGCGTGCAGAAATCATCTCATGTGGTGGATGTCTTCCCCTCAGCTCTTGTTGGGAAGACCCTTTGTTCCACCCCCTCCGGTTGCTACTCTGACAACGGATGCCTCCCTGATCGGGTGGGGGCATTATCAGGGCAGGACGGTCCAGGGCACATGGCAACCAAGCGAATGCCACTTGCACATAAATGTTCTGGAGATGAGAGCAGTGCTTTTAGCGTTGCAAGCCCTTCAAGACTCTCTTCCCTTGGGAACGATTGCAATCCAGACAGACAATATGTCTGTAGTGTGGTACATCAACAAACAAGGCGGAACCAGGTCATACCCCCTGTGTCGAGAAGCACTCAGACTGTGGCAATGGGCGATTTCTTCTCAGCGATTTCTGATAGCAACGCACATCCCGGAAGTCCAATCAAATTGCGGACAAGTTGAGCAGAGCTATCCTCATGCCTCACGAGTGGTCTCTGAAAGACTCTGTTGTGAGAGAAATTTTCCTCAAGTGGGGTCAGCCTTGCTGCGATCTATTTGCTACTCCCCAAAACAGCAAGTGCAGAGAATATTTCACTCTATTCCCTTTACCAGGCCAACCCAGCAGAGGCGCTCTAGTCCAAGTTTGGCCCCGGGGACTTCTGTATGCATTTCCTCCTTCCCACTAATCTCTCAAGTGATACAGAAAGCTATCGCTCAGAAGGCCTCATTGATCCTCATTGCTCCTTACTGGCCTCGACAGGTGTGGTTCCCCTTTCTACATCAATTTCTATTGGAGCGACCGTGGCATCTGGACCTAGTTCCAGATCTTTTGATCCATCAGTCGGGTCAGTTACATCGCTCCCTCCCCTCACTGCTTGGTTCCTCCAGTTCCAACCTTAGCCAGGCTTCCTCAATTATCTCACTCCGTTCGAGATATTTTGATAGCTTCCCATAAATCTTCCACTCGGAAGATTTATTTGAGTAAGTGGAAACGCTTCACATATTGGGCTCAAGGAAGGGACATAGATCCTTTCACTGCTTCCATCCAAATAGTCCTTGATTTTCTAGCTGAACTCTTCCATGCAGGTTCATCTCCCTCTACTCTTAAAGTTCAATTGGCAGCTATTTCTAACTTTCATGTTGGTATTTCTGAATCTGCCTTGATGTCCCACAAGCTTTGCAAAGCCTTTTTGAAAGGAGTTTTTCTTCTCAGACCTCCTATAAGAAATACTCCTTCTCCTTGGGACCTAAATTTAGTTCTTGCTTCTTTGATTCTTCCCCCTTTCGAACCTGCAGTCTCCTGTTCTTTAAAATTGCTATCATGGAAGACTCTCTTTCTGGTAGCCATTACTTCAGCTAGAAGAGTTTCAGAGCTTCAAGCACTCAGCTGTCGACCTCCTTATCTATTGTTTCATAAGGACAGGGTATCCTTACGAACGAACCCGTCTTTTTTGCCTAAGGTAGTCTCGACGTCAAATCTAAATCAAAGCATTGACCTCCCTGTCTTTTTTCCAGAATATTCCAATAGGTCTGAACAAAAATTACACTGCCTGGATGTTCATCGTCAATTGAGGTACTATTTGGATAGAACAAAACAATTCAGAAAATCTGACCAGCTGTTTGTCTCCTATGCGGAAGGCAGAAAGGG
This sequence comes from Protopterus annectens, assembly GCF_019279795.1. Taxonomy (NCBI): domain Eukaryota; kingdom Metazoa; phylum Chordata; order Ceratodontiformes; family Protopteridae; genus Protopterus; species Protopterus annectens. The sequence continues at coordinate 1,383,104,824 of NC_056741.1, forward strand.
ACTTTCAGTTTCTAAGGTATCATTATCCAGATGGCTAACATCTTTGATTTCCCTTGTATATGAAATTAGACACCAAAAGCTGCCTAATAAACCTAAGGCCCATTCCACCAGAACTTTGGCTACTTCTTTAGCCTTCCAAGACAGACTGCCTATTGACACCATTTGTGCAGCGGCTACTTGGGCTACTCCTCACACTTTCATTTCTCATTATAAGTTGGATTTAGCTTCTAGGCATAGAGCTAACTTTGGTTCCACTGTTCTCAGGAGTCTGTTCTGTTAGGCCACCGGGACAAGGTGCTAGGGACGGTCCCATCCAGCAAGAATGAAGGCGAGATAGACAACTTAACATAAAGAAGTTATGTTCTTACCATAACGTTCCATGTTAGTTGTCTTCTTCTCGCCTTCTTCTTAAGGCCCCCTCCTGCCCCTGGCCTGGACAGACCTAGAGGAGTTGTGATTGTGACCTCTCTTTCTACCACCTCTGTACTTTAGGTATATGCTCTGCTGTGCATATTTCCTGGATCAGGATGTAGGTCACCCTTCTCTTCTCCCTTATTTATAGAGGTGGACTTTGTTACTAATTATTCTATTACTATTATAGGCTGGGCCTAGCTTACAAACAAGATCTGAGGTAACTCACACCTAGCATTGTGGGATATAAGGGGAGCCTCGAGCCGGTGGAACCAACTCTCGAGCTTTTAGAGTGGCCGAGTCGGAGCCGAGGTCGGCTCCGAACCCATCCAGCAAGAAGAAGGCGAGAAGAAGACAACTAACATGGAACGTTATGGTAAGAACATAACTTCTTTTTTTCTGCCTTATCTATAGTCACTACCCTTAAACTAATTCTTCCAATCTTATTGTTAACTAGTCTGTTCTCCTGTTCCTGCTTATTACTTTGCTTTGGTATCTTCCACACCTTTATAAATACTCTCTATTTTCTTCTTCTCACAGTCTTAGGATTAAAAAAAAAAAAAAAAAAGGATTATCGTTTATGTTCTTCTCCATTTTGTATGCTAAGCTACCATGGAACACCTGTTATTGTCTTACAAGTATCCTGTAGATATAGTTCAATGTTCTGTTTTTGTGCTTGTCTTTTTGTGGAGCTTTTCTCCCCGGGCCTCTACTGAAAATGGACATTTATCCAGTTAGACTCACCGTGTCAACAAATGTAAAATAAATAAAATAAAAATTCACTGTTGCAGTCCTGGTTACCCTCCCTCCTGCCCCCTGACTTCTCTTGACTTTTACCTTTCCTCCTTGTTTGGCATATATTATATCATGTGTATTTGCTTTTTGCTGGGGGTGTTCCATACCATAGAATTGCTTCCTATTGTGGGGGCACCTGATATGTGGGGCAAGAAAAACTGATGTAATGGCGTCGGTTGCATGTTTTATACCCCTGACAACCTGACGTCATGGAAGAAGGGACAGCATCCGATGCACAAATCCGAAGACTCAGGTATTCAGGCCAGCTAAGGGCTACCTGCAGGCAGATAACCCAAATGTGATGGCTGCAACAGTGAATACACTCTTAACATCTACGTTTGTGTTAAGTGTACACAATTGTACCTTCCAGTATGCAGACTCCCTTTTTTCCTTGAGAATCAGGTGCCTTCCTAGCTAGCTACCTCCTTCAAGCCTCTTAGTGTAGGGCCTGAGAACCTGAGCCTGTCTCAGCTCTACATTTGTGACTCTTCCCACCTCCCCTTCCACAGCAAGTGTGGTATCATCTAACAGTGGTGCCTGACTGTCAGCCTGGGTACTACCACTCACCTTTGCCTTTGCAGTCACTCTGCCCAAGGGAACATCAGTACCTGCCAGCAGCTGTGACTCTCCTTCAGGCTCACTGCCACAGGGTAGCCCCCACCCTGAAATATCCACAACACCAGCCCTGGCTTCAGGTGTGGTGTCTGTCTAGGTCTCCCCCCAGGCTACCAGACCCACATGCCTATCTCCAAGCCTGACTGCGTCTAACTGCATGTACACAAGGTACTGCATTATCAAAATCATTCCCTGTCAGGACTTCTGCAGGGATATTCTTGCACACCTACTTGCTTACTTCCTTTCCCATGCACCCAGACAAGGTAAACCATGACCAAAGGCATTTGGAATGGGATCCCTTCTGAAGTTCTGACTGGAGTGGACTGCCCAAGCAAGTATTACTCTTCTTTAACCACTGCAGGCTTCACAAAGGATATATATCAGAGGCCGTTCTTTTTCTCTTAGCAGTGGCCTGTTTTCCATCCACTAAAATAGGATATAACGTCTTGTAATAGTTTGGTACCCTTGTTGTCTCCAGACAGCTTACCACTTGCTAGCTGCCCCACCCTTTGTTCCCCACTTTGCCTCCATGGGCATCTATATGCTAACTGGACCCACTTGTCACATTTAAAACATGTAACCCTTGATTCTGAATGTGTGCCTAAACTAGTGGTTTCCCCTGTTAATGGCGGACTCTGTTGGGGCAGTTTAGGCTGCCCATCGTGGGTTCCCTTGTATCCATGTGCAGCACTAGGTTTCCCTTTCCTGTGCAGTGATGCCATGCTTGCTAAGTAGGGATCCGCTTTTTTTTCCCCAGCTCATCTGCAGAGTTGCATTCTCAGTCTGACATCCAGATTCTCATGTCCTCAGGCAAAGTGCTAAGGTCTTGTTCCCTCACCAGAAGGTCTGCCAGCCCTTCAAAAGTGGTGACATGATACCCACTCGCCCACCTATGAAAGTAAGTGCTTAATTCAGCAATATAATCACACACACGTTCATCTGTCTTGTGTCTGTGATCACAAAACGTTTTTCTGTAAACTTCAGGCGTTAACTTAAACGATTCAAGTAAAGATTTCTTGACTTTTTCATAGTTTAATCAACATCAGACAATTTAGAAACAGCAGTTACAGCTTTGCCATGGAGTAAGTGGGTCAGGAACTGTACCCAGATCCCTTGGTCGACATTATACTGTTTACATACTCTTTCAAATATATGAATAAAACTATGAAAATTATTACTCTGTAAATTGTGGAAGAAATTTACTGACCTTTATTGCTTCTTGGTTTGGTTATTTCCTTCCCAATTACCTCCATGACCCTGGTGAAGAGTCAGCATCTCCTTCTCATCCTGACGCCGCTTCTCATTTTCTTCGGCCTCCAAACACTGCACTTTCTTTTTCTTTAGCCTCCAAACACCTCACTCTCTCATTTCCTTTAACCTCCAAATGCCGCAGTTTCTCATTTTCTTCACCTTCCAACTGCTCCAGTCTCTCTGCTGATTCTAGTTCTAAACATTTGGCCTCCAGTTCAAGTCTTTTTAACTCCAGATGGATTTTTAAGACCTCTGAGGAAAAGTTGACCTATCCTGTTTCTGTGGGTTGCAAATTCCCATCATCAGACTGGGTTATTCTCCTGGGTGCTGGTCTGTGTTGCGGCTGCAAGTAAGGCTAAAATAATTTCCTCTTTTTAGTCAGGTTGGCATACAGCAGTCCTTTGGCTTCACACACCTTGGCTAACTGGTTCTTTGTCAGCTTGCCATAATCCTCTGTTTGCATTTTTGCCTGCTCTCCCTGACTAAACTAAAGTAACAAAAATAAATAAAAACTGTTGTGATACGAAACTCTGAATGTTCACTGTGTGGCTACTGAGAGAATCCACACCTTTAATGACAGTTGCTTACAGGCTTCAGAAGTTTAATATCCACACCACTGCTCACCAATATGTGATGTCTTCACTCTGGGCCAGTAATCAAGGAACCTGAATCCTCACCACTGACACTGGAGAGGAACATTCTCTTGGAATACAAATGGATACACTCAGTATTTCCAGATGCAGACCTCTTTGCATCGTGCACAGTTTCCCTTAAGAGCACACAGGGCATACACACAGCCCGGAGTCTGGGTGTCACTATCTGTCTCCTTCCAGGTCCCCAGTAAGACTCTCCACTAGCACAGGTGTAGGGTTATGTCCTCGGCCAAGTTTCCAAACCAAGACCTGTAGCACCCTGTCTGTGAAACCATTGCTTTGTGCCCCTGCTCCAAGTAGCTGACACACATACTCTTTGAGGTTTAATTTACACACACACACACACACACACACACACACACACACACACACACACACACACACACACACACACGCACACACACAGAAGGCTGTCACAGATTTAATAGCTATGCCGTCTTCTGTCCAGACTATAAGGTAGTTTCACTGCCACCAATCCGTTACTGTAAGGCTCTTAAAAGGTATCCAGTTATACTGAGTGAAGCTGACATTAATACAAATGGTAATGTTAACCAAATGGCAAGGCTTTCAGGAGTGGCCAGAGTTGTCACCAAAATAAATATGTGCAAATTCTCTCAAAACTTAAATATTTTCTAAAAAGGACTAGCAACAATGAAAATTTTGAATATAATTAATAATAAATAAAAGAAGATGAAAATACTACAAATCAATTTTCAGTAAATACCAGAGTTTCAGTCAGAGGAAGTATTAAAAATAACACAGATGGAAAGTTTCACACAGTTGTAGAAAAACAGTATTTAGCTAGTCTCACTGTCTATTTCTGCTTGACTAAAAGAATTACTGTTCCTATTTACTGAATAGAGCAAGGCAAGATGATTTGGGTGAGTGGTCCCTGTTGTCAGATCCAGGATAGAATACACAATGCTCCCAAGACTTCAGTCTCCTCTAATATTAAAATGTTATTTCTGTATAGAATGACATCAAATGCATCTGGTCATCTGACTTCTGGTTCCCACACTATCCCCCATCACTAGAATCTACCAGGGTTTCTCACCTATGTGCTACAGTATACATAGAGCATTGGTCAGATGTGGTGTAGCTGCTGGAAGTCATAAAACCATTCCACTCATCTTACAGGAGCTACAACCTATTCTCTAGCACAGGCATTGCATCTCTGACTTCCTTCAAAACTGTGGGATAACATCTTTATGGCTTAACCCATAAAGTTAATTTTGATAATATTTTTTCGAAAGTCAGGTGGATTAACCTCTTCTCTCCCAGTATATGCTGTTACAGTGTATACATTTAATTCAGTTACAATAATATATGTATATTTCTTTTCCTTCCAGCAGGGCACACTGTTGATGGGTTTTAACACAAGCAAACCTCACAAATACATTTTCAGCACAGGTATCTGTACAAATCAGTTTGATAGACAAATGACGTATAATTTACAGAATTCCAGCTAGCTGTTCTGGTATGTTACACATCCACTGCCCTACTTTTCCTGACATGGCTGGCAGTACCTCCCTATTGTCACAAGTTAGTTGAAGCTTTTTCCTTTTTTCCGGCCTTTTACTATTTGAGTTAATATATTCCTTCAATGTTTCATTTCTTTTAATCACCTCTGAATAAATTTATTTTTCCTCTAAATGACTGGAAGCCATCTCTAATAAAAACGCTGACCTTGAATGTCATTGCTGAAAAGCTACTGGATTTTTCTCAGCTAGTGTTTTCTCTTGAATTTTTTCTGGTTGATTTTCTTTCAGGTTCTTCTTTGCTGGCATCCAGACAGTGCACATATTAGCCAGTAACTGAATTGTACTCAAGCTGATATCAGTGGCTCTTATTTTTCAGTTTCTGTTTTCACACTGAGAGCTGAAATTAAGATGCTGATCAGTGTGCAGCCACCTAGTTTTCCGTTAAACTATTTTTTTTCTCCTCCAGAACATATGCTCTGGTTGATTAAAAAAATATATACCTGGACTGGGTAAAAAACTATAGAGACTAAAACATTTTCACTGCTTGTATTTAACTAAACATGTCAGTAATTAATGGCTTACATTTTCTCAATTTTTATATCGTCCTTTACTGTCTTCTCACACATTCTTAGCTGTCATAATGTAATATTTTTAATGCATACACCTAAGCCCTTAACTTGTGAGTACCTAAATATATGGCTGTTGTTGAACCGGTCTGTGTGGGGTACAGTTAGTTACCACAGCCTTGCTTTTTATCTTCATTAATTTTTAAAGACTTGAGGAACTGTCACAAAATGTTCAACACTGAAATGACTTTTTGCATTTTTCAAGTACAAAATAATATCCTGTGCAAATAAGGCAATTTTTTTCTTGATCACCATACCGTGCACATCCTTAAATCTGCATCCCAAATTTTCTTTGCCAGTGGCTCTAAATGTAAAGCAAATAAATGGGAAAGAGGATGACACCCCTGCCTTTTTCCGTTGTTCAAGCAATACTTTATCTGAAAAGAACCATCCGTCCTCAACCCCTTTTCCCAGTTTTGCACATGGGATTGGGGTGTCACCCACTGTCATTAATTTTTGCTTCCTTCCCTTTATATAGCCTTCTAAATGACCATTTTATTCATATGCTGCCATAGCCCTAGTTAAGTCCCAGATTGCTGTCATTTTCTCTTCACTGTTATGCACTTATTCCTCCTCCTCTTGTTCTGTGAGATTTCCCCTTACATGTTAATACTTGAGTTTTGTCAACCCTTCTAAATTCCTATTACTTTCCCTTACCTCTTTTTCTTTTATTTTGTTACCATGTTTGAACTCAATTTTCATTTTATCCTGTTGCTTGGCTATCTCATCTGGAGAAATTTCTATCTTCCTTAGTAATTTTTAATGATTTTCACTACCCATTCCTTCCTTTCTTTTTATCTGATAATTAGGAATGCATCAGTATATTTTTTTACTTCTTTGCCCTGCATCTTTTAGTTTATCAGTCCATTATAGGAGTGTTGGTTGTGTGTCAAAGCTTTCAGTTAAGTATACATGCTTCTGTGAAAGTTATTTTTATCCAGTCTTGCTAACTTTTTGTACTTTGGGGAATATTATGTAAATTATGACTGAACTCATACTCAAGAATTCACATCTTCCATACCAAATACTCTCGTATATTTCTATAGAAATCTGCTGTTTTTTTTTTTCCTTGTATGTTCCCCTCTAGGTCCAAGAAACATTCTCAACATTGCAAATCAAGTTTACCCCCCCCCCCCCCCCCCATCCATAAATCCTTGCTGAAAGCTGATTTGTTTCTTCCAAGATTTTCTTAACTTCCATAATAGCAGTTTTTGGTAGAATATAAATACATGCTAGCGTAATCCTCCCCGATCAGTATCCTGTTAACACCACAAATCTACCGTTTCACTATTTCCCTTCTGTCACTGTTGGAACCCTTCTAGGAATTGTTATTGCTCTGTTTTTCCCTGATGTGCTGCTGAATTTCTGTTTGTCAAATTTACATGCTCATTTCTGTCCGTGTGTCACCTGCAACATTACTATTTCCACCCAAGATTTCTTAATATGATTCAGTATTCTTTGTGTTTTTGTCAGTACCTGTAAAGCTATTTGCAATTCTTGATAATATGGACAAGAGTAGCCATTGTGATAAAAGCTATTACTCCCACTGTTGTACATGGCAGTTATTTTGAGTCTGTATTTTTAACTTTGGCTTACATGCACACACCAATGTTTGGCAGGCTGACCTGTTATACAGTTGCTGCTGTTTATTTTCATTTGAACCTGTATCATGTTTTTCAAGAATTTCTGCTTCATTGAAAACACTAAAAAAATGTTTTCAGAACCCCCATTCCCTTTTAATTTGGAACAAACCTACAAAGCTGTCCACATTTTCAGCAGATAAGGTTTACCCCTCTAGATAGGCGCAGTTGCCTCCAATTTACAGCTGCACCCACAGCCATTACCTGATCTGAAATTAAGGTTATCTCTGCTAAAGAGCATTCCACAGCATGTGTTCTTAGCTTAATTATCTGTTCTTTTCTTTTCTCTTTCCAGGTGTGAAAAAAAACTGGTCTACCTGAAAAGACCGAAATCCCACATTACTGAATCCAATATGGCTGAGACGATGTAGCCGAAACCTCACATAAACGAACATTTGGAACACCAGAATTTTACTGTAGGAGAAGAACCACTTTGCCACCATGGTGAACTTTGCCCTTTCCCCACTGTAATGTGACCTTGAAGTTGGTATCTTTAGTTAGGAGGGGTGTGGGGGGTTTTGCCCCTCACATTGGTGGGTTTGGTTTGCTTTGGTTTCTGTTTTTTTATGGTGATGGACAAGTGGTTAGTTTCTTTGAGTTCCTGATTGGTGTTCCAAGTGAGGTTTTGGATATGTCTTCTTGGTCATGTCTGATTCGGTAATGTGGGATTTTGGTCTTTTCAAGTAGACCGGAAAAAAAAAACACTTGCATGCCGTCAGTAAATGTTTTCCTTTAGCCCTAAGGAAAAGTGCCTGGCTACCTTCAAATAATGTAAATTGTGCACCGTTATATTAAATGGCTTTAAATATTAAGGCTGCTGCTGAGGAAAGTACTTGTGTAAATTTTTCAGTTTCAAACTGTGTTTATTTTTCACTGAACTGCTTGCCACTATACTTTTTAAATGTTATTTATACTGTACCTTGCATTACTGTTAGAGAGTGCACAGTGCTCTCAAGATTTATTGCTTCCATATGCAGACAGCTTCTCTTCAAGTAAAACAAGTGAACAATGAGAGAAAGAAATAGCTAGAAACTTTGCAAATGCATGAAAAAAATGTTAAATTCACCTGGAGCACACTGGTCAGACTTTCCATGGCCAAGTGTCTGCAGCTGCAAACTTTTTGCCTCCCACTGACAGCATGTGCTAATGGAAAAAAAAAAGTTAAGAACTTTGTAAATACAAAAAACTTAGTTTTCAGTGCCTTTCATCATTTTGTTTTATTTTTCAATCTTATATGCTTAAAATGTGTCTGTAGATTAAACCAAGGAAGGAAGTTATCTTAATTCTACATATATGATCATTGGACTTTTACACCCACCCCAGCAGTCCAGGATCACAACATTGTGTTATGTTAACTTTAACTTGCTTCTCTACAGCCTTTCTTTCTTAATTTGTTAGCATAAAGTGTCTTTATCTTACAACTAAGAAAATTATTTTTAACATATAAAGCAGTCGCTGAAAAAACTCCATCTCATACTGAACATAATCCTGACTGCACAGTATACAACAGTACTTTACGATATAACATACAGTTTACTTGATTTTTTGGTATAAATATTAAGAATAAAAACTGATGTTGTCCCTTCTCGCCTTCATTCTTGCCGGTCGGTTTCGGAACAGAGTATCAGTTCCGACTCTGCCTAATGCTAAAGCTCGAGAGCTTCCACTGGCTTGAGGCTCATAATGCCTAGGGAAGATAACCCAGATCTCGTTTGCCACTAAACTAGATCAGGTGCTTCTCACTGGGCTCAGGCCAAGTGAATTTTTTTTGGTTACAGTATCCTACTATTCTAGTAGTTTTGACATAATTATTGTTGTCTAACTATTTACAGTGTATTTAGACCTTAGTTTCTGCTAATCTTCTGATTTTTCACTTGTGTTTTGTTGTGCTTGGGCGTCGCTGTCCGCTAGGCCTACAACCCCTATCCTGTCTCTAAATCTGTGGTTTATCCTTTCCGAACCTATTTAAGTTAGAGGGTTCATCTTCCTTTTCTGTTTTTAGCCTGTTTAAATTAGATGGCTCCCCCTTTTTCTTCCTTCCCTCAAGAGGTTTTGTCGTTTTAGTTAGAGATGTCTCCTCTAGTCCCTTCTCTATGTGTCTGTTTTAATTAAAAAAAAAAAATATATATATATATATATATTTGTATTTACCTGTCTTTTGTGTGGTGTGAAATAGTTGGATAGTTGTTTTTCTGGTAGCTTTCTTATTATCTTTATAGTTTCTCTGGGCAGTGGTTTGTTGTCCTGGTTGTGTTTTCACTATGTCCAAGGAAGTGAAGCAGTCAAGGCTTCAAGAAATGTGACTTCTGTACACAGAAAATGTCTATAACTGACAGGCACACTAGTTGTGTCTATTGCTTAGGTGCGGTTCACATTTAGGATTCCTGCTCTATTTGCTATGGCTTTAGTTCCAGGGTCCTGCAGGAACGCAAGAACAGACTTATAGTTAGGGGATTGCTCAAAGGTCCTTTTGCTGAGGCACTGGAAGGAAACCAGACCTCATCAAAATCTTCTTTATCCCCAAGGTCTGAAAAAATAGACAAAAAGCTTCTTTTTTGTCTCCTATTTCTTAGCCGGCAAAAAAGCCATCTAAGGACATGACTTTGGACCCGAAGGCTTTTGGGCCGGAAAACACAACTCCGTCGGTTCCACCAGTTTTGTTGGAACCGACTAGGAGCCATAGACTGAGCTGGCCCCAACCTTGGAGCCGGTCTCCTCAGTTCCTCAGTCACCTCTTTTGCAGTCGGTGGCTGGTAGTCTTAAATCTTTGACCCCGTCCTCTCGATCCTCCAGGAGCCTCTCAGATGACGACGTGGAGCAGGTGGTAAAGACGTTGTTTCGGACTCTGGCTCTATCCAAGATCTTTTCGAGTCCAGCCCATAAGGAAGTGGAATCAGCATCTGTTACTGTCCCATCTTCTGTTCCTCCTCTGACCTGAGTGGTTTCAGAGCCGGAGTGTTTGGATGTCTTTGTGGTGGAACCGTCAGGTCCAAGACTCTTGACTGGGTTTTTGGCCATGACTTTTGCTCTGACCTCTTTGGTACTATCTTCTGTTGAGGGTTCTGGGAGCCAATGCTCCCCCATCAGGTTTGGGGAGGAGACTCATCGGACCCTTGTTGGATCCAAACCTACCTCTTGGGGCATTGGCACAGGTGAGCCTGGTGCCTACATCAGACTTTGAGCCCATCTTCTTGGTATGGGGGAAGTCTCATGGCTCTTTGGAGCAGGAGGCTCCCTCTGGCCTGGGTCATGGTGCCTTCGAGGTGATGAGTGTACTGTCACACCTGGTGGCCCCACCCTCAGATCCAGACACTCTCTTCCCCCAAAGGTGCCGGTGTCTGCCCCTGTACCATCCCTACCCCCAGGTGTAGAGAACCAGTGCCCCAAGATGCCCCATTAGGTGAGTCACTCTCTTCTTAAACCTCCCCAGAGGACCCCTCCGGAGAGGTCCCTCGGAAGAGGACTTGTAATAGGAAACATTTAGCCTCCCCTGTGGAGTCTGTCACGTCGGATATGGATTTTAGAGGATTCAGAGGGGTCCCCACGGTCACTCTCTTGAGGATGTCTCCTTCTTGGACATCCTAGAGATCCTAAAGCAGAGAAGTCTCCTTCTCGGACATCCTAGAGATCCTAAAGCAGATAAGTCGCTGGAAGACTCTTTCCCCTTCTGAGGATGAATACGTATACGTGGAGGCATTTGAATCTCGACCCTCCACCTCTTGGGTGTGTCTGCCTTTCGATCAGCTCCTTGGTGTAGTTAGTCGAAAGGCGTGGGGCACTCCAGAATCTGTGGAACCGGTTCCGAGGTGGCCCAACAAATTCATAACTGCCCCTTTTGACAAAGAATTCTTGACCAAAGGTGTCCCGGTAGATGCTATGGTGGTAGTGGTGGCCACCAAAAAGGAGTTTGCTGAGACTTTATCTGTCCATCCACCGAATAAGGTATCTCGAACGATGGACACATACAGGAAGTGTATGTTCTTGTCCGCGCCGTTTACACTGGTCACCGAACTACTTAACTCGTATTACCAGACTTCAGAGGGATCTCCTGAAGGAGCTAGGAGATGCCCTCCAAGTTTCTGCAGCTGCGGGGGTGTGAGACCAGGTGACCTCTCAGCTTGCTACCTTAAGTCTGTAGTCAACTCCTCTGAGACTCATCTCTTGCGCAGCTGATGGAGTGAGTAGGGCAGCAGGCACAGGAATAGCTCTGAGGAGACATTCCTGGATGTGCCTTTGTGCATTTGCCGAGCCCTTCAAGTCTTCCTTCATAAACCCCCCTTTTGACAGCTCGTCCTTGTCCTGGCCAAAAATTAGAGAATCTGACCAGGTGTGAACAAGAAGGCAAAACTCTGTCTGCTGTAGGAGTATGTTTTTCCATCCCTACCAGGCCTTGTCCAAAAGGCCAGAAGGGTGGAAAAATGTGGTTCCATAAATCCCAGAGAGCTTCGCCTAATGCATGTGGTGACATTTCCCCCAGGGGCAGAGGGGGAAATAATGGAAGACACCAATCTCGCGGCAGAGGCGGTCCACAAAATCAGGGCGACAGAGACGTTCTCTGGCAGAAGACCCTTCCAGCGCTCCTGAAAGGAGACCTGCCTGCCTGCCTCTGGAGGCAGACTATCCCTGTGCCCAAAAGCCTGGCTGAACATCACTCAAGACAAATGGGTACAGTCGATAATATCCAGGGTATACAACATACCCTTCTCCATCCCACCCCCTCAAGCAAGATCAGTCCCAAATGTTCCACCCTGTCAAAAGGATCAGGCAACCATAGAGGTGCAAAGGTTGCTAAGAAAGTGAGTCATCCAAGAAGTCCCTGCAGACCAAATCGGATCCGGAACTTACTCAAGGTTTTTTTTAGTCCCAAAGAAAATGGGGGACTGGAGACCAATTATATCTCAGCAGGCTGAACAAGTCCATAAAAAAGCAAAGTTCCGGATGGTGACACTGCAGTCTATACTCACATTTCTGGGACAAGACAATTGGATGTGCTCTATCGATCTTCGGGATGCGTACTACCATATAAAAATGGACAGGTGATCCAGGAGATATCTACGCTTCCGGCTGGGAGCCAGCCATTACCAGTTCAGAGCTCTGCTCTTTGGCCTCACTACACCCCCCAGAGTGTTTACCAAATGCATGGCAGTTGTCACGGCTCACCTGAGGTGTCTAGGACTCAGGGTGTTTCTGTACTTAGACGACTGGCTCCTGACCACCACCGCCAAGCATCTACTAACCAAGGCGAGAGACACCACCATCTATCTATGCTCGGAACTGGGCATTTCTGTAAATTTCAAAAAATCTGCCTTGTTGCCATCTCAGCATATTACATTCATAGGAGCAGACTTAAACACAAAAGACATGGTAGCAAAATTGCCTCATGACAGGGTACAAACACTGCGACATTGTGTCCATCTTGCTGTTGAAGAAGAAAGTACAGGCAAAATTTGTCCTAAAGGTCTTGGGCACTATGGAGGTGGCTATAACACTAGTACCTCTGGCACATCTACATATGAGAGTCCTACAGTGGCTACTCTTTGCTCAGTGGTCCATGCTGAAGCTGCCCATGTCCCACAAGATCTTCATCACAGGCTCCTGCAAGAAGGCCTACGCTGGTGGCTCCAATCCACACAGGTAACTCTAGGCAAGACCATTCACTCTCCCTCAACCAGTAGCTACAGTGACCACGGACGCTTCCCTGATAGGGTGGGGGGGCATTACGTGGGAAAGACTGTCCAAGGAACTTGGCAGGAACACGAGTACCATTTGCACATCAATGTCCTAGAGATGAGAGCGGTGCTTCTGGCATTGCGAGCATTCTAGAACTCTCTTCCACCAGGTACAATTGCAATACAGACAGACAGTATGTCGGTAGTGTGGTACATCAACAAACAAGGCGGAACCAAATCCTACCCCCTCTGTCGAGAGGCTCAGAGTATGGCAGTGGGCAAGCTCTTATCAATGTTTTCGGATTGCAGCGCATATTCCGGGGAAATCCAACGTGATAGCGGACAAATTAAGCAGAACAATTCTAATGCCTCATGAGTGCTCCCTAAAACAGGAAGTTGCGAGCCAAATTTTTCGGAAGTGGGGCCAGCCTTGCTGTGACCTCATTGCCATGTCCATGAACACCAAATGCAGCAGCTACCTTGCCCTAATCCCCCTTCCGGAGGAGTCACCAAGGGATGCACTTGTTCACGATTGGTCCCCGGGACTTCTTTATGCCTTTCCTCCATTTCCACTCATCCCCAAAGTCCTACAGAAAGCCAAATCGTTGAATTGCTGGTTAATTCTCATTGCTCCATACTGGCCTTGTCAGATCTGGTTCCCCTTCCTATGGCCCCATCTCCGAGAGGAGCTGTGGATTCTGGACCCGGTACCAGATTTTCTGACTCACCAGTCAGGAATGCTCCTTCCCTTTATTCAAACCCTCAAACTGACAGTTTGGCTGCTCCAATTCCAATCTTAGCCAGGCTTCCAGACATATCTCCTGCAGTGTGACACATTCTGGTTTCATCTCCTAAAACAACTAGGAAACTGTATGCTAGCAAGTGGAAAAAGGTTTTCTTGTTGTGTTTCCAAGAATCACACAGACCCCTTCACAGCCCCTTAAGTATAATTTTAAATTTCTTAACAGAGATTTTCAATGAAGGTGCTGCAGCAGCTACCGTACGAGTACAATTAGCCGCCATATCTAACTACCACACAGGAGACAAGGGATCAAAAATAATGTCTCACAGATTGTGCAAAGCCTTCCTGAGAGGTACTTTTCTATTAAGGCCTCCAATAAGGGAACCTCCAACTCTTTGGGTGCTCAGTTTGGTACGGACTACTCTGATTCTCCCACCATACGAACCAGCCTCCTCTTAACTAAAATTTCTGACCTGAAAGACTATCTTTTTTAACGGCCATTACTTCAGCTAGGAGGGTTTCAGAACTCCATGACCTGTCCATTCGCCCTCCCTATTTAGTTTTTCACAAAGTCAGAGTTTCTCCTAGAACTAATCCTTCATTCCTTCCCAAAGTATGTTCTGATACCAATTTGAATCAATCCATTGACTTGCCTGTCTTCTTTCCAAACTACGGCAACAACGCAGAATATAAACTACATCAGTTGGATGTCCACAGGCAGTTACGTTTCTACTTGCATAGAACGAAGGCGTTTAGAAAATCTGACCTGCTATTCATCTCCTCCTTGGATAACAGGAAAGGTTCACCAGTTCCTAAAGTTACCTTGTCAAAGTGGATTACTGACACTATCACCTATGCATGTAATTCCCAGCATAAACAACTGCCAGGAAAGATTGCAGGCCACTCAACAAGAGCTATGTCAACTTTGACTGCCTTTCAGGCCAGACTACCTTTGGACTCAAATCTGTGCTTGCAGCCACATGGGTCAAAACTCATACCTTCATCACTCATTACAAAGTAGATGTGGCCTCCCAAAACAGGGTTTCCTTTGGTTCCACTATTCTGAAGAGTTTATTCCCTTGAGCCACCTGAGAAAGAAGGTGCTGGGGATGCTGTCCAACCAGCAAGAATGAAGGCGAGATGGGACAACATACCATTAAGAAGTTATGTACTCACCATAACGTTTCACGTTTGTTGTCCATAATCTCGCCTTCATTCTTGCGTCCCACCCTCCTTCCCCCAACCTTTGCTCCTGGAGGATCGAGAGGAAATTTTTATTGGTGGTAAATGTTCTCTGATTTTCTTCTTGCGTCATGACATAGGCTAAGAATTTTTACCATTGCTTTTAGTTTGTTTTTCTAATATTTTAGTAATCTGCAAGCAAGATCTGGGTTACCTTCCCTAGGCATTATGGGATAGCGTATAGCCTCGAGCCAGTGGAAGCTCTCGAGGTTTATTATTAGGCCAAGTCAGAACCGATACTCTGTTCCAAACCCAACCAGCAAGAGGGGAAGGCAAGATTATGGACAACAAACATGCAACGATATGGTGAGTACATAACTTCTTATTTTACTTGTTTGCTTCTTAATCCCTTTCAGTGTCTTTCTAAACCTTAATGACAAAGAGGGTAAATATGCTTTATACTTTACCCACCGGTTTAACACAGTCAAAAAGATTTCAACTTTTTCATGCAAAGCCACATTTCCCATCTTTTTTTTGTATCCAAATGATAGTCTCCCATGTATTCACTAATTTCAGTGTTGTTGGTGTTCTTCCTGATCATCTCCATCTCCCAACACCAGTTTCTGGTTCACATCCAAGGCACGTCTGATTCTTGTAGCCATCTTCTGTGTTTTTTTTTTTTTTTTTCTGTCAAGCATTTTCCTTTGGAAACAATGGAAAGTGTTTCACTGGCAAAGTCTCTCTCTGGGTTTTATTGTTGTAAGGGGCAGAATCCCTTTCTGCTTGCTGACTCTGTCTTTGTTGGATAAACGTTATGCCCTCCCTGGTCTGCTGTGCATCAAAAATGTTTTCGATACTCCAGTAAATACAGTACTCTGAAGACAGCAGGATACACCAGCTTTAATCTCACACATGCTTCTTGTTGTCCCCCAGTTGCTGAGATAAACTTGCTTCTGTTCTTTATGATGTACAGTGAATAATCATTTTCACAGTCACTCTACTGTCCTCACTTTTCACCTCTGCCACAGTTTTGTCAGAACAACTCTCCTTGTATGATTGCTTGTTTACTATTCTAGGTCTTTGCTGCTTTGTCACTGCTAGATTTGGTGCATACACACAATGTGCCCTCTCATTTAACGAATTCTGTTGTGCCAGCCCATTTGCTTATTATATTTACATAAAGTTAATGCAGTCTTATTTATTCCAGTTTTTCGAGTAAAGTAAAAAGAAAAATCTCAGGTTTTCTCTGTGTTCAAACTCTACTATTTTTAATATGGCTCTTCTTGAGAAGCTTCATACTCAGCTTTTTTTCTCAACTTCATCTTCTGAATTCAGTTTTATCAGTTCACCTGACTAGATAGTCAAAGCTGCTTATTTTTTTTCAAGCAGTGGTTTCATTTAAACTTCTGAGTGCATTTGATGCATTTTTTCTCTAAATTACTTGAAGCCTTATCCTATACCTTAACTGAAAATTGAAATGCATTTTGTTGAACAGCTGCAGGATTCTTCACAGCCAGAGTTCTCCCTTTTCATTTTCTAGTTGATTTTCTCTTTGTTCTAAATTTCTGGTATTTGGGTAATGTAATAATTAGCCAGTAATAACAATTTACCCAAACTGACCATTTCATTTGCCCTTTTTGCATTTTTTTTAAACTGTGAGTGCTTAAATCATCCTGTTGATCAACGTGGAGACATCTTGGAAACCCAAACTGTTAAAATATTTAAAGTAAAATACCTACATCCATATATGTCTAGAGAGTTGGACCCCCCCCCCCCCGCAGGACCCATATTAGTGGTCGTTCAGAGTTTAACAGGGGAATGATTGTTGACTGGCTGTGTACTGGCACGTGTTGTGTGTATGTAGTATATGTTCAGTTTTGTAAAATTTCAGCATTTTGACATTTCTGGAATTTGCATTCAATATTATGACTTTAACTTTTAGTATACTATTCAATACGTTATCATGTACCCTGTGTGTATACACAATAAAGTGTGTGTGTGTGTGTGTGTGTGTGTGCGTGTGTGTGTGTGTGTGTGTATATATAGACCACAGTGAAAACTGGTAAAAAAAAGCTGCTAGCTGCGATTCCTAAAAATCAGGAAAAAAAAAAGAACCATGCACTGCAGACAAGCTCAGTTGAGACTTCAAAGTAATCAAGTAATTAGTTAGAAATCAAAACTTCTTATTGATAAGTGTTTGCCCTTAAAAGACCATCATATCAGATATGTTTTGTGTGTGTGTGTGTGTGTGTGTGTGTGTATACATAGAGTAGATACATACGTGTGTGTGTGTGTGTGTGTGTGTGTGTGTGTGAGGAATTTCAGTATCTCGAAACTGTAAAGGCGAACGACTCACAATCCCAAAGCACAAAACACACAGTCACGAACATACATACACCATACACCACACAACACACACACACCATTCTACCCATACCACACAAACTATATAACCCTACACTACATGTAAGCAGGACCCATGTGGGGGGCTGTGCCCCCCACACCCCCCCTACTTATATATACCAACTCAGAGATCGCACAAACAGAAAAAAAAGCACTCACACCCAGACATTCTACAGTTACACACACACACACACACACACACACACACACACACACACACACACACACACACACACACACACACACACACACACACACATCCAACACTCACACTCATACTTCCACCTCCCTACCCTAACCCACACGTACAACTCACATACACTTACTCACTTTAAATTCCGGACACCATCCCAGCCAAACACTTCACGCAATGTAGCGCAAATGCATAAGCGCGGATTTGAGATATTCGGATTCATGCTTATGCACTTTGGCTATTTTGAAGTTTCGCCTTTATGGTCTCGGGATACTGAAATTCGAGATTTCAGTATTTCGAGATTATAAAGGGGAACCAAATATACATGTATATATAGAGAGAGAGGTGGGCACACAGAAAAATTTGGGGATGCGGAGGTTTTCTTCCATTTTGGGGGTACAGGCAAACTTGTTCCCTCAAAAAAAAAAAAAAAAAAGGGAACCTTTTCAGTACTGCTGTTTTGAGTTTGCACCTTCCCATGGTTTTAGATGATGTTCTTCGTGTTTCACTGTTGCAGTCATCACACTTGGGTTATCTGCCTTGCAGGTAGCCCTCAGTTGGCCCAAATACCAGAGACTTATATTTCTGTGTTGGATGCTGTCAGTCCTGGACTGACGTCAGGTCTTCAGAGTATAAAAACAGGCAGCCGACGCCATTGCATCAGTCTTTCTTGCCGAGGAGGAGCCCGAAGCAGAAGCAGTTTGCAAGTGCCAGTCGGCCGCTACCTGAAGTTTTTCGTTTACGTTGAAGTCTTTTAAAGCTAAGTACCCCGTTGGAGATCTTTTTTTTCTTGCTCTAACCGATGTTAGAAAAAGTTAACATTTGTCTTGCCTGGGGAAAGCAAATACCTCACAGAGATTTTCATTCTTACTGAGTCATCTGTTTAGGCCCAGACCACGAGGTCCCTCGCTGTCGGTTTTGTACTTTGTTTAATGCCCAAAACATTCATCGTCGGGCTCTTTTTGTCGCTAAATTCTTTCGCTGTCGATCTCCGTATTCTGAAATGGCTTCAGTAAGCCATCTGACTACTTATTTTTTGATAAAACGTAATGATAAAGACAGAGAAAGACCACATAGGTCAAAAACTGCCGACAACGCTTCCGTTAAGCTAGTCGCCAGTCCGCCGGTACTCAGTGAGGCGCCTTTGCAGCCCCTGATGCCCACTTCAGTGAATTTGCAGGCCTCTGCTGAGACCCATTCGAAGTCCGGTATGCTGCGAGATGCTTCTTTGACTTAGGATGTCTCTACCTTGGATAGGTCTGGTGCCGCTGTGCAGGCACCGGCTTCTGAGGCAGTTCTTCGCTCTACCAATGTTTGAATTAAACAGACAACGTCATTTTTAGCCAAATCTTCCGAATTTCTTAGGCCCAGAGTACGCACTACTCCTAGAAAACCAGTGACCAAAGTGCATGCTCAGGCTGCGATACCACAAAAACAAATGCTTAGAATGGCTGAAGACCTTATTACACTGATTAGGGGAAGTCATCCTTCCCCTGCAAAGAGTCAAAAAACCCAGTCCCCTTCAGGTTCTAAAGACCAGGAGTCTGATGGCTCTTAAATTTCTGATTATGAAGACATGCCCTTATCCATCTATGAGGATTCAGATGCAGAGGAATCCATTCCCTCTGCCTCCCCTCCAGAGGATTTTTCTTTTGGTGAAACCTTGCATACTTTGAGAGCATTTACACTGGGAATGCCAAGACTATCCTCAGTTCAAAAAGAGACTCAGAGAATTTTTAGAGTTGCCTCAGCACAGTCCTTTAGCTATACCGCCTGTCCTGGTTGGTTGTGGATGATGTTTTCATGGAATCCAGTCTTACTCCTGACACTTTACCTCCTGCCCCTATGAAACCTGACATGTGCTACAGAGTACCTGATACTCACCAGTTTCTCTTCAAGAATCCTACTGCTGACCCAGAGATCATTTCCCAGAGGCCTAAAGGGTGTCAAGGCTACTACAGCCAAGAATCCCATCCCTTCAGACAGGGATTCCAGAGTTTTGGACAGATTGGGTAGAAGGTATATACCTCTACAACTTTTGCTTTCAGTGCTTTGAGTTGCCAGTTTCACATGCTGAAGTACCAGCAACATATTATAGAACTTATTAAACAAAAAGTGGTAATGTTTCCAGACTGTGCAGAAAATAAAGAATTGCAGGAGCTTATGCACTCTGCAAACCAAGTTAGTAAGCATATTTTGCAGTGTGGCTTTGATGTCCTAGAAGCATCTTGTAGGGCAGCAGTCACTGGCTCTGTACTGAGAAGATATGCGTGGCTGAAGGAGCAGACCTTGCCAGATCATGTCAATTCTAAATTATTAGATGCTCCTTTGAATAAGGACTCTGTTTGGCACCAAAGCAGAAGAAGTTCTTAAAAAGATGGAAGAAAAAGCTAAAGCAGGCTGTTAAAGAATTCTTACAAGTGCAACCCCCTAGATTCAGTAGGCATTGCCCTTCAAAACACTGGTCCTTTCCAGCCCCCTCCAGGCCTTCTCAAACTAGACCCAGGGGAAACAGACCACCCAGACTACAGTCTCAGGGTATGCAGAGATCTAAGCAATGGAGTGCCCCACCCCTAAAGCAGGGAGTGGTAAGCCACCTCCTTACGGAAAAAGCTCACATTGACTTCTTCAATCCACTTCCCAGCCCTGTCCAACTGCTTGTGCCCCTAGGAGGAAAACTTTGCCCTTCATGCAAAAAACTGGATGTCTACCACCCAGGACCGATGGGTCTTCAACATTGTATTTCCAAGGGTACAAATTTTATTTCCATTCTCTGCCAACACTAAGCGGGTTTCCAGAACTTCCTCCAAACCAGTGGGCAGAGGCTCAAAACAAAGTACTTTCCCTGCTCAATATCAGAGCTATTCAGCCTGTTCCAGTAGAACAGAGGGGTCAAGGATTCTATTCCAGACTCTTCCTGGTACCCAGGAAAGATGGCTCTTGGCGCCCAATCCTGGATCTTTCAATTCTAAACCCCTTCCTGGTGGCACCAAAGTTTAAAATGCTTATCTTGCAGCAGCTTCTTCCTATGTTAGCCAAGGATGCCTGGTTAGTCACCCTAGACTTAAAAGAAGCCTATCTGCACATCCTTTTAAGGGAATCATGCAGAAAGTATCTACATTTCAGGGCAGGATCTGTGCATTATCAGTTCTCTGTACTTCCCTTTGTTTTATCTACTGCGCCCAGGGTATTCACAAAATGCCTGGCTCCAGCCATTGCATACTGCGGGCAGAGAAATATCCAAATTTACTCATACTTGGATGACTGCCTGATTCAGGCAGACAGTCAGGAATTGCTACTTCAGCACCTGGCATTTGTAAAAAAAAACCTTCTCACTTCCTTTGGGTACACCATCAGCGAGAAGAAATCACAACTGGTATCCAGTCAAAAGATTGTATTCCTGGGAGCAAGCTTGGACACAACTTCCCAGATGGCATTTCTCACTTCAGAAAAACAAGTTTATCTGACAGATTACTTCAGAAAAATGACCACCAGAACCCAGCTATCTGCCTGAAAAGTACTGCAAGCCCTAGGGTTCATGGCTTTGTGTATACTGCTAATTCCATATGCAAGACTGCATATGAGGAACCTTCAGTGGTACTTGAAAAGTCTTTGGTGCCAACATTCTCATGACCTGGAAACAGTCATTCCTATCATACCCTGTCTTAGGACAGAGCTCCTTTGGTGGGCAGAAGCATGCAACAACAACAAGGGAGTGACATTCATTCTACCCCACACCGCCCAGACCCTGACCACAGACACATCAGACTCTGCATGGGGGCTCACATGGCTGGCAAATGTATTCAGAGCCACTGGAGCCCAAGTCAAATTCATCTGCACATCAGCCAAAAAGAGATGCTAGCTTTACAAAATGCCCTGACAGATTTCAGATCCCTACCCTTCCAGGACAACTGCTGATAAAAACAGACAACACCACAGTTATGTGGTACATCAACAAATGGGGGAACCCATTCCTACCCACTCTGCAGGTTAGCAATGGCCCTGTGGACCACGGCTTTAGACATCCAAGTCCATCTACAAGCTCAATTCCTGCCAGGCAAACTAAACTCACTAGCAGACAACTTAAGCAAAAATCTCCTATACCTGCACGAATGGAAATTGGAGCCCAGCACCTTCAGCCTTCTGATTCAGAAATGGGGGACCCCAGAGGTGGGTCTCTTCGCCTCCTCCTTCAACCACCAGCTCAGCAAATTCTGCACCAGGAATCCTCACAACAGGGCCTGGAAAGTGGATGCCCTATTCTTTCAGTGGGAAAACCTATCAATCTATGCCTTTTCCCTCCTCTGCCCCTTCTCTTAAGAGTATTATTCAAGTTAAAACAGGACAGGCCAAGGACAATTCTGATTGCCCCGGACTGGCCATGCCAGCACTGGTACCCACTCCTGTGCAGCATGGCAATGGTGCCACCCTGGCACCTACACCAGACCCCATACCTGCTCTCTCAGCAGGAGGGACAGATCTTGCATCCACGTTTGCAAACCCTAAATCTTGCAGCCTGGTTATTCCTTGAATACCCCACCAGCAACCCAAAGCAAACAGGTGCTGGACGTCATCTTTGAAGCTAGAAGGCCCAGTACAAGGAAATCCTATGCTAAGTGGAAAAGGTATTGTTCTTGGATTCAGTCAAAAGGAGAGGACACAGCACTGCACTCCTTACCTCTAGTCCTGCAGTTACCTAGCAGAACTACTCCACAGAGGCCTATCCTTCGACTCCATTAAGATTCATGCCTCTGCCATCTCGGCTCATTACAACACTGAGCCACCTTTATTCTCTCACCCTCTCCTCAAACAATTCCCGAGAAGGGCAAACAATTTAAGGCCACCAAGGAGAGCACCCACCCCTGCTTGGGACCTTAATTTCATCCTGGAAAAGCTCCCCCCCCCCCTTTTGAACCTGCTGCTTCAGCAGAGTTAAAATTCCTCTCCTGGAAAACAGCCTTGCTTCTAGCCATCACTTCAACTAGAAGAGTGTCTGAGCTACAAGCACTGATGCCTGTGGAACCCTTCATTATTTTCCATGCTGACAGGGTCTCCCTTAGGACTAACCCTTAATTTATGCCTAAAGTGGTGTCCAGTGTGGCTCTCAACCAATCCATCCATTTGCCAACCTTCTTCCCTAATCCTCAAAATAAAGGGGAGAGGATCCTGCTCTCTTTGGACGTGCACAGACAACTCAGATCCTACTTTGATAGGACTAAGACCTTCAGAAAATCTGACAAGTTACTGGTCAGCTTTGTAACCGGGCAGAGGGCAAGGCCATTTCAAAACAAACCATTTTCAAATGGATAGCACACTGCATCCATTTCTGCTACAAGTACCATGGAAAACCAACCCCTCAGGGGGTTAGAACACATTCCACTAGGGCAACATCTACCTCTACAGCATTTCTCAGGGGAGTCCCTACCAGGGACATCCTGGAAGCTGCTACCTGGAGTTCTGTACACACCTTCACCAAGCATTACCACTTGCCTATCTTTTCCAAATCCAGGGCAGGTTTTGCTACAGCAGTCTTGCAAGGCCTACTAGCCAGCCCTAACTCTTCTTGACTGCCTCCACCCTTCCTCAGCTTTGGGAATCCACCCAAGTGTGATGACTGCAGTAGTGAAACATGAACATAGTACAGTTGTGTACACTTACCATAAATGTCGATGTTCAAGTGTATTTACTGTTGCAGTCCTGGTTTCCTTCCCACCAGCCCCCTGGTTTTCTTTGTCTGTCTTTCTCCTCTCTATGGCTATTTCTACTAGTATTGGTATTTACTTTTTACTGGTGGTGCTTCCCCACCATAACCTAGCTCCCTGTTTGGGGGCTTTTGACATTTGGGGCAAGGAAAACTGATGTAATGGCATCGGCTGCCTGTTTTTATACCCCTGACGACCTGATGTCAGTCCAAGAGCAACAGCATCCGACGCACAAATACTAAGTCTCTGGTATTCGAGCTGACTGAGGGCTACCTGCAAGGCGGATAACCCAAGTGTGATAACTGCAACAGTGAATACACTCTAACATCTACATTTATGGTAAGTGTACACAACTGTACTTTTTGAGGTTAAATTTTCACTTGTTGGTTAAAGAAGACACTAGTTAATAGTAAGCATCTTAAACACTATGCTTGTTTGAGTATGCACCAGCCTAAGCACAGAGACCAACTAGAAAGGCCACAGAAACTTTTAGCTAAGAAAATCAAAGGTCTGGGAATTCTGAGCTATCCTAAGGGATTTGTTCACCTTTCAGCCTCTCCATAGTGTTCTATATCACACGTCAGGACATGAAAGTCAGCTTCCCATTCAGCCTACTGTTGCTGCCAAAAGCTGTTTCAGAACACCTACACCAATGAACTGTATGCACCCCAAGAGATAAACTTACTAGAGGGATAGAGTCCTTGCCAAAAGCATTCACGGACTTTGGAATAAGCACCTCTTAGAGGTTCCAAACAGTTGACACACTGACCCTTCTTCAGAATTGTCTCAGATGAGTGGATGGGAAATCTTAAATTTGCCCGTGGGTTACATGCGTGGGCCTTTTTGAAAAGGGAGTATCTATTTGTGTTTGACAATTGTAGTTAATTGACCAGAAATATTGCAGATGTTCATAGTGTTTCACTGTTGCAGTCATTACTCTTGGGTTATCCTGCTGGCAGGCTACCCTCAGTCGGCCAGAATTCCAAAGTCTAGGTCCGGCGCCGGTTGCTGTCGCCTCTTCCCTGACGTCAGTGGTATAAAAGATGCAGCCGACGCCATTTTCTTCAGTCTTTCTTGCCGCTCGGTGCCCGAAGCAAAAGCAGTTCGCAAGTGCCGATCGGCCGACTCCTGAGATTTTCAAATCCGAATTTCAGAACCGAAGTCTTCATTAAAGCTAAGTACCCCATTGGGGAAACTTTTTTCTTGCTCCAGACAGATGTCAGAAAAAGTTAACAATTGTATTTCTTGTGGGAAGCAAATACCTCATAAGGATTTTTACTCTTACTGTATTCCTTGCCTAGGCCCTGATCACAATGTTGCTAGCTGTCGGTTTTGTGCTAGATTTAACCAACGCACTATTAAGTGTCGGTTCAATTTTGCATTTCATTACTTTGGCCGAAGATTTAATTATATAATGCCGTCGGAACAGCCGCCGACCGGAGTTTACAAAAAACGCAAAGACAAGGAAAAGGATAGGCATCCGAGGTCCAAAACAGACGATGAGCCCTCCGCTAGGCCTGTCGCCGGTTCTCAGTGAGGCGCTTTCGCAGCCCCTGGCGCCCGCTACCTCAGAGCCACAGGCCGCTTCCGACTCCCACGTGGAGCCGACTGGGCCTCTGGATACTCATGGCATTGGACACTTTGAAATCATTCCCTCAGATGGGTCTGGAGCCGCTGAGCAGGCATCGGCTTCTTAGGGTGTCTTCAGACCTACACAACTATATATTAAGCCTTCTTCAGCTTCAAAGACTAAAGCAGCTCTAAAGACAAAGAAACAAGTACAGCATTCTCCTACTCAGACTTCCATGCCTAAAAACAGATGCTCAAAATGGCCGAAGACCTAATTACTTAGATCAGGGGTTCCCATCCCCCTCCTGATAAGAGGCCTAGGCAAGAGACAGAGTATGATTCTTCTGATCAGGTTTCTATTTCCTCTGATTCCTCTTCTGAACAGGATTATTCCATGCTTCCCTATGAGGATTCTGATGCTGAAGAATCCATTCCTTCAGCCTCTCCTCCTGAGGATTATTCTTTTGGGGAAACCCTGCATACTATGAGGGAGCATTTCCACTGGGAGAGCCAAGATTATTCTGAATCTAAGAAAAGGCTCAGAGACTTTCTGCTACTTCCTCAGCACAGACCCCTTGCTATTCCACCTGTTCTAGACATAGTAGATGATGTATTTTCAGAGTCCGGCCTGTCCCCTGACTCTTTACCCCCTGTACCTGCTAAGCCAGACAGATACTACAGGGTCCCTGATTCTCATAAATTCCTATATAAAAACCCCGCTGCTGACCCAGAAACTATATCTCAGGGTCCCAAAGGGGTTAAAACTTCCACTGCAAAAAAACCCTGTCCCCTCTGATAGGGATTCTAGGGCTCTAGACAGATGGGGGAAAAAGTTTACACTTCTGCTACCTTGGCTGTAAGGGCTTTAAATTGTCAGTTTCATATGCTTAAATATCAGCAATATTTAATGTCACTGCTTAAACAGAAATTGTTGGCAAATACTGAATGTTCAGAGAACAAGGAAGTGCAGGATTTATTGCATGCAGCTGAACAAGTGGGAAAGCATACTTTGCAATGTGGTTATGATTCACTGGAGGCCTCTTGCAGGGCCGCTGTTACAGGTTCTGTTATTAGAAGGCATGCTTGGTTGAAGGAACAGAATCTGCCTGATCATGTTAAAGCAAAATTATTAGATGCTCCATTACAGCATGATACTTTGTTTGGTACTAAAGCAAAAGAGGTGTTGAAAAAAACGGAGGATAAAGCAAAATCCATGCAGACAGTCAAGGATTTCTTACAGGTACTGCCACCCAGGTTTAGCAGGAACTGGCCTTATAAAAATTGGTCATTTCCAGTATCAGACAGACCACAAAGAGGCAGATACAGGCGTCCCAGAGGCAGATCTCAGTCCCAAGGCTCATACAGGCCTAAACAGTGGGGTGCTTCTTCCTCCAAAAGCAGAGAAGACAAATCGCAACCTTACAGGAAACAGTCCTAATGACTTTCCTCTGCCAGATCCAAGCACTTTTCTTTTGGCAGCCCCCTTAGGGGGAAAACTAGCACTTTTTTCATCAAATTGGCAAATGGTTACCCAAGACAAATGGGTCCTGAACATATTGTCCCAAGGCTACAGGTTCCATTTTCACACCCTACCAAGGTCAAAAGGTATGCCAGACCTGCCACACAATCAATGGGCAGAGGCACAAAAACAAATTACAGCCCTCATGGACATGAGAACCATTCAACAAGTACCACAACAAGAGCAGGGGCAAGGATTCTACTCCAGACTTTTCCTAGTCCCCAGAAAGGACAAAACCTGGAGACCAATACTGGACCTGTCTATACTAAATACGTTTCTGGAAGTTCCAAAACTCAAGATGTTGACTGTACAGCAGCTACTGCCCATGCTGGGCAAGAAGGCTTGGCTCGTAACTTTGGACCTAAAAGAGGCATACCTGCATGTCCCAATCAGACAATCTTGCAGAAGATACCTCAGATTCATAGCTTGCTCAATGCACTACCAATTCTCTGCACTGCCCTTTGGCTTATCTACTGCGCCCATGGTCTTCACAAAATGCGTGGCACCAGTAATTGCATTTTGCAGACAAAGAGGAATTCAAATATATCCCTACTTGGACGACTGCCTAATTCAAGCAGAGAACAAAGACATTCTTCTAAAGCATCTGGCATTTGTAAAAAGATTACTAATTGGCCTAGGGTACACAGTAAATGAAAAGAAATCAAAACTAGTGCCCTCTCAAGAGATAATATTCCTGGGTACAAGCTTAAATACAACTGCCCAGATGGCTTATCTCATGCCAGACAAACAAAAGCAACTGACTTCTTACTTCAAGAAACTGGCAACAAAAACCCACTTATCTGCAAGGAAAATCCTGCAAGCCTTGGGTTTCATGGCATCCTGCATTCTACTAATTCCATATGCCAGACTGCATATGAGGAAACTACAATGGTATATAAAAAGTGTTTGGACTCAGCATTACCACAGCCTGGAGACAGTAATTGCACTCATTCCCTGCCTGCAACAGGAGTTTCGATGGTGGGCAGAGGCCTGTCAACACAACAAGGGTCTGCCGTTCAGTTTAACCACAGCCAGACAGACACTGACAACGGATGCCTGGCGGGCCCATATGGCAGGAAAATGTATTCAGTGCACATGGCCTACAAACCAGATGCATCTTCACATCAATCAAAAAGAGATGCTAGCTGTTCAAAATGCCGTGACAACTTTCAAGGACCTGCTTCATCCAGGACCGCTACTGATAAAGACAGACAGTACTACGGTCATGTGGTACATAAACAAGCAGGGAGGTACACATTCCTACCCCCTCTGCAGACAAGCAGTGACCTTCTGGGAGACAGCATTGACTTATCAAGTTCACCTGCAAGCACACTTCCTGCCAGGAAAAACTAATACTCTGGCAGATGAACTAAGCAGAAACCTCATGGATCCCCACGAATGGAAACTGGATCCACAAGTCTTCAGCACAACAAGAAAATGGGGATGTCCAGACATAGATATATTTGCCTCCCCTCACAACTGCCAGTTGCAGAGATTTTGCACAAGGATTTATCACAAGCAAGCATGGAAAGTGGACACCCTATCCTTCAGCTGGAAAAACCTTTCAGTATGTGCCTTTCCTCCACTGCCTCTCCTTCCCAGGGTACTCCTAAAGGTCAGACAGGAGAAGCCAAAAATGATACTGATTGCACCAGACTGGCCACGCCAGCACTGGTACCCAATCCTGAAGAGCTTGTCTCAAGGTCCAGCATGGATACTGTCTCAAACTTCTCACTTGCTGACCCAACAAAACAATCTGATTCTGCACAGCCATCTCAGGACCTTAAATCTGGCAGCATGGCGGATAATGTAGCCATTCAGAACACTCCTCTTTCAAAAGCTGTTATGGATGTTCTCTTGGAGGCCAGGAGGCCCAGTACCAGAAAATCGTATGCAGAAAAATGGAAGAGATTCTGTGCTTGGAATCGGGAACAAGGCATTGACACGTGTGTACCAAATATCCCTCAGATTTTACAATACCTAACTGAGATGCTGAACAAAGGCCTTTCTTTCTCATCAGTTAAGATTCATGCCTCTGCCATTTCAGCCCATTACAATATGGAACCACCTATCTTTTCTCATCCTTTAATAAGGCAGTACCTCAGAGGGGCCAAAAACATTAGGCCTCCAAGGAGAGCACCAATTCCGGCCTGGGACCTCAGTTATGTTTTGGAAAAACTCACACTGCCTCCTTTCCAGCCAGCCTCAACAGCGGATATAAAATTCTTATTCTGGAAAACAGCTCTGCTCCTAGCAATAACCTCTGCAAGACTAGTCTCGGAGTTACAAGCACTCATGGCTGTGGAACCTTTTATCATTTTTCATCCAGACAGGGTTTCTCTGAGGACAAACCCAACATTTATACCTAAGGTGGTGTCCAGTGTGGCCCTCAACCAAACCATTCACTTGCCTACCTTTTATCCAAATCCACAGAACAAGGGTGAGAAAATTCTGCATTCTTTGGACATACACAGGCAGTTACGCTTCTACTTGGACAGAACTAAAGCTTTCAGAAAGACTGAGCAACGTTTAGTGTTATATGCTGCAGGATCACAAGGAAGGGCTATCTCAAAACAGACTGTTTCTAAATGGATAGACCATTGCATCCGTTTCTGCTATTTTTAACATGGCAAATCAGTGCCTAAGGTCATTAGGCCTCATTCTACCAGAGCAGCAGCCAAACTTAAGCAGCCTTCCTCAGAGGAGTACCAACCAAAGATATCTTAGAGGTTGCAACTTGGGAGTTCAGTGCACACTTTCACAAAGCACTACCACTTGCCTCTTTACTCTAAATCCAGAGCAGGCTTTGCCACTGCAGTTCTGCAGGGCCTCATAGCCTCTCCTAATCCTACTTAGCCCAGCCACCCATCCTCAGCTTTGGGATTCAACCCAAGAGTAATGACTGCAACAGTGAAACACGATGAACATATTACAGTTGTGTACCTACCATAAATGTAGATGTTCGAGTGTATTCACTGTTGCAGTCCAGGTTACCCACCCACCATCCCCCTTTTCTTTGCTGGGACTTATCTGTACTTCTCTATCCTATACAACCTATGTGGTGTATTTGCTTGTAGATGAAGGAAATGTTATTTTTGTGCATGCATATTTATTGGCATATTTTTTCAGCCTACCAATTTGGGGGCACCTGACATCTGGGGCAAGAAAAACTGAAGAAAATGGCGTCTGCTGCATCTTTCATACCCCTGGCGCACTGATGTCAGGGAAGAGGCGACAGCATCCGACGCCGGACCTAGACTTTGGAATTCTGGCCGAATGAGGGTGGCCTGCCAGCAGGATAACCCAAGAGTAATGACTGCAACAGTGAATAAACTCGAACATCTACATTTATGGTAGGTACACAACTGTACTTTTTCTGGGGCTGCTTGTCTGATCTTCTAAGGTCAAATTTTACATGTGATTAAATGTATGTGCATATCCGTGAATGTCCATATTGACCAAAGGTAGTAAGGAATGATGCCAAGGAGTAGAATGTTGAAGGTAAGTATATAGGCAGCAATGCGTACGCCAAGACAAACCAGGTTTCTCCACCTTTATAAAATAAGGATAGAGCTACTAGCATGGACTCATTGAGTAAGATTCACTGTTAAGTTAGTCTCGTCTCCTGTTGAAAAGGTTAAAAAGAAAATATCAGGAGTAAATTCAAACCCCAACCCAATTTCCTCTTGCATTTGGTAAGCTGCAAAAGAGAGAAGAAAGAGCCTGTGAATAGTCCTTTGAAGTAATGTATATACTTATGACCAAGAAACAGTCAGTCATAGTAAAAACGTTGACTAAATTTGTGGAATATGATATATTATGCTTCTTGATTGTTGCAGCTGAAATTGTACTCCTAAACATCAGTTATGGAAGGGCTTGGGTAAGTCGGTGTAAGATTCTTAAATAATCCTATCACTATCTGACACAAAAGGAAGGTGTTATAAATGGTACAATGTTATTGTGATAGTTCAGTACCATCATGCTAGTTTTGTATGTAAATTGAATACATCAACACAAATGTAAAATCAATTTGCTGTGACTGATGCAGCTGAAAAAATAATAGCTAAATGAGTTCTACCAGTAGTCTGCATAGAAAAATGGTAGAATGTTTTGGATAAGTTTGTGGAAAATTCATATGTAATCTCATCTCCTCTCAGAACAACAAGGGAGGGTGAGAGTTCTTGAAAAAAATGGGGGTATACTGTTCTAGTAGCAGTAAAATACCACAGTGCAAGTCATGCATAAATTGAATACTGCAGAAGTTTTATATTAAAAAATGCATGAAATGGTATAAAGTCTTCGAAATGTAAAATTTTAGGCCAAGTGATATTCCAAACCTAGCCCTTTCTGCAGGATGGGTAGAAGGTGTGGTGCAAGTGTGATTATAAGCTCCAGAGTTTGCTTAAGGGGTGACATTTGCTGTGAGTTCATGATAGAAGGGGCGATTCCAAAAATGAATAAAAAGGGTGAGTTGTTTGTTATATGGAAAACTTTCCAGCTGATACAAAGGCCAAGTCCCAGCACCTACATGTCTTGGATAGAATGGATCAAGGTGCCAGGAAAGCTTGAAAATCTGAGCTACTCAAAAGCTCATCCAGCTGTTATGTCTAGTTCAAGAAGTGAACTTCCAACAGAAGATTTCAGAATAAGTCAGAGAAAACTTGAGCTGTAGGTCAGCAGCATCAGACTTCACATCAAAACAGCTGACTGCCTACAGTCCAGGCTGACCTATCAGAATATACAAACTTGACATTTGGGTCATTATGGTCAACTCCAAGTCTGGCATCTAAGTGTGGTTGTGTAGTGATGAAGATGTGTTTGAGCTGAAGTCAAGTTGCAGGGGAAAATGGTCATGATTGAAGATGAGTGCAAATCAGAGTTGAGCTGAAATGGGAGAGATGGTTGAGGTTGACTTCGAGTTGAGCTCTGAGTGAGAGACTGAGGTTGATTCTGAAGTTGAAAGTAAGAGACTGTAGCATTTGATAATGACCTGACTTTGAGCTAGAGGCTGACTGTATTGACTTTTAGGGAATCTAAAAAGTTCAGTGTTTGACAGTAGAGTCTAGTTCAAAGTTTGTGTATTTTACAAAAAGGTTGATACCAAAGGATCAGTATGTTACCAAGGACAGGAGGACGCTTGATATGTCTGTCTTGTGCTTCAGATATATGGCTACAACTGATAGCTGTGCCTAAACAGGGTGGTGAACAGAGCCAAAACACTTGCACTCGATGGGATTCTGAACCATTCACTTAGAAAGAAGAAACATACATGGGGAGGAATCTTGACCATCTTTTCCTGCAGTGCTTGATACTAGAAAAGGGCACAGTAATAGAGTCATGGCAGATAAATGTCCTCTAAACATTTGCATAGGATACAAAGCGCATCACTTGAGATAAATTTCTAAATAAGCCATCAGATAAAATCTAGATCTGAGGAACAACAAACAAGAATCGGTCAGATTAAGCGATGATGTTTTCTGTCACTCTGAGAAAATGCAATACCAAAAAAACTAGTGTCAGCAAGAAGAAAATAGCAAAGTTCTAAGAACTAATACAAACACATTTGCAAATACTGACCTTGTACCATAACACGTGGCAAAAAAGATTCAGGACTGCCCCCTATACTTATAATGGACAGCAGGTGCTCCTAAATGCTTTATCTATAATGCATGGATCCCCTCAAATTATCTACAATATGATCTCGATTATTCTCATTGCGGTAATGTATAATCATTGACCATGGGATGGGTAAACCCACTTTGTAAATAGGTTATTTTGAGCAGAAAAGGGGAACTGGCTAGCCTTTAAGTGGCACTTACCTATGAATTATTAACCTGTGGAGAAGGGTCCTTAATTGCACAGCACCAAATTTGAAAAGGGGGGGGGCAAGTATTCTAAGAAGGTTTTAGATGCCTGGCTGTTTTAAATCCTGCTGGCCTTTGTCCAGAAGATGGAACTCTCAATCATAGAATAGAAGTATTATACTTATTACTGGAAGTACAAGTCCATTCTTGGTTAACAGCAGAGCTAAGGCCACAAACAACACAACTCAGCAGGGAAATCTTTTTTTCAGGCTGCCAAGAGCTCTCACTGTGTGCCATCATGCATCATAATGTCTAGCTTTTCCAGATCTGAGGTGAACCAAGTGAAATGCAACACTATTTAAAAAAAAAAAAAAAATCCCTTTTTTGTAAGAGGCTGTGGAAGGAAGGGCAGCTATGTTACCAAATGTGGAAAGTTTCTTCCAGATCTATCATTAGGTGAAGTACATTACTTTTTTACTATTAATAGGTAGACCATCATGAGTAACGGCAGGAAAATCCCAAGCTAGTCATCATTAAAATTCTTCATTATGGTATGCCATTTGTAACAGTAGCTGTAGAAGAAGAATTAGACCTGGATATAGTTTACAACATGTACTGCCCTGCAAAGGTGTTGGGAAAAGATCAGGTAGCTGGTGCACAAATACCAAGAGCTGCATTTCTAAATAAGACTAACAAGGTAGTTTAGTGTTCTGGTAGAATGACCTCTTAGATTAGATGGAAATGACTTACTGGGCTTGCTGTGGCATGACTCAGTTCAGTCAGAGAGCCACCTAGTCAGGGTTATTTCTGAAACAATACGACCAACTTTTGTTAGTTTTAAAAATGAGACAAAAAGTTTTCTTTACTTACAGATGTGTTTTTCTTAACATAAAACCTTAATTGATGGCACATGCCCATACACTTCAGGTGATATTCTTCCGGATGGGTTACTAAGGGAAAATACTGCCAGGTGTGCTTATCTAGCTTGATGCCTACGGTATGCATGAAAGAGGGGTTTGTGTTAATAGAAGTCCTACATCAGTGGAAAAACAAATATGGAGATGTGATACAGTGATGTTCTTCATCTCACATTGCTGCAGTCCTTACACTTGGGTAGTCCGCTGTCCTCGGTCGGCCCGAATAACAAAGTATAAGGCTGACATCGGTCAGGGCGCATTTGACTGACATCAGGACGTCAGGGTACAAATGCGCATGACCGACGTCATATCCTCAGTCTTTTTTGCCGCATGGTCCGATGCAGAAGCAGTATTGCAAGTGCCGGTTGGCGTTCTGAAATTTTTCGATTTCGGAGTTTCAGACCGAGTCAAAGTTGGCTAAGTACCCCGTTAGGGAATATTTTAGTTTTTTCTTGCCTCAGTGGTTTACCGGATGTCAGAAAAAGTGAATAATTGTATTTCTTGTGGGAAACAGATACCGCATAGAGACTATCATACTTTGTGTATTCCTTGTTTAGGGCCTGAGCACGACGTTGTTGGGTGTCGCTCTTGTGCTAGATTCAATAAGCGCACTATAAAGAGGAGATTAGATTGTGCCAGGTTAGTCTTCGGGAAGCGGTGCAATTATAAAATGCCGTCGGATGCTCCGACGCCCGCTTCTTCGAAGAAGCGCAAGGACAAAGCAGTTAAGCCTAGGCTAGAAGAACCGTCCGTACCGGACGCCGGTTCTTTAGAGGTGTCGGTGGAGCCGGTGGTTCCACCGGAGGTTTCTTTGGGATCCCAGGGAGAGACTTTGTTATTGCAGGATGTGGCCTCTCAGGAGGCAGGTCAGGGTGATGGGGCTTCTCAGGTTACTATACTCCCCTCCCTGCCTAGGGTAGTTAGGCCCTCTCCTTCTGTTTCCAAGACTTCTCCCAGAGGCAGGCCTGGTTTAGCTTCAGTTGGTGTCACCCCTAGTTCTTCAGGAACTGTGCCCAAGAAGCATATGCTTAAAATGGCAGAAGATTTGATTACTTTGATTAGGGGTTCTTTGCCCCCTCCTGATAAGAGACCTAGGGTGGAGCCTGAGCTAGGGAGTTTTGAGCAGGCTTCGGATGTTTCAGAGTCTTCGGCTGAAGACTTGCAGGAGTACTCTCCTTATTCTGATTCTGATGTGGATGATTCTACTCCTTCTGCTTCTCCTCCTGAGGATTTTTCTTTTTCAGAAACTCTTCATTCCATGAGGGAGCATTTTAAGTGGGAAGGTCAGGACTTCTCTGATTCCAGGAAAAGGCTTAGGAATTTTGTTTTACCCCAGCATAGGCCTTTGGCTATACCTCCTGTTTTGGATGTAGTGGAAGATGTTTTACAGAGGCTTCTCTTAATCCTGATTCTTTGCCTCCTGCTCCTGTTAAACCGGATAGGTATTACAGGGTGCCTGAAGCTCATAAGTATCTGTTTAAGAGTCCTAGGGCAGACCCAGAAACTGTTAGCCAGGGGCCTAAAGGTGTTAAGGCTTCTGTTGTCAAGAATCCAGTTCCTGCAGATAAAGAGGCCAGGGCCTTGGATAGATGGGGAAAGAAAGTTTATACTTCTTCCACTCTAGCTATGAGGGCTTTGAATTGCCAGTTTCACATGTTGAAATACCAAAACTATCTCCTTTCACAATTGAAGTCTAAGGTTGATGCTCTGGCGGAAGGTATTGATTGTAAAGAGTTACAAGATTTAGTACATGTTTCTGAACAGGTGGGTAAGCATTCTTTGCAATGTGGTTTTGATGCTGTACAGGCCTCGTCTAGGGTGGCTGCCACTGGGTCAGTTCTTCATGAGGCACGCCTGGCTGAGGGATCAAAATTTATCTGACCATGTTAAAACAAGGATTTTAGATGCTCCTTTACAATCTGATGTGTTGTTTGGTTCTCCTGTTGAGGCAGTTTTAAAGAAAATGGAAGACAAGGCTAAGTCTATGCAGACTGTTAAAGATTTTTGCAGGTTCAGCCTCCAAAGTTTAGTAGAAATTGGCCTACTAAGGGGTGGACGTATCCTTCTTATGATTCCCAGTCTAGGGGTAGATCTAGACGTGGTAGGGGCAGAGCTCAGGGCTCTTTCAGGCCTAGAACAGGGAGTTCTCCTGCACAGTCTTCGGTGAGGGCAGGGGTCAGTCCTTTCGTAAACAGACCCAATGACCTACCTTTTCAGCTGCCAGAGCCTTCTCGTCTGGCAGCACCTTTGGGAGGAAGGTTGGCACTTTTCAAAGAAAATTGGAGTTTAATTACCCAAGACAGATGGGTATTGGATATCATACACCACGGTTACAGGTTTTATTTCCATACCTTGCCTCCTTTCAAAGGCATGCCAGACGTTCCTCCTCAACAAAGAATAGAGGCTCACAAGCAAATTTCTCTGTTACTCCAAATAGGGGCCATACAGCCGGTCCCTATGCCAGAAGTGGGCCTAGGATTTTATTCTCGCCTGTTCCTAGTACCAAAGAAGGGGAACACGTGGAGACCAATTTTGGATTTATCTATCCTCAACACTTATCTGGACATTCCCAAGTTCAAAATGTTGACGTTACAACAGCTTTTACCTCTGCTGGGCAAAGATCATTGGTTGGTAACTTTGGATCTCAAGGAGGCTTACCTTCATGTTCCTATCAGACTAAGTTGCAGGAAGTATCTGCGTTTTCGAGCTGGGACTTCTCACTATCAGTTCTCTGCATTGCCCTTTGGCTTATCTACTGCGCCCAGAGTGTTCACGAAAGTTCTGGCTCCAGTGATAGCTTTCTTCAGGCTAAAAGGAATACAGATCTATCCTTATTTGGACGATTGCCTGATTCTGGCTCAAGGAAGGGACGAGCTTCTTCATCATTTGGAATATGTGATAGCTGTGCTAAGATGCCTGGGGTATTCTGTGAACGAAATAAAGTCCAGTCTAGTACCCTCTCAGGACATGTGCTTTCTGGGTGTAAGACTGAATACAGCATCCCAGATGGCCTTTTTGACCCCGGACAAACAAAATAATCTTTCCCTTTACTTCCATCAACTATCTCATCAGTCCGGGCTGACTGCAAGGACAGTCCTTCAAGCCTTAGGGTTCATGGCATCTTGTATTCTGGTGCTTCCCAATGCCAAACTGCATATGAGGAAGCTGCAGTGGTATCTCAAAAATGTATGGACACAGCACTGCCAGGATCTGGACACTGTCATTCAAATAATACCTTGCATTCAAAAGGAATTTTTGTGGTGGGCTCAGGAATGTCACCTAAACAAGGGACTCTTTGTGACCCGGCCAGAGTCGAGTCAGATTTTAACGACAGATGCCTCAGACAAAGTTTGGGGAGCTCATCTAAATGGAAAGTGGATACAAGACAAGTGGCCTGCCAGACTACAACATCTACATATCAACTTGAAGGAGATGTTAGCAGTCCAGTTTGCATTAATAGCTTTCAAGGATTTACTTCTTCCAGGGCAGGTGTTGATTCTAACAGACAACACAACTGTCATGTGGTACATCAACAAGCAAGGGGGAACACATTCTTATCCTCTATGCAGGCAAGCAATGATTTTGTGGGAGACTGCTCTCAGTTTACAGCTCAATCTTCAGGCAAGGTTTCTGCCGGAGCACAGAACTCCTTAGCAGATGTGTTGAGCAGACAATTATGGATCCCCACGAGTGGAAATTGGATCCTCATGTATTTCAGAAATTGACAGTGTCATGGGGAACTCCAGACATAGATCTGTTCGCTTCTCCACTAAACCATCAGCTGCCAAAGTTTTGCACAAAAGGTTTCATCCCACAGCTTGGAAAGTGGATGCTCTTTCTTTCAATTGGAGCAATCTTCATGTGTATGCCTTTCCACCTCTGCCTCTCCTCCCAAAGGTACTTCTAAAGGTCAGACAGGACAAGCCAAGGATGATTTTAATAGCTCCAGATTGGCCTCGACAGCACTGGTACCCATTACTGAGAAGTCTGGTACGGAAGCCTCCATGGCCTTTGCCTTCGATTCCACACCTGTTGTCCCAGGAGGACAGTCATTTGCTCGATGTCAAACTTCACTCTCTTCACCTAACAGCCTGGCATATTCTGTTTTGAACCATAGAGGGTCTCAACTTCCACAGCAAGTTTTGAATGTGATTTTGGAAGCTAGAAGGCCTAGTACAAGGAAAGTGTACGCAGATAAATGGAAGAGATTTTTATTTTGGAGTGCAGCAAAGGATTTTGCTGTTTCTGAGCCTAATTTAAGTGTGGCTCTTCAATATCTTACTGAGTTACTGGACAAAGGTTTGTCCTTCTCTTCTATTAAGGTTCATGCTGCAGCAATTTCAGCTCACTATGACTGTGACCCACCATTGTTTTCTCATCCTTGTTCAAGCAATTTCTTAGAGGGGCAAAGAATATAAGACCCCCACGTAGAGCTCCTACTCCTGCTTGGGATCTCAATTTTGTGTTGGAGAAACTCACTCTACAACCTTTTGAGCCTGCAGCTACTACTGAGTTGAAATATTTATCATGGAAGACTGCCTTTTTGTTGGCCATTACCTCTGCAAGAAGGGTTTCTGAATTGCAGGCCCTTATGGCGGTTGAGCCTTTCTTAATTTTCCATAAGGATAGGGTATCTTTACGTACTAATCCTTCCTTTATGCCTAAAGTGGTTTCTAGTGTGGCTTTAAACCAAACTATTCATTTGCCTACTTTTTATGCAAATCCCCAAAATAAAGGGGAAAAGATTTTGCACACTTTAGATGTACACAGGCAGTTGCGATATTATTTGGACAGAACTAAAGGGTTCAGGCAGTCTCAGCAGTTATTTGTTTCTTTTGCTTTGAGTTCTCAGGGCAAGCCTGTGTCAAAACAAACTATTTCTAAGTGGATTGGGTTTTGCATTGCTTTCTGTTATTCCCATCATGGCAAATAGATTCCAGCTGGGATTAGGCCTCATTCCATTAGGGCTACTGCCACTTCGACAGCTTTTTTGAGGGGGGTGGCAACCAAGGATATTTTGGAGGCAGCTACTTGGAGTTCAGTGCATACTTTCTCTAGGCATTATCACCTACCACTTTACTCTAAATCCAGGGCTGGTTTTGCCACTGCTGTTTTGCAGGGCATTTTGGCAGCTCCTGCTTCCTTATAGTTTGGCCATCCTCCCTTACCTCTGCTTTGGGATTCTACCCAAGTGTAAGGACTGCAGCAATGTGAGATGAAGAACATAGTACAGTTTTGTACCTACCATAAATGTAGATGTTCAAGATCCACATTGCTGCAGTCCAATTACCCTCCTCCTTCCCCTCTGTAGTTAGAGGTGGTTGTGTGGGTTGGGTTGTAAATATTGTGTATATTGTATATATTGTACATATAATTAGTGCAAGGGTGGTTGGTTGTTTGTTTGCTGTCTTTTGGTTTTGACCTTTATTTTTAGGGTCTTCTGACATCTGGGGCAAGAAAAGACTGAGGATATGACGTCGGTCATGCGCATTTGTACCCTGACGTCCTGATGTCAGTCAAATGCGCCCTGACCGACGTCAGCCTTATACTTTGTTATTCGGGCCGACCGAGGACAGCGGACTACCCAAGTGTAAGGACTGCAGCAATGTGGATCTTCGAACATCTACATTTATGGTAGGTACAAAACTGTACTTTTACAACTCTTGAAATCTGCCTGGCAGAAGAAATTGCAGCTAGGAAAAGTCCTCCAAGACAACAACTACAAAGTTCACTGAAGCTTCATGCTCAAAGGGAGACAGGGTCATCTTCTCCAGAACCACAAGTCCCAAGGATTTCCTGTGTCTTTCAGCGACTTTGTCAACAAAAATGTGTCCTTACTGCTTTACAGCCACACTACTGATTTTTTGGAGTTCACCCACCAGATATGCGAATCCAGTATACCTTATTTAGACATTTGGTTAGCAAAGGACATTGAGAATAGGAGGTTTATTTTGGGAGTTTATAAGGAACCTACCTATTCTAATGCATTTTCACATTTTGCTAGTGTCCATCCTTTTACCCCTGTGGTAAAGGAGTGGTTCGTAAGAGCAACCCTAATAACCACACTATTCGATCAGTTTTTGGACAAATGCTTGTTGCTGAGAAATTCTACTAGTGGTTACTAACAAGAGAGAACAGGATTATTTCGTTTTCATTTTAATTCTGATGCAGGTGTAAGAGGGGATGCTCTTATGGTGGAAGATACTAGCTGGAATGTTTATCTTCTGTCGGATACAGTGAGAACTAGTTATAATTCTAACAACTGCTGTAATACGTCTTTTATAACTGTGTACAATAATGAAAGTGATGATAGGTGGATACTTAAAAAAAAACTGTATTACTTAAAAGGAGGATAGACAGATTTCACATAAAATGGGTGAGAAGCCACTTGGTGTATAAAAAAGGGATAAGCATGAATGATATAGTGAAAGGCTTTAGTAAACCTGGTGGGTCTAAGAGACCAGCTAGAATGAATAAATGTGGACGTTGTTCTGTTTGTAAAAAATATTCTTGCTGGTGGACAATTCATTATTAATTCCCATGTATTTAAAGTGGCAGGTTATTTTAATTGTGAAACTCTGTGTGGTTTATGTAGATGTACTTCGTGTTTCACTGTTGCAGTCATCACACTTGGGTTATCTGCCTGCAGGTAGCACTCAGTCAGCCCAAATACCAGAGTCTTGGGATTTCTGCGTCAGATGCTGTCACT
The DNA here is from genome assembly GCF_019279795.1 of Protopterus annectens. Classification (NCBI taxonomy): domain Eukaryota; kingdom Metazoa; phylum Chordata; order Ceratodontiformes; family Protopteridae; genus Protopterus; species Protopterus annectens. The sequence goes on from NC_056741.1 coordinate 1,383,144,705, forward strand.
TCTTCCATGACGTCAGGGGTATAAAACAGGCAGCTGACGCCATTACATCAGTTTTTCTTGCCGAGAAGGAGCTCGAAGCAGAAGCAGTTTGGAAGTGCCGGTCGGTCGCTACCTGAAATTTTTGTTTTTCGAGTTTCAAATCTTAAGTCTTCTAAAGCTAAGTACCCTGTTGGGGATTCTTTTTTCTTGCTCTAACCGATGTCAGAAAAAGTTGACAATTGTCTTGCCTGTGGAAAGCAAATACCTCAGAGATTTTCATTCTTACTGCATCACCTGTTTAGGCCCAGACCACGACATCCTTCGCTGTTGGTTTTGTGCCTTGTTTAACACCTGAGCCATTCATTGTCGGGATGTTTTTGTAGCTAAATTCTTTCGCTCTCGTTCTCTGTATTCTGAAATGGCTTTGGTAAGCCATCCGACTACAGATCTTCCGAAAAAGCACAAAGATAAAGACAGAGACAGATCGCATAGGTCAAAAACTGCCGACTATGCTTCCGTTAAGCTAGTCGCCAGTCTGCCTGTACTCAGTGAGGCATCTTTGCAGCCCCTGATGCCCGCTTCAGTGGATTCACAGGCCTCTGTGAGACCCATTCGGAGTCCGGTATGCCGCGAGATGCTTCTTCGACTAAGGTACCTGCGGATATCTCTACCTTGGATTGGTCCGGAGCCACTGTGCAGGCACCGTCTTCTGAGGGTGTATTAAGACCTACCGATATTCTCATTAAACCGACAACTTCATTTTTAGCTAAAACTACCAAGTTTCTCAGGCCCAGAGTAAGCACTACATCTAGAAAACTGACGACCAAAGCCCATGCCTCAGAAATGAATGCTTAGAATGGCTGAAGACCTTATCACCCTAATTAGGGGAAGCCAGGCTTCCCTTGCTAAGAGACCAAGAATTGAGTATCTGAAGTAGTTAACTTCATTTGATCATCAACCTGTGGGTTTCAGATCCGATATGGATCCGAGCCAGCAGCTTTCCAAGCTAAGATCCGAGCTCCAAGCTCCTCCCCCTTACCCATACTACACTGCAATCTCCTTCCAACCCTCAGATCTTGTTTGCCTCGGCTTCGCCAAGACGTGATCTCTTAACTCCAGGCAAGTAGAGTAGGATTTTTTCCAACTTTAACTGTGCAAAGTCAGTTTTGTGTGCTTGGATAGGTTTACCTTCCCTTTTTCCTCCTCTGGGTTTCCATTCCAAAAAAAAAAAAAAAAAAAGTGGCAAACTTTTTTATTTTCAGTTAGTGTAGGCCTCCCTTTCCCACTTTTGCTTGTGTGTGTGTGTGTGTGTGTGTGTGTGTTTGTGTGTGTGTTTGTGTGTGTGTTTGTGTGTGTGTGTGTGTGTGTGTGTGTGTGTGTGTGTGTGTGTGTGTGTGTTTAGGTAGGGCTTTAGTTATCCTTTTGGTTGTTGTGGGGGTTGTGATGGACTCTCAGAAGTCGACTTTCTCCAAATGCACAGTGTGTGGCCATATGTTGTCCCCAGCTGATGGCCCCACACTGTGCGTTGTGTGTTTGGGGGTTCCCCACCTTTCTTCAGGCTGCAAAATTTGTGCAGCCTTTAACCCTCATGCTCTGTGGGATCGCAGGGCCAAGTTAATTTTGGCTGGGCTTCTCCCAGCAGAATCGTCTTCTTCTTCTTCCTTTTACGGCCACAGCTGTGACCATATCAGCTTCTGGTCCTCCTCCCCTGTCCGGGACTCACACTCCCATTTCCAAACAGGGAGACAGAGAGGCCAGGAAGGAGAAGCACAGGGAGAGAGAAAGGGAGAGAGAAAAGGAAAAAGAGAGAGACAAAGATAGGGGTCTTATGAGACCAGCAGACCCATTGGATCCTTCGGGTCCTCCTGTTAAAGTGGTCAGTACCCCAGACAAGACTCCTACGCCGTCTTTCCCTCTGCTCCATTCCCCTAGATTTTTTTCCAGAGCCGGAGGAGGAGGTTTGGCCTGCTTCAAGGTTGTCCTCGCATCGGCCCTCTTGGCCGGTGTGGGTGGCGTCCTCCAGATCCACAAGAAGCCTCTCAGAGGCTGACATGGACCGGATGATGCGAAGGTTTTTACAGACTCGGTTGCAGATGGGAGTGTTGCTGGCTCCCCCTCCCGCAGGAGCGGGGAGTTCGGCTCTGATGTTTGCCCCGATAGCTCCTTCTCCGATCCATCCCTGGGTTTGGGAGTCCCTGGATCCGAGGAGCCCCGGAGTCAGGGGGTCACCACCAATGGTTCCTCCAACCTCGATGCCAGCCATGCCCTCGAGTTTGTTGGATCCCCTGTCAGATCCGAGCTCTCGGAGCTGTGATTTGGGCGTCGGATTTGGGGGGATGAGTGTGTCATTGGCTCCTTTATGGTCAGGACATACTATTCCTCTGGGTCCGTCGGTCCCTGATTCGGCTCCGATCTCTTTGTCAGATCCAAGGGGCATGGTTACTTGTCCTGCTAGTTTCAGAGAAGCCGGTTCCCCTTCGGCCTTTGACGTAGTGGAGAGGGTTCTCTCAGGAGGGTCGAGACCCCTCCCTCTTTCCTCAGAGTCTGTCCCTGCTCCCTCGCTGCTGAGCGTGTCTTCCATCATTCAGTCTTCCCAGGGACAGCCTGTCTGACATGCCCCAGATGGTTCCTCTCGAGAAATATGAAAATGTTCTTCGTGTTTCACTGTTGCAGTCATTACATTTGGGTTATCTGCTTGCAGGTAGCCATCAGTCGGCCTGATTATCAAAGTCTTGGTTCCTGTGTCGGTTGCTGTCTCATCTTCCATGACGTCAGGTAGTCAGGGGTATAAAGCATGCAACTGATGCCATTATATCAGTCTTTTTTGCCATGTGGTGCCCAAAGCAGAAGCAGTTTGGAAATGTCGGTCGGCTTACTCCTGAAATTTTCATTTTCGAGTTTCAGATCCAAAGTCTTCAACTAAGCTAAGTACCCCATTGGGGAACCTTTTTCTTGCTGTAAACAGATGTCAGCAAAAGTTAACAATTGTATTTCTTGTGGAAAGCAAATACCTCATAAAGATTTTCATTCGTACTTCATTTCTTGCTTAGGCCCAGACCACGACGTACCTCGCGGTTTGTTTTGTGCCTTATTCAAACCTCGAACTATTCGTCTGTTCATTTTCAAATCAAAATATTTTGGTACTCTGTTCAGTTATCCAGAAATGGCTTTGGTAAGCCACCCGACTACCGACATTCCGAAAAAATGCCAAGATAAAGACAAACTGCATAGGTCCAAAGCTGCCAACGACGCTTCTCCTAAGCTAGTCGCCAGTTCGCTGGTACTCAGTGAGGCGCTTTCGCAGCCCCTGATACCCGCTACTTCAGATTCGCAGGCCTCTACTGAGACCCATTCAGAGTCCGGTATGCCACGAGATGCTTCTTCGACTGTGGAACCTGCAGATGTCTCTACCTTGGATGGGTCCGGAGCCGCTTTGCAGGCACCAGCTTCTGAGGATGTATTCATGCCTACTGACTAGCATATTAAACCAACGCCATCTTTTTTTTCTAGGCCTAAAACTCGATCCATGCCTAGAAAACTGATGCCCAGACCGCATGGTCAGGCTCCTATGCCTACAAAACAAGTGATTAGAATGGCTGAAGACCTTATTACTGTAATCGGGGGAAGCCACCCTTCTCCCTGTAAGAGACATAGAACTGATTTTCCTTCTGATTCTTCTGATGACCAGGATTTGCCCTTATCTACCTATGAGGATTGTGATGCAGAGGTCTCCATTCCCTCTGCTTCCCCTCCAGAAGATTTCTCTTTTGGTGAAACTTTGCACACTCTTAGGCAGCATTTCCGCTGTGAAAGCCAGGATTACTCTGACTCCAAAAAGAGGCTTAGGGAATTCTTACTCCTACCTCAACACAGGCCTTTAGCTATCCCTCCTGTACTAGACATTGTAGATGATGCCTTCTTGGAATCTAGCCTGGCCCCAGACACTTTACCTCCAGCTCCCAGGAAACCTGACTGGTATTAGAGTACCTGACTCTCACAAGTTCCTCTTTAAGAATCCCACTGCGGACCCAGAGACCATTTCACGGGGACCCAAAGGCATTAAGGCTACTACTGCCAAAAACCCTACTCTCTCTGATAAAGATTCCAGGGCCCTGGACAGATGGGGTAAGAAGGTATACACTTTTGCAACTTTGGCCATTAGGGCCTTAAACTGCCAGTTTCATATTTTAAAGTATCAGCAGCATATAATTGGATTGCTTAAACAGAAAATGATAATGATTCTTGACTGTGCTGAAAATAAAGAATTACAGGATTTAATGCATTCTGCTGAACAAGTTGGAAAACATACTTTGCAGTGTGGTTTTGATTCATTAGAGGCATCTTGCAGGGCTGCTGTCACTGGGTCTGTACTGAGAAGGCATGCTTAGCTTAGAAGACCGCTTGTTTGGCAACAAAGCAGAAGTAGTACTTAAAAAGATGGAGGAAAAAGTTAAATCTATGCAAAGATTTCTTGCAAGTACAACCTCCCAGATTCAGTAAGCACTGGACTTGTAAGAATTGGTCCTTTCCTGCCTCTTCCAGGCCTTCTCAGTCCAAACCCAGAACCAGCAGAACACCCAGGCTTTAGTCTCAAGGTACTTACACGCCTAAGCAGTGGGGGGCTCCCACTTCCAAAGCTGGGAGTAGTAAGACACCCCTATGGTAAACTGTCACAATGACTTAACTTTAAACCGTGCAAGCCCTGCTCAACTGACTGTTCCTTTAGGGGGAAAGATCTTCCTGCAACCAAATAACTGGGAACTCATTACCCAAGACAAATGGGTTTTAAATATAGTTTCCCAAGGATACAGATTCCACTTCCACTCCTTACCCAACCCCAAACGGTTGGCCAGATCTACCCCCCAATCAGTGGGCAGAGGCTCAAAACCAAGTGTTCTCTCTCCTAAGCATCAGGGCTATTCAACCTGTCCCAGAAGAAGAATGGGGGCAAGGTTTCTACTCTAGGCTTTTCCTGGTACACAGAAAAGAAAATTCATGGCGTCCTATCCTGGACCTGTCTATCCTAAACACTTTTTTGGTAATCCGATAATTCAAAGTGCTAACTCTTCATCAACTGCTTCCCATGCTAGGCAAAAATGCCTGGTTGGCTGCACTGGATTTAAAGGAAGCCTACCTGCACATCCCAATAAGGGAATCTTGCAGAAGATACCTACGCTTCAGAGTAGGCTACATGCACTATAAGTTCTCTGCATTGCCCTTTGGCTTATCTACTGCACCCAGGGTATTCACTATGTGCCTAGCTCCAGTCATTGCATTTTGCAGGCAAAGAAATATTCAAATATACCCATATCTGGACGATTGTCTAATTCAGGCAGGAAGCCAGGACATGCTTTTAAATCATCTGGCATTTGTAAAGAAATTACTAACTTCTCTGGGGTACACCATAAACTAAAAGAAATCACATCTAGTACCTTGCCAACAAATTGTATTTCTGGGAGCAAGCTTGAATACAAATTCTCAGATGGCATACCTCACGCCAGAGAAACAAGTTTATTTGACAGCCTACTTCAAACTACTGGCCACAAAGACCCAGCTATCTGCAAGGAAAATACTGCAAGCCCTGGGGTTCATGGTCTCTTGCATTCTACTAATTCCATATGCAAGACTGCATATGAGGAAACTACAATGGTATCTAAAAAGCCTATGGTGTCAACATTCTCAGGACCTAGAATCAACTGTTTCCATCGTACCTTGTCTAAAGATAGAGTTCCTTTGGTGGGCAGAGGCCTGCCACCAAAACAAAGGACTGCCATTCACTTCACCGCTTGCCGCCCAGACCCTAACAGATGATCATACTATGCATGGGGGGGCTCACTTGGCAGGGCAGTGCATTCAGGGCAAATGGAACCAGAGTCAAATGCACCTGCATATCAATCAAAAAGAAATGTTAGCTGTAAAGAATGCTCTGACAGCCTTCAAGGACCACATTCTTCCAGAACAATTATTGGTAAAGATGGACAACACCACTGTTATATGTGGTACCTAAACAAGCAGTGGAGAACCCATTCATACCCCCTGTGCAGACTAGCCATGGCTCTGTGGAACACAGCCTTGAGCTACCAGATGCACCTAGAAGTTCAGTTCCTGCCAGGCAAGCTAAATACTGGCAGACGACCTAAGCAGAAATCTTATGGACCCACACGAGTGGAAACTGGAACCAAAGATATTCAACATTTTGACAATCAAATGGGGGGAGCCCAGAGATGGACCTGTTTGCCTCCCCTCAGAACTACCAATTGGACAAATTCTGCACAAGGATTCCCCACAGAAAAGCTTGGAATGTGGATGCCCTGTCTTTCAGCTGGAAAAACCTATCAGTTTATGCCTTTCCCCCTCTGCCTCTCCTCTCCAAAGTGCTACTAAAGATCAAACAGGACAAACTTATTACACCAGACTGGCCAAGGCAACACTGGGTACCCCCTCTTGCGCAGTATGTCACTTTTGGAACCATGGCACCTACCTCAGACCCCTGCCCTGCTGTCCCAGCAGGATGGCCAGATTCTGCACCCACAGCTTCAAACCCTGAACCTTGCAGCCTGGCTAATTACATGACCTCTCCTTTACCATCCCTCAGTAAGCTAGTGATGGATGTCATTCTGGAGGCAAGGAGGCCTAGTACTAAAAAATCCTATGCTGAAACATGGAAGAGATTTTGTTCCTGGAGCCAAACACAGGGAATGGACACAACTGTGCCCACTTTACCACATATCCTTCAATACTTAACTGAGATGCTTCACAAGGGTTTTTCCTTTTCTTCCATCAAAATTCATGCCTCGGCCATTTCAGCTCATTGTAATACAGAACCACCCCTCTTCTCTCATCCACTGCTGAAGCAATTCCTCAGAAGGGCCAAAAACTTAAGACCACTCAGGAGAGCCCCTACTCCAACCTGGGACCTTAACTTTGTATTGGAAAAACTCACTCTACCTCCCTTTGAGCCACCTACAAATGCAGAGTTGAAATTCCTGTCTTGGAAAACAGCCTTCCTCCTAGCCATCACTTCAGCAAGAAGAGTATCTGAATTACAGGCCCTCATGGCAGTGGAGCCTTTCATCATCTTTCATGCGGACAGGGTGTCTCTCAGGACCAATCCCTCCTTTATGCCCAAGGTGGTATCCAGTGTGACCCTTAATCAATCCATTCATTTGCCAACCATTTTTTCTAATCCACAGAACAAAGGGGAATGAATACTGCACTCTTTGGACGTGCACAGACAACTTAGATTTTACTTGGAGAGGACTAAGCCTTTCAGGAAATCTGAACAGCTGCTGGTTGCATTTGCTGCAGGGGCAGTGGGGCAGGCCATTTCAAAGCAAACCATTTCCAGGTGAATAGGCCATTGCATTCATTTCTGCTATAAGCACCATGGAAAACCTACCCCACAGGGGATAAGACCACATTCAGCCAGGACTGCATCTACTTCTACAGCCTTTCTCAGAGGTGTCCCTACCAGGAACATCCTAGAAGCTGCTACCTGGAGTTCTGTACATACCTTCACCAAGCATTACTAGTCAATTTTTTCTAACTCCAGAGCTGGTTTTGCCACTGCAGTCTTGCAGGGCCTTATAGCTGGTCCTAATGCTATCTAACTGCCTCCTCCTTTCCTTAGCTTTGGGAATCTACCCAAATGTAATGACTGCAATAGTGAAACATGAAGAACATAGTACAGTTGTGTGCACTTGCCATAAATGTAGATGTTCGAGTGTATTCACTATTGCAGTCCTGGTTACCCTCCCTCCTGCCCCCTGGCTTCTATTGACTATACCTCTTTTCTTGCTTGCAATGCTTAAAGCTTTCTGGTGTATTTGCTTTTTATTGGAGGTGTAACTTTGTATATAATTGCTTCCCATTATGGGGGCATCTGACATCTGGGGCAAGAAAAACTGATATAATGGTGTCGGCTGCATGCTTTATTCCCCTGACTACCTGATGTCATGGAAGATGAGACAGCAACCGATGCAGGATCCAAGACTTTGATAATCAGGCCGACTGAGGGCTACTTGCAAGCAGATAACCCAAATGTAATGACTGCAACAGTGAATACACTCGAACATCTCAATTTATGGTAAGTGTACACAACTGTACTTTGTTTGTGAGCCCCCCCCCCCCCGAGGAGGTCCCTTGCAAATGCAAGTGGAGGTGTATGGACTCCCCCGAGTCCCTTACAGAAGATACCAACTTGGAGGAAAGGGAAGGCTCCCCTAGATCACCTCCCGAACATGTCTCATTTGGAGACGTAATGGAAATCCTCTGTCAGGGGGGAGGTTGGTCCGCCCAAAAGCCTTCCTCGTACGAGTCAGTATTTTTGGAGGCATTCGATGCAGGCCCATCTACTTCTTGGGTGTCCTTCCCTAGCTGATCCTCTGGTGGACCTCATTACCACCAGAGCTTGGAAGGAGACGGACACTGTAGAACCTATACCTAAATGGCCGGATAAGATTCTTGTCCTCCTATGGACAAGCCTGCATTGAGTAAGGGTTCCCCAGTTGATGCCATGGTGGTGGCGGTGGCCACTAAAAAGGAACTGGCGCAGGAGAGTTCCTCGGTCCATCCTCCAGACAAGGAGTCTAGGGCGATGGATCGACTCGGAAAGCGGATGTATGCTTCAGCTACCTTTGCTATAAGGGCACAAACTACATGGCCCACATGATCAGGCTTCAGTGCGACCTCGTGAAAGAGTACGCTGAGTCTCCCCCAGAGTCCATTTTGGCTGAGGATAAACTCTCATTATCGGCACGCATGGCCACTCCTAAGTCAGTGACTAACACGTCCATGCATCTACTCTCTCATGCCAGTGAGGGAGCCGCTAGGGCGGCCGGGTCCGGCATTCCTATGAGGTGTCATGCCTGGTTCCGGCTTTGTGATTTTTCGGAACCCTTCAAGGCGTCCTTCACGAATGCCCCTTTTGACGGTTCGACCCTGTTCGGGAAGACCGTACGAGATATGCTAGTCCAGAGTGAGAACGATGGGAAGACACTGTCGACCATCGGGATCCACTTCTCAGACCCCCAAAGGTCCTTTTCCAGGAATCCGTGGGGGCAACAGAATTTGTGGTACTGGAAGTGTCAGCATTCCCGGGACACTCCGGACTCCTTTTCCCCTAGAGGCAGAGGGGGACAAGGTGGACGCCGGCCCAGAGGTAGAGGGGGATTGAAGAATTTCGGGTCACGGGAACCGTTTTTGGATCGACCCGCGCAGCAGCCCTGAGGGGTTGCCTGACTGCTCCACTCTGAAGGCAGTCAGGGGGTGTTTTTTGACGCACCTAGCTCAATGGGAGTCCATAACGTCAGACCGCTGGGTGCTTCAGATAATATCTAGAGGCTGTTCCATTCCTTTTCTGAACAGTCCCTTATCTCCAAAGCACCTCCCAGACATTCCACTCGCTCAAAGGGAGGTGGCAGCTTTGGAAATAGAAAAGCTACTAAACAAAAGGGCAGTCCAGCCGGTCCCCCCAGACCAGTCTAGATCAGGCATCTAGTCCATGTTCTTTTTGGTGCCAAAAAAGATAGTGGACTTGAGGCCGATTCTCGACCTATCCACGTTCAACCTGTTGGTTGCCAAGGAGACGTTCCGGATGGTCACCTTACAATTCATCCTGCTGTTCCTGCAGGAGGGAGACTGGATGTGCTCTGTAGACCTCAAGGATGCGTACTACCACATTATGATGGACAGGCGATCCAGGGGGTTTCTCCGCTTTAGGCAAGTAGCCAGTCACTACCAGTTCAGCGTCCTACCCTTCGGTCTCACCACAGCCCCCAGGGTGTTTATCAAGGTCATGGCAGTTGTAGCGGCCCACTTGAGGCTTCAGGGCATTCAGGTCTTTCCGTACCTGGACGATTGGCTCTTCACCGCCCCCTCCAGGCATCAACTTGTTCAAGCCAGGAATTCCTTCTTTCAGCTGTCAAATTTACTGGGTATCACGATAAACCTTGCAAAGTCCTTTCTTCAGCCTATTCAGATTCTGGACTTCATAGAGGCAAGAATAGATTCTCTCCAGGCCAAGGTATGTTTGACTCCAGACAGACTTTGGAACCTGACCCTCCATGTCTTGGCACTTCTTTAGACCTCTTCACCCCCAGCAGAGCTAGTCCTGAGGGCCTTAGGGTCCATGGCAGTAGCTATAAATCTGGTTCCTTGCGCACATCTGCATGAGAGTGCTACAGTGGACATTACAAGTTAAGTGGTCTCTGTTATACCAGCCCTTAAATTACCCTATTCCTCTAAGCAAGGTGTGCAAAACTTCCCTCATCTGGTGGCTTCAATCCCAGGATCTTCGAGAAGGACTCTCCTTTATTGTGACCCCACCCCAAGCCACGGTGACCACGCTGCCTCCCATCTAGCGTGGGGGGGGGCATTGCTTGGGCAGGACTGTGCAAGGCACGTGGTCCCCAAATGAGACCATTCTGCATATCGGTGTTCTGGAGATGAGGGCGGTCCTTCTAGCATTGCAGGTCCTTCAGGCTTCTCTTCCTCTGGGAACGATTAAACTTCAGTCAGGCAACATGTAAGTGGTCTGGTATATCAACAAACGGGGGAACCAGGTCCTATCTGCTTTGTCAAGAGGCCATGAGAGTGTGGGAATGGGCGATCTCAACCAACCGTTTTCTGATAGCAACGCACATCCCAGGTCGGTCCACCATTTTAGCAGACAAACTGAGCAGGACTATCCTTTTACCCTATGAGTGGTCTTTTAACCCTTATGTAGTGGAACAGATCTTCCTCAAGTGGGGTCAGCCTTGCTGCGATCTCTTCGCATCGCCGTCCAATGTGAAGTGCAGCGAGTTTTTCGCTCTGATTCCCCCTCGGGGGGGGGGGGGCCTAGAGATGCTCTTGTCCATGCTTGGCCACCTGGTCTTCTTTATGCGTATCCCCTGCTTCCTCTCATGACAAAATTCTTCCAGAAAGCTCTTCGGTTGGGAAGCTGGATTATCCTAATAGTCCCATTCTGGCCTTGTCAGATTTGGTTCCCTTGCCTATGGTCTCATCTAGTAGCTCCGCCCTGGATATTGGATCCCATTCCAGATCTCATTTATCATCCTTCCGGAGTTCCACCCCCGAATCTGGACAGCCTCAAGCTTACTGCTTGGTTGCTCCAGTTCCATTAATTGCCAGGAGTCACAGACTCTCTTCTCCTGTTAAGTCCATTCTGGTGGTGGCACACAAAGGTGTACTGTAGTAAATGGAAGCGTTTTTCCATTTGGGTTTCTCAAAGAGATTTGGACCAGTTTACCACCCCTATTCCAGCGGTATTAGAATTTCTGTCTCAGATTTTCCAGCAGGGGGCCAGCTCTTCCACTGTGAAGATCCAGCTGGTGGCTATATCCCATTTTCATGTCGGAGAAAATTCAGGTTCACTAGCTGCTTCTAGAATTTGTAAGACTTTCATCAAGGGCACCTTTTTGCTGAGACCTCCGATTAAGCATCCTTCTCCTCCGTGGGATTTGACCTTGGTTCTTCAGGCCTTAGTTGCCCCTCCTTTCGAACCCGCACCATCAGTTGATTTAAAATTCCTGTCATGGAAGACTGCTTTCCTAGTCCCCATCACCTCGGCTAGGAGAGTTTCTGAACTTCAAGCCTTGTGTATGAAACCTCCATACTTAGTTTTCCGTAAGGATAGGGTTTCTCTAAGGGCAAATCCTTCTTTCCTCCCTAAAGTCGCTTCAAGAGTCAAATATCAGTCAGTCTGTTAATTTCCCAGTATTCCCTAATTTTCAGAACAAAGGGGAATACAAGCTTCATTTGCTGGATGTCCACAGACAGTTGCGCTTTTATTTACATAGGACTAAACCCTTTCGTAAGTCTAATCAGCTGTTTGTTTCCTTTGCCAAGCCCTTTTTGGGGAAACCAGTTTCAAAGGTGACTCTTGCTAGATGGATTTCACTTTGCATTTTGCAGGTGTACAAGGATCATGGATTACCAGAACCATACAGGGTTCATGCTCATTCTACTCGTTCTATGGCTACTTCTGCTGCGTTCTGGTCCAGAGTTTCTCTGGATGACATTTGTTCAGCGGCTAGCTGGGCTTCCTCTCACTTTTATTACTCATAAGTTGGACATGGTATCTAGAAGAAGGGCTTCTTTTGGTTCTGCAATGCTCCGGAATATCCTTCCATAAGGGCCTCCCAAGGTCTTTGGTAGCTGGGCACTCTGTCCCACAGGTTGATGATCAAATGAAGTTAACTACTTTAGATAAATAGGTTATGTACTCACCATAACGTTCCATCTGAGAAGTTCGACTTAATTTGTCAGCAACCTCCCCTCCCTCCTTCACCCTGACCGTAGTGGTTTACGATAGTCCTTCAACTCATATTTACTGGATCTTGTGAGCCTAGTCTGTGTGATCACGTCAGGCCATGTCTCTCGGGTTGATGTGTGTCATGTTGTGGGTGGCAGACTCTATCTGAGGGTTGCTAGGAGGTTGCAGTGCAGTATGAGTAAGGGCAGAGCTTGGAGCTCAGATCTTAGCTTGGAAAACTGCCGGCTCGGATCCATATTGGATCCGAAGCACACAGGTTACTGACAAATGAAGTTTAACTACTCAGATGGAACATTATGGTGAGTACATAGCTTTTTTCTTTCTGATTCTACAAACCATGAGTCCTATGACTCTGACCCTTCTGATTACCAGGACATACCCTTATCTATGTTGGAGGATTCAGATGCAGAGGAATCCATTCCCTCTGCCTCCCCGCCAGAGGATTTTTCCTTTGGTGAAACCTTGCATACTTAGAGCATTTCCGCTGGGAATGCCAGGATTATCCTCAGTCCAAAAAAAGACTCAGAGAATTTTTAGAGTTGCCTTAGCACAGGCCCCTAGCTAATACCCCCTGTCCTTGATGTAGTAATGTCTTCATGGAATCCAGTCTTACTCCAGACACTTTACCGGTGGCCCCTAGAAAACCTGACCGGTACTACAGAGTACCCAATTCTCACACATTTCTCTTTAAGAATCCTACTGCGGACCCAGAGACCACTTCCCAGGGGCCTAAAGGTATTAAGGTTACTACAGCCAAATCCCCTACTCCTTCAGACAGGGATTCCAGAGTTTTAGACAGATGGGGTAAGAAGGTATATACCTCTGCAACTCTGGCCGTCAGGGCATTGAATTGCTAGGTTCATATGTTTAAGTACCAGCAACATATTATGGAACAAATTAAACAAAAAATGTTACTTCCAGATTGTGCAGAAAATAAAGATTTAAAAGAGTTGATGCATTCTGCAAACCAAATTAGTAAGCATACTTTGCAGTGTAGCTTTGATGCCCTAGAAGCATCTTGCAGGGCTGCAGTCACTGGATCTTTACTGAGAAGGCATGCTTGGCAGAAGGAACAAACCTTGTCAGACCATGTCAAATCAAAATCACTAGATGCTTCTTTAAATCAGGACAGTTTGTTTGACACCAAAGCAGAAGAGGCTCTTAAAAAGATGGAAGAAAAAGCTAAATCTATGCAAACTGTTAAAGAATTCTTACAAGTGCAGCCACCTAGATTCAGTAGGCATTGGCCTACAAAAACTGGTCCTTTCCAGACCATTCCAGGCCTTCTCAGTCCAAACCCAGGGGAACCAGACCACCCAGACTACAGTCTCAGGGTATGCAGAAATCTAAACAATGGAGTGCTCCCTCCTCAAAAACAGGGAGTGGCTTTATGGTAAAAGTTCACAATGACTTGTCAATTATCCTTCCCAGCCCTGCCCATCTACTTGCGTCCCTAAGAGGAAAAACTTGCCCTTCATGCCAAAAACTGGATGCCCATTAATCAGGAGCGATGGGTTCTAAACATTGTATCCCCGTGGGGTACAGATTCTGCTTCCATTCCCTGCCAGCCCCAAGAGGGTTTCCAGATCTTCCTCCAAATCAGTGGGCAGAGGCTCAAAAGCAAGTACATTCCCTGCTCAATATCAGGGCCATTGAACCTGTTCCAGTAGAACAAAGGGGGCGGGGTTTCTACTCCAGACTGTTCCTGGAGCCCAGAAAAGAGGGCTCTTGGTGCCCAATCCTGGATCTATCAATTCTCAGCACCTTTCTGGTGGTCCCAAATTTCGAAATGCTAACCCTGCAACACTCCCTGTGCTAGCCAAGAATGCCTGGCTAGTCATCCTAGACTTGAAAGAAGCCTATCTGGATATCCCTATAAGGGAGTCTTGCAGGAAATTTCTCCGCTTCAGGGCAGACTCTGTGCACTATCAGTTCTCTGCACTTCCCTTTGGCTTATCTGCTGTGCCCAGAGTATTCACAGTGCCAGGCTCCAGCCATTGCATACTGCAGGCAGAGAAATATCCACATTTACCCATACTTGGACAATTGCCTGATTCAGACAGTCAGGAATTACTACTTCAACACCTGACATTTGTAAAAAGACTCCTATCTTCATTGAGGTACACCACCAACGAAAAGAAATCACAACTGGTGCCTAGTCAAAAAATTGTATTCCTGGGAGCAAGCTTGAGCTCAACTTCCCAGATGACCTTTCTCACTCCAGAAAAAAACAGGTCTATTTGAATAACTACTTCAAACACATGGACACCAAAACCCAGCTATCTGCAAGGAAAATACGGCAAGCCCTAGTGTTCATGGCCTCATGCATTCTGCTAATTCCATATACAAGACTGCATATGAGGAAATTTCTGTGGTTCTTAAAAAGTCTTTGGTGCCAACATTCTCTGGACCTGGAAACAGTCATTCTGCTCATTCCTTGTCTAAGGGCAGTTCCTCTGGTGGGAAGAAGCATGCAGCCACAACAAGGGACTGCCTTTCACTCAACCCCTCTCCGTCCAAATCTTGACAATGGACACATCAGACTATGCATGAGGGCTTACATGGCAGGCAAATGCATTCAGGGAAAGTGGAGCCTAGGACAAATTCTCCTGCACATTAATCAAAAAGAGACGTTAGCTGTACAGTATGCCCTGACACCTTCAAATATCTAATCCTTCCAGGACAGCTGCTGATAAAAACAGACAACACCACAGTTATGTAGTACATAAACAAGCAGGGGGGAACCCATTCTTACCCGCTCTGCAGGTTAGCCATGGCCTTGTGGAGCACAGCCTTGAGCAGCCAAGTGCATCTTCAAGCTCAGTTTCTGCCAGGCAAACAGAATTTACTGGCAGATGACGAGCAGAAATCTGCTGGACCCACACGAATGGAAATTGGAGCCCAACACCTCCAACCTTCTAATCCAGAGGTGGGGAACACCGGAGGTGGACCTCTTTGCCCCTCCCCCCCCCCGAGAATCACCAGTTGAGCAAATTCTGCACCAGGAACCCTCACAGCAGGGCCTGGAAGGTGGATGCCTTACCCTTCAAATGGGAAAACCTCTCAATTTAAGCCTTTCCCCCTCTGCCCCTCCTCTCAAAGGTACTACTCCAGATCAGACAGGAAAGCCCAAGGGCAATTCTTATTGCCCCAGATTGGCCACGCCAGCAGTGGTACCCACTGTTACGCAGTCTGACAACAGCGCCACCCTGGCACCTTCATCAGACACTTTCCCTGCTGTCTCAGCAGAAGGGACAGATTTTGCATACACAGCTGCAAACCCTAAACCTTGCAGCATGGCTTATCCCCTGAATACTCCACTAGCAACCCTCAGCAAACAGGTGCTGCGCGTCATTCTTGAGGCCAGAAGGCCTAGTACTAGAAGATCCTATGCTGAGAAGTGGAAAAGCTATTACTCTTGGAGTCAGTCTCAAGGAAAGGACACAGCTGTGCACTCCTTACCTCAAATCCTGGATTAACTAGCAGAGCTACTCCACAGAGGCCTATCCTTCTCCTCCATTAAGATTGATGCCTTTGCCATCTCAGCTCATTTATAATACTGAGCCCACCTCTATTCTCTCACCCTCTCATCAAGCAGTTTCTGAGAGGGTCTAACAACTTAAGGCCCCCTAAGAGAGCACCCATCCCTGCCTGGGACCTTAACTTTTTGCTGGAAAAGCTCACGCTCCCCACTTTTGAACCTGCGGCTTCACCAGAGTTAAAATTCCTTTCTTGGAAAACAGCCTTGCTTTTAGCCATAACCTCAGCTAGAAGAGTGTCAGTTACAGGCACTAATGGCTGTGGAACCCTTCATTATTTTCCATGCTGACAGGGTTTCCCTCAGGACTAACCCATCCTTTATGCCTAAGGTGGTCTCCAGTGTGGCTCTAAACCAAGCCATCCATTTGCCAACCTTCCCTAATCCTCAAAATAAAGGGGAAAGTATCCTACACTCCTTGGATGTGCACAGACAGCTCAGGTTCTACCTTGACAGGACTAAATATTTCAGAAAATCTGACCAACTGCTGGTCAGCTGTACTACAGGGGCAAAAGGCAAGGCCATTTCAAAGCAAACCATTTCCAAATGGATAGCACACTGCATCCATTTCTGCTACAAGCACCATGGAAAACCTACCCCACAGGAGATCAGAACACATTCCACTAGGGCTACTTCCACCTCTGCAACATTTCGCAGGGGAGTTCCCTACCAGGGAAATTCTGGAAGCTGCAACCTGGAGTTCTGTACACACCTTCACCAAGCATTACCACTTACCTATTTTTTTTTCTAAATCCAGAGCTGGATTTGCTACAGCAGTCTTGCAAGGCCTACTAGCCAGCCCTAACTCCTCTTGAATGCCTCCACCCTTCCTCAGCTTTGGGAATCAAAGTGTGATGACTGCAACTGTGCAACACGAAGAACATAGTACAGTTGTGTACACTTAACATAAATGTAGATGTTCAAGTGTATTCACTGTTGCAATCCTGGTTTCCCTCCCTCCAGCCCCCTGTTTTTCTGTATCCTTTCTGCCTATCCTCTATATGGCCATTTTTTATGGCAGGAGTATTTACTTTTTACTGGTGGTGTTCCACACCATATACTAGCTTCCTATTTGGGGAGCTCCTGACGTCTGGGGCAAGAAAAACTGATGTAATGGCGTCTGCTGCCTCTTTTATACCCCTGCTGACCCGATGTCATGGAAGAAGCGACAGCATCCGACACAGAAATCCCAAGACTCTGATATTCGGGCTGACTGAGGGCTACCTGCAGGCAGATAACCCAAGTGTGATGACTGCAACAGTGAATACACTCTAACATCTACATTTATGGTAAGTGTACACAACTGTACTTTTTGTGTCAGTCATGCCCAGGGTATTATATTGGGAAAACAGCGTATAAATTCAAGCAAAGTGTGCATAAACACCTTTATGATATTAAAAAGGGAAAATAAATTACCTCTCTTGCTAAACATATTATAAAACACCCTGGCCATGCTTTTAAGTTCATTGTTATTGAAAACGTTACACACAGTATTAGAGGACCATGGCACTTGATGTTAGAGAAGAGGGAGCTATATTGACAACTTTGTTGCCGTGCGCGAGCTGGCTTGACTTAAATCAACAAACATCTGTAGATTGTCTGTCTCTTGAAGTAGAAGACTTTAACTAGATAACGAGTTTTCCTATTTAGGTTATCTAATAGGGCAAAATGTGTTTTTATGTTTGTTTTTTATGATGAATGCTTTGTTTAAATTACGTTTTCCTTCATGTCATATTTTGCACCTTCTATTTCAAAATTCATCAGTTTGTATTTCCTGCTTTGTGTGGATTGTCTGTTAGATATGTAAGGGCTCTTTGATTGGTGTTTGGTGTAACTTTGTCTCTTCTCGGTTAATTCCTTTTTGGGGGCTTGGCAGTCACGTGATGTTTTACCGCAATCATAAAATACTATTTAAAGCTTTGTATTTTGCAAGTCTTTTATCTGATGAGGGTTTTACTATTAAAACAAAGGCGCTCATCATTTGGATAACTCTTGAGTCTGGTGTGGTCACTTTATTTTACAGTCTGAGTCTCTGCAAATGTTGTTGCGTCTTTCGGCTTATCCCGGTTAGGGGTCGCCACAGCGGAACTCCGGTCCGCTAATGTTTGGTAGTGGATTTTTACATGCCGAGTTACCAGCCCTGACGCACAACCTTCTATGAAGGCATGCCCATTCACACATGCCTCCACACACAAGACGCCCTAGCTGAGAATCGAATGCGACAACGTCTTGCTATGAGGCGACAACGCTACCGCAGCACCACTGAGTCTCTGCAAATGTAATGATCCTTTTTATTATTTTGAATGTAGTGTATTGTAATGAGAACACTTGACAAGTTACCTGCTTAACAGAGTAAGTTACTTGAAGCTTAAACAAGGCATCTTTGTTCTTCCCACAGGGATGGTATTAGTGAGGGAGTCTCCTAGATCTGCTAGCTAAATTGATTTTATCTGGTTTAATCCTTAGGACCAACAAGAAACTGAGTACAATCATCCTCTGGGTCACAGGTTGGATACCAGACTTTGCTGAAGCCTTCTGGATTACCTCAGTATTTTAAAAGGAGGGAAAGCACCATCATCTTGAAAGAAAGCTGTGGTGGTTGTATTACCTAAGGATGGTAAAGATGCTTTAGACCCAGCTTCATATAGACCCATTTCAATTTTAAACCATGATTATAAAGGGTTTATGTTTATACTAGCAAATAGAATAGCACAGATGTTGCCAAAATTGATAGGTATGGATCTGTGTGGTTTTGTGGAGGGGAGGCAAACATATGACAACATTAATAGAACTATGATGCTCCAGTGGGAAGCAGAATTTTATAAAAATATTGCTTTTGTTAGTGAGTCATGATGCAGCAAAAGCATTTGCAAATAAAGCTGGGATTTTATGAGTTGAGCAGTGGAAGCATTTGCATTTCCAAATACAGTAATAAGGTTAATTAGAAATATATATATAAAGGATTGGAAGAAAAATAAAGGGGAAGGTTTCCTTTCTGATAAGTTGTTTTGAACAGAAGAAACGGACAAGGAGTGTTCTCTCTCCCCTTTATTTGCTTTGTATTTAGAGTCACAAGGATAAAATTGGTATGGTAAACAAGAAAAATCATCCTCAATTGCAGATGATATAATTTACCTGATATGTTCAGAAAAGGACATCATAGGTTCATAGGTTGGTACTAGGCGATCGGCCCTAGGGCCTATACAAGCCTAGCCATGACAATTCCCTGGCTATTTCTTCCCACAGTATTTACTTCCCTGGACCCCTGTCTAGCAGGGCGACTGACGTGATCCCCGGGGTGAATTTCCTATCTCCCATCCATTCATCAAGGTTCCTTTTGAACAGGGTTTTTAGAGGCGCTCTGCTTGACATGTATGGCCAGTCTATTCCAGAGTCTGGGGTGTCTCTGGGTCAGGAACCTATCCCTCCAGCATGTTTTGTTCATTGTGATGACAAGGTTTAGATGCCTGGAGTGTGTCTCTCTGAGGGATTGGGATTTTCTTAAGTGTAGTATGTCCAGCAGCCCTGGGTTTGACATGGCCTTGTATGTTAAGCCAAGATTGCCTCTGAGTAGATTATATGCAACATAGTATAGGTGGAGTTTTTTTTAGATGCTCAGCATAGGGCATCTGCTTTAGGCCTGTTATTCTTTAGTGAGGTATTTCTGCGGCCTTTCCAGTTGTTGCAGATGTCTTGAGAGTTGCATACCAAACAGGGTGTTGTATTCTATAATGGGTCTAATGAGGGATGAGTACAGTGGGACAATGACCTCCTTTTTTCTGGATGAAAAGCCCTTAGTGATGAGGTGTGCCACATAGAAGGGTTTCCTGACTGCTGTGACGATGTGGTTGTCGAAGGTGAGACCACTGTCCACCTGTGTTCAAGTCTCTTATCACACTTTTGGTGTTTAGTGTACTGCCATCTATGTAGTAATTCACGGGTACATGTTTTTTCCCAAAGGGGAAAACTATACATTTCTTGCCATTCAGCTTGAGCCCATGGCTCTGGCACCAAGCATCTGTTTCTGTAAGGCCCTTTTGTAGAATATCCACATCATTTGGGGATTCAATAATGGCTCCCAGTTTGCAGTCATCTGCGAACTTTGTTAGCCAGAGTCCCTTAATGTTGGCCTGTACTTCAGAGAAGTAGATACCAAACAAGAACGGTCCCAGGACTGAACCTTGAGGTACTCCACTTGTCTGGAGCTGGATTTGGAGTTGGCTACTTTTACAGTGTGGGTTCTGACAGTAAGCCAGTTGGCAACCCGAGTGACATGGGGATTATTGCTCAGCTTTCTGTGATTCCAGAGTGGGGGATGGTGTGGAAGACCTTGGCAAGGTCCAGATAGGCTGTGTGGACCACCTTACTCTTGTCCACGGCTCTGGAAACTGATTTGAAGAAGTCAGTCAGGTTCAGGAGACTAGATCGGCCCTTCACGAACCTAAACTGTATGGGGTCCTGTGTTTGGAGGTTGCCAATGTCTTTGTTTATAAGTTCCATGATAATACGTTCCATGGCCTTGCAGATCAGGCACGTCAGACTTATGGGGCGGTAGTTCCCAGGATCCAAAGTGGATCCCCCCCTTATGGAGTGGGATAACTGTAGTTGTGCACCACTCTGTGGGCACGAAGCCTGAGCTGAGGCTGTGATTAAACATGTCACTTAGGTGAGGTGCCATTTCATTTTGTAGTTCATGTAGTACACAGCCTGGGATGTCATCTGGTCCCATGGATGCTGTATTCTTAGCATTGGAGAGTGTTTTTTTTTTTTTTTTTTTTCCCTGTGGTAGCCATTATTACTAGAATTTGGCAATATTTCGGTATTGAGATGGGCCCTTTAGGGGGTGAGGGGGGGGGGAGTTTGCACTGAATCGATCTGCCAGGATATTGGCAATATCTTTGGGATCAGTATATTTAATGCCATTCTGTTGTAGCTCAGAGCAGATCTGAGCATTGCCATTTAGATTCTTGACATAGCTATAGAATCCCCTGTGGTTGTCTTTGGAATCTTTGGCAGTTTTATTTTTGTAACTAGCTTTGGAGGATTTTATGAGGGATCTCAGCTTCTTACCGAGGCTGGTAAGAGAGTTTTTTGCATCCTGGGATTTTCCTCTTTTCTGCAGCAGTTTCTTCCTTTTGTTGTAAAGTTTGTTTATGACAAGGGACCACCAGATTGACTTCCTTTTTTTGGAGGAGAGCGTCTTGGTTCTATTGGGGATGGCACGGTTCATGCACAAGTGGATGTGCTCGTACACTGCCTTAGTGCAGGATTCAGCAGTCAGACTTTCAGTTCCATCTGCATGGGTGTCATGAAGTTTGTCACTTCTGACTTGAGTAACATGAAGTTGGCTTTGGAGAAGTTTTTTACAGATGTTTCCTTACTGGGGGGTGGGTTGTGGATGTCAAGGATGATTAGCTTATGGTCAGACCTGACCAACGAGGGGGTGAGCATAGGTGTGGAGCATCGATTTCCCATGCTGGTAATGACCAGTTCTAGGATACTGGAGCCCCTGGTGGGACTAAGGATTAATTGATCTAGGGCATTGGAATTTTTGAATTCCAAGAACCGTTGGGCAAAGGTGTTGGTACACGAGTAGTTTTCCCAGTTAATGGCAGGGTAGTTGAAATCACCCGGTATTAGGGTGTTTGGATGTATCTTAATATTTTCCAGTATGTTTAGAAAGGTGTAGTGAGAATCTTGGGGCATAGTGGGGGATCTGTAGCAAGCTACAATTTGGATTGCAGTCTTACCTAGTGTTGCAGCTGGAAAATTTCAGATGCATTGTGTTGGGCAACTAGCCTGGTGTTGTGAATATCCTTGGTGAATATGGACACTCCTCCACCTTTAGTGTTTTGGTCCTAGTTTGGTGGCCGAAAAGTCTGGTAAGGGTTGTAGCCTGGTATTGCAGGGGTGCTCTCTGGAGCCTTGAACCAGGTCTCAGTTACTGCACAGATATCAGTGTTCTCCATTTTTAGGAGTGCCTCGAGAGAGTGCATTTTGAGGTTTAGACTTCTAGCATTACCTTCAGATTTTGCATGCTTGTATCTGTTACGGTGGTGGTTTTGTCCTTTGAATTTGCCTAAATAAGGCACTATAGGGGTGGCAATAGCCTTGGCCAGTAACCTGAATCCCAGGGGCGACAGGTGCAGATCATCTCTGGCAAAGCATCGTGGTCTGTCGATCATGTTGTCCTAGGCAGACAGATACTGGATCCCCTTTTGAATGACACCAGAAGCTTAGCCAATTGTTGAAGTCAATCATTTTGTCCTTATACTGTGGTCATTCTAGTGGAAGGCAGGATGCTACTCAGGACTAGGGTCATACTTGCCTGGGCCACATGATCCAAGAGCTCTTCCATGTTTGTTTTCATGTAGGTATGTCTCAAGTCATTCACTCCAACATGGACAATGACAGAATCATATTTGTACTTTATGTGGAGTGACTTGAGTGCATGTGTTATGTGGTGGATCCTGGCACCCGACAGGCAGCTGACTGTAATTTTCTCCTTGTTCAGCCTGGTGAGTGGGACATCAGTGTGCCTTACTATAGAGTCACCTATGACTAAAGTGTTGTGTATGTTGTCTTGCCTTAGGGGCTGTTGTTGGGTGGCACACTGGTGTTGTGAGCTGTGTGACACTTTGGTTGTGATTGCTGTTTGCGTTTCAGCTTTGGAGGTCCTTGTTGCTTGGGCAGGTTGCTGTTAAGAGCCTCCACATATGTGGGTTTAGTGTTGCTATGTGTGGGTGTTGGTGGTGTGGGTTTAGAAGGGCTATGTGTTGCTTGAGGTGTAGTGTGGATGTTACCTTCTCCCCTTGACTGTCTAGCACAATCTTGGGTGGAGAGAGCTTTCCTTCCAGTTTGGCTATGTACGTGCATCTCTCGCAGGTTGTAGTGTTGGGTGATAGGAGGGGAGAGGGTTGTCTGTGTACGCGAGGCAATTGCTGCTTTGCCCAAGTATGCCCAGATTCACCGGGTGGGCAGGAGAAATCACTGGAAGCTGACTCTTGGACATGCCTGGTTTTGTGCCTTTTTTTTTGTAATATGTAAAGTACAAGAGCTATTTTCCTTTACCTTAGCAAGGTACTTTGCAGTTATAGGCTGTTTAGTGCCTATGATTAATTTATCATTAACAAGGAGAGTTGAGTGCTTGTATATGTTTAAGACTTCTAGTGCTTTCCAGCAGGCTTTAAAGCAAGTGCTAGTCATAGGGTTGCTTAAAGGTAAGATGAAAAAAAATGGTTTATCCTAAACACTGTAGTGTGCACTAGAGGAGTTAGGTGTGAAAGTAGGTAACTTAAGTTTTACCTGTCTAAAAAGTTAAGTTTTAGTGGAGAGTCACTATTTTTAAAACAACAAGATAGGATTGAAAAGGGTGGTCACTTTTGTATTCTGGTACTATGGAATATAGTAGAATGGCCAATAAATTTAAATAGTTGAAGGGGAGTGATTTCACAAAATGATAATTCTGTGCTTACTCACACAAGCCAGTAAAAACTAGAGAGGAAATGTGATATATGGTCAAATTAGCATAAGGGGAAGTCAACTAGAAAGACAGTGGTGTTTAAGAACAATACTGTAACCGGGTCGAGGTGGGGAAAGAAATTCTGCCCGACTCGCACGAGACAAGAGCTGTGGTCTCTCCAAGTTTTAATATGCAGTTAAAAGCAGAATACAAGTCAAACACAAGGTAAATAAAACAAATCACAGTATTCAAAATAGAAAAAGGCAATAAAGTAATACAACAAATAAAAAGCAAACTAACCTTTCCCTCACAGCAAAGTGTAGCAGAGTCTGGATGAGCCTTTCTAGTAAATGTGAAACATTTTAGAGACTGTTGGAAGTCATTTCGGGATATAAAAATTATTGAAGATAAAAGAAAGGCTATAGGTGTATGTTATGTACCCACACACATTGGTTCAGCAGCACCCATATATATGGGTACACAATCAGATGAAGTAGTTAGGTGTATGGATTAAAAGGCTTTTGTTATGGCAACTAAGGATATGTAGGAAGAGATTAAACAGATGAAACAAAAAAATGAGAAACTGGAAGCTCTCATTTATAGATATGTATAGTTAGATACAAGCATTGAAAATGTTTAATCCCTTTATTTTTATACATGGGTCAGGCAAATTTGTGGACAGTAAGTTAATAAAGATTTGCAGGAATTTATGTGGGGGGGAGGAAGACAAGAGTGAAGTTAAGATAAAGCTGATCTTTCCAGTACAACGAGATGGTTTAGATTACCTGATTTGAATGAATATTTTAAGGCTTATACATTACAGTAGGTTGTATCATCATCATCATCTCCTTTTGGCTTATCCCGGTTAGGGGTCACCACAGTAGAACAACAGTCCGCAGAATGATTGGCAGTTGAGTTTTATGGTGTCAGGTTGCCAGCCCGGCGCCCAACCTTCCACAGAAGGCACACACACTCGCACCTAGGGTCAATTTAGAGTATCCAATCCACCTACGTCATGTCTTTGGGATGTGGGAGGAAACCGGAGCGCCCGGAGGAAACCCATGCGACCACAGGGAGGACATGCAGACTGCGCACAGAAGGCACCCCAGCCAAAAATCGAACCGGAGAACCTCTTGCTGTGAGGCAGCAACGCTAACTGCTGCACCACCGCTGCCGCCCACACAAGCAGGTTGTATATAATTCAGAATAGAACGGGATTATGATGATGAGTGGGAGGGGGAGGTTCAGGAAATAGTGGGATTTTGGATGTAGATCCTTAAGGAGAAAAATAATTGTACAAGTTATTATATTTGGGAAGTAGCAGAAAGTATTCTAAAAACTAAGTCAACATAATAGTGAAAAAAGGAGATTTTGCTAGTTAAGGATTACTGCAAGTAAGGGTTATAGAAAAAGGAGACTAGTTAAGGATTACTGCAAGTAAGGGTATAGAAAATAGGCAAGAGGAGGTTGGAGTTAATTGGAGAAAACTGGCAAAGGAACTAAGGTATTGTGAGCAAATAACTAGAGAGGGATAGTTAATAAGCATGGGAATAAGGCCAGGAAGATGTTTGGACTGCAAGCAAGAAGCTGTATTCCCTTTCAGGGATTGAGATCCGAGTATAGGCATAGAGAAGGGGTAGAGGAATCTTAAAACTTCACCAAAGAAGGTCTTTCACTTAAGTTGAAGTCTAGAGCAGAAGCTGCTGTTAAAGGGATGATTAATAAGGTGTATAAAATATTGCATGATAACTGTAAGAATCAGTTAGAGGAAATCAGAAAAGATTTGCAGTTTTAAAGAGAGCAATGAGGAGGACTTATGGGTGGCTGCAAGTATGCAACAAAGTCTGAAGATTGAGTACTTTTATACCACAAGCAGACTTCAGAGTTTTTTTTTCCTTGGGTAGATAGCAAATGTTGGAGATGTGATAGGTAAGAGAGAAGTAACTGAGAAACGTATGATGTTAAGTTGTCAATCTCGCCTTCATTCTTGCTTGATGGGTTCGGAGCCGATCCTCAGCTCCGACTCGGCACTTGCTTTAGCTCGAGAACTCCTTTTACCAGCTCGAGGCAGCCCCATATCCCATGATGCAAGGCGGTAAGTACCCAGATCTCGTTTGCCGCTTCGCTTGGGAGGTCTTCTTTTTACCAGCTCCTGGTAAGTTGTTCACATTTGTGATATTTAAGCCCCTTTTTTGTCTAAAACACTTTTATTGATAGTTTAAGTTTATTTTTTCCCCTTTCTGACAGAAATTCCCTGTCTCCTTTAAATTTTTGTTAGTCAATTTTTTCCCTATCCCATCCCCCCCCTGTTAGGGTGTGTGTGTTGGTTTTTTATAGAATACCTCTTGGTATTTTGTTTAAGTTAATTTTGACTGGTGTGTGTGTGTGTTGTGTTTTTCGGCACCATGTCAAAGGAGAGGGTCTCAGGTTTTAGGAAGTGTGACTCGTGCTGTCAGAAGATGTCTCTGACAGACGGTCACACTTCTTGCCTGTATTGTCTGGGCCCTCTTCACCTGCAGGACTCCTGTGCTATTTGTCACTCCTTCAGCCAGAGAGTCCTGCAGGAGAGACGTAATAAGTTGATTCTTAGGGGCCTGGCTAAGTCGGCTCCACCAAAATCAACAAAACCTGCCAAGGCCCAGGCTTCTGTATCTAAGCCTGCGGCCTCGGCTCCGACTTCGTACTGAGTCGAGATCGGCTCGGCTGGAGCCGATTCTGGCTTGACAAAGCTTTCGGCACCGATGGCTATCGGTGCGAATCTATTGTCCGCCGATGTCGGCTCCGATCGGTTCCGACACCCATGTGGCACAGGCATCGGTGTCGGCTCCGATCGGCTCCGACACCGTTACTTTGGTGGCTGTATCGGCTCCGGCTGGAGCCGATACATCGAGGCTTCCTGTCGGCTCCCGGAAGTCGGCTCCGACAGGATCTATAGTATCGGCTCTGATGGCTCATTCCAGGAAGAGGTCGAGGTCTCCTTCCTTGGAGCCGATACTTTCGGCTCCGGCTTCACCTCTTCTATCGGAGCGGAGCCATCGGAGCCGATCTTCAAGGTCATCCAGGTTGTCAGATCATGACCTAGAGAGAGTGGTCAGTAGATTACTCAAGTCACAGGTACTGGCCCAAATGTTACACAGTCCGTCTCAGCAGACGACTGTTGGTCCACACCCGTTACAGTTCCTCCTTCAACTCTACCCCAGAGTTTGGAGTTGGAGTCTTTGGGAATGGTTACTGCTACGGCTGGAGGGCGGATACCCCCTTCTGTTCCTTCAACCTCTACTCTTATCTCCTCTTGAGACCTTCCTTAGAGGGATTCGGTGGTCGGGCTTCCATGGTCTCCTCCGAGGGGTGAGTGGCATCGGACCCTTGTCCGAACCCGCTCTTCCCTTGGAGCCTCGGCCTTGGTGAGCTCGGCTCCGACATCTGCCTCGGAGACTTCCCTTCGGTGGTCCCGGAGTTCCTAGCTCTTGGAGCGGGTTCTCTCGGACCTGCCTGGGAGGGAGCATTCGAGGTGATGAAGAGTGTACTGGCCACTGGTATCAGTCAGCAGTCTGTTCCCGTAGCTCCTCCATCTATAGTACCTGTTGACATCTCTGCCACTTCTCTTGCTACAGGACCCAGAGATCCTCCGCCTCAGGTTTCCCCATTGGGAATTTCCCCTCTTCCGAGGATTCTCCTGATGTTTGGAGATCCTCCTAGGAAGAGGACTTGTAAGAGGAAGCATGTAGACTCCCCGAGTCTGTCACTTGGATACTGACTTTGATGAGTCAGAGGGATCCCTAGATCCCCTCTGAGGATGTCTCCTTCTCAGACATCCTAGAACTCCTAAAACAGAGGAAACTGGCCCACCAACAATCCCTCTGAGGATGAGTCAGTATACCTAGAGGCGTTTGGATCTCGGCCCTCCACCTCCTGGGTGTCTCCGCCTTTCGACCCCTTATGCAGGTTATTGCACGAAAGGCGTGGGCAGCTTCTGACTCTGTAGAGCCAGTCCCTAGGAGGCCTTCTAAATTTATCACTGCCCCGAGTGACAAACAATTCCTTACCAAGGGTGTCCCGCTGATGCCATGGTGGTGGCTGCGGCCACCAAAAGGAACTTGCAGATCCTTCCGTGCCGTCCATCCTCCTAATAAGGACTCTAGGACCATGGATAGGTACGGTGGCGGATGTTTTCCTCAGCGACCTTTGCTATGCGTTCGCTGAATTACCTATGTCACTTCACCAGACTCCAAAGGGATATCCTGAAGGAGCTGGGAGAGGTAGTTCAGGATCCTACAGCTGCAGGGGCTCAAGAAAAGATTGCCGCAGCTAGGAACCCTCCATTCCGTTGTTAACTCCTCCATGCGGCTAATATCTTATGCTGCGGATGGAGCGAGTAGAGCCGCAGGCACAGGTGTGGCTCTTAGACGCCAAGCCTGGATGCGGCTATGTGACTTTGCGGATCCCTTTAAGGCATCCTTCACAAATTCTCCCTTTGATGGGTCAGCTTTGTTTGGCCCTCAGGTGAAGGAAACCTTGACCAGGTGCGAGCAGGACGGCAAGACTCTTTCTGCTGTTGGAGTCCGTTTTTCCACACCTTCTAGGCCTTATCCCAAAGGACAGAAGGGTGGGAAGATGTGGTTCCGTAAATCCCAAGGAGTCACGCCCGGATTCACGTGGTCAGTTTACCCCTAGAGGCAGAGGGGTAACAATAACAGACGCCGCTCTAGAGGCAGAGGGGTCGAAGAACCAGGGAAACAGGGAGCCTCTCTCTGACAAGCCCTTTCAGCATCCCTGAGGTGTTGCCCGGCTGTCCCTCCTTGGAGGCAGTCGGGGGAAGATTATCACTGTACCCAGAAGCCTGGCATTCCCTCACTCAAGACACATGGGTACAGTCGATCATATCCAAGGGTTACATAATTCCTTTCGAGGAAAGTCCTTTCCCTCAAATTCCCTTCCAGATGTACCACCGGTCTAAGGGACATTGCAGAGTTAGAAATCGCAAAACTACTGCAAAAGAGCCATTCAGCCAGTTACAATAGACCATTCAGAGCCGGAATCTACTCAAGATTCTTTTGGTCCCCAAAAGGCGGAGACTGGAGACCAATATTGGATCTCAGCAGACTCAACAAGTCTGTCAGGAAGACAAGATTCCGAATGGTCACTCTTCAGTCAATTCTGCCCTTCTTACAGAAGGACAACTGGATGTGCTCAATAGATCTTCAGGATGCGTACTATCACATCAAGATTCACAGGCGCTCCAGGAGATTTCTCCGCTTTCGGCTGGGGTCCAGTCATTTCCAGTTCAGAGCCCTGCCCTTTGGTCTCACTACAGCCCCCAGAGTGTTCACCAAATGCATGGCAGTGGTCACGGCTCACCTGAGGCGTCAAGGATTCCAGGTGTTTCCGTATCTCGACGACTGGCTCCTGTCAGCCACCACCAGGCATCAGCTTATACAAGCCAGGGATTACACAATAGACCTTTGTTCTCATTTGGGCATCTCAATCAACTGAAAAGTCATCCTTATCGCCCTGCCAGTCTATTACCTTCATAGGCAAACTTAAACACTGTTCGGATGTCAGCTACCCTTACAGAACAAAGAGTTTCAGACATTCAGACTCATGTCAGGATCATTCTGGCCAGCAAGAAAATACAGGCCAGAATGGTTCTGAAGGTATTAGGTCTCATGGCTGCGGCCATTACACTTCTTCCCTGGCTCGATTCTACATGCCTTCTTCAGTGGATGCTGTTCACACAGTGGTCATACCAGCAACTTCCAATGCATCACCAGATTCTGGTGACAAAACATGCAAAGAACATCTTGCTTGGTGGATCACATCGTCTCAGGTTCACCAAGGCAGGTGCTTTGTACCTCCGTCCCGATAGCCACTGTCACCACGGATGCCTCCTGATCGGGTGGGGGTCATTATCAGGGCAGGATGGTTCATGGGACGTGGCAACCGTTCGAGTACCATCTGCACATAAATGTCCTGGAGATGAGAGCAGTGCTTTTAACGTTGCAAGCCCTCAACAACTTTCTTCCCGTAGGGACAATTGCAGTCCACACAGACAACATGTCTGTAGTTTGGTATATCAACAAACAGGGCGGAACCAAGTCCTACCCCTTGTGTCGAGAAGCGCTCAGACTTTGGCAATGGGCGATCTCCTCTCATCGGTTTCTGGTAGCAACGCATATCCCTGGGAAAACCAACATTATAGCGGACAGATTGAGCAGAGCTATCCTCATGCCTCACGAGTGGTCTCTCAAGCAATCTATAGCGGAAGAGATTTTTCTGGAATGGGGTCGTCCATGTTGCGATCTTTTGCTACTCCCCAAAACAGCAAATGTCCAGACTTCTTCAGCCTCTTCCCTCTATCAGGCCATCCCCCAGAGACGCTCTGACCCAGGATTGGCCCCAGGGACTTCTTTATGCCTTCCTCCATTTCCTCTGATCCCTCAGGTGATCCAGAAAGCTACCGTTTGAGAGCCAAATTGATTCTCATTGCCCCTTACTGGCCTCGACAAGTTTGGTTCCCGTTCCTCCATCATCACCTTTTGGTGCAGCCGTGGCATCTGGACCCAGTGCCAGATCTACTGATTCACCAATCCGGTCAGCTGCACCGGTCAATCCCTTCTCTCAACCTCACAGCATGGTTGCTCCACTTCCTTCCTTAGCCAGGCTTCCTTTGATCTCTAACCCAGTTAGAGACATCATAGTAGCTTCACTAAAATCCTCTACCAGGAGGATTTACACAAGCAAATGGAAGCGTTTCTCTTATTGGGCTAAGGCCCAAAATATTGATCCTTTTACTGCCCCTGTTCAGGCAGTTCTGGACTTCTTAGCAGAGATTTTTCATGCAGGCTCCTCTTCTTCCACAGTCAGAGTTCAATTGGCTGCTATTTCTAATTTTCATGTCGGGATAGCAGATCATAATATTATGTCCCATAGGCTCTGCAGGGCCTTCTTGAAAGGAATTTTCCTACTAAAGCCTCCAATCAGGAATCCTCCTCCTCAGTGGGATCTAAATTTAGTGCTGACATCCTTGATTCTTCCCCTTGAGCCAGCTGTTTCTTGTTCCCTGAAATATCTTTCTTGGAAAACTTTATTTCTAGTGGCTATTACATCTGCCAGGAGGGTGTCTGAACTTCATGCTCTTTCGGTTCGACCCCCCTATTTGATTTTCACAAAGACAGAGTATCTTTGAGAACTAATCCATCCTTTTACCTAAGGTCGCTTCAAAGAACAATCTGAATCAATCCATTGATCTCCCTGTATTTTTCCTAACTATTCAGATAGAGCTGAACAAAAGCTACATTATCTTGGCGTCCACCGTCAACTTAGATATTATTTGGACAGAACAAAAAAATTTAGAAAATCTGATCAACTTTTTGTTTCATATGCGGATAATAAAAAAGGCCTTCCTGTTTCTAAAGTGACTTTGTCCAGATGGCTTTCTTCGGTCATCACTGAAATTTATATGCTCAGGGAAAACAGCTGTGCTCAAAACCCAAAGCACATTCAACTAGGAGTTTAGCTACTTCTACAGCTTTTCAAGCTAGACTTCCTTTGGACACTATTTGTGCAGCGGCCACTTGGGCCACTCCTCACACTTTTGTTTCCCATTACAAATTGGACTTGGCCTCCAGGGACAGAGCCAGTTTTGGCTCTACAGTCCTCAAGAGTTTGTTCCATTGAGCCACCCAGGATAGAGGTGCTAGGGACACGGTCCCATCAAGCAAGAATGAAGGCGAGATTGACAACTTAACATTAAGAAGTTATGTACCTACCATAACGTTCCATGTTAGTTGTCTTCTCTCGCCTTCTTTCTTCCGACCCTCCCTCCTTCCCCCTGGCCTGGACAGACCTTGTATAAGAAACTATTATGCTAAAGACCATTCAGACCTGGTCCTTTTTCCATCTGTAAGTTTCTTCTTCCTTTGGGAAGTATTTTATGCTTGGTGTTATTGCCCTTTGGCAACAAACGAGATCTGGGTACTTACCGCCTTGCATCATGGGATATGGGGCTGCCTCGAGCTGGTAAAAGGAGTTCTCGAGCTAAAGCAAGTGCCGAGTCGGAGCCGAGGATCGGCTCCGAACCCATCAAGCAAGAAAGAAGGCGAGAGAAGACAACTAACATGGAACGTTATGGTAGGTACATAACTTCTTATTTTGGGAGATTTTAAAAATTCCATGCAGAATAGTCTGTGGAACATAGTGGGTGAGCAAATGTCTGCAATTAAGGAAATAATTTTTTGAACTGGGACTCAGGATCTTAATTGCCTAGACATAGTTAGGCCTTATTTAAGTTTATTTCTTTTGGCAATTGCTAGAAAATTCAAGTCAAAATCTATACCAACTGTATTTGAAGTATAGAATATTTTAAAAGAGGAACAAAACTGGAAGAGGGATCTTTAAAAAAGGGAATGAGCAAATTACATAGAAATAAATGGAAATTGTGAGGACAATATATGCAGAATAATGTTCAGGACGAGCAGGAGTGAGGTTTTAAGCAAAGGCAGGAATTCAGCAACTTTTGTAATGTTGGACTGATTATACATCACACGCCTTTTTTTTTTTTGTAACAATGTATGTAAATGGAAAAAATGTTAATGTACGTTGCTATGTTTGCCTGTATCTTAAGTGATAATAAGCGTTTCACATATGTATGTATACATAAATATATATATATATATATATATATATATATATATATATATATATATATATATATATATAAAACTAAGACTTTTAAGTGCCTTTAAGATTCATCTTTGTCATCATCCCTACCGTTTTCTGCCTGCCTCATGCACTTCGAGTACCTCTGTAGATTCCACCTCCAACACCTATTGTAGTAGTCCGCTACAAGGGTATAAAATCCAGTCTGTAAAAAAAGTATTTTGGGCAGGCTATAGAGTTGTTACATACATATTATTGCTAGTGCTTGATTTATTTGTCTTTCTGGCCTGCAAGTATACTATAGCAATCATTCCCGTATTAAGTGCCCAAGTTGATCTTAAAAATATCTAAACTAGTGTTTGCTGTAATATAATTGAGTAGTCTATTCCATATGTTGGCTACTGTCTCAAAAAACTAGTTAGTGTGTCTTTCACGATTATATAATCTGTTTTTTAATTTCTCCAACTCTTTTTGGGTTTCTAATACCATGACGGGAATGGACCCCATCCTTAAGTCAAAGTATGATTAAAGTTCATGAAATTAGTATTGTTTCAATCTTTGATATCAGCCAGAAGTGCCCTTCGCAGCACCCGCAGTGTGCCCAGTAATGACGACTCCTGCAATTCATACAGAGTTACATGTATTGGTAACCCATCTAAATACAAGTGTAGATTGTTTGTTTTTTATAAGACCCATTGCTCCTACTACTATTGGAACTGTCTGGGCATCTTTCTACAACATTGCTCTCGTTTCTGTCTGCAAGTCCTGATATTTTATGACTTTGTCTGTTTGTACGCAAGATACTGTAGTCACTGGGTATAGTGATTTCAATGACCAGTTTTATTTTTGTCTTTTCATGGACCACTGTATCTGGTTTTCTCTCATCTGTCGTTTGGACTGTTGGTAATGGGTGATCCCATGTGATCTAGACTTCATCATCTTCTATGATGCTTTGTGGCTCATTTTTCTTGTGTTTGTCAGCCATTTCACTGCCATAATATTTGCAGAATCCCCAGTACAACAGTCCTGCTACATTATTATGCCTTTCAGTGTACAGTCATTCTGCCATTAGTATGTCACAACCAGCAACAAGGTGTGTGACTGTTTCCAGTTCTGTTTTACAAAACCTACATTTGTGTTTTTCCCACATGTTCAATGGACGCTGTAAACCAACATCCACGTAGCCCACTCTGGGCCGCCAATATTAACCTTTAATCTTTAGGTTTGAATTCACCTCTCCTTAACCATTCCTGCATTCGATCCTGATCAACATGAGGTTCTTCCAGGAGATGTTCATCGTGTTTCACTGTTGCAGTCCTTACAATTGGGTTATCCTGCTGGCAGGCTACCCGCAGTCGGCCTGAATTCCAAAGTCCTGGTCTGGCGTCGGTTGCTGTCGCCTCTTCCCTGACGTCAGTGTGCCAGGGGTATAAAAGAATCAGCCGACTACATTTTCTTCAGTCTTTCTTCCTGCGTGGTGCCCGAAGCAAAAGCAGTTCGCAAGTGCTGGTCAGCCGACTCCTGAGATTCGAAATTGAATTTCAGATCCGAAATCTTCTATAAAACTATGTACTCCATTGGGGAAACTTTTTTCTTGCTCCAGACTGATGTCAGAAAAAGTTAACAGTTGTATTTCTTGTGGGAAGCAAATACCTCATAAGGATTTTCATTCTTACTGTATTCCTTGCCTAGGCCCTGACCACGACGTAGCTAGTTGTCGGTTTTGTGCTAGATTTAACCAACACACTAAGCGTTGGTACGATTTTGCTTTTCATTGCTTTGGCCGAAGGTTTAACTATATAATGCCGTCAGAAAACCGACGACCAGAATTCATAAAAAGCGCAAGGAAAAAGAAAAGGACAGGCATCCTAGGTCCAAAACCGACGAAGCCTCTTCTAGGCCAGTCGCTGGTTCTCAGTGAGGCGCTTTCGCAGCCCCTGACACCCGCTACCTCAGAGCCACAGGCCACCTCCGACTCCCACGTGGAGACAGCTAGGCCTCTGGATACTCAAGGTATTGGGCCTTCGGAAACTAATCCCTCAGATGGGTCTGGAGCTGCTGAGCAGGTATCGACTTCTGAGGGTGTTTTCAGACCTACACAGCTTTATATCAAGCCAACTTCGGCATCCAAGACAAAGACTAAAACAGTTTTAAAGACCAGGAAACAAGTACAGCATTCTCCAGGACAGACTTTCATGCCTAAGAAACAGATGCTCAAAATGGCCGAAGACCTAATTACTTTGATCAGGGGTTCCCATCCCCCTCCTGATAAGAGGCCTAGGCAAGATACTGAATATGATTCCTCTGATCAGGTTTCCATTTCCTCTGACTCCTCTTCAGAACAGGGATACTGTATTCCTCCCTATGAGAATTCTGATGCTGAAGAATCTATTCCTTCAGCTTCTCCTCCTGAGGATTACTCATTTGGGGAAACCCTGCATACCATGAGGGAGCATTTCCACTGGGAGAGCCAAGATTATTCAGATTCTAAGAAAAGGCTCAGAGACTTTCTTCTACTACCTCAGCACAGACCTCTTGCTATTCCACCTGTTCTAGACATTGTAGATGATGTATTTTCAGAGTCCGGCCTGTCTCCCGACTCTTTACCTCCTGCACCTGTTAAGCCAGACAGATACTACAGGGTTCCAGATTCTCATAAATTTCTATATAAAAACCCTGCTGCTGACCCATAAACTGTTTCTCAGGGTCCCAAGGGGGTCAATGCTGCTACTGCTAAAAACCCTGTCCCTTCAGATAGAGATTCTAGGGCACTGGACAGATGGGGGAAAAAAGTCTACACTTCTGCTACCTTGGCTTTAAGGGCTTTAAATTGTCAGTTTCATATGCTTAAATATCAGCAATACTTAATGTCTCTGTTAAAACAAAATGTTGACTAATTCTGAATGTCCCGAGAACAAGGAATTGCAGGATTTATTGCATGCAGCTGAACAAGTGGGAAAACATACTTTGCAATGTGGTTATGATTCACTGGAGGCCTCTTGCAGGGCTGCTGTAACAGGTTCTGTTATTAGAAGGCATGCTTGGTTAAAGGAACAGACTCTGCCTGATCATGTTAAAGCAAAATTATTGGATGCTCCATTACAGCATGATACTTTGTTCATAGGTTGATACTAGACTATCTGCCCTAGGGCATTTATAAGCCTAGCCAGAGTGTGTTTGGCTTTCACCACCCTTTTAGATTACTTGACTGTGCCTCTGTATAGTAGGTCACAGAAGGTAGCCCTTTTAAGGTTAGTTTGCTGTACCTCTGTCAAGCAGGGTCACAGAAGAGATCCCAGGGGTAAACTTAAGATCTCCCATCCACTTGTCAAGATTTCTCTTGAAGAGGGTCAGTGAGGGGCTCTGCCTAACATGGATTAGGATTTTGTTCCAGAGTGAGGGGAGCCTCTGGGATATGAATATGTCCCTCCAGCATGTCCTGTTTATTTCTGTGCTGAGGGTCATGTCCGTGGACCGTGTAGCTCTAAGGGATTTGGATTTCCTGAGGTGAAGCATGGCCATTTAATTCTGGGTTGGACATGGCTTTATACATCTGACACAGATCGCCTCTGAGTAAGCAGTACGCAACTGAGTAGAGCTGGAGTTTCTTTAGCCGAACTGCATAGGGCATCTGTTTGAGCCCCTTGATCCTCTTGGTGAGGTACTTTTGGGGTCTTTCCAGTTGCTGCAGGTGTCGGGTAAGGCATCTTTCCAGTTGCTGCAGGTGTCGGGTAAGGCATCCCAAATGGGGCATTGTATTCAATTATGGGCCTGATAAGTGATGAGTAGAGGGGCACAATGACCTCTCTTGATCTAGATGTGAATCCTTTCGTGATAAGGTGGGCTGTATAGAAGGTCTTTCTAACCACTTTGGCCACATGATTGTCAAAGGA
This sequence comes from Protopterus annectens, assembly GCF_019279795.1. NCBI lineage: Eukaryota > Metazoa > Chordata > Ceratodontiformes > Protopteridae > Protopterus > Protopterus annectens. The sequence goes on from NC_056741.1 coordinate 1,383,180,512, forward strand.
GAGATTGCCATCTACTTGGGTCCCCAAGTCACTAATTGCTTCTTCCGTACTTAATGGATTACCACCTATGTGGTAATTTGTGGGCACTTTGTTTTTCCCAAAGGGGATGACTATGCACTTTTTGGCATTTAGCTTTAGGCCATGGCTCTAGCACCAGTTATCCGTCTCTGTGAGACCCTTTTGGAGGATGCTTGTGTCAGCCGGAGAGTCTATTACGGCACCCAGTTTGCAGTCATCTGCAAACTTGGTCAGCCATAGTCCACCCATGTTGGCCTGTACCTCGGAGAAATATATACTGAACAAGAGAGGTCCCAGGACTGAGCCTTGTGGGACGCCACTTGTAACTGGTTTAGAGTCTGACATGGCACCTGCTATTCTGTCCATGTGGGTTCTATCCCTGAGCCAGTTGGCAACCCATCTTGTGACATAGGGGTTGATATTTAAGCTGGTGAGCTTATTTATGATGCCAGAGTGGGGTATTCCGTCGAAGGCTTTTGCGAGGTCCAGGTAGGCTGTGGACTACCTTCCCTTCATCTATGGCTTTGGTAACTGTTTCAAATAAGTCGACCAGGTTCAAGAGGCAAGATCTGCCCTTAACAAAGCCGAATTGGGTAGGATCCAGTGTCTGGAGGTTCCCAATGTCTTTGTTTATGAGTTCAATGATGATACGCTCCATAGCTTTGCAGACCAGGCTAGTCAGGCTTATAGGGCGATAGTTTCCAGGGTCTGTTGTGGCACCACCTTTGTGGAGTGGGACCACTGTTGCTGTACGCCATTCCTTGGGTACATATCCTGTATTAAGGCTGAGATTGAACAGTGACTTTATATGAGGGTTTAGTTCTTCTTGGAGCTCGTGTAAGACGCAGCCCGGGACACCGTCTGGTCCCATTGATGCTGTGTTTTTTGCTTTGGAGAGGGCAGCTCTCACCTGTGCATCTGTAATCTCAGGAAGGCTACACTCTGTTGGGATAGACATTTGCTCTTTTGGGGGGGAGTTTGCACTGAACCTTTCTGCCAGGATGTTGGCAATGTCTGTGGGTTCAGTGTATTTTTTGTCATTTTGCACTAACTCTGAGCATATCTGGGAGTTGCCTCCCAGCTTTCTGACATAACTAAAGAAGGCCTTGTGATTATCTTTAGCGTCTTGTGCAATTTTTCTTTCGAAGCTGGCCTTTGATGATTTTATGAGGGATCGTAGTTTCTTGCTAGTACTGATCAGAGGCTCCTTCCCTTTTTGGGTTTTTGCTCTATCATGTAGTAGCTTTCTCCTTCTGTTGTATAGCTTATTTATGACCGGGGTCCACCAGACAGGTCTCCTGCCTTTGGAGGAGTGAGTCTTGGTTTTATTTGGGATAGCATGCTCCATGCATTCCTGTAGGTGTCCATAGAATGCTTTTGTAAAGGATTCTGCATTTTGGGCCATATTTTTCACTGGCCCGGGGGCTTTGAAGGATTCCACCTCAGTTTTGAGAAGTGTGAAGTTTGCTTTTGAGAAGTTCTTCACCGTGGTTTCCTTGGCTAGGGGTGGGGACAGAATATGGATGTCCAGTGAGATTAGTTTATGGTCTGATTTTACCAATGAGGGGGTATACCTCTGGTGTGGAACATAGACCCCATGTTGGTGATGACCAGATCCAATACGTTTTCCCCTCTTGTGGGAGTGGTGACCAGTTGTTCCATAGCATTTGAGTTTATAAATTCTAGGAACCTTTGGGCGAGGGTGTTTGGGCATGACTAGTTTTCCCAATCAATGTTTGGGTAGTTGAAGTCGCCCAATATAATGGTGTTTGGAGAGACCTTCATATTCTCCAGTGTTCTTAGGAAAGCTGAGTGAGGTTCCTGTGTTAGGGAGGGTGGTCTGTAGCAGGCTACAAACTGAAAGGCAGTTTTGCCCACTGTTAGTTGCACATGGATGGTCTCGGATGCTTTATGCAGTGCCACTAACCTGGAGGTCTGGGTATCTTTGATAAATATGGATACTCCCCCTCCTTTTGTGGTTCGGTCCGTGTTTTGGGGCCGGAAAGCATGGTATGAAGTATAAACCTGTTAGTGCTGGGGTGCTCTCGGGAGCCTTGAACCAGGTTTCTGTTACTGCACAGATATCTATATTCTCCATACTGAGGAGAGTCTCGAGTGCGTGCATCTTGAGGTTTAGACTTCTGGCGTTGAGCAGCATTACCCTTAGTTTTTTTTTCTTTGTGTTGTCTATGGAGGTGGGTTTGTCTTTTGAGCCTTGCCTAAAAAAGGCACTATGGGGGAGGCAAGAGCCTTTGCCAGTATTCGAAAACCCAGGGGTGACAGGTGCAAGCCGTCCCTAGCGAAGCAACGTGGCTTGTCGAACATGTCATCCCAGGCCGACAGACACTGGATCCCCTTTGAATGACACCAATACTTTAGCCAATTGTTAAAATTGATCATTTTGTCTTTATATTGTGGCAACATTCTTGGTGAGGGTAAGATGCTACTCAAGGTCAGGGTCATACCGGCCTGGGCTACATGATCAAAGAGCTCCTCTATGTCTTTTTTCATGTAGTCCAGGGAGGTACGTCTCAGGTCATTCACACCAGCATGGACAATGATGGAGTCATATTTGTACTTGCTTTGGAGTGACCTGAGAGCTTGTGTTATGTGACGGATCCTGGCACCCGACAGGCAGCTTACAGTGACCTTCTCCTTGTTCAGCCTGGTGAGTGGGACGTCAGTGTGTCTGACAATAGATTCACGTATTACAAGTGTATTAAGTGTGTTGTTTAGCCTTAAGGGCTGTGACTGTGTGGCACACTGACTTTGAGCTATTGTGCTACGTGGGTATTGTTTCGTGGTAGGGATTGCTTGGATGTCTGCTTTGGAGGTGTCTGCTGCTTAGGCAGATGTTTATTTAGAGTCTCCGAGTATGTTTTTGTGTGTTTGTGTTTGGTTTGCTGATGCGATAGGTCTATGTGAGACTGGATTTGTGGTGTGTGTGGTTACCTTCTCCTCCTGACAGGCTGTGCCAGTACTGGGTTGAGAGAGCTTAGCCTCCAGTTTGGCTATATAGTTGCATCTCTCTCATATATTTGAGCTTGTTGGGAGGAGGAGAGGGTGGTCTGTATACATAAGGCAGTTGTAACATTGCCTCAAGATTCCCAGATTCACCAGCTGGACTGGAGAGGAAACCCGAAACTGACCTTTGGACATGCCTGAATAATATAGGGAACTACTTATTGACTGATCAGAAAGAACCAGTAGGGAGCAAGTGCTTAAAAGGAGTGTAAGAGGATGTAGTGCTTAAGTTTTAGTGTTTACCTATGAGATTACTTATACGAGCAAGTGCAGGGCTTTAGAATGAAAATAGAGTGGTTATTTTGAGATTTAGAGCAGTTCCAAGGGAAAAAGTGAAGACCAGACTTTGTGGAGCCGGGAATACTTTACACCTGTTTAAGCGGCGCTGCCCGACGCTGCTCTGTGTGCAAGACTGCGCAAAAAGTGTTGCAGGGTTTTAAGAGAGAGAGATCAAGGAGTTTGGAATTGACCCAAAATGGCCAATAAAACTACAACTTGTAGGCAGTAACCACTCCTACGGGGACAGGCAGGCTGCTCGGTGTTAACCACTGCCACTGGTGAACACAGAGTTTGGTGTTAAGGCAGAAGAGGTGTTGAAGAAAATGGAGGATAAAGCTAAATTTATGCAGACAGTGAAGGATTTCTTACAGGTACAGCCATCCAGATTTAGCAGGAACTGGCCGTCTAGGAATTGCCCTTTTCCCGTGTCAGACAGGCCACAAAGAGGCAGATACAGACGCCCTAGAGGCAGACCTCAGCCCTAGGGCTCATACAGACCCAAACAATGGGGTGCTTCTACCTCCAAAAGCGGAGAAGACAAATCACAGCCATATAGGAAACAGTCCCAATGACTTCCCTCTGCCAGTGCCAAGAATTTTTTTTTTGGCAGCACCCTTAGGGAGAAAGCTAGCACTTTTTTCACAAAATTGGCACACGATCACCCAGGACAAATGGGTCCTAAATATAGTCTCTCTGGGCTACAGGTTCCACTTTCACACCCTTCCAAAGGCAAAGGGCATGCCAAACCTGCCACACAATCAATGGGCAGAGGCACAAAAACAAGTAACATCTCTCATGGACATGAGGGCCATTCAGCCTGTGCCACAACAAGAGCAGGGACAAGGATTTTACTCAAAACTTTTCTTAGTACCAAGAAAGGACAAAGCATGGAGACCAATTCTGGACCTGCCTATTCTAAATACTTTTCTGGACGTTCCGAAATTCAAAATGTTGACTCTGCAACAGCTTCTGCCCATGCTGGGCAAGAAGGCTTGGCTTGTAACTTTGGACCTCAAAGAGGCATACCTGCATGCCCCAATCAGACAATCTTGCAGAAGATACCTCAGATTCATAGCTGAATAGAAACGCTCGTATGGACAAAATTTAGAAAAACAAACGGAATGCTCAGCAGCCTAACATAGCCAAAAACCTTAATGCAATTTTATTAAATCAAAAAACAAACAGCGTTTTCGCTACTAAATAAGTGTAGCTTCATCAGAGGCAGAAAAACACAGAAAAAAGGCGCCAACCAGAATTTATATTAATGGCAGCCTTGTTAAAATCAGCTGGTATATATATTACATCACTTCCTTAAACTATTTAGATGTTCACAAACACCCAATTCCCAAAGCATTTCAGCTAAAATCTATAATATCTCACCTTTCCAATAAAAACAAATTTATATAAAAGAATTTTGATACATATAAAATTATAGTACATATAGAATTAGTACATTTAAAATTAATACTTTTAAAATAAATACTTATAAATTCATTTAATATAAAATAGACAATGTGTGACACTTGTGTATAACCATAATAATGGTATAATATACAAAAAATCATCCTATATATTGAATCAATTCTTTTACTCCATACTGGATAAAAAATTTTTAAATCCATGTGGTAGAAACAAACCTATTATAATAATGACATATCAGCGGAGGTAAGATCTGTATTTTAACACAGGAGCTATATTGCAGCTTTCGTTTAAGCCTGGCATGTTAAAGGCGTCTAATTTAAGCTGCCATTGTAATTCCAAAATTTCTAATAATAAAGAGATAGGTCCTCCCCTGATAGATTTGTGTTTACAGTCAATACCCATAAAAACAAAATTATGCCCATGGTTGGAAACCACATGTTTGGCAAGTGCATTCTCACTTTTTTTATTTCTAATTGCATAAATATGTTGGTATATGCGCTCTCTGAATTTTCTATCAGTTTTTCCGACATAAAATGCGGGACAACAGACGCAGAGAGCAACATATATAACAGATTTTGTATTACAATCTATTCTACTATTTATCCAATATTTTTTATGACCAATACTAAACGAGCTCCCAGTTCGCAAAACGTGGCACCAGTTGCAGGCCCCACAAGTAAAACATCCTTTTGTTTTTTGAAAAGCTTGTGCTGGTACATTTGTTTGCAATAATTCCTTAATGTTGTGACCTCTCCTAAATGTGAACCTTGGTTTATCACCAAGTTTCTCAACTAAAAAGGAATTATTAGTAATGAAATACCAGTTTTTAACAATAATATCTGATATTTCTTTAGAATTCAAACTAAAAACAGTAGAAAAGGACAAAGTAAAGTCCCTTCTAGGTTCCTCAATCACAGTAACAGGACTAAGACCTGTACTTGCCACTTTGGTTACCATATCTTGTTCACTAACATTTACAAGCCTATGATCAAGAATTAAGGGGGAAAGAATTCCATTCCTTCTTTTATTAGAAACTTCTAATATCATTTCTTCTATGACTAAGGGTGGGTAACCCCTGTCCAAGAAAAATTTGCTAAGGACTGTGCATTCTTCCTCAAAACCTTTAAGTTCACTACACATCCTAACTGCCCTAATTAATTGCCCTTTAATAATGGCTTTTTTAAGTTTGTATGGATGGGCACTTGTGTAGTGTAGGAATGAATTAATGTAAGTGTCCTTACGATAAATAGATGAAATGAATCTTAGATTCCTTATGTCTTTTTTCAGTTTAACATCCAAATAATCTATCTCACAAGTATCAAATTTGGAAGTAAACCTAAGGAATGTTGTTGTACTGTTGAAATATTCAATTAACAACCGTGCCTCTTCTTCATTGCCCTTGAACAGAATAAAAATGTCATCAAGGAATCTGGTGTAATAACATATCCTATTTTTCCATGATGGGTGGTTTAGGACAAATTTCCTCTCCCAGTGTGCCATAAACAAGTTGGCTACAATGGCTCCACACGGAGATCCCATGGCAACGCCCTGTTTCTGGATATAAAATTCTTTTCCAAAAACGAAAAAATTAGAGGACAGAACGATATCTAGAAGTTCTGTAATATTATTGATCACGTCTCTTGGAGCTTTTAATTCAGACAGTAACAACTCCAACCACTCTATAGCCTCCAAATGAGGTATAGAAGTGTATAAATCGACTACGTCGACTGTAACAAAGTTGTACTCACTGTCAAATGTAAAGCTGTTAATACTTTCTAAAAAGCTCCATGAGTCCTTACAAATACTTGGAAGGTATTCCAAGTATTTGTTTAACATAGAATCTATGTATTTAGCTGATGGATAAGAAATGGAAGACCTTCCATCAACTAATGCCCTCATAGGCGGATCCCCAAGATTCTTATGAATCTTGGGTATACCAAACATAACAGGCGTTCTTGGTTGGGTGATGTTAATATACTCATAAGTCTCAAGGTCTATTCTACCCTCAATAAAGAGGTCCCTAAAATACCCCTTAATCCTATGAATATTAGTGTTCATCTCATTAAGAGATGAATGGTTGTATGCCGGTGTGTCCAAAACCAATGACATTTTTTCATTATATAAATCATGTTCAAAGACAACAAGACCACCACCTTTGTCAGGTTTCATAACCCTGACAGAGGATTCCTTAAGTTGGTTTAAGGCCTGCAACTGCTCTTTTGATATGTTAAAAATACTTTTCCTAGCCCCCTTAGTATTATTTAAATGTCTGATATCTAATTCGCAGGCATTTTCAAAAATACGTAAGCCTACGTGTAAAGGGGGATTAAAGATGCTCGGAAGCTTTATAGCAACTCTATCTTCATTGTTAGAATTGTTAAACAAAAGCTTTAAATTAAGCTTCCTGACAAAGCACTTCAGGTCAATAAGTACTTTAACAACATCAAAATGTCTCGATGGAACAAAATTGTAACCTAATGAAAGTAACTCAACTAACTCAGGTTCTAACGTCAGTGATGAAAAATTGTAAATAGTGAAATCACCTTTTTTGTTCTTAACAATACTAGGACAATTAGAGGCTTCTAAAGATGTTACTTCAACTTTTAATTCTTCCAATTCCTGTTCTTCTTCCTCCCCTGATTCTGATTGGGTCCTTTCACTAAAAAATGTGAATTATCATTTTTTGAGTTATCATTTTTTGAATTGGTAGTGCTTAAAGATTGAGCCTCATGTCCCCCTCCTTTATTCTTATTTCTGTTACTTCTTCTAACTACATTCCAATTACTGGTAGAGGTTGCAGCTTCCCCCTCATCCGGAACCTGTGTGTCAATACTTGGACTCTTATCATGCCCAGAGCCTGAGTCCTCGTCTTGAGTGACAAAATTTGCCAATTTAGGGTAAGCTGTATTAGACGAGTAAACTTGTCTATCCCTAAATAGTTTCTTGGTTTTTTGAATTTTCAACTTTCCCATATAAGTATCGATGCTTGCAAAAATGCGTTCGTAATCGTACCTGAACTTTTCAAAGGAAACATACATTCTAATTTCCTCATCTAATAGATTAATTTCTGTAGTCAAGTTATCAATACATACAGTATAATGTTTAGTAATCAACTCCAAAAGATCAAGTCCTTGTTTTTGAAACATCGCCTTTAAATCAATAAGAAAAGCATTTTCTTTGATTAAACCCGAGGGTGTGAAATTGTTCCTCAAACCCTTAGGTACCATATTTTCACAAATGCACTGTTTAAAGTAAGCGACTTCTAACTGTAGCTTACGTATCTTTAAAGTCTTATTGTCCAGAATTTTAAGCTTCTCAGACACATCAAAATTGTCTTCATTGGAACATATAGGACCCTGCACCGGCAAACCATCGCATAAAGGTTGCAAAAAAGATAAAAAGTCACCTGTATTATTAATCCAATCCGCAGCCGATGAGACGCCAATAAGTGCCTTTCCATTTGTCAATGTGTTAGTAGAATGCGAGTCCTCTTTTTGAGTCTCTGTGGAACCATTAGAAGCCCGTTGTGTCCTTTGCTTCTGTCCCGGTGGTATGGAATCCTGCGCAGAACTGCTATAAGAACTGTTCTGCACTCGCTTCGGTAAATTTCCTGTAGTTGTTGGTGTCGGTAGTAACTGACACGCTCCGGGAGGCACGGAATTAGTCACAGCACTCCCCTCACTAGCTACAGCAACTCCACGTACTTCCGTAAAGCCCGGAGGAACACCTCCAAAATTGTCCAAAAGCGCAGGGGGAACAAATCCACTGCTTTTTTCAATGTTGGTGAGCCTGGAATTCATCGCGTCTAATCTTTGCGATATACTCACAAGCAAGGAAGTAATGTCTGTGTTGTCGGGAGGACTAGTCCCGAATAAGTTAGGGCTAGGTGGACTAGCCAAGCACTCAGATGCCATCACAAAATAGAAACGCTCGTATGGACAAACTTTAGAAAAACAAACGGAATGCTCAGCAGCCTAACATAGCCAAAAACCTTAATGCAATTTTATTAAATCAAAAAACAAACAGCGTTTTCGCTACTAAATAAGTGTAGCTTCATCAGAGGCAGAAAAACACAGAAAAAAGGCGCCAACCAGAATTTATATTAATGGCAGCCTTGTTAAAATCAGCTGGTATATATATTACATCACTTCCTTAGACTATTTAGATGTTCACAAACACCTATTTCTCAAAGCATTTCAGCAAAAATCTATAATATCTCACCCTTCCAATAAAAACAAATTTATATAAAAGAATTTTGATGCATATAAAATTATAGTACATATAGAATTAGTACATTTAAAATTAATACTTTTAAAATAAATACTTATAAATTCATTTAATATAAAATAGACAATGTGTGACACTTGTGTATAACCATAATAATGGTATAATATACAAAAAATCATCCTATATATTGAATCAATTCTTTTACTCCATACTGGATAAAAAATTTTTAAATCCATGTGGTAGAAACAAACCTATTATAATAATGACATATCAGCGGAGGTAAGATCTGTATTTTAACACAGGAGCTATATTGCAGCTTTCGTTTAAGCCTGGCATGTTAAAGGCGTCTAATTTAAGCTGCCATTGTAATTCCAAAATTTCTAATAATAAAGAGATAGGTCCTCCCCTGATAGATTTGTGTTTACAGTCAATACCCATAAAAACAAAATTATGCCCATGGTTGGAAACCACATGTTTGGCAAGTGCATTCTCACTTTTTTTATTTCTAATTGCATATGTATGTTGGTATATGCGCTCTCTGAATTTTCTATCAGTTTTTCCGACATAAAATGCCGGACAACAAACGCAGAGAGCAACATATATAACAGATTTTGTATTACAATCTGTTCTATTATTTATCCAATATTTTTTATGACCAATACTAAACGAGCTCCCAGTTCGCAAAACGTGGCACCAGTTGCAGGCCCCACAAGTAAAACATACCTGCATGTCCCAATCAGACAGTCTTGCAGAGGATACCTCAGATTCATAGCTGGCTCAATGCACTGCCAATTCTCTGCACTGCCCTTTGGCTTATCTACTGCGCCCAGGGTCTTCACAAAATGCCTGGCACCAGTAATTGCATTTTGCAGACAAAGAGGAATTCAAATATATCCCTACTTGGACAACTGCCTTATTCAAGCAGAGTCCAAAGACATTCTACTAAAGCATCTGGCGTTTGTAAAAAGATTACTAATTTGCCTAGGGTACACAGTAAACGAAAAGAAATCAAAACTAGTACCCTCTCAAGAGATAATATTCCTGGGTGCAAGCTTAAATACAACTGCCCAGATGGCTTCTCATGCCAGACAAACAAAGGCAACTGACTTCTTACTTCAAAAGCATGGCAACAAAGACCCAGTTATCTGCAAGAAAAATTCAGCAGGCTCTGGGCTACATGGCCTCCTGCATTCTGCTAATTCCATATGCAAGATTGCATATGAGGAAACTACAATGGTATCTAAAAAGTGTTTAGACTCAACATTACCACAGCCTGGAATCATTAATTTCACTCATTCCCTGTCTGCATCAGGAGTTTCGATAGTGGGCACAGACCTGTCACCACAACAGGGGACAGCCATTCACTTTACCCACAGCCAGGCAAACACTAACAACAGACGCGTCAGATTATGCCTGGGGGGCCCACATGGCAGGAAAATGTATTCAGGGCACATGGCCCCCAAGCCAAAAGCATCTTCACATCAAGCAAAAGGAGATGCTAGCTGTACAAAATGCCCTGACAGCCTTCAAGGACTTACTTCATCCAGGACAGCTGCTGATAAAGACGGACAACATCACAGTTATGTGGTACATAAACAAGCAGGGGGGCACACATTCCTACCCCCTCTGCAGACAAGCCATGATTTTGTGGAACACAGCATTGACCTACCAAATACACCTGCAAGCACAATTCCTGCCAGGAAAAACAAATGCTCTGTCAGACTAACTAAGCAGAAATCTCATGGATCCTCACGAGTGGAAACTAAATCCACAAATCTTCAGCATAACAAGGAGATGGGGATGCCTAGACATAGATCTTTTTGCCTCCCCTCAACTGCCAACTTCAGAGATTCTGCACAAGGACTTATCACAAACAAGCATGGAAAGTGGATGCTTTGTCATTCAGCTGGAACAGCCTTACAGTATATGCCTTTCCTCCACTGCCTCTCCTCCCCAAGGTACTCCTATAGGTCAGACAAGAGAAGCCACAAATGATACTGATTGCCCCAGATTGGCCACGCCAACACTGGTACCCAATCCTAAGGAGCTTGTCCCAAGGCCCAGCCTGGACATTGCCTCAAATTCCTCATTTACTGACCCAACAAAACAATCAGATCCTGCACAGCCAACTCAGAACTCTAAATCTAGCTGCATGGCAGATACTGTAACCATTTAAAGTACACCTCTCTCTAAAGCGGTTATGGATGTTATTTTGGAGGCCAGGAGGCCCAGCACCAGAAAATCTTATGCAGAAAAATGGAAGAGATTCTGTGCTTGGAACCAGGCACAAGGAATTGACAACGCTTGTTCCAAATATTCCTCATATTTTACAATATCTAACTGAGATGCTGGACAAAGGCCTATCCTTCTCATCAATTAAGATCCATGCCTCTGCCATTTCAACTCATTACAATACAGACCCACCTATTTTTTCACATCCATTGCTTAGGCAGTTCCTCAGGGGGGCCAAAAACATAAGACCTCCAAGGAGAGCACCAATGCCTGCATGAGACCTCAATTTTGTCTTGGAAAATCTCACACTGCCTCTTTTTGAGCCAGCCAATACAGCTGAGATAAAATTCTTATCATGGAAAACAGTTCTGCTCCTAGCAATAACTTCAGCAAGAAGAGTCTCAGAGTTACAGGCACTAATGGCAGTGGAACCTTTTATTATCTTCCATTCGGACAGGGTTTCTCTAAGGACAAACCCAACATATATGCCTAAGGTAGTGTCCAGTGTGGCTCTTAACCAAACCATTCATTTGCTTACTTTTTACCCAAACCCGCAGAATAAAGGGGTGAGACTTCTGCATTCTTTGGACATACACAGACAGCTACGCTTCTACTTGGACAAAACTAAAGCTTTCAGAAAGACTGAGCAACTTTTAGTGGCATATGCTGCAGGATCACAAGGAAAGGCTATCTCAAAGCAGACTATTTCAAAATGGGGATAGGACACTGCATTCGTTTCTGCTATTCACAACTTGGCAAATCTATGCTTAAGGGCATTAGACCACACTCTACCCGGGCAGCAGCCACCTCAGCAGCCTTCCTCAGAGGAGTACCAACCAAGGATATTTTGGAGGCTGCAACTTGGACTTCAGTGCACACTTTTACTAAGCACCACTACTACCACTTGCCTCTTTACTCTAAATTCAGAGCAGACTTTGCCACTGAAGTTTTGCAGGGCCTTATAGCCACTACTAATTCTATTTAGACCCAGCCGCCCAACCTCAGCTTTGGGATTCAACCCAAGTGTAATGACCGCAACAGTGAAACACGATGAGCATAGTACAGTTGTGTACCTACCGTATATGTAGATGTTCGAGTGTATTCACTGTTGCAGTCCAGGTTATCCACCCACCATCCCCCTTTCTTTGCTGGGACTTATCTGTACTTCTCTTCACCACTATATAACCTATGTGGTGTATTTGCTTGTAGATGAAGGTATTGTTTATTTTACTGCATGCTTTTATAAGCAATGTTTTTTAGCCTACCCTTTTGGGGACACCTGACATCTGGGGCAAGAAAAAAAACTGAAGAAAATGGCGTCGGCTGCATCTTTTATACCCCTGGCGCACTGACGTCAGGGAAGAGGTGACAACAACCGACGCCGGACCAAGACTTTGGAATTCAGGCCAACTGCGGGTAGACTGCCAGCAACATAACCCAAGTGTAATGACTGCAACAGTGAATACACTCAAACATCTACATTTATGGTAGGTACACAACTGTACTTTCTTCCTCCTATCTTTTCACCCCCCCCTCCCGCTTTAACAATTCCGTATGGGAGTGATCCACATCAGACCCCCAGGAGGAAACCCACACCTCTATGGGACCTCAATTTTGTTCTGAAAAAAGTTACTTTACTCTTTGAACCAGTAACTTCTGCTGACCTAAAATTTTTAACTTGGAAGACTGCCCTTTTACTGGCTATCACCTCAGCTAGGAGGTTCTCTGAGCTGCAAGCTCTCACGGCAGTGGAACCTTTTCCACATATTCCATGCAAAGTGTCCCTCAGGACTAACCCATTCTTTATGCCCAAGGTGGACGGCATATCCTTGAATTAAGCCATATACCTACCCACCTTCTTCCACAATCCTTAGAACTGTGGGAGAGAATCCTTCATTCCTTGGATGTGCATAGACAGCTCTGCTACTATCTTGACATAACTAAATCTTTCAGAAAATCAGACCAGCTCTCTGTGTCCATTGCCAGTTTCCAGACATACTATTTCCAAGTGGATATATCCCTGTATTTCTTTTTATTATAGCCATCATGGTAAGAAAAAAAAAAAAACACCTGAAGCTCTCAGGACTCCTCCTACTAGGGCCACTGCTACTTTTGCAGGTTCCTGAAGGGAGACCCTACCAAAGATATTTTGGAAGCTGATACCTGGTCATCTTTGCATACGTTTACCAAATACTATCACTTACCTTTTTGCAAGTCTAGAGCAGGATTTGCCACTGCCATCCTGCAGGGCATACTCTCCTCTCCATAATCTTCCTTCCACCCTCTTCTCAGGTTTGGGAATGATCCCACAAGTCAGAATTGCAACAGTGAAACACAAAGAACATAGTACTGTTGTGTACACTTACCATAAATACAGATGTCTGAGCGTATTCACTGTTGCAGTCTTCCTTCCCTCCCTCCTTCCCCTTTTGCCTACAACAGTAGGCTGCTTCTCTCTTCTTCCCAAGATAGTGGACCCTCCTAGGCCTTCCCCCTGCCAGGCCTAGTTTCTGTCTTAGACCCTTGCTTATTGTTCATCTAGGGAGCTTCTACCTTCTAGGGGGCAAGTAAAAACTGATATCATGGTGTTGGCTGGCTCCCTATTTACCCAAGTGTACTGACTTCGGATAGGTTATCCACCAGCTTGAGGAGGACAGAAATTTTTACACTGGTAGTCGGGCTGGCCAAGGGCTTACATGGCAAGAAATCCCAAAAGCTGAGACTGCAACAGTGAATATACTTGAACATCTACATTTATGGTAAGTGTACACAACTGCACTTTCTAATTTGTTTGTGTTCTTTTGTATGGACCCCATCAATGGTTGAAGATGCGTCCATTTAAGTTGCATCAGAACATACTTTTTATTTTATACCTCTTAATATATTACAAGACATCATATTACAGGTAGTTAATGATCTGTTTTCAAAATATACGTGCTGATATATGGTCTCAAGTCCTAGTGTCTCAAATTCTGGCAATTTTACAAAGTAATCTTCTCCACTGTTTTTCCACAGGAAGAAGGGTTAGTATGACAATGGGTTTGTTCTATTCCAAGTGGATGTCTCCAATTTTGAGAAATCTTCCCATACTTTAGTGACTTGCCTATGACTTAACAGTACTAGCATATCTGTTATCCACTAGGTGTTCTGAGGTCATAATTACTAAATGTTAAGTTGTCCATGTCGCCTTCGTTCTTGCTGTTTGGGTTCAGAGCCGATCCTCGGCTCTGACTCGGCCATCTTCTATAGCTCGAGAGCTGTTTACTGGCTCGAGGCTACCCCTTATCCCAGAATGTCCAGCGTCAGCTACCCAGATCTCGTTTGCCGCTTCAGCTGCGAGGTTGCTTCATTACTGGCTCAGGCTTAGTATAGTTTTTCTGTTATTATAATTGTTGTTTATTCTAAAAAATTTATCAAGTTTTTTATCAAGTTTTTTTGTCTAGATATATTACTTTATCCCATATCGCTTTTTTGTGTGTTGTAGCTTTGTTGGCCATCGCTCCATAACTCGCAGGCCTTCTGTTTCCCCTGAACTCGTTTAAATTAGAGAGTTCTCCCTTCCTCTCCCCCCTTAGGATAGCCGTTTAAATTAGAGGCTCTCTTTTCTGTTCCTTAACTGTAAAAAAAAAAAAAGTCTGTTTGTTTTAGTTTTATAGTATAGCATTTTCTAATTGTTGTGGCTGTTGTTGCTAAAATGTCTAAAGATACCAAGGTATCTGTCTTCAAAAAGTGTGACTCATGCTGTCCGAAAATGTCTCTGACAGATGGGCACACTAGTTGTGTATATTGTTTGGGCGCTGTTCACCTGCAGGACTCCTGTTCTGTATGTCACGCTTTTAGTCCAGGAGTCCTGCAGGAGCACAAAAACAAATGAATCCTTCGGGATTATTGAAGCCTCAGGATTCTCCGGCTAAAAGTACTCAGCCAGCAAAATCCTCTGTCTGTCAAGCCGTCGGCTCCATCTTCGGAGCCACCTCCTTTACTTGACCAACCAGGTATGTCTGCACCGACAGGGCAGCTCCTCCTTCGGTTCCATCTGCTTTTTTGGAGCCATAAGAGACTGAGGTCTCCGTCCTTGGAGTCCATCTGTTCGCCACCTCAGTCACCCTTGTTACAGAGTGAATGTACCCATCATTCTTCCCACTCCTCTCGATCCTCTAGATTATCGGATCATGATGTGGAGAGAGTAGTAAGTAGGTTGCTTAAGTCACAGGCACTGGCAAAAATTCTGTCCAGCCCACCTCAACAGGTATCTGTTCCAACCGCCTCTATTTCTGTTCCTTCTCTGACTGCATTTAGCTCGGAGCCAGTGACCATGGATCTGCAGGTAGAACTGTCGGTGCCGATCATCTCTCCTTCGGTTCCGACGTCGGCTCCAATTACCTCTATTGTACCTTCTATCAAGGGATCTGGGTGCCGAGGCTCTCTCGTCGGCTCCGAGGGGGGGGGAGAGTGGCATCGGACCCTTGTCCGACCCCTTTCTCCCCCTCGGAGCTTCTGCGCAGGTGAGCCCGGCTCCAACATCAGTCTGAGCCGTCACCCTCCATGCAGAAGACTCCTGTTTCTTTGGAGCCTGAGCTTTCTCTGCCTGGAGGTTGGTACGCCTTTGAGGTCATGCGGAGTGTGCTGCCCCCGAAACAGCTCTACTGCCAGCTCCATTGGCTCCCCCCCCCCGTGGTGTCTGTTCCAACCTCTACTGCTCCTCCAGACCCCAAGCATAGGGAACCTATGCCCCAGGACACCCCATTGGGTGATCCCTCTTCTTCCGAAGCCTCCCCTGATCACTCGGAAGAGCCGCCCTGGAAGAAGTGCAAGAGGAAGCACATAGACTCCCCTGAGTCTGTCACTTCAGATACAGACATGGATGAATCGGAAGGGTCCCCAAGGTCCCCCTCTGCAGACGTTTGCTTTTCGGACATCCTTGAAATGCTTAGAGGAGGGACTGGACTTCCCTAGCCCCTACCGAGGGTGAGTCTGTATACCTGGACGCATTCAGTTCCCGACCTTCCACCTCCTGGGTATCTCCTCCTTTCAATCCACTCATGTCTGTAGTGGCTGGAAAGGCTTGGTCAGCTCCAGATTCTGTGGAACCTGCTCAGAGGAGACCAAACAAATTTCTTACAGCCCCCAGGACAAACATTTCTTCTCCATAGGTGTGCCCGTTGATGCCATGGTGGTAGCAGCAGCCACCAAGAAAGTGTTAGCAGAAACCTCTTAATCTGTTCATCCTCCAAACAGAGTTGCGGACGATGGACAGATATGGAAAGTGAATGTTTGCTTCAGCGACCTTTTCAATGAGGTCCCTGAACTATCTTTGCCATTTTACACGTCTTCAAAGGGATCTCCTGAAAGAGCTTGGAGATGCCCTTCAAGATCCTACAGTTGAGGGAGTACCAGCCAAAGTAGCTTCTCAGCTTGCGACTCTTAATTCCATAGTCAACTCCTCCATGAGGCTGATTTCCTATGCAGCCGATGGAGCGAGCAGAGCCGCAGGGACAGGTGTGGCTCTCAGGAGACATGCTTGGATGCAGCTGTGTCAGTTTGCCGAACCCTTTCGAGCGTCCTTCACCAATACTCTCTTTGATGGCACCCTTCTCTTTGGGCCTCAGGTGAAAGACACGTTGACCAGGTGTGAGCAGGAAGGCAAGACTCTCTCTGCTGTGGGAGTCCGTTTTTCCACCCCTTCCGGACCTTATCCCAAGGGTCAGAAGAGCGGAAAGAGATGGTTCTGAAAATCCCAGCGACCCTTGCCTGACACGTGTGGTGATTTTTTCCCCCAGGGGCAGAGGGGGATACAACAATAACAGACGCCGCCCTCGTGGCAGAGGGAGACCGCAAAACCAGGGTGACAGAGAAACCTTCTCTGCCAAGCCCTTCCAGCATCCCTGAAGGGTTGCCCGACTGCTCACCTCTGGAGGCAGTCAGGGGAAGACTTTTGCTGTACCCAAAAGCCTGGCAAAATATAACAAGAGACAGATGGGGTACTATCCATTATATCCGGAGGTTACAAAATTCCCAACAAGAGACAGATGGGTGCTATCCATTATGTCTGGAGGTTACAAAATTCCCTTCCATCAATCCCCCATAGAATCAAAAAATCCCATCCCAGATGTCCCACCCAATCTAAGGGGTCAAGCAGTCACAGAAGTTTCAAGACTGCTAGAAAAAAGAGCCATTCAAAAAGTCCCCGCAGACAAACTAGGATCCGGAACTTATTCAGGACTCTTTTTAGTACCAAAAAAAGACAGGGGACTGGAGACCAATAACTGGATCTCAGCAGATTGAACAAATCTGTACAAAAAGAAAAGTTCCGGATGGTGACACTGCAGTCCATTTTCCTTTTCCTGGGTCAGGGCAATTGGATGTGCTCGATAGATCTTCAGACACGTACTACCATATCAAAATGGACAGACGCTCCAGGAGATTTCTTCTCTTCCGGGTAGGGGCCACTCATTACCAGTTCCGAGCTCTGCCCTTTGGTCTCACCTCAGCCCCCAGGGTGTTCACCAAGTATATGGCAGTAGTCACGGCTCACCTGAGGCGTCAAGGATTCCAGGTGTTTCCCTATCTAGACGACTGGCTCCTGACTGCTACCACCAGGCATCAACTCTTAGAGGCACGGGATTATGCAATCACATCATGCACTCAACTAGGCATTACAGTAAATTTCGAAAAATCTGCCTTGTTGCCCCGTTAGTCTGTCACATACATAGGAGCAGAATTAAACACAAAAGAAATGTTTGCAAGATTACCACAGGAAAGAGTTTCCACTATTCATCAACAAGTGTTAATTCTAATGCAGAGCAAGAGGATTCAAGTCAGATATGTCCTCCAAGCTCTAGGCTCCATGGCAGCTGCCATTCTTCTTGTCCCATTGGCGCGTTTCCACATGAGAATCCTTCATTGGCTTCTTTTCACGCAGTGGTCTTTCCAGGAACTACCCATGTCTCACATGATCCTGATCACAGAAACACGCAAAAGAAACCTTTCTTGGTGGATGGTCTCCCCACTAGTAATTCAGGGCAGACCTTTCATACATCCTCCTCCAGTAGCCACAGTGACCACGGACGCCTCTCTGATAGGGTGGAGGAGACATTATCTAGGCAGGACAGTCCAAGGCACTTGGCAACCTCATGAGTGCCATCTGCATATCTTTGTTTTAGAAATGAGAGCGGTGCTCCTAGAAGTACAAGCCCTTCAAGACTCTCTTCCTTCCACGACCATTGCAATCCAAACGGACAACATGTCAGTGGTGTGGTACATCAGCAAATAGGGCAGGACCAGGTCTTATCCCTTGTGTCGGGAAGCACTCGGACTGTGGCAATGGGCGATTTCCTCCCAACGTTTTCTGATAGCAACGCACATCTCTGGGAAATCTAACATCATAGCGGACAGGCTCAGCAGAGCTATCCTCATGCTTCACGAGTGGTCTCTGAATCAGGAAATTGCGGATCTTATCTTCCGCAAATGGGGACAGCCTTGCTGCGACCTATTTGCCACTCTTATCAACAACAAATGCAGCAGCTACTTCTCCCTACTTCCTCTTCTAGGTCATATACCTAGAGATGCTCTAGTCCACGATTGGCCTCAGGGGCTCCTTTACGCTTTTCCCCCTTTTTCCCTAATACCAAGACTCATACAGAAAGCAAAATCATTGGGTTGCAAAATGATCCTCATTGCCCCATATTGGCCTCGACAGATATGGTTCCCATTCCTGCACCTCCACCTTCTGGATCAACTGTGGAACCCAGTTCCAGATCTTCTGATTCATCAATCAGGCGGGTTGCGCCAATCCCTTCAAACTCTCCAGCTCACAGCTTGGTTACTCCACTTCCAACCTTAGCCAGGCTTTCCAATATCTCCCCAGCAGTCCGTGATATTATTGTTTCCTCACATAAGTCTACTACAAGGAAAATGTATGCTAGTAAATGGAAACAGTTTTCTTACTGGGCAAAATCTACAAATTTGGATCCTTTCTCAGCCCCAGTCCATGAAATTCTTGAATTTCTAGCACAACTCTTTCAGTCTGGTGCGGCTTCCGCTACCATTAGAGTACAACTAGCTGCCATTTCTAATTTTCATACCTGTATGTTTAATTCTAGCATAATGTCTCATAAGCTCTGCAAGTCCTTTATGAGAGGAACATCTCTTCTTAGACCCCCAGTTAGAGATCCTCTTCCTCCTTGGGATCTCTGTTTAGTTTTAGCTTCCTTAATTTTGTCTCCCTTTGAACTGGCAGCATCATGTTCCTTAAAATTTCTTTCTTGGAAGACACTTTTTCTGGTTGCTATCACTTCAGCTAGAAGTGTCTCAGAACTTCAAGCACTATGTGTTCGTCCTCCTTACCTGGTGTTTCACAAGGACAGATTTTCTCTGAGGACCAATCCATCCTTTATTCCTAAAGTCTGCTCGGAGAACAATTTAAATCAATCCATAGATCTCCCAGTTTTCTTTCCTAGTCACAGCAACAAGGCAGAATACAAGCTCCACCAATTGGATGTGCACAGACAGTTGCGTTTTTGCCTCGATAGAACTAAGGAACTAAGAAAATCAAACCAGTTATTTCTTTCTTATGCTTTCAACAAACAAGGCCTTCCAGTTTCTAAGGTGACCTTATCCAGATGGTTATCTGATACTATTGCCTTTATTTATCAGTTACGAAATAAAGAGCTACCAACTAAACCAAAAGGTCATTCCACTAGAGCATTAGCCACCTCTGTAGCCTTTCAGTCTTGGTTGCCCATAGACTCAATCTGTGCAGCTGCCACTTGTGCAAACCCTCACACTTTTATCTCCCATTACAAGGTGGATATGGTCTCCCGGAACAGAGCTTCCTTTGGTTCTACTGTTCTGAAGAGTCTGTTCCAATGAGCCACCCGGGATTTTAGGTGCTAGGGACGCTGTCCGAAACAGCAAGAACGAAGGCAAAGTGGACAACTTAACATAAAGAAGTTATGTACCTACCATAATGTTCCATGTTAGTTGTCTTCATCTCGCCTTCCTTCTTGCGTCCCTTCCTCCTTCCCCCTTCCTAGAGGATTGAGAGGAGTTCCTTTTTGTTTTCACTGGCTGAGTATCTTTTTTTTTTTTTTTTTTTTTTTCACTTCACATGCCAGGTAATTTATGACTCTTTCCTTGTTTAGGTGTATTGGACAACCAGTTTTTAGGTAACTGGTTACTCTACTTACGTCTAGTGTGCGCTATCACAAACGAGATCTGGGTAGCTGACGCTGGGCATTCTGGGATAAGGGGTAGCCTTGAGCCAGTAAACAGCTCTCGAGCTATAGAAGATGGCCGAGTCGGAGCTGAGGATCGGCTCTGAACCCAAACAGCAAGAAGGAAGGTGAGATGAAGACTACTAACATGGAATGTTATGGTAGGTACATAACTTCTTTTTCTGTTTCCTCTCTGTGTTTTGTTTGGATCCAGTTTGCATAGTTGTTTTTCAAAATGATCCAATTTAATTTCAGTTTCTGAAGTTAGTTGGGTATTACTAGCACTGTTTGTCACTTTCTTTATGGAACCAAGCTGATGTTCGTGTTTCACTGTTGCAGTCATTACACTTGGGTTATCCTGCTGGCAGGCTACCCACAGTCGGCCTGAATTCCAAAGTCCTGGTCCGGCGCCGGTTGCTGTCGCCTCTTCCCAGACGTCAGTGTGCCAGGGGTATAAAAGATTCAGCCGACGCCATTTTCTTCCATCTTTCTTGCCGCTTGGTGCCCGAAGCAAAAGCATTTCGCAAGTGCTGGTCGGCCGACTCCTGAGATTTTTGAAATTGAATTTCAGATCCAAAGTCTTCTATAAAGCTAAGTACCACGTTGGGGAAACTTTTTTCTTGCTCCAGACCGATGTCAGAAAAAGTTAACAATTGTATTTCTTGTGGGAAGCAAATACCTCAAGGATTTTCATTCTTACTGTATTCCTTGCCTAGGCCCTGACCACGACGTAGCTTGTTGTCGGTTTTGTGCTAGATTTAACCAACGCAGTATTAAGCCTCGGTATGATTTTGCTTTTTATTACTTTGGCCGAAGGTTTAACTATATAATGCAGTTGGAACAACCGACGACCGGAATTCATAAAAAGCGCAAGGAAAAAGAAAAGGACAGGCATCCGAGGTCCAAAACCGATGAAGCCTCTAATAGGCCGTTCGCCGGTTCTCAGTGAGGTGCTTTCGCAGCCCCTGACACCCGCTACCTCAAAGCCACAGGCCACCTCTGACTCCCACGTAGAGACAGGTAGGCCTCTGGATACTCAAGGTATTGGGCCTTCGGCAACTAAGCCCTCAGATGGGTCCGGAGCTGCTGAGCAGGCATTGGCTTCTGAGGGTGTTTTCAGACCTACACAGCTTTATATCGAGCCAACTTCTGCATCAAAGACTAAAACAGTTTTAAAGACAAGGAAACAAGTACAGCATTCTCCAGGACAGACTTCAATGCCTAAGAAACAGATGCTCAAAATTGCCGAAGACCTAATTACTTTGATCAGGGGTTCCCATCCCCCTCCTAAGAGGCCTAGGCAAGATACTGAATACGATTCCTCTGATCAGGTTTCCATTTCCTCTGATTCCTGTTCAGAGCAGGGATACTGTATTCCTCCCTATGAGGATTCTGATGCTGAAGAATCTATTCCTTTAGCTTCTCCTCCTGAAGATTACTCATTTGGGGAAACCCTGCATACCATGAGGGAGCATTTCCACTGGGAGAGCCAAGATTATTCAGATTCTAAGAAAAGGCTCAGAGACTTTCTTCTACTATCTCAGCACAGACCTCTTGCTATTCCACCTGTTTTAGACATTGTAGATGATGTATTTTCAGAATCCGGCCTATCTCCCGACTCTCTACCTCCTGCTCCTGTTAAGCCAGACAGATACGACAGGGTTCCAGATTCTCATAAATTTCTATATAAAAACATTGCGGCTGACCCAGAAACTATTTCTCAGGGTCCCAAGGGGGGTCAAGGCTGCTACTGCAAAAAGCCCTGTCCCCTCAGGTAGAGATTCTAGGGCACTGGACAGATGGGGGAAAAAAGTTTACACTTCTGCTATCTTGGCTGTAAGGGCTTTAAATTGTCAGTTTCATATGCTTAAATATCAGCAATATTTAATGTCTCTGTTAAAACAGAAAATGTTGACAAATTCTGAATGTTCTGAGAACAAGGAATTGCAGGATTTATTGCATGCAGCTGAACAAGTGGGAAAACATACTTTGCAATGTGGTTATGATTCACTGGAGGCCTCTTGCAGGGCCGCTGTAACAAGTTCTGTTATTAGAAGGCATGCTTGGTTAAAGGAACAGACTCTGCGTGATCATGTTAAAGCAAAATTATTGGATGCTCCATTACAGCATGATACTTTGTTTGGTGTTAAGGCAGAAGAGGTGTTGAAGAAAATGGAGGATAAAGCTAAATCTATGCAGACAGTGAAGGATTTCTTACAGGTACAGCCACCCAGATTTGCCAGGAACTGGACTTCTAAGAATTGGTCCTTTCCCATGTCAGACAGGCCACAAAGAGGCAGATGCAGCCACCCTAGAGGCAGACAACAGCCCCAGGGCTCATACAGGCCCAAACAATGGGGAGCTTCTACCTCCAAAAGTGGAGAAGACAAATCACAGCCATATAGGAAACAGTCCCAATGACTTTCCTGTGCCAATGCCAAGCACTTATCTTTTGGCAGCACCCTTAGGGGAAAGCTAGCACTTTTTTCACAAAATTGGCACATGATCACCCAGGACAAATGGGTCCTAAATATAGTCTCTCAGGGCTACAAGTTCCACTTTCACACCCTTCCAAAGGCAAAAGGTATGCCAAACCTGCCACACAGTCAATGGGCAAAGGCACAAAAACAAGTTTCATCTCTCATGGACATGAGGGCCATTCAACCAGTGCCACAACAAGAGCAGGGACAAGGATTTTACTCAAGACTTTTCTTAGTACCAAGAAAGGACAAAGCATGGAGACCAATTCTGGACCTGTCTATTCTAAATACTTTTCTGGGCGTTCCGAAATTCAAAATATTGATTCTGCAACAGCTTCTGCCCATGCTGGGCAAGAAGGCTTGGCTTATAACTTTGGACCTCAAAGAGGCATACCTGCATGTCCCAATCAGACAGTCTTGCAGAGGATACCTCAGATTCATAGCTGGCTCAATGCACTACCAATTCTCTGCACTGCCTTTTGGCTTATCTACTGCGCCCAGAGTCTTCACAAAATGCTTGGCACTAGTAATTGTATTTTGCAGACAAAGAGGAAGTCAAATATATCCCTACTTGAACGACTGCTTTATTCAAGCAGAGACCAAAGACATTCTACTACAGCACCTGGCATTTGTAAAAAGATTACTAATTTGCCTAGGGTACACAGTAAACGAAAAGTAATCAAAACTAGTAACCTCTCAAGAGATAATATTCCTGGGTGCAAGCTTAAATACAACTGCCCAGATGGCTTATCTCACACCAGGCAAACAAAGGCAACTGACTTCTTACTTCAAAAGCATGGCAACAAAGACCCAGTTATCTGCAAGAAAAATTCTGCAGGCTCTGGGCTACATGGCCTCCTGCATTCTGCTAATTCCATTTGCAAGATTGCATATGAGGAAACTACAATGGTATCTAAAAAGTGTTTAGACTCAACATCGCCACAGCCTGGAATCATTAATTTCACTCATTCCCTGTCTGCAACAGGAGTTTTGATGGTGGGCATAGGCCTGTCACCACAACAGGGGACAGCCATTCACTTTACCCACAGCCAGGCAAACACTAACAACAGACGCGTCAGATTATGCCTGGGGGGCCCACATGGCAGGAAAATGTATTCAGGGCACATGGCCCCCAAGCCAAAGGCATCTTCACATCAAGCAAAAGGAGATGCTAGCTGTACGAAATGCCCTGACAGCCTTCAAGGACTTACTTCATCCAGGACAGCTGCTGATAAAGACGGACAACACCACAGTTATGTGGTACATAAACAAGCAGGGGGGCACACATTCCTACCCCCTCTGCAGACAAGCCATGATTTTGTGGAACACAGCATTGACCTACCAAGTACACCTGCAAGCACAATTCCTGCCAGGAAAAACAAATGCTCTGTCAGACGAACTAAGCAGAAATCTCATGGATCCTCACGAGTGGAAACTAAATCCACAAATCTTCAGCATAACAAGGAGATGGGGATGCCCAGACATAGATCTTTTTGCCTCCCCTCACAACTGCCAACTTCAGAGATTCTGCACAAGGACTTATCACAAACAAGCATGGAAAGTGGATGCCTTGTCATTCAGCTGGAACAACCTTACAGTATATGCCTTTCCTCCACTGCCTCTCCTCCCCAAGGTACTCCTAAAGGTCAGACAAGAGAAGCCACAAATGGTACTAATTGCCCCAGATTGGCCACACCAACTCTGGTACCCAATCCTAAGGAACTTGTCCCAAGGCCCAGCCTGGGCATTGCCTCAAATTCATTCCTCATTTACTGACCCAACAAAACAATCAGATCCTGCACATCCAACTCAGAACCCTAAATCTGGCTGCATGGGCGGATAGTGTAACTATTCAAAATACACCTCTCTCTAAAGCGGTTATTGATGTTATTTTGGAGGCCAGGAGGCCCAGCACCAGAAAATCTTATGCAGAAAAATGGAAGAGATTTTGTGCTTGGAACCAGGCACAAGGAATTGACACGCTTGTCCCAAATATGCCTCAGATTTTACAATGTCTAACTGAGATGCTGGATAAAGGCCTATCCTTCTCATCAATTAAGATCCATGCCTCTGCCATTTCACCTCATTATAATGCAGACCCACCCATTTTTTCACATCCATTGCTTAGGCAGTTCCTCAGGGGGGCCAAAAATAGAAGACCTCCAAGGAGAACACCAATACCTGCATGGGACCTCAATTTTGTCTTGGAAAAACTCACACAGCCTCCTTTTGAGCCAGCTAATACAGCGGAGATAAAATTCATATCATGGAAAACAGCTCTGCTCCTAGCAATAACTTCAGCAAGAATAGTCTCAGAGTTACAGGCATTAATGGTTGTGGAACCTTTTATTATCTTCCATCAGGACAGGGTCTCTCTAAGGACAAATCGAACATTTTATGCCTAAGGTGGTGTCCAGTGTGGCTCTTAACCAAACCATTCATTTGCCTACTTTTTTCCCAAACCCACAGAATAAAGGGGAGAGACTTCTGCATTCTTTGGACATAGACAGCTACACTTCTACTTTGACAAAACTAAAGCTTTCAGAAAGACTGAGCAACTTTTAGTGGCATATGCTGCAGGATCACAAGGAAAGGCTATCTCAAAGCAGACTATTTCAAAATGGATAGGACACTGCATTTGTTTATGCTATTCACAACATGCCAAGTCAGTGCCTAAGTGCATTAGACCACATTCTACCAGGGCAGCAGCCACCTCAGCAGCCTTCCTCAGAGGAGGAGTACCAACCAAGGATATTTTGGAGTCTGCAACTTGGACTTCATTGCACACTTTTACTGAGCACTACCACTTACCTCTTTACTCTAAATCCAGAGCAGGCTTTGCCACTGCAGTTCTGCAGGGCCTTATAGCCACTCTTACTTCTGTTTAGACCCAGCCGCCCAACCTCAGCTTTGGGATTCAACCCAAGTGGAATGTCTGCAACAGTGAAATACGATGAACATAGTACAGTTGTGTACCTACCATAAATGTAGATGTTTGAGTGTATTCACTGTTGCAGTCCAGGTTACCCACTCACCATCCCCCTTTCTTTGCTGGGACATATCTGTACTTCTCTCTCCTATACAACCTATGTGGTATATTTGCTTGTAGATGAAGGTATTGTTTGTTTTAGTGCATGCTTTCATAAGCAATGTTTTTTAGCCTACCCTTTTGGGGGCACCTGACATCTGGGGCAAGAAAAACTGAAGAAAATGGTGTCTGCTGCATCTTTTATACCCCTGGCACACTGACTTCAGGGAAGAGGCGATAGCAACAGACGCCGGACCAGGACTTTGGAATTCAGGCCGACTGCGGGTAGCCTGCCAGCAAGATGACCCAAGTGTAATGACTGCAATAGTGAATACACTCGAACATCTACATTTATGGTAGGTACACAACTGTAATTTTTACATAAGATTTGGTAAATCAATCTATAATCTGTTGTGTCTGAGAATACATTTTGGAGTCTACACAAATTTTATCGATTTGTATGCTTTTCTTTTACCACTTCTTGTATATCTATGTAAGTTATGAGGAACAGTGAAAAGCATTTAGAAGTTTTATGCAATGAGATTTTAAGTCTTAAAAACTGTATACAGAAAGATTTAATGATTACTGTTTTAGACAGTAAAAACAAGTACTGTTCAGTTTTAACAGAAGTAGACACTGACTATTAATATTAAAAAACATAAACTAGGAAAGCTGGAGAGAGACAGTAAAGAATACATGGAAAACAAAGTGTACCCATTTCCTAAATGGATGAAAAAAATCTGAACACAATAAACAGATTAGAACAGCTAGATAACATAAAGAAACTATATTGGAAGCGTCTGTAGATGCTTATGAGCCACCTCATATGAACTGTGGTAGTTTTATAGGTCTTGGACAGGGTGAAGTTGATATTGACAACCCATTAGAATTCCCCCTTAAAGAGAGCAAGCTAGATAAAAGAACAGCAAAGGGACAAGAACTACAATTATTATACACCCCTGAGGGAGAGAGGGAACAATTCCTGAACAAAGGGGGAAAAAAGAGATACGTGAGGAAAGGTGTAGTACAGTAGAGGTATTGAATAAGACTGATGTTTTAGACAGCATTAACAGTGGATGTTAAGTTGTCAATCTCGCCTTCATTCTTGCTGGATGGGTTCGGAGCCGATCCTCGGCTCCGACTCGGCACTTGCTTTAGCTTGAGAACTCCTTTTACCAGCTCGAGGCAACCCTATATCCCATGATGCAAGGCGGAACTACCTCAGATCTCGTTTGCCGCTTAGCGAAAGAGGTCTCCTTTGCCAGCTGAGGTAAGAATTTTTCTTGTCAAAAGAGAAAAGCTTAGTTAGGGGTTATTTCCCCCTTGTATTCATTTTTATAGTCTGTAGTGTGTTACAGCCCACCCTATTCCCTTGTATTTCAAAACTTTTTATTACCTTTAGTGTAAAAGTTTAGTTGGGCCTAAACCCCATTGGTTAATCCCTTCCTGTGTGTTGTGTGTTAGGGGATTAATTTTGTGTGTTTGTTGGGGGTTTGTGTGTGACTTCCTCCTAGGATTATGTCTAAGGAAGGCAAGGTCTCAGGCTTCAAGAAGTGTGACTCGTGCTGTCAGAAAATGTCTCTGACAGACGGTCACACTTCTTGTGTTTACTGCCTGGGGCCTTTGCACCTGCAGGACTCCTGTGCTTTGTGTCACTCTTTTAGCCAGAGAGTCCTGCAGGAACGGAGGAATAAGCTTATCCTCCGTGGCTTACTTAAGCCAGAAGGTTCTCCCTCTAAAGCAGGGTCTGGGAAACCTTCTAAGCCACCGAAGGCTCAGGCTTCAGTATCCAAGCCTCCTCCGGTGGCTCCGGCTCCGTCGGAGCCGAGATCGGCTCCGGCTGGAGCCGATCTATCTACTTCAAAAGTAGTGGGTTCAGCACCGGCTGGTTCCGACACCTTGTCTACTGTGGCCTTGTCGGGACACCTTATCCAGCATCGGAGCCGAGAAACCTTCGGCTCCATCTGGAATTCAGGGGACTTCGGCTCCGATGACTTCGTCCCGAAAGAGATCTCGGTCCCCTTCGTTGCAGAGTATCCACTCGGCTCCGGGGTCTCCTCTTTTGTCGGAGCGGAGCCATCGGAGCCGATCTTTGAGATCTTCCAGGCTGTCTGACCACGACTTAGAGAGGGTGGTAAGCAGGCTGTTGAAGTCGCAGGCACTGGCCCAAATGCTCCATAGCCCGTCTCAACAGACTTCGGCTATTGCCTCACCCCTTGAACTTCCTCCTCCGACTCCACACCAGAGTTCGGAGCCGGAGCTTCTCGGGACAGCGACTGTGTCGGCGCCGGAGCCGATACATCCTTCGGCTCCGTCGTCCTCGGCTCCAATCTCCTCCTTGAGGCCTTCCTTGGAGGGATCCGGTCGTCGGGTTTCCCTGGTCGGCTCCGAGGGGGCTAGTGGCATCGGACCCTTGTCCAACCCCGCTCTCCCTCTCGGGGCTTCGGCTTTGGTAAGCTCGGCGCCGACATCGGCCTCGGAGCCTTCCCTCTCAGTGGAGCCGGGAATTCCTGTATCCTCAGAGCGGGGATATTCCGGCCTCCCAGGGAGGGGAGCCTTTGAGGTGATGAGGAGTGTCCTTGCCTCTGAGCCAGGTCAACGGTCCATCCCTCTAGCTCCTCCCTCTTCAGTGCCTGTAGACGCCTCTTGCCAGCCTCTTGCTCTCAGGCCCAGGGATCCATCACCCCAGGTTTCCCCATTGGGAATTTCCTCCTCTTCGAAGTTTCTCCTGATCCAGCAGGTGAACCCCTCGGAAGAGGACGTGTAAGAGGAAACACACAGACTCCCGAGTCTACTACATCGGATACCGACTTAGATGAGTCGGAGGGTTCCCCACATCCCCTCTGAGGATGTCTCCTTTTCAGACATCCTTGAGCTCCTCAAACAGAGGGGGAATTGGCCATCCATTGATCCCTCCGAGGATGAGTCGGTATACCTGGAGGCTTTGGATCCCGACCCTCCACCTCCTGGGTGTCTCCGCCTTCGACCCACTTATGCAGGTAGTGGCTCGAAGGCGTGGCTCCAGATTCTGTGGAACCTGTCCCCAGGAGACCATCCAAATTTATCACGGCCCCTACGGACAAACAGTTCCTTTCCAAGGGCGTCTCTGTGGATGCTATGGTGGTGGCGGCCACTAAGAAGGAACTGGCGGATCCTTCAGTACCTGTCCATCCTCCTAACAAGGATTCTAGGACCATGGACAGGTATGGAAAGCGGATGTTTTCTTCAGCGACCTTTGCTATGCGTTCGCTGAACTACCTTTGTCACTTCACCAGGCTTCAAAGAGATATTCTCAAGGAACTGGGTGAAGTAGTCCAGGATCCGTCTGCTGCTGGGGCTCAAGAAAAGATTGCCTCGCAGCTAGCAATCCTGAATTCCCTATCCAACTCCTCCATGCGGCTCATATCCTATACGGCCGATGGAGCGAGCAGGGCCGCAGGCACAGGAGTTGCTCTTAGACGCCAAGCCTGGATGCGGCTTTGTAATTTTGCGGACCCCTTTAAGGCGTCCTTCACTAATACCCCCTTTGATGGTTCGGCTTTGTTCGGACCTCAGGTGAAGGATACCTTGACCAGGTGTGAGCAGGACGGTAAAACTCTTTCTGCCGTTGGGAGTCCATTTTTCCACTCCTTCTAGACTATATCCCAAGGGTCAGAAGGGGGGGAAGATGTGGTTCCGCAAAGCCCAAGGAGCTACACCGGACACACGTGGTCAGTTTACCCCCAGAGGCAGAGGGGGTAACAATAATAGACGCCGCCCTAGAGGCAGGGGGGGTCCTCAGAACCAGGGCAACAGGGAGTCTCTTCCTGAGAAGCCCTTTCAGCATCCCTGAGGTGTTGCCCGACTGTCCACCCTTGGAGGCAGTCGGGGGAAGGATTTCACTGTACCCAGTAGCCTGGCAATCCCTATCACAAGAGATGTGGGTACAGTCGATCATATCCGAGGGTTACAAAATCCCCTTCGAAAGGTATCCCGTACCTCAACAATCCCTTCCAGACATCTCACCCGGTCAAAGGGATTTGGCAGAACAGGAGGTTTCAAAGCACCTAGAAAAAAGAGCCGTCCAGACTGTGCCGGCAGACCAGGTAGGATCCGGCGTCTACTCGAGATTCTTTTTGGTCCCCAAAAGGACGGGAGATTGGAGACCAATACTAGACCTGAGCAATCTAAACAGATTTGTCAAGAAGGCAAGATTCCGGATGGTCACGCTTCAGTCCATTCTGCCCTTTCTGGGCAAGGACAACTGGATGTGCTCTATAGACCTTCAGGATGCGTACTATCACATAAATATTCACAGACACTCCAGAAGGTTTCTCCGCTTTCGGCTAGGGACCAGTCATTACCAATTCAGAGCCCTGCCCTTTGGCCTCACTTCAGCCCCCAGAGTGTTTACCAAATGCATGGCAGTGGTCACAGCTCATCTGAGACGTCAAGGATTCCAGGTGTTTCCTTATTTGGACGACTGGCTCCTCTCCGCCACCACCAGGTGTCAGCTTCTTCAGTCCAGAGACTACACTCTACAGCTTTGCAGGAGTTTGGGAATTTCAGTAAATTTCGAAAAATCTTCTCTGCTGCCTTGCCAATCTATCACCTTTATAGGCGCAGAATTAAACACCGTCAAAATGTTAGCCAGACTAACAGATCAAAGAATTCTGGACATCCAAAAATTCGTTCGGATTTTATTGCAGAGCAACAAGGTCAAAGCCAGATTTATACTGAAGGTTCTAGGTCTTATGGCTGCGGCCATTGTTCTACTACCACTGGCTCGCTTCCACATGCGTCTTCTGCAGTGGATGCTATTCACGCCATGGTCGTACCACAGTCTCCCGTTGAGGCACGAAATCTTAGTCACACAGTCGTGCAGAACTCATCTGAATTGGTGGATATCTTCCCCTCTTCTTCATCAGGGACGACCCTTTGTTTCCCTTCCTCCAGTTGCCACAGTCACTACGGATGCCTCTCTGATCGGGTGGGGCATTATCAGGGCAGGATGGTCCACGGGACGTGGCAACCCATAGAATACCATCTGCACATAAATGTCCTGGAGATGAGAGCGGTGCTTTTAACGTTGCAGGCCCTCAATGACTTTCTTCCCACGGGGACTATTGCAGTACAAACGGACAACATGTCCGTGGTCTGGTACATCAACAAGCAGGGCGGGACCAGGTCCTATCCTTTGTGTCGAGAAGCTCTCAGACTTTGGCAATGGGCAATCTCCTCTCATCGGTTTCTGATAGCAATGCACATCCCCGGCAGGTCCAACCTCTTGGCGGACAGGCTGAGCAGATCCATTCTGATGCCTCACGAGTGGTCTCTCAATCAATCTGTAGTGGATCAGATTTTTCTGCAGTGGGGCACTCCTTGTTGCGATCTTTTTGCTACTCCTCAAAACAACAAGTGCCCAGATTATTTCACCCTCTTTCCCCTTCCAGGCCAACCCCTGAGAGACTCTCTAACCCAGGATTGGCCCCGGGGACTTCTGTACGCTTTTCCTCCCTTTCCCTTGATTCCACAAGTCATTCAGAAAGCCACCGTTTTGAGAGCCAAGTTGATTCTCATTGCCCCTTATTGGCCTCGACAAATTTGGTTTCTGTCTCTGCATCGTCACCTTCTGGTGCAGCCCTGGCATCTGGACCCAGTTCGGATCTCTTGATCCACCAGTCGGGTCAGCAGCACCGGGCCATTCATTCTCTCAACCTCACTGCTTGGTTGCTCCACTTCCTTCCTAGCCAGGCTTCCGATGATCTCTGACTCTGTCAGAGACATCTTAGTGTCTTCCTTAAAGTCGTCCACTAGGACTGTTTATGCTAGCAAGTGGCGTTTTTCTATTTGGGCAAATTCCAGGAATATTAATCCCTTTACTGCTCCTGTACATTCTGTTTTAGATTTCCTGGCGGAGGTTTTTCATTCAGGATCCTCGTCATCTACAGTTAAAGTACAACTGGCTGCTATTTCCAAGTATCATGTTGGCTTGCATGACAATAACATTATGTCTCATAGATTATGCAAGGCCTTTCTGAGAGGAGTTTTTCTCCTAAAGCCGCCTATAAAGCATCCTCCTCCGCAATGGGATCTAAACTTAATGTTGGCATCCTTGATACTACCTCCCTTCGAGCCGTCTGCTTCATGTTCTTTGAATTTATTGACCTGGAAAACTATATTCTTACTGGCTGTCACTTCAGCAAGAAGGGTTTCCGAGATTCAAGCTCTCTGAATTCGTTCCCCTTACTTGGTTTTTCATAAGGACAGGGTATCATTAAGAACGAACCCTTCCTTTCTCCCCAAAGTGGTGTCTCAAACCAATATTAACCAATCTATAGATCTACCAGTCTTCTTCCCAAACTATTCCGACAGAGCTGAACAGAAGCTTCATTTTTTGGATGTCCATCGTCAGCTCAGGTACTATTTGCATAGAACTAAACAATTCAGAAAATCGGACCAATTATTTGTCTCCTATGCAGAAAACAGGATAGGTCTTCCAGTTTCTAAAGTGACCTTATCCAGATGGTTGACTTCCACCATTTCCTTTGTGTACTCTCTCAGAGGCAAGCAGCTATCTTCTAAACCAAAAGCACACTCAACCAGGAGTCTATCCACTTCTACAGCTTTTCAGGATAGACTACCCATTGATACTATTTGTGCAGCAGCTACTTGGGCCACGCCTCATACCTTTGTCTCTCATTACAAGTTGGACTTGGCCTCCAGAGATAGGGCCAGTTTTGGTTCCACAGTTCTCAAGAGTCTGTTCCATTATGTTTCACAAAAAATACCCATTCTTAAAGGTACAAAGCAAGGATGTCCACTTTCTCCACTATTATTCACTTTAGTAATGGAGCCTTGGGCTAATTTGATTAGAAACAGTACTGACATAGAGGGTTTTGAAATAGAAGAAAATACAACATCAAAAATTCAACTTTTTGCAGATGATGTTCTAATTACATCAACAGGATCTAATTCTTCTATGCAGTCTTTATTTGATAAAATGATGAATTTTAAAAGTATTTCTGGTTTAATATTCAATGAAGAAAAACTAAAATACTACCTATATATACACGAAAAATACTCTCATTAGTGATTTTACTAAATATGTACCCAACTCAGGTCAGATAACTTATTTAGGTATAATACTATCTAAAGATATTAAATCTATTATATATAATAACTATAATACCTGTTTTCTTAATATACAAAATCTTTTAATACCTGGAATAATATGTTTTTACTATGGAGGAGAGACTTACAATTATTAAAATGATAATATTCCCCAAGATTTTATACTTAATACAATCAATAATACTTTCACCTACAAAAATAACTATCAAGAAACTGAATACACTAATGTTAAATTTCTTATGGGCACCTAATAGACCTAGGATTGCATTAAAGAAACATACTAATAGCTGGTCTCAAGGGGTATTTCTTTTCCAGACTTTAATTTATATATTATCTCTTCTATTATAAAAGTTA
The DNA here is from genome assembly GCF_019279795.1 of Protopterus annectens. NCBI lineage: Eukaryota > Metazoa > Chordata > Ceratodontiformes > Protopteridae > Protopterus > Protopterus annectens. The sequence goes on from NC_056741.1 coordinate 1,383,213,904, forward strand.
TTACTTTATTAATAGATCGGTCATATGTCGCAAAATGGAAAGATTATTGGGAGCTAATTAGTATGCACTTCATGAAAATCTCCTTAACACATAAAAATATGATTATAAATAACTCCATGTTGTGGTTGCTAAAGGAATTTTGTACTTCACCTATTACACCTAAACATGTGGTCTGTTACCCATTAAATATTATTATTAGTTATCGTAACTTTATATTCATGCACCCTAAGTATAGGGAATGGAATTTTATTGTATTCCCTATAATTTATACTCAGGGTATGCTTATGTCATCTACTTCTGAAGGAGCTCATTTAGCTATAGATAATAATCTAAAGTACTGGTATCAGCTGATATCTGATAATAAAGTTAAAAATCTAGATTTCTTAAAACAAGAATTTGATCTAAGAGAAACTTGCTGGTTAGAGGTTCAGATCTTTAGACAACATCTCATTGATAGAATAGATCTAATGTCTATAACAGTTAAAGAATCTATTCCAAAACTGATTGATTACTTGATAATAAATTTACAGCATAAAGTTTCTGATAAAGGTAAACTTTCATATATACATAAAATTATCAGACAAGAAACTTTTACAATGTAGATTCATACTGGAATTATTTCACCTCTATTAATGGGGACCCACCAACTCAACAAGATAAACAATATATATTGGAATCTGCTTATAGAACTACATCTTCCATTGTCTGGAGACTTTATACATGGAAATTTTACATAGATCTTTTTATACACCTTTGATGATGAATAAAATTAATAATAAAGATAATCTATGTAAGAGATGTAATGTAGAAATTAATGCTGACTGGGCTCATATGTTTTATGACTGTATGAAGTTGAAAGAATACTGGAAGTCAATTAATGAATTTTTGCAGGCTCTTTTTACAGATAATTTCATTATTTCTAAGTCTCTTATATTATTCAACACACCTGTACCTCAATGTGTTAAAAGATTAAGCTTCCCTTGTTATGGTCTATCCTAGCAGTGGCTAGGAAAATAATAACTAGAAATTGGATTTCAGATACACCTCCTTCGTTCAATGAATTTAAAAATGTTATGAATATAATGTGTCATATGGAAATAAGCACAATTAGAATGAGAACAACTAGAAAAACATCACATTTTATTGTATGGGATAATTTACAAAATTTGTTAAAAAATTCTAATTTCAATAGCACAGTATTTTAGTTTAATTAATTGATCTGATTGTAGTGGATGTCTTTGTAAATACTTTAGTTGTTTTGTTGAATATTATAATAATACCTATTTTTAATTATTTGTATAAAATTGTTATGATATTTCTCTTATATGTTAAAACAATAAACTTGTTTTGGAAAAAAAAAAAAAAGAGTCTGTTCCATTGAGCCACCCGGGATACAGGTGCTAGGGACGCGGTCCCATCCAGCAAGAATGAAGGCGAGATTGACAACTTAACATTTAGAAGTTATGTACCTACCATAACGTTCCATGTTAGTTGTCTTCTCTCGCCTTCTTTCTTGCGTCCCTCCCTCCTACCCCCTGGCCTGGACGGATCTTGAAGAGTTCCTATCAGGTTGTTTTCATCCTGAGCCTTCATATGAGGACTCATTTTATGAACTTGTTTCCTAAATTATGTTAGGTTAGTCCTTAGCAGGGTAGGTTAGCTACCAAACGAGATCTGAGGTAGTTCCGCCTTGCATCATGGGATATAGGGTTGCCTCGAGCTGGTAAAAGGAGTTCTCAAGCTAAAGCAAGTGCCGAGTCGGAGCCGAGGATCGGCTCCGAACCCATCCAGCAAGAAAGAAGGCGAGAGAAGACAACTAACATGGAACGTTATGGTAGGTACATAACTTCTAATTCATTCCTTAAGTAACTTCAGTATATTTAATTACAGTGTATTGGAAATCCAACCCCTACATTTCTGTGCTTTTAGAAAAGGGTTCACGTTTGTTCCTACTAAAAATACTGATATTAGTGACATTATGACTGACCTTAACTCATTCCCTCCAGTACAGCTCTTTTGAGTGTGTACCTTTAATTCCCATGGGTGTGACCTGGGCCTTTAAAAATGAAGTTAACACCTTACAGTTCTAACAAATACTCATTGACAGAGGTCAGATATCAATACAATTGTGCTTGCCATCGTGTATGCTTTAAGATAAAATATTCTGATATCTTGTATGTAGCATGGTTTTGGAAATATTAATGCAAGTATGAACAAGGAATACTTGACGCCTACAGGCACAGTAGGAGGTAACTGCAGAAATGCCTGGAGGGGCACTCTGCTGTAATGAGTTAAGTTGTATACTTGTAAAGTAAACTTAGAAGCCATGTAACTAATGTAGTGCTAACTTTCCCCAGACTGTCCATTCCTCCTCCCTCCGCTCACCTTCCAACCCCCAACACTCAACTCTCACCCAAAGCCAATACCAACTTCTCCAGCTTTATTCTAACTCCAACCCCCACCTCTATCATAAAATACCTATTACTTAAACTAAGACCCTGCTCTAACGCCAGAGACAATCTACCTTCAAAATTGCTAAAAATAGCTGCAGACAGTATATCCTACCCCATAAGCATTCTTATTAACAGATCTATCCTTGAGTCCTACGTCCCCAGGCTGTGGAAAAAAGCTTTCATTCTACCATTCTATAAAGGTGGCAGCAACACTGACATCACTAAGTTCTGTCCCATTGCAATTCTTTCCCCTTTATCCAAAATACTACAAAAATGTGTTAACACCCAACTCATAATGTACATTTTAGATAACTATATTCTCTCTCCATCTCAACATGGTTTTAGTCCCGGCCATAGTACTATTACTCCCCTTATATCATTTATGGACACAGTAAACAAAGCTCGCTACAAAGGCCAACTGGCCTCATCCCTCTTTCTTGACCCATCCAAAGCCTTCAGTACCATTTCTCACCCATTACTCATTTCCCAGCTTTCTAATAATGGTCTCTCCCCCCACACTCTCTAAATTGGTTCCATGGTTATTTAAATGAAAGACAACAGGCCACAAGATGGCAAAACTGTGTCTCCACCTTTCTCAACACCTCCACCGGCGTCTCCCAAGGTTCCATACTCGGACCCATCCTCTTTAGTATTTTCATTAACAAATTCCAATCTTCACTACCACTAGGGTCAGTCATTCAGTATGCAGATGATTCCACTGTCATTTGTTCTGCCAACTCTCCTTCCGACTTACTTTAACTTAAAACCATCTTGCCCTGAATCCTAAAAAAATTTAAATCATACTTTTCGCACCTAAAAAAACAACCCTCCTAAACAAGTTAGATTTCACCATCTTTTCACTCAATAAATCTTTAATAGAGGTCATTAGTCATACAAAGCTCCTTGAAGTTATTATAGACAAACACATGAGTTTTGATATCCACATACAACACAACATCCGTAAAACACATTCCAAGCTTGGTACCTTGTATAGACACAACCGTTTTCTAAACCTATTAACTAGACATACCCTTGCCACAACATACCTACTACTTTCTCTCCGTTATGGCTCCCCCCTTCTTACTAACATTCATACCTCTTCTTAAAACAAACTTGAAACTTACTATAATCACCAAATTCGCAACCAACTCTAAATATTCTACACAGCATTGCATTGCACTCATATCTCTGAAATGGCTAGAGCTTCCTAATCACCTTTCCTATCTACAACTAAATACTGTTCACAAAATCCTTTTCAAGCCTCAAGACTGTCCTGCTCTTAGCTGTACCTTCAAATACTACTTTCCCAACAGGCCACTTAGATCAGGTGATCAGCAGCTATTGCATATTCACAAACCAGCACTCCCTCCAGGTCAGCTTCTCTATTCTTAATCTGTAGCCAAAATTTGGACTACTTTACCTCTTCCCATCAGATCAACTCAAAACTTTACTCATTTCAAGTCTTCCCTTCATACCCACCTCTCTTCTAGCTGGATATGCAGTTGTACCAAGCCCCCCTAGACTTCATGAAATCCCCTTCTCTCCAGTCATCTCTATTACTGGTAAAATAGTAGCTCTATTTTGGTAAGATAATATTTCTGAAATGACACCAGATATTACTGTTACTTTGTATACCCTTAAGGTCAGCAATGTCTGCTTTTCTCTATACATTACTGTGAACTACTCACATGTACGTTTTGTACATATTTTTCATTTCATGTTTTATTTTGTGCGAAGTTTTACCTCTGTAAGATTCTGTTTAATTTGTTTTGTAGAAACGAATATTGTATCATTGAACTGGTAAATCTTAAATGTAAAAGTTTATGCCTTGGAGCTTTTCTCCTTGGGCCTCCACTGAAAATGGGCTCTCTTAAGCCCAGTGGACTCTCCCGGTAAACAAAAAGCAAATAAATAAATGTATGGGGAGAGGAGGGATGAGTTTGAGAAAAGTGTTGTTCATAAGAAAAAATGTTTACAGTCCACACCTGCGCCCTGTGTTACAGAATTTTGATGTATTAGTAAAGAGCGAAAAACAGCAGTATATAAATACAACTAATTGTTATAAAAAGGAAAGTGTATAACTTAGGGAAAGATGAGCATATGGTATTAAGAGATTTAACTCGTAACCCCAACATTAGAATAATGAAACCTGATGAGGAGGAGGAATCATGGATGTTCATCGTGTTTCACTGTTGCAGTCATCACTGTAGGGTTCTTCCTGCCGGCAGGCAGCCCTCGGTCGGCCAGAATCCCAAAGTCTGGGTCTGGCGTCAGCTGTGTACTCATCCTCCCTGACGTCAGTGCGCCAGGGGTACATAGCTCCCAGCCGACGCCATGTTCTCCAGTCTTTCTTGCCGTGCGGTGGAAGCAGTTCGCAAGTGCCGGTCGGCTGACTCCTGTTACTTTTGGTACTTCAATCCGAAGACATTCTTCTTTTCAAAGCTAAGTACCCCATTGGGGAAACTTTTTTCTTGCTCCAGTCCGATGTCAGAAAAAGTTAATAATTGTATTTCATGTGGGAAGCAAATACCTCATAAGGATTTTAATTCTTACTGTATTCCTTGCCTAGGCCCTGACCACGACATAGCTAGTTGTCAGTTTTGTGCTAGATTTAATCAACGTACTATTAAACGGAGATACGATTTTGCCTTACAATTAAATCACCTCCCAAAGTAATGAAACATGTCGTCAGACACGCTTCCAACTACCGGAGTTCATAAAAGGAGCAAGGATAAAGATAGGCCTCCGAGGTCCAAATCAGACGACAGTTTACAATTAGAGCCAGCTGCCGGTTCGGCCATCGTCAGTGAGGCGCTTTCGCAGCCCCTGTCGTCGGCCATTTTAGAACCGCTTGCCGATACGGACTCCCACGAGGAGCCAACTAGGCCTTCGGATATACCAGATGCAGGACCTTCGGATAATGCTGCCTCGGATGGGTCCGGAGCCGCTGTGCAGGTACCGGCTTCTGAGGGGGTTTTCAGGCCTACGCAGCTTCAGGTAAAGGCAAAGACTCCTTCTAAAACAAAGACTCAAGCCCAGGCCTCCTCTGGTCTGGGACCTAAATCTCAAAAACAAATGCTTAAAATGGCTGAGGACTTGCTAACTATGATTAGGGGTTCCCATCCCCCTCCAGACAAAAGGCCAAGACAAGAATTGGATTATGAATCCTCTGATCAGGTATCTATCTCTTCAGTGTCTTCCTCTGAACAGGATTATACTTTCCCTCCTTATGAGGATTCTGATGCTGAAGAATCCATTCATTCAGCTTCTCCTCCTGAAGATTACTCTTTTGGGGAAACTTTACATGACATGAGGGAACATTTTCACTGGGAAGGGCAGGAGTACTCTGAATCTAAGAGAAGGCTTAGGGATTTCCTCCTTCTTCCCCAACACAGACCCTTGGCTATTCCTCCTATTTTGGATATTGTGGATGATATCTTTACTGAGTCTAATTAAACCCCTGACTCCTTTCCTCTGGCCCCTGCTAAGCCTGATAAATATTACAGAGTCCCTGACTCTCACCAGTTTCTATTTAAAAATCCTACTGCTGATCCAGAAACCATTTCTCAGGGTCCTAATGGTGTTAAGGCCGCCACTGCTGCTAACCCTATTCCATCAGATAAGGATTCTAGAGCTTTGGAGAGATGGGGCAAAAAAGTGTACACTTATGCTACTTTATCTATTAGGGCTTTGAATCGTCAATTTCATATGTTGAAATGTCAGCAATACCTTTTGTCTGTTATGAAACAAAAAATGTGTACCATTTCTGCATTGGCAGACAATAAGGAATTACAAGATTTGATGCATGCTACTGAGCAGGTGGGGAAACATACCTTACACTGTGGTTTTGATGCTTTGGAGGCCTCTTGCAGGGCGGCAGCCACTGGCACGGTCATTAGAAGGCATGCTTGGTTAAAGGAACAAAATTTGCCTGATCAAGTAAAAGCAAAATTACTGGATGCTCCTGTTCAACATAATGTTTTGTTTGGGTCTAAGGCTAAAGAGGTTATAAAGAAAATGGAGGATAAGGCAAAATCCATGCAAACGGTTAGAGATTTCTGCCTCTTCTACCAAGGGTGTTATTAAAAATAAAACCGGACAAACCAAAGATGATCTTACTGGCCCCGAATTGGCCTCGACAATTTTGGTACTCAACACTGATAAATCTATCCCAGGAACCTCCTTGGATTCTACCTCAGATTCCAAATCTTTTGTCTCAACATCAGGGCCAGGTCCTGCACTCTCATATCAAAACTCTCAGCCTGGCAGCCTGGCGTATTCAGGGTCTATAATTAATCCTACCCTTACCAAACAGGTTATGGATGTCATCTTATAAGCCAGAAGGCCTAGCACTAGGAAATCTTATGCAGAAAAATGGAAGAGATTTGGCACCTGGATGCAGGCTCAGAAATCGGATCCTCACATACCAAATATTCCATTGATTTTACATTACCTAACAGATATGTTGCATAAGGGTTTATCTTTTTCTTCCATAAAAATACATGCCTCAGCTATCTCTGCACATTATAATACAGATCCTCCAATTTTTTCACATCCACGTCTGAAACAATATCTCAGAGGAGCAAAGAATTTAAGGCCCCCTAGGATTCCACCCATTCCTGCTTGGGACCTCAGTTATGTACTGGAAAAGCTTACTCTGCCACCTTTTGAGCATGCTGCCACATCCGATATGAAGTATTTATCATGGAAGACTGTTATCCTACTGGCTTTAACTTCAGCCAGGAGAGTCTCGGAGTTGCAAGCGCTCATGGCTGTGGAACCTTACATTATTTTTCATCAAGACGGGGTTTCTTTGAGGACTAACCCTACTTTCATGCTTCACGTGGTTTCTAAAGTGGCTTTAAACCAAACTATTCACCTGCCAACTTTTTTCCCTAATCCACAAAATAAGGGGGAGAGGATCTTGCATTCTTTGGACGTTCTCAGGCAGCTTCGCTTTTACCTGGACAGAACCAAGGATATCAGGAAAACAGAACAACTGTTTGTTTCTTATGCAGCAAATTCTCAAGGCAAAGTTTTATTTCAAAACAGACAATTTCTAAATGGATTGCTCATGGAATCAGATTTTGTTACTCTCATCATGGAAAGCAAATCCCTGGAAAAATTAGGACTCACTCTACCAGAGCTGCTGCTACTTCAGCTGCCTTTCTCAGGGGATTTCCTACCAAAGATATTTTGGAAGCTGCAACTTGGAGTTCAGTGCATACTTTCTCTAAGCACTATAATCTCCCTCTTTATTCTAAATCTAGGGCAGGCTTTGCTTCTGCAGTCTTGCAAGGCCTTCTAGCTGCCCCTTCTACTCTATAACCACCACCCTTTGTCTCAGCTTTGGGATTCAACCCTACAGTGAAACACGATGAACATAGTGCAGTTGTGTACACTTACCATAAATGTAGATGTTCGAGTGTCTTCACTGTTGCAGTCTGGGTTATCCACCCTCCTGTCCCCTCTTATACTTTTATTGGTGTGGTTCCCTGCTTCACCCTTCTTCTGAGGTGTATTTGCTACAGGGTATGGGGTTTGTTGTATGTTACATTTTTGTTTTACTTTTAGCCTTTATTTTTGGGCACCTGACATCTGGGGCAAGAAAAACTGGAGAACATGGCGTTGGCTGGGAGCTTTGCATCCCTGGCGCACTGACGTCAGGGAGGATGAATACACAGCAGATGCCGGAGCCAGACTTTGGGATTCTGGCCGACCGAGGGCTGCCTGCCGGCAGGAAGAACCCTACAGTGATGACTGCAACAGTGAAGACACTCGAACATCTACATTTATGTTAAGTGTACACAACTGTACTTTATGGACCGTTGGATGTATGTTGGAAAAATAATTGATTTACTAAATAGTAACAAGAGATGCACTCTGGTATCTAGAAATGAAATAAACGTTGCTTATAGAATAATAGATCTTGCCCTGGAGGACCAGTTTCTTCAAGGGGTGTTAGGAACTTGTTTTGAATTTTTAAAGGTAACGCAACTTTTAGTTCTGTCTATCTTTAGAATGCCCTCCTAGTCTTTAGACCTACAGTAGCAGCTGCAGATTCAAAAACCTTTCCGGTGGAGATCTATATAGACAGGAAACTAAAACCGTTCCTCAAATGACACCACCACATTCTGGTTGACTCTTGGGATTTTCTGACTAAAATCGCTGAAGAATTGTATTCTGAAATGAGTTTATTAATTACCATAGATATTAATGATTTATTCTCAGTTATCCCCCATGATTTAAGGATCAGGTGGTTTGATGATGATGTTACAGAATGTGATTTCATAGACGTAGTTGATTTAAGACTTATTGTGGAATGTATGGAAATAGTTCTTGCAAACAACTTTGTGTATCTTGGGGGAATTTTACAAATAAAAGGCTTAACAGTGGATGTTGTTTGTGCCACCTTGTTTACTAATATGGTGCTTTACCATCGGGAAAACAATATTTTCTTAAATCTAAATTTTCACAACATATATCACCTTCTGTTTGAGGTTTTGGATATTTTTTAAAGTGGGGTTCCTTTAAAGGGGAACGTGATGAATTTTTGGACCACATTAATTGGACTACACAGTTCTTAAAATTTACTTATAACTGCGATTTTGAGAAAATTAATTTTTCTGGATGTGACCATCACCAAAGATAAACAAAACTCTGTTTCTAGGATTTATAAAAATGACACTTTCTCCAACTCTTGCCTTCGTTATGGTAGTGAACACCCCCCCCCCCCCAAAGAAAAATATAATTGAAAGGCAGATGGTGAGAGCAGCACAAATAGCCTCTTGCTACAACAGTTTTGTGGATGAAATAAATTTGATAATTGTTTTTAAGGAAAGGGATTACCCTTAATACCATTAATAGTGTGGCAAGGAAAGTTTTACAAGGATGGGGTACAAATACAGACCTTTGTTACATGTTAAGGAGGTTGATTCTACAACTTTTAGGTCTGGTGGACTGAATGAAAATAATTGCAATAGGACTTTGTTTAAAATACAATCAAGACTCAAAGGAATTTCTAAAAATCAATAGGAAATACTGGGACTTTTTTTCAAAAATGCCCAACATTTTGGGAATTTTCTTAGTGCCTCCTACATGTTCTTCATCTCACATTGCTGCAGTCCTTACACTTGGGTAGTCCGCTGTCCTCGGTCGGCCCGAATATCAAAGTATAAGGCTGACGTCGGTCAAGGCGCATTTGACTGACATCAGGACGTCAGGGTACAAATGCGCATGACCGACGTCATATCCTCAGTCTTTTTTGCCGCATGGTCCGATGCAGAAGCAGCATTGCAAGTGCCGGTTGGCGTTCTGAGATTTTTCGATTTCGAAGTTTCAGACCGAGTTCAAAGTTGGCTAAGTACCCGTTGGGAATATTTTAGTTTTTCTTGCCTCAGTGATTTACCGGATGTCAGAAAAGTCAATAATTGCATTTCTTGTGGGAAACAGATACCATAGAGATTATCATACTTTGTGTATTCCTTGCTTAGGGCCTGAGCACGACGTTGTTGGCTGTCGCTCTTGTGCTAGATTCAATAAACGCACTATAAAGAGAAGGTTGGATTGTGCCAGGTTAGTCTTTGGGAAGCGGTGCAATTATAAAATGCCGTCGGATGCTCCGCCCGCTTCTTCGAAGAAGCGCAAGGACAAAGCAGTTAAGCCTAGGCTAGAAGAACCGTCTGTACCGGACGCCGGTTCTTTAGAGGTGTCGGTGGAGCCGGTGGCTCCACCGGAGGTTTCTTTGGGTTCCCACGGAGAGACTTTATTATTGCAAGATGTGGCCTCTCAGGAGGCAGGTCAGGCTGAAGGGGCTTCTCAGGTTACTATACTCCCCTCCCTTCCTAGGGTGGCTAGGCCCTCTCCTTCTGTTTCAAAGGCTTCTCCCAGAGGCAGGCCAGGTTCAGCTTCAGTTGGTGTCACCCCTAGTTCTTCTGGAACTGTGCCCAAGAAGCATATGCTTAAAATGGCAGAAGATTTGATTTCTTTGATTAGGGGTTCTTTGCCCCCTCCTGATAAGAGACCTAGGGTGGAGCCTGAGCCTGGAAGTTTTGAGCAGGCTTCGGATGTTTCAGAGTCTTCGGCTGAAGACTTGCAGGAGTATTCTCCTTATTCTGATTCTGATGTGGATGATTCTACTCCTTCTGCTTCTCCTCCTGAGGATTTTTCCTTTTCAGAAACTCTTCATTCTATGAGGGAGCATTTTAAGTGGGAAGGTCAGGACTTCTCTGATTCCAGGAAAAGGCTTAGAGAATTTTTGTTTCTACCCCAGCATAGGCCTTTGGCTATACCTCCTGTTTTAGATGTGGTGGAAGATGTTTTTGCAGAGGCTTCTCTTAATCCTGATTCTTTGCCTCCTGCTCCTGTTAAACCGGATAGATATTACAGGGTGCCTGAAGCTCATAAGTATCTTTTTAAGAGTCCTAGGGCAGACCCAGAAACTGTTAGTCAGGGGCTTAAAGGTGTTAAGGCTTCTGTTGTCAAGAATCCGGTTCCCTCAGACAAAGAGGCCAAGGCTTTGGATAGATGGGGAAAGAAAGTTTATACTTCTTCCACTCTAGCTATGAGGGCTTTGAATTGCCAGTTTCACATGTTAAAATACCAAAACTATCTCCTTTCACAATTGAAGTCTAAGGTTGATGCTCTGGCGGAAGGCATTGATTGTAAAGAGTTGCAAGATTTAGTACATGTTTCTGAACAGGTGGGTAAGCATTCTTTGCAATGTGGTTTTGATGCTGTACAGGCCTCGTCTAGGGTGGCTGCCACTGGGTCAGTTCTTCGCAGGCATGCCTGGCTGAGGGATCAGAATTTATCTGACCATGTTAAATCACGGATTTTAGATGCTCCTTTGCAATCTGATGTGTTGTTTGGTTCTCCTGTTGAGACAGTCTTAAAGAAAATGGAAGACAAGGCTAAGTCTATGCAGACTGTTAAAGATTTTTTGCAGGTTCAGCCTCCAAAGTTTAGTAGAAATTGGCCTACTAAGGGGTGGATGTATCCTTCTTATGATTCCCAGTCTAGGGGTAGATCTAGACGTGGCAGGGGCAGAGCTCAGGGCTCTTTCAGGCCTAGAACAGGGAGTTCTCCTGCACAGTCTTCAGGTGAGGGCAGGGGTCAGTCCTTTCGTAAACAGACCCAATGACCTACCTTTTCAGCTGCCAGAACCTTCTCGTCTGGCAGCACCTTTGGGAGGAAGGTTGGCACTTTTCAAAGAAAATTGGAGTTTAATTACCCAAGACAAATGGGTATTGGATATCATACACCACGGTTACAGGTTTTATTTCCATACCTTGCCTCCTTTCAAAGGCATGCCAGACGTTCCTCCTCAACAAAGGATAGAGGCTCACAAGCAAGTTTCTCTGTTACTCCAAATAGGTGCCATACAGCCGGTCCCTATGCCAGAAGTGGGCCTAGGATTTTATTCTCGCCTGTTCCTAGTACCAAAGAAGGGGAACATGTGGAGACCAATTTTGGATTTATCTACCCTCAACACTTATCTGGACATTCCCAAGTTCAAAATGTTGACGTTACAGCAGCTTTTACCTCTGCTGGGCAAAGATCATTGGATGGTAACTTTGGATCTCAAGGAGAGGCTTACCTTCATGTTCCTATCAGACTAAGTTGCAGGAAATATCTGCGTTTTCGAGCTGGGACTTCTCACTATCAGTTCTCTGCATTGCCCTTTGGCTTATTTACTGCGCCCAGAGTGTTCACGAAAGTTCTGGCTCCAATGATAGCTTTCTTCAGGCTAAAAGGAATACAGATCTATCCTTATTTGGACGACTGCCTGATTCTGGCTCAAGGAAGGGAAGAGCTTCTTCATCATTTGGAATATGTGATAGCAGTGCTAAGATGCCTGGGGTATTCTGTGAACGAAATAAAGTCCAGTCTAGTACCCTCTCAGGACATGTGCTTTCTGGGTGTGAGACTGAATACAGCATCCCAGATGGCCTTTTTAACCCCGGACAAACAAAAGAGTCTATCCCTTTACTTCCATCAACTATCTCATCAGTCCGGGCTGTCTGCAAGGACAGTCCTTCAAGCCTTAGGGTTCATGGCATCTTGTATTCTGGTGCTTCCCAATGCCAAACTGCATATGAGGAAGCTGCAATGGTATCTCAAAAATGTATGGACACAGCACTGCCAGGATCTGGACACTGTCATTCAAATAATACCTTGCATTCAAAAGGAATTTTTGTGGTGGGTTCAGGAATGTCACCTAAACAAGGGACTCTCTGTGACCCGGCCAGAGGTGAGTCAGATTTTAACGACAGATGCCTCAGACAAAGCTTGGGGAGCTCATCTAAATGGAAAGTGGATACAAGACAAGTGGCCTGCCAGACTACAACATCTACATATTGACCTGAAGGAGATGTTAGCAGTCCAGTTTGCATTAATAGCTTTCAAGGAGTTACTTCTTCCAGGGCAGGTGTTGATTCTAACAGACAACACAACTGTCATGTGGTACATCAACAAGCAAGGGGGAACGCATTCTTATCCTCTATGCAGGCAAGCAATGATTTTGTGGGAGACTGCTCTCAGTTTACAGCTCAATCTTCAGGCAAGGTTTCTGCCAGGAGCACAGAACTCCTTAGCAGATGTGTTGAGCAGACGAATTATGGATCCCCACGAGTGGAAATTGGATCCTCAAGTATTTCAGAAATTGACAGTGTCATGGGGAACTCCAGACATAGATCTGTTCGCTTCTCCACTAAACCATCAGCTGCCAAAGTTTTGCACAAAAAGGTTTCATCCCACAGCTTGGAGAGTGGATGCTCTTTCTTTCAATTGGAGCAATCTTCATGTGTATGCCTTTCCACCTCTGCCTCTCCTCCCAAAGGTACTTCTAAAGGTCAGACAGGACAAGCCAAGGATGATTTTAATAGCTCCAGATTGGCCTCGACAGCACTGGTACCCATTACTGAGAAGTCTAGTACGGAAGCCTCCATGGCCTTTGCCTTCGATTCCACACCTGTTGTCACAGGAGGACAGCCATTTGCTCAATGTCAAGCTTCACTTCACTCTCTGCACCTAACAGCCTGGCATATTCTGTTTTGAACCATAGTGGGCCTCCACTTCCTCAGCAAGTTTTGAATGTTATTTTGGAAGCTAGAAGGCCTAGTACAAGGAAAGTGTACGCAGATAAATGGAAGAGATTTTTATTTTGGAGTGCAGCAAAAGATTTTGATGTTTCTGAGCCTAATTTGAGTGTGGCTCTTCAATATCTTACTGAGTTACTGGACAAAGGTTTGTCTTTCTCTTCTATTAAGGTTCATGCTGCAGCAATTTCGGCTCACTATGATTGTGACCCACCATTGTTTTCTCATCCTTTGTTCAAGCAATTTCTTAGAGGGGCAAAGAATATAAGACCCCACCTAAAAGCTCCTACTCCTGCTTGGGATCTCAATTTTGTGTTGGAGAAACTCACTCTACAACCTTTTGAGCCTGCAGCTACTTCTGAGTTGAAATATTTATCATGGAAGACTGCTTTTTTGTTGGCCATTACCTCTGCAAGAAGGGTTTCTGAATTGCAGGCCCTTATGGCGGTTGAGCCTTTCTTGATTTTCCATAAGGATAGGGTATCTTTACGTACTAATCCTTCCTTTATGCCTAAAGTGGTTTCTAGTGTGGCTTTAAACCAAACTATTCATTTGCCTACTTTTATGCAAATCCCCAAAATAAGGGGGAAAAGATTTTGCACACTTTAGATGTACACAGGCAGTTGCGATATTATTTGGAAAGAACTAAAGGGTTCAGGCAGTCTCAGCAGTTGTTTGTTTCTTTTGCTTTGGGTTCTCAGGGCAAGCCTGTGTCAAAACAAACTATTTCTAAGTGGATTGGGTTTTGCATTGCTTTCTGTTATTCCCATCATGGCAAGGAGATTCCAGCTGGGATTAGGCCTCATTCCACTAGGGCTACTGCCACATCGACAGCCTTTTTGAGGGGAGTGGCAACCAAGGATATTTTGGAGGCAGCTACTTGGAGTTCAGTGCATACTTTCTCTAGGCATTATCACCTACCACTTTACTCTAAATCCAGGGCTGGTTTTGCCACTGCTGTTTTGCAGGGCATTTTGGCAGCTCCTGCTTCCTTGTAGTTTGGCCATCCTCCCTTACCTCTGCTTTGGGATTCTACCCAAGTGTAAGGACTGCAGCAATGTGAGATGAAGAACATAGTACAGTTTTGTACCTACCATAAATGTAGATGTTCGAAGATCCACATTGCTGCAGTCCAATTACCTCCCTCCTTCCCCTCTGTAGTTAGAGGTGGTTGTGTGGGTTGGGTTGTAAATATTGTGTATATTGTATATATTGTACATATAATTAGTGCAGGGGTGGTTGGTTGTTTGTTTGCTGTCTTTTGGTTTTGACCTTTATGTTTAGGGTCTTCTGACATCTGGGGGCAAGAAAAGACTGAGGATATGACGTCGGTCATGCGCATTTGTACCCTGACGTCCTGATGTCAGTCAAATGCGCCTTGACCGACGTCAGCCTTATACTTTGATATTCGGGCCGACCGAGGACAGCGGACTACCTAAGTGTAAGGACTGCAGCAATGTGGACCTTCGAACATCTACATTTATGGTAGGTACAAAACTGTACTTTTTATGTTTAGGAGGGGACCCAATTTGAAGGATGTCCCCGAGAGAGGGAATAAGGAAAACACTATGAATAGTAACAAGACCACTGGAACATACAAATGTGGTACTTGATAGCAGTGCGCATATATTGTACACCTGGAAAATTTACATATTCCTGGAATTGTGATGACTTTTCAAGTTAAAAATAACACTTTAGTGTTTCTCCAAAGGACTGGTGTACTTAGCATATTGCAAGATTTGTTTTGCTTGTTTTGTGGGAAAAATTGGGAGGTATTTGAGAAGTAGAGTTTATGAACACAACAGTGACTTTAAGAAAGGGGCATATACCAGTGCCTTAGCAAGAAACACTAAAGAGTGTAGGGGAAATAGTTTTCTGTTTTGGGTGATTGAGCAAGATGACCCTAGTCCTAGGGGATGACAATGGAAAACTTTTTTGCAGTAATATGAATTATGGTGGCAGCTAAAACTGCCAATGTTCCCCCCTGGATTGAATGACCAGTTGTGACTGCCCTCTTTTGAAATTAAGAGCAGCTAACCTTTAATGTCTTTGTTTTTGTGTGTATATTACTATATGTGATTTTGTTCTTTTTATGTCTCCATAGCTTCCACTATAAATGTACATTTTTTTAAACAAAGTACATTTTAAAAATTTCACGTTTTTAATACTTAGTTTATATATTTTTGCCATAAGTAAATGAACATAAAATGTATGTTTAATGCGTCTTATAGTGCCAAATGGTTTGCATTTGTTAGGTTAGGTTATTTTTTATGTTTAAGGTTGCTATGCGATATCTGACTAATAGGGACTTTTTTACTGTTTAAATTGATTGGTTAATTGTTTGATTAATGTAACCCACTTTTAAAAAGGGCTTGCAAGTGAATTACAATAATTATGATGAAGTCTCATTTTTAGAGATGAAAGTGCTTAACTATTTTTTCATATGTGAGTAAACGTTCAATTTTTTGTTACATTTACATTATTAGACTGAGATTTTTTTTTGGTTTATATCTATAATGTGTTGTGTTTGAGTATAAAATTTAGAGTCTAGACATATTTTATCGGTGTTTTTTTCCATTTTACCACTTCTTAAATATCTATGAAAGTTTCCTATTATGCTGAATATCTTTATATACATTTTCTTCAAAATGTTCCTGATCTTGCCTCACACTGTTTAATTTGTCTGTCCAGTTTATTTAAAATTGTAAAGTTTTAGTTCAACCTCATTTGCATTTGTTTTTTTTCTCTTTTTTGTTTATTTATTTTTTTTCTTTCATCATACTTGACTATCTTGTTCTTATGGAAATATATCCTTCTCATCTTGCGTGCCTAGATGATGTTGTTGTTCTTCTTTTGGCTTTTCCCGGTTAGGGGTCGCCACAGCGGAACTCCTATCTGCTAATGATTGGCAGTAGATTTTTTATGGTGCTGAGGTGCCAGCTCGACGCCCAACCTTCAACTAAGGCACGCCCATTCACGCATGTCTTTCGAATGCCACTCGACAGCGGGGAGGACATGCAGACTCCACACAGAAGGCGCTTCTCATGTTAAACATATTTTCATGTTTTTCATTGAAGCAAATTCCCTTTCAAAACTTGCCATATTCCTTCTCTAGTCTTTACACTGTAAGCATCACTCCAGTTAGTTTTACATAGTGACTGTCATGCATCCGTGTAGTCTGTTAATCTGTGCGTTGGTTTGTTTCAGTTTGGTACGATTATCAAGGAGTAATTTAACTTTTATAAACCCCATCATCACTGCACATCAAAGGTGGGAAAACTTGGCATGAATTAATAAGCATTTCCTTAGCAATTTAACCAGTGTTTTGTTTCCTGGCAGGTTTGTTTGCAGTCTGCAGCAGTTGCATTTCCTGTACATACATTGCAAATAATTTCCTTACTAATGTTGTAGAACATCTGTTATTCCAGCTTGTTTGTGGTAAATATCCCAGCTACTGTTTTTCCCTCTTGTCATGCAAAAAATGTAGGAATTTTTCTACGTCACCAGCACTTAACTAATACTGTGTAGACTACCAAAGTAATCTTTTACAATCTGCTACCTGTGTCCCTGCTCCCCCTGACATGATCTTTTGCACAGATATTAACCCCACCCCAGGTATCTTTTCCAGGAGCCTGCTGTCTCTCTCCTAAGATTCCCTATATCTAGTTAGGGTCTTGTTGAATGGTATTAATTTGTCTCTGGAATCTCCCTGAAGTACCCCCCCCCCCCGGCATTGTTTGCTGCTGATACTGACCTCTCTCTCTCTCTTCTCCCAGCTGTCCATTCCAGGCATAAAATCTTCAGATTTTTTTCCAGCTCCACTCCCTCTGCTTGATAGTTCACACCAGGCCTGATGTTCATCGTGCATACAGCTGCAGTCATAACAGATGGGTTTTGCTGCCGTCAGGCGGGTCCTCGGTCGGCCGAATTCCAAAGTCTAGGTCCGGCGTCAGTTGTCGTCGCTTCTTCCCTGACGTCAGTGTGACAGGGGTATAAAAGAACCAGCCAACACCGTTTTCTTCAGTCTTTCTTGCCGCGCGGTGCCCGAAGCAGAAGCAGTTCGCAAGTGCCGGTCGGCCAGCTCCTGAAATTAAAAAAATTTTGCAACCGAAGTCTTCTTGAAAGCTAAGTACCCCGTTGGGGAAACTTTTCTCTCCTCAGACCGTTGTCAGACAAAGTTAATAATTGTATTTCATGTGGGAAGCAAATACCGCATAAGGATTTTCATTCCCTCTGCATTCCTTGCTAGGCCCAGACCACGACGTCTCGGTCTGTCGTTTTTGTGCTACATTCAACAAACGCACCATTAAGCGTCTGGCGGAATTCGCCCAGCACTATTTTGGCAAAAAATGTAACTATATCATGTCGTCGGATACTCCGACTCCAGTTTTGTCTAAAAAACGCAAAGATAAGGACCGACACACGAGGTCCGCGGCCTCTACCGACACCACGCCAAAGTCGACTACAGGTGGTCCGGTTCTCAGCGAGGCGCCTACGCAGCCCCTGCTTACCGACGACACTTCATTGGCGGTGTCTTCTGTGCCCGAGGTCGCAGGCTCCTCGGCCCACACCCCGACTACAGATACCGAAGCCACTCTTGGTGGTGAAACTCAAAATCTAGACAGGTCTGCCTCCTCTCAAGGTGTCTTCAGACCTTCCTCTTCTTTTTCCATCAAGGCTTTCACTAAGTCTAAAGCAGCCATGCATTCTAAGAGACCAGCTACACAGGGCCCTTCTCCAGGCCCCATGCCTAAAAAACAGATGCTTAAAATGGCTGAGGATTTAATTACTCTCATCAGGGGTTCTCAAACCCCCCCGGACAAAAGGCCCAGAGTGGAGGAAGAATCCCCCTCCTCTGACCAGGCCTCCATTATTTCAGAGCACTTGGATGAACAGGAACATTCTTACTCCCCTTTTGAAGATTCTGATGCAGAGGAGTCCATTCCCTTCTGTCTCCCCCTAAGAGGATTACTCATTTGGGGAAACCTTGCATACTTTAAGGGAACACTTCCACTGGGAAGGCCAAGAGTATTCAGATTCCAAGAAAAGGCTTAGGGATTTTCTCTTGCTACCTCAGCACAGGCCTCTGGCTATACCTCCTGTCTTAGACATACTAGATGATGAGTATTCGGAGGCCTGCCTTAACCCGGATTCTTTACCTCCAGCCCCAGTCAAGCCTGACAGGTACTACCGGGTTCCTGACTCACACCAATTTCTATACAAAAGCCATGCAGCTGACCCAAAAACTATCTCACAGAGCCCCAAGGGAATTAAGGCCTCCACTGCTAAAAATCCATTACCTTCCGAGAGAGATTCCAGATCTTTAGACAGGTGGGGAAAAAAGGTATACACCTCGGCCACCTTAACCATGAGGGCATTAAACTGCCAGTTCCATATGTTAAAGTACCAACAGTTTCTGTTATCACAGTTGAGAAGCAAAATGTCACAACCTGAACAACCAGACTTGAAGGAGTTGCAGGATTTGATGCATAGTGCAGAACAAGTGGGTAAACATACCTTGCAATGTGGTTTTGATGCTCTAGAGGCCTCATGTAGAGCTGCTGTTACAGGATCAGTCATACGTAGACATGCCTGGCTCAAGGAGCAAACCTTACCAGATCATGTCAAAGCTAAATTACTAGATGCCGTCTACAAAAGGATGTATTATTTGGTGTTAAATCTGAGGAGGTATTAAAGAAAATGGAGGAAAAGGCTAAATCAATGCAAACAGTGAAAGGTTTTCTACAGGTACAACCTCCACGTTTCAGTAGAAATTGGCCTTCCAAAAATTGGTCCTTTCCAGCCACGGACAGACCCCAAAGAGGTAGATACAGGCGCCCGAGGGGCAGAGGGCAATCTCAAGGATCGTTTAGAGGCAGACAATGGCAAGCTCCTACACAAAGAGGTGGTGAGGATAGTTCGCAGCCATTCAGAAAGCAAGCCCAATGACTTTCCCCTTTGCATGCCAAGCAAGGCTCAAATGGCAGCACCCTTAGTCGGAAAACTGGCATTATTTTTGAAAAATTGGCAAATTGTCACAAAAGACAAATGGATCCTGGACATTATAAACACAGGCTACAGATTCCATTTTCACACCCTTCCAAAAATGAGAGTCATGCCAAACCTGCCACACAATCAAAGGGCAGAGGCACAAAGACAAATTTCAGATCTCATGGACATGAAAGCTATTCAAGAGGTACCTACTCAAGAACAAGGTCAAGGTTTTTATTCCAGACTATTCCTGGTACCAAGGAAGGGAAAAGATTGGAGACCTATTTTGGACCTATCCATCCTAAACACATTTTTACTCTTACCAAAATTCAAGATGCTCACATTACAGCAACTTCTTCCCATGCTGGGCAAGGAGTCTTGGCTGGTAACATTGGACCTCAAGGAGGCATACCTGCATGTCCCAATCAGACAAAATTGCAGAAGATACCTCAGATTTCTTGCAGGTTTAACCCATTATCAATTCTCTGCATTGCCCTTTGGCTTATCTACTGCGCCCAGAATATTCACGAAATGCCTGGCATCAGTAATTGCGTACTGCAGACTTCAAGGGATACAAATATACCCATATTTGGACGACTGCCTGATCCAAGCGGACAGCAAGCACATACTTCTGAAACATCTGGCTTTTGTAATAATGTTGTTGAATTCTCTGGGATACACAGTCAACAAAAAGAAATCAAGGCTAATACCCTCTCAGAAAATAATTTTCCTGGGTGCCAACTTGGACACAAACACCCAGATGGCCTACCTCACGCCAGAGAAACAGGGGCAACTAACTCAATACTTCAGAAAACTAGCAAATTTCACCAGGCTGACTGCAAGGAAAATCCTGCAGGCTCTGGGATTCATGGCATCTTGCATCCTACTAATCCCATGTGCAAAGCTGCATATGAGGAAACTTCAATGGTACCTGAAAAACCTATGGTCTCAACACAGCCACAGTTTGGAAGCAATAATACCACTAATTCCATGTCTTCAAAAGGAATTTCTGTGGTGGGCTCAAGCATGCCAAACAAACACAGGTCTCCCATTCTGCAAGCCTCAAGCAAATCAAGTCATCACAACAGACGCTCGGACTACGCCTGGGGGCGACATGACAGATCGGTGCATTCAGGGCAAATGGTCCCAAAAAGAAAAGCACCTTCACATCAATCAAAAGGAAATGCTAGCAGTAATAAATGCTATTATAGCTTTCAAAGACCTTCTGCATCCAGGTCAACTATTGATAAGGACAGACAACACCACAGTAATGTGGTACATAAACAAACTGGGAGGAACCCATTCATACCCCCTATGCAGGCTGACCATGTCACTTTGGAACATGGCTCTGGAATTACAAATCGAACTTCAAGCACAGTACTTGCCAGGCAAGGAAAACATGCTGGCAGACAACCTAAGCAGAAATATGATAGATCCACACGAATGGAAGTTGCATCCTCAAGTTTTTACAGAGATAATACAAGCATGGGGAAGGCCAGACATAGATCTCTTTGCCTCCCACAAAAATCACCAATTGACAAAATTCTGCTCAAGGACTTTTCATCCACAGGCCTGGAGAGTGGACGCTCTCTTTCAGTTGGACAACAATGACAGTTTATGCCTTTCCGCCTCTTCCTCTGCTGCCCAAAGTTCTATTAAAAACCAGAGCAGACAGACCAAAGATGATTCTCATTGCTCCAGACTGGCCAAGACAGCACTGGTACCCACTCCTGAGGAGCCTGACGCATTCCCCACCATGGACCCTACCTCTAATGCCTCTTCTTCTGACTCAGCACAGCTTCAAAACTCTTCACAGTCAGCTGAAAACACTCAATCTGGCCGCATGGAAGATTCCATAACATCACAACAAGGAGGTGCAGGATGTCATTTTGGAGGCCAGAAGGCCGTCTACTAGAAAAGCTTACTCCGCAAAATGGAAACGGTTTTGTGCCTGGAATGAGAAAAAGGGCCAGAATCCTGGAAAACTGAATTTACCTCAAATATTACAGTATCTAGCTGAGCTGCTAAGCAGTGGACTTTTATTTTCCTCCATCAAAATCCATGCCTCAGCCATATCTGCAGAATACAACACTGATCCACCTTTATTCTCTCACCCCCCTCTTAAGACAGTTCCTCAGAGGGGCTAAGAATGTAAAACCCCCAAGGAAACAACCAATACCTGCTTGGGACCTCAATTTCATTCTAGAAAAGCTGACCTTGCCTCCTTTTGAGCCAGCTGCCTCAAAAGATTTGCAATATTTGTCCTGGAAAACAGCTTTCCTTCTGGCTATCACCTCAGCTCGCAGGGTATCGGAACTACAAGCCCTCATGGCTGTGCAGCCTTTTATCATCTTCCATCAGGACAGAGTTTCCTTACGAACCAACCCATCCTTTATGCCAAAGGTGGTATCCAGGGTAGCTTTGAATCAGGCTATCCACTTACCTACCTTTTACCCTAATCCTCAAAACAAAGGGGAGAGACTACTACATTTCTTGGACATCCACAGACAGCTGCGTTATTATTTGGACAGAACAAAGCCTTTCAGAAAAACAGAACAGCTCTTTGTGTCCTATGCTATAGGAGCTCAAGGGAAGCCAATTTCCAAACAGACAATCTCAAAATGGATAGCCCACTGCATACGCTTTTGTTACTCTTTTCATGGTAAAACTGTACCTGCAGGCATCAGATCTCACTCCACAAGGGCCACAGCTACCTCTGCAGCTTTCCTCAGAGGAGTTCCTACCAAAGATATTTTGGAAGCAGCCACTTGGAGTTCTGCGCATACCTTCTCCAAGCACTACCACCTACCATTATTCTCCAAAACTCGAGCAGGCTTTGCCACTGCAGTCTTGCAGGGCATCCTGGCTGCTCCTAGTTCCACCTAGTGCCTACCACCCCTTTCTTAGCTTTGGGATTCTACCCATCTGTTATGACTGCAGCTGTATGCACGATGAACATAGTACAGTTTTGTACCTACCATAAATGTAGATGTTAGAGTGCTAATACAGCTGCAGTCCAGGTTTCCCTCCCTCCTTCCCCTCTTGGGACAGGCCTGTTGGCTAACACCTCCTCATACAACCTGATTGGGGTATTCATTTATGGTGTATTTGCTTGCAACTACTGTATTTTTATTATATTGCATTGCTTTATTACATAAATGTATGTATTGCCTTCCTCCTGGGGGCACCTGACATCTGGGGCAAGAAAAACTGAAGAAAATGGCGTTGGCTGGTTCTTTTATACCCCTGTCGCACTGACGTCAGGGAAGAAGCGACTACAACCGATGTCGGACCTAGACTTTGGAATTCGGCCGACCGAGGACCCGCCTGACGGCAAGAAAACCCATCTGTTATGACTGCAGCTGTATTAGCACTCGAACATCTACATTTATGGTAGGTACAAAACTGTACTTATTGGTCAAAGTGCAGTTTTCACGTTTGCACTGAACTTTAACTACCACCATTTAGCCTTTGTTCAGTCCTTTCAAATTCTCCTCCTCCTCTACTGTACCTATCCATGTCTTCAGCAAAGAGGCTGATCCTGTTCTCTTTCCCCCCAGAAATGTCTGAGGCAAATACTGAATTGTATCAGATGTATATAATGATTAAAATTCTGACTTTGTGTCTACCTCAGACAAAATCCTTTGGGATGTACTTGCTGAGACTATAATGGAGTTAATAGAATCCTTTTCATCTCAAGTTTTGCTTTCAGAGTCAATATGCTAGAGAGATTTTCTGCCTGTGAATGTAGTTTACCTTAAAGTAGTAGTTCTACAAAGCCCATTCACAACTATTATAGCTTCATAGTGTAAGGGATATGAATATGATCACTTCAGTGTACTGATTTGCAAGACCACTGCCATGTTTTTAGAATGGGTGGTGATTGGGGAAGGAAGTCTTGTATTGCAGAGGCAGTAATGCCTCAAAACTCATCCTAGGGCTGGACTAAACTGTATAAACCTGAATACCCTGGATATGACTTGGCCTTAGCCACCTGTTCATGGTGATGAACTTATAAGCAGACAGGTGGAGGGACAGATGACCTAAAGTTCTTCCAGAGAGGAACAGTAAGGCAGGGCACATAGCCTGTGGCTGCCTGATGACTGCAAAGGGACCCTTGCTTCAGGTTCAGTTTTTTATAAAAAAAAAAAATCACTAAGAACTGAGGTTTTTTTTACAGAGTGTTTTTTGCTTTGTGACAAGCCTGGATCTATCTACCCTTGGTTGTTGTAAAAGAGCTTTGAGGTAACTGATTAAACAAGTACAGCCCCTATGAGGTTTTTTCCCTCCTCTTCCAGACTTAAAAGATGTGCCTTGACCTCTGCCCCAAAGAAACACAGCTGTTGAAATTAATTCATAAAAGTTACCTTGTTGAACTCATTGAAGTCTGTCATTTGGTGCCACAAATGCCGACTAATATCAGTACCAGATCCAGTGGCTCTGGCTAATCACTGAACAGAATTGTAACCTTACCAGCATCATGATGATTGCCACTGTTAAGATGACGATTGATCAGGAGTGACTGTTTTCTTTACCAGGTCTGTCTTACAACTGCACTGTTGTCCAGTGCATTACATCTGAGATGCTTCTCTAGAAATCCACCATATGGCCAACTAATGAATATCTTTAAAGAGAACATGAAGAGTGAATTCTCTTTCCAATGTATGGACTACTGTTGATTATTTATGAGGTGGGTGAACTGCTAAGCTTGGGGGGAAGCCTTTCCTGAGAGCAACTGCTGAAACTACCTTGCATATTTTGGGAGGTTCCGATCAGCAAATCTACTTCCTGGGAGGTTTTCATAAGCTGTTATTGGGGGCCACCTTGAAAAGGTCCACCAGTGGAAGAACTACCCAGGAGGATTAATGGGCAGACAGACTTTCTGTGGCATTCTCTGCAGGGATTCTACTGGGTTTGTGGACTATTATGGTTTTCCTCCTTTATTTCCTTCCACGACTTCCCACAGTTTGGAAATATTCTTTTTGTGTAAAAGTCTGCATCCTCTGCTGTGTCATTATCAGCTGTGGGACATAATGCAAGTAAGTTGATGTTCTTCCTCTTGCAGGATGCCTTCCTCTGGGAGTCTTTGGGGAGGAAGAGTCCTAAGTAAAGGAATTGTGGTGGTTTGAGGTTGAACATGCTCATGGAGGTTATAGCAGCTATGTGGAATATCCTGATGATCCAGTTTCATCAACCTACGTCAGGTAAATTCAATGAAGTTATCAATGAATCTCGAGTCCTCCACCTTAGATCATTTGTACCTGAAAACTGACCTAGCATAGCTAAATCAAATTCAGTGCACTGCCACATTTAGATTTTAATCTCCAAGTGTTTTATAAAAAAAAAAAAGGTGTGGTATCTTGAGAAGGAGCTAAACAGGGAGGCACAGGATGAAGACTGATGCAGCATGGCTAATGTGTGACATAAGGATTTACTTGTTTACAAAACAGCTGTAGATACACCTGAATAGCCTTGAGGAAGATGCATAATCAAATATTACAGTGGAATTAAATATTGCACATGATAATTCAACCATTTCCAGTGAAGTACAGAAAAGTTAGACACTGCTTTAACAAAGATTCACAGATCATCTATTATGATGGGTATGGGAAAGAGAGTAAGTGGGGACTATGCAGTCCACAGCTGCCAGGTGATGCATCTGTATTCTGAATAGGATAGAACAGTCTTCAGTGCATGCATATCATCTTGGGAAGCTGTGAATAGACATGTTAGAGTTCCCACACCCCTTCACTACCTGTCCCTAAATTAAGCATGCAACAGGACTACAGTTTGTAATCCATATGGAGAAAGACAAAAATATTTAATTAAAATCTCCATTGTCCACAATGGCAGCATCTTCTTTCCCCTAATCCATATCATTTGCATATTTATTCTCTTCAGGAGTCAGCTACAGTAGACTCCCTCTTATCTGATCTCGCTGGGACTGGACCTTAGGCTGGATAAACAAATGGCTGGTTAATCAGAAAATGCACACAAATTAGCATTTGTAGGTTATAAATCAGCTAGAATAACAGGATTTGTGTTAGTATGCATTTTTCTACTGAATATGAAGCCTAAAACGCAAATGTCTGTCATCATTTAGTCCAGAGGAGGTGGAAGTGTTCTTCTCTGTTGTCTTTTGCTAGGGCTACAGCAGAAAGTTGATGGCTGGTTAAAGAAGAGGTCGGATAAGAGGGAGTCTACTGTATTCAGATGATCTGAAGTGGTTAACTAAGTTAGACTGTGACTGAACGTTTTTGCTCAATCTGTGGGTCACTGTGAGATTAGAATCAACTACCTTCCAAGTTGCAGTGAGCTCAGAGTAGATTTTAAAGGTAATGAGTTTATAATACTGTAGTGCTATGCATGGGGATGTTTTTCCCCACCCCAAACAATTTTAATTTCTTTTTAAATGACTGAATACCTCTTTAGGCAAGTCTTGTTCAAAAAGGTAACCTGTGTCTTATTCTTGCCTCTCGGGGCTTATACATTAAAGGACCAGGGATGTACGTCACAAATGCACATTGAAAAGAACCTCCTTTGTAAACTAGATGAAAGTCAGCAGCCCCCCCAACCACCTCAACGAAACATGCTGCATGTTACTGTTAGACTCCATTATTCACCAAAACTGTAGCGCTTATGTTTAGGTTCAGAGGTACTTAGTAGGCTGTTGAAGTGTGAGGATTTTTAGAAGACTAGCCCTTCGTTCCCATGATGTTTTTAGCCCTTGTAATTTCAGTAGGAATAACCCAGATCTAGGCAGAATGTTTACATGACACCCCTGTCCGTAAAGGACGAGGATGCTAAGCCAGAAGTGAATATGCAGTTTCCCATCCGTTTGACCATATTACTATGGAATAGTCCCTCTCACCACATAAAGCAGTACTTCCCCTTATTCTATTCAAAAGAAGTGGTGTTTTCTGTGATACATGTTTGCCCTCTAGCATGTTCTGTTTATGTTACAGAAGCGAGTGAGATCTCTTGATCTGGTGTTTATTCCATCACTGGACTTAAAGACATGCAGCAGATTAGAGAGGATAGAGTCCGAGGCTTTTTATAATAAAAAATGGGTTGCAGTAAGAGTTTCCACAACCTCATAATTAACAGATGTGGATCAGTGGCCAGTTCCTACCAAAAAATTGTCAATGTGCACCACAGCAAGACTACAATTGTGCTTTGTGTTGAAGTGAGTTGTAGGAAACAAGAAAGTAATCTCTACTGACAGCTAATAACAGGGGTTCTTGCCTGCCCTAACTATTACCTGCTGTATCTACATTCCTCTTTATTTGAGAATTTTATGGTCAGAATTCTGATGTCAACAGCAGACAGCAACTAGCCCTCTCTCCTACTTTAAATGCTACCTGTCCTTTCACCTCCCTCTTCATTCAAAATTTAACAGAAATGCAAAACAAGGGGCCACCTTGCTCCACAGTTTTCTCTCTGCTTTTCTTATGCTTTTCTGCATCTCCTAAAACTCATGCCTGGTCAGTTCCACTTGTGAACCTTGTAATGATTACAAACATAAAAATACAACACTCACCAACAGGGTCCAAAAGTTTACCACCTCCTACATTGTTTAACTCTGCATTTTTAGTATGCTATTGCGCCAATAATGAAGCCACATAATTTGGAAATAAGCTTCAAAAGCCTAGTGACTACCAGACAGTTTAAATTGGTGAAAAACCCACACAAACATCTTAATTTAAGGCACTCGCTTTTTTTGGTTAAATCTACTCATCCTCCTCTTTTTGAGGTGTTTTTTATGGGCTACTACCCATATTAGGAGGACACACATAAAATATGCAAGGCTGGTTTTATGTTTATGCTGCCAATTCATTAGACAGCTGTTCCACAACATGACAATTATCTTTTCTTACTCCCTTCTGACAAACAATTTTTATCCATTCCCTGGTGAAATATACAAGTCTTAGAGACTGCAAAAGACTGTACCGCTTAGTACAATAAAGCTACTGTGTCACTCGCCCGGTTTGTTCATTTTCTCTGACTTGTATATGCCATCTAGTTATCAGAGAAAGCATGGTTTAAAATGGTGTGAAGCCTATAGTGAACAGTTTTAAAATATCTGTTGAATCTGTAGAACTTAAATTTTGCTAATGGGTTTATAACCTAGCCTGCTGTGCATGATCATTCCTGTGAGTTGACATTTCTCTAACTAAAGACTGAAATGTAGCCAGTTCATTGCAAAGCTTTCAAGAGCCACATCAAACTGTAAACAAAGCAATACTTACTGTACTGTATGCAATGATTCTGTAGCTGGAGAAGTGTAGGTCCTTTAAGCAGCATTTCACACGGTAGACCACCTCATTTCTATTAGTATACTAAGCTCTCCAACAGTGTAAGTCAGTACTGTTACTGGCAGGCTGTTGAGCATTTACTGGTCCAGGAAAGATCCAAAAGCCTACAAGCTAAGCAACAGGTAGACTAACTTGGCTTAATGAGTAGCCGGAGGTAAGGGTCAATTGCTGTGGGTGCCTTTGAACTGCCTGGTCCTGATGTAAATTTACTCAAACAGCTTAAAATATGGATAATGCAAGTGTTTACTTAATGTGTGCATACTGTAGTTGACTAGTACTAGTGTGTACCGCCTGTGTAATGCTATGCTGTATGCTTTATCATATATTTTCTACTGCTTTCTGTAGACATTTGACCTGAGTCATATCTGCAAGTGGTCACACGTGGCCAATGCACTAACTCTGAAAGCAAACAAAGTAAAAAGTTATAATGCAGATGTTCTTCGTTTTTCACTGTTGCAGTCAATACATTTGGGTAATCTGCTGGCAGGTTGCCCTCAGTCGGCCTGAATAACAAAGTCTTGGGTCCTGCGTCGGTTGCGGTCTCCTCTTCCATGACGTCAGGTCGTCAGGGATATAAAACATGCAGCCGATGCCATTTTATCAAGTCTTTCTTGCCGTGCGGTGCCCGAAGCAGGAGCAGTTCGCAAATGCCAGTCGGCCGACTCCTGAAATTTTCACATTTGAGTTTCAGAACCAAAGTCTTCAACTAAAGCTAAGTACCCCGTTGGGGAAACTTTTTCTTGCTCCTTATCGATGTCAGTAAAAGTTAATTGCATTACTTGTGGGAAGCAAATACCTCATAAGGATTTTCATTTGTACTGTATACCTTGCCTAGGCTCAGATCATAATGTGCCTTGCTGTCGGTTTTGTGCTAGATTTAACCAACGCACTATTAAGCATCGGTATATTTTTTGCTTCTAAATATTTTGGATCAAGATTTAATTACCCTGAAGTGTCGTCAGTTAGCAATCCGACTACCGGAGTTCACAAAAAACGCAAAGAAAAAGACGGAGACAGACCGTCTATGTCCAAAACAGACGACAAAACTTCTCCTAAGCCAGTCGCTGGTTCGCCAGTACTCAGTGAGGCGCTTTCGCAGCCCCTGATACCCGCTACTTTTGAGTCGGAGGCCTCTACCAAAGCCCCTGCGGAGTCCGGTATGTTGCGAGATTCTCAGAGTATTGAACCCGCGGATGTCTCTCCCTCAGATGGGTCCGGAGCCGCTGAGCAGGCACTGGCTTCTGAGGGTGTTTTCAGGCCTCAACAATTTTATATAAAACCAATGCCATCTTAAAAAACAAGATCAAAAACATCTTGTATGTCTAAAAAACTGACGCATGAGCCAGGGCCCTATGCCTAAAAAACAGGTGATCAAAATGGCTGAGGACTTAATTACCTTGGTCAGGGTCCCCCCCCCCCCCCCCCCCTGCTAAGAGGCCTAGGCAAGGCACTGATTATGAATCTTCAGATCAGGTTTCCATTTCTTCTGATCAGGAATTTTCTATTCCACCCTATGAGGATTCTGATGCAGAAGAATCCATCCCATCTGCATCTCCTCCTGAGGATTATTCTTTTGGGGAAACCTTGCATACTTTAAGGGAACATTTTCACTGGGAGAGTCAGGATTTCTCTGAATCAGAACAGAGGCTTCGGGATTTCCTTCTTCCTCAGCATAGGCTTTTGGCAGTACCTCCTGTATTAGACATTGTTGATGCGTTTTCGGAATCAAGCATGGCTGTTGATTCCCTGCCTCCGGCTCCTAGTAAGCCAGACAGATATTATAGGGTTCCTGACTCCCACAAATTTCTATTCAAAAATCCTGCTGCACATCCTGAGACTATCTCACAGGGTCCCAAAGGTGTAAAGGCCTCTACAGCCTAAAATCCTACCCCCTCTGATAGAGATTCCAGGGCGCTGGATAGATGGGGAAAAAAGGTTTATACGTCTGCATCCTTGGCAATTAGGGCCTTAAACTGCCAGTTTCATATGCTTAAATATCAACAGCATGTTATGGGCTTATTGAAAAAGAAAATTGTTGATTTCTGATTGTGTGGAAAATAAAGAATTACAGGAATTATTGCATTCAGCAGAACAGGTTGGAAAGCATACTTTGCAATGTGGTTTTGATTCCTTGGAGGCCTCTTGCAGGGCCGCAGTTACTGGATCTGTGATTAGAAGGCATGCCTGGCTCAAGGAGCAAAATCTGCCATGATTATGTTAAAGCTAAATTGTTGGATGCCCCCTTGCGACATGATACTCTGTTTGGTAATAAGGCAGAAGAGGTTTTAAAGAAAATGGAAGACAAAGCTAAATCTATGCAAACTGTAAAAGATTTCTTACAAGTGCAGCCACCCAGGTTCAGTAGGCACTGGCCTACTAAAAATTGGTCCTTTCCTGTGTCCAACACAGCCACTCAATGCAAATCCAGGCGCTCAAAAGGCTCTAGATACCCATCACAGGGTTCTTACAGGTCAAAGCAATGGGGTGCCTCCACCTCCAAATCTGGAGGAAACAAAGCACAGCCCCTACAGTAAGCAGTCTCAGTGACTTCCCTCTACCTTCACCAAGCACTTATCTTTTGGCAGCACCCTTGGTGGGAAAATTAGCACTTCATGCTCAAAATTGGCAATTAATTACCCAGGACAAGTGGGCATTAAACATAGTATCCCAGGGGTACAGATTTCATTTCCATACTTTGCCAATTCCAAACGGTTGGCCAGATCTGCCACAAAATCAGTAGGCAGAGGCTCAGAAAAAAGTTATGTCCCTCATGGATATGGGGGCTATTCAACCCATACCAAAAAAGGAAAACTTTTCCTGGTACCCAGAAAAGACCATGCTTGGTGTTCAATACTGGACTTATCAATTTTGAACACGTTCCCAGACATTCCAAAATTCAAAATGCTGACTTTACAACAGCTACTGCCTATGCTGGGCAAGAACGCTTGGTTAGTGACTCTAGACTTAACAGAGACATACCTGCATATCCCAATAAGGGAATCATGCAGAAGATACCTCCGCTTCAAGGCAGGTTTTTTGCATTACCAATGCTCTGCACTGTCCTTTGTCTTATCTACTGCACCCAGGGTCTTTATCTTTACAAAGTGCCTGGCACCAGTAATTGCATTCTGCAGACAAAGAAACAAACAAATGTATCCTTATCTGGATGACTGTCTCATTCAAGCAGAGGACAAGGACACTCCTCTTCAACATCTGGCATTTGTAAAAAGGCTTCTAACATGCCTAGGGTACGCAATAAACGAAAAGAAATCCCAACTGGTACCCTCTCAAATAATTACATTCCTGGGTGCAAGCTTGAATACAACTGCCCAGATGGCTTACCTTACGCCAGACAAACAAAGGCAACTGACAACATACTTCAAACAAATGGCAACAAAAACCCAGTTATCTGCAAGACAAATTCTGCAGACTTTGAGGTTCATGGCATCCTGCATTCTACTAATTCCATATGCGAGACTGCATATGAGGAAACTTCATTGGTACCTAAAAAGCTTATGGAGTCAACATTGTCACAGTCTGGAAACAATGATTCCTCTCATTCCCTGCCTACAACAGGAGTTTCATTGGTGGGGAGAGACATGTCACCAAAACAAGGGACTGTCATTCACTCTACCCCCTGCCACCAAACACCTAGCCACAGATGCATCAGACTGTGCTTGGGGGGCCCACCTGGCGGGGAGATGCATTCAGGGCAAATGGTGCCCAAAACAAATGCATCTTCATATCAACCAGAAAGAGATGCTAGCTGTTCAGAATGCTCTGACAGCCTTCAAGGACTTACTCCATCCAGGACAACTACTGATAAAGACGGACAACACCATGGTTTTGTGGTACATGAACAAACAGGGGGGTACACATTCCTACCCTCTTTGCAGACTAGCCATGGCATTGTGGAACACAGCTTTGACTTACCAAATACATCTTCAAGCTCAATTCCTGCCAGGAAAACAAAATACTCTGGCAGACGACCTAAGCAGAAATCTTATGGACCCGCACGAGTGGAAACTGGATCCAAAAATCTTCAGCATGTTAACACAGAAATGGGGGAGCCCATACATAGATCTATTTGCCTCTCCCCAAAATTATCAGCTGGACAAATTCTGCACAACGACTTATCACAGACAAGCATGGAAAGTGGATGCCCTATCCTTCAGTTGGAAAAACCTATCAGTCTATGCCTTTCCCCCTCTGCCTCTTCTCTCCAAGGTCTTACTAAAAGTCAGACAGGAAAAACCAAAATTGATCCTAGTTGCTCTGGACTGGCCTCGCCAGCACTGGTACCCAATTCTAAGGAGTATGTCTCAACTCCCTCCTTGGTACTTGCCTCAAATACCTCATCTACTGTCTCAGCAGAACAATCAAATTCTGCACACTCACCTCCGAACTCTGAACCTTGCAGCATGGCTTATCATTTAATTATTCAAACAACACCTCTCAGTAAATCTGTGGTGGATGTCATTTTGGAAGCCAGAAGGCCTAGTACTAGAAAATCTTATGTTGATAAATGGAAGAGATTCTGTGCTTGGAACCAAGCACAAGGAACGGACACAGCAAAGCCCAATATCCCTCAGATTTTACAATATTTGACTAAGATGCTTGACAAGGGCCTATCTTTTTCTTCAATAAAAATCCATGCCTCTGCCATCTCGGCTCATTACAACACGGAGCCTCCCCTCTTTTATCATCCTCTGCTTAAACAGTATGTTAGAGGGGCCAAAAATTTAAGGCCTCCCAGAAGATTGCCAACTCCTGCATGGGACCTCAATATTGTGCTAGAAAAACTCACCCTGCCTCCTTTTGAACCAGCAGCTACTGCAGATATAAAATTTTTATCTTGGAAAACAGCTTTCCTGTTGGCAATCACTTCAAGAAGAGTTTCAGAACTACAGGCTCTCATGGCTGTGGAGCCTTTTATTACATTTTATCTGGACAGGGTGTCCCTCAGGACCAATCCTTCTTTTATGCCTAAGGTGGTATCCAGTGTGGCTGTTAACCAAACAATTCACCTGCCAACATTTTATCCAGATCCGCAGAACAAGGGGGAGCGGATTCTGCATTCATTGGACATACTCAGACAACTAAGATTCTACTTAAACAGGACCAAATCTTTAAGAAAGTCTGAGCAACTACTGGTGGCATTTGCTGCAGGATCAGAGGGGAAGGCTATATCAAAGCAGACTATTTCTAAGTGGATAAGCCACTGCATTCGTTTCTGCTACTTGCACCATGGTAAACCTGTGCCCAAGGGGATCAGGTCACATTCCACCAGGGCTGCCTCTACCTCGGCAGCTTTTCTCAGAGGAGTTCCAACCAAAGACATTCTAGAAGCTGCTAGCTGGAGCTCTGTTCATACCTTCACAACGCATTATCATTTGCCTCTCTTCTCCAAATCCAGGGCAGGCTTTGCCACTGCAGTTCTGCAGAGCCTTATAGCTGCTCCTAATGCTATTTAGTTCCATCCTCCCATCCATAGCTTTGGGATTCTACCCAAATGTAATGACTGCAGCAGTGAAACACGAAGAACGTAGTACAGTTGTGTACACTTACCATAAATGTAGATGTTTGAGTGTATTCACTGTTGCAGTCCAGATTACCCACCCGCCACCCCCTTTTCTATAACTTCTCTTTCATTCACTATATTCTAAAGCCTTTGTGGTGTATTTGCTTTTAGATGAAGGTAAAGTTTAATGTTAAGTTGTCAGTCTCGTCTTCATTCTTGCTGGATGGGTTCGGAGCAGATCCTCGGCTCCGACTCGGCCAATACTAAAGCTCGAGAGCTAATTCCACCGGCTCGAGGCTCCCCTATATCCCACAATGCTAGGCAGTAACTACTCGGATCTCGTTTGCCGCTATAGCTGACTAGGTGCTTTTCTACCGGCTTAGGCAGGTGAGTTAGAGTTTTTACCATATTAGGTATTTCTTAACCCCCTTTTTTGTTTCATACCATAACCTTTTTAGTTTAATTAAATATATAGATAAATCGACCCCTGTTTTTCAGGTCTATATTCCCTTCCTTTTCTTCCCTTATCTTGTAGGCCTTCGGCCCCTCCCTTCCCCCAGTCCTTTAGTGTGACTAAATTAGTTGTTTTTTTGTTAAGGGCTTGTGTGTGTGTGTGTGTGTGTGTGTGTGTGTGTGTGTGTGTGTGTGTGTGTGTGTGTGTGTGTGTGTGTGTGTGTGTGGCTTGTGTTAGCCTTAATAATTTAATAATCTCTTCAAAAGAGGGTGTGTCTGTAGTGTGTTTGTGTTGTTGTCAGGCACTCCTTTTACGATGTCAAAAGACTCTAAGGTCTCAGGCTTCAAGAAGTGTGACTCGTGCTGTCAGAAAATGTCTCTGACAGACGGTCACACCTTGTGTGTATTGCCTGGGACCTTTGCACCTGCAGGACTCTTGTGCTGTTTGTCATGGTTTTAGCCCTAGAGTCCTGCAGGAACGCAAGAATAAATTAATCTTGCAGGGCTTATTAAAGCCTGAAGGCCCCCCGACTCAGTCTGTGTCGGGGAAGCCTTCCAAAACTTCCAAACAGTCGGCTCCGGTTTCAGAGTCGACTGCTGGAAAGATTAAGTCGGCTTCGACATCGGCTCCAACCGGAGCCGATGTTTCCAAGCCTCATACTGTTACCTCGGCTCCGGCTGGAGCCGAGGCTGATAAAACTCCGTTGGCTCCGATACTCTTATCGGAGCCACAGTCTAGGAAGAGATCCAGATCCCCCTCTATCGGCTCCGTGCATTCAGCGCCAGGATCCCCTCTTCTTTCTGAACGGAGCCATAAAACTCATTCCTCATGGTCTTCCAGGTTATCTGACCACGATTTGCAAAGGGTAGTGAGTAGACTTCTCAAGTCCGAGGCACTGGCACAAATGCTGCATAGCCCGACTCACCAGTCAGTGGCTATTTCCATTCCCCAATACATTCCTCCTCAGACTCCTTTGAGTTCGGAGCCAGGGCTTGTCGGAGCCATGACTGTCGGTGCGTCGGATCCGATACCTTCCCTTTCGGCTCCGTCATCTGCTCTGATCTCCTCCTTGGAGGGATCTCGGCGCCGATCTTCCCTCCGCTCCGAGGGGGCGAGTGGCATCGGACCCTTGTCCGACCCCGCTCTCCCTCTCTGGGCTTCGGCGCTGGTGAGTTCGGCTCCGACATCGGCTTCGGAGCCGTCCCTGTCGGTGCCGGGGGAGGTTCTTGTCTCTTTGGAGCGGGGGCCTCTGGCCTTGCCTGACAGGGGTGCATTCAAGGTCATGCGGAGCGTGCTAGAACCAGGTTCTGCCCCACAGTCGGCTCCTTCAGCCCCCCCATCTACAGTGCCTGCGGTGATTTCTACTCACACCCTTGTCTTAGACCACAGAGAGCCAACTCCTCAAGTTTCCCCATTGGGAATTTCCTCCTCTTCCGAGGCCTCTCCTGACCCGGCAGGAGATCCCCCAAGGAAGAGGCAGTGCAAGAGGAAGCACATTGACTCCCCTGAGTCTATCACCTCTGACACTGACTTAGAGGAATCTGAAGGTTCCCCTCGATCCCCCTCTGAGGATGTCTCCTTTGCTGACATCCTTGAGATCCTGAAACAGAGGGGGAACTGGCCAGCCCTTAACCCTTCGGAGGATGAGTCAGTGTATCTTGAGGCATTTGGCTCTCGCCCTTCTACCTCCTGGGTGTCCCCTCCCTTTGACCCCCTTATGGAAGTGGTGGCAAGGAAGGCTTGGACGGCTCCTGATTCAGTGGAACCCACCCCGAGGAGACCATCTAAATTTATTACTGCCCCTAGAGATAAAGATTTTTTATCCAAAGGTGTCCCTGTTGATGCCATGGTGGTGGCTGCGGCCACTAAGAAGGAGTTAGCTGATCCTTTGGTTCCTGTCCATCCTCCTAATAATGAATCTAGGACCATGGACGGGTACGGCAAGCAGATGTTCTCATCAGCGACCTTTTCAATGCGTTCGCTGAATTACTTATGCCACTTCACTCGTCTCCAGAGAGATTTACTCAAGAATACGGGTGAACTGATAAAGGATCCTACAGCTGAGGGGTTCAAAGACACAATGAACTCCCAGTTGGCAACCCTAAATTCCATTGTTAACTGCTCCATGCGGCTGGTCTCATATGCTGCAGATGGGGCGAGTAGAGCCGCAGGCACAGGTATTGCCTTACGACGTCACGCCTGGATGCGGCTATGCAACTTTGCGGACCCTTTCAAGGCGTTCTTCACCAATTCTCCCTTTGATGGATCATCCTTGTTTGGTCCACAGGTGAAGGATACATTGACCAGGTGCGAGGTAGAAGGTAAGACTCTCTCTGCCGTAGGAGTCCATTTTTCTACCCCTTCTAGACCCTATCCCAAAGGTCAGAGGGGGTGAAAGATGTTGTTCCGCAAACAATCCCAGGGAGTCTCATCTGACGCACAAGGCCGATTCCCTCTAGAGGCAGAGGGGGGAATAATAATAGACGCCGCCCTAGAGGCAGAGGAGGTCCGCAAAACCAGGGTAGCAGAGAAATGTTTTCTGACAAACCCTTTCAGCATCCCTGAGGGGCTGCCCGGCTGTCCACCTTCGGAGGCAGTCGGGGGAAGGTTATCCCTGTACCCAAAAGCCTGGCTTTCCCTTACTCAAGACAAATGGGTACAGTCGATCATATCCGAGGGTTACAAAATTCCCTTTATTCACATCCCATCCCAACCCAAAAGATCCCTTCCAGACGTTCCACCCAGTCTAAGGGAACAAGCAGCATTAGAAATTTTAAAGCTGCTATCAAAAAGAGTTATCCAATCAGTCCCGGCAGACCAGCAAGGATCTACTCCAAATTCTTTTTGGTACCAAAAAAAACAGTGGACTGGAGACCCATACTGGATCTCAGCTACTTTAAACAAGTATGTCAGGAAAACAAAATTCCGGATGGTCACGCTACAGTCCATTCTACCCTTCTTGGGTCAGGACAATTGGATGTGCTCGATAGATCTTCAGGACGCGTACTACCACATCAAGATGAACAGACGCTCCAGGAGATATCTCCGCTTCAGGCTGGGAGCCAGTCACTACCAGTTCAGGGCCCTGCCCTTTGGTCTCACTACAGCCCCCCATGTGTTTACCAAATGCATGGCAGTGGTCGCGGCTCACTTGAGACGTCAAGGATTCCAGGTGTTTCCATATTTAGACGACTGGCTCCTTACCGCCACCACCAGACATCAGCTTCTTCTATCCAGGGACTTCACCATCCAATCTTGCCAAGCTCTAGGCATTTCGATAAATTTCGAAAAATCTGCCTTGTCGCCTTGTCAATCTATTACCTTTATAGGCGCCACCTTAGACACACTCAATCTTTCAGCCAGACTCACAGAGCAGAGAGTGTCAGACATTCAGAACCAAGTTTTCCTTCTCTTACAATGCAACAAAGTCAAAGCCAGACTAGTTTTGAAGGTGTTAGGACTCATGGCAGCAGCTATTCCCCTTCTCCCCGTAGCTCGCTTTCACATGAGGATCTTCCAAGGGATGCTGTTTACTCAATGGTCCTTTCAACAGCTCCCGATGTCCCATACCATATTGATAACTCAATCATGCAAGAATCAACTGTCTTGGTGGATCACATCACATCAACTTCTCCAAGGAAGACCCTTCACTCTTCCCCTCCCCAGTCGCCACGTTGACAACAGACGCCTCCCTGATCGGGTGGGGGGGCATTATCAGAGCAGGACAGTCCAAGGCACGTGGCAACCTTTCGAGTGCCACTTGCACATAAACGTCTTAGAGATGAGAGCAGTGCTTTTAGCGTTGCAAGCCCTTCACGACTCTCTTCCCACTGGGACTATTGCAATTCAAACGGACAACATGTCCGTAGTGTGGTACATCAACAAACAAGGCAGAACCAGATCATACCCTCTATGTCGAGAGGCACTCAGACTTTGGCAATGGGCGATCTCTTCTCAGCGTTTTCTGATAGCAACGCACATTCCCGGGAAATCCAACGTTATTGCAGACAAATTGAGCAGGGCAATTCTCATGCCCCACGAGTGGTCTCTAAAGAAATCAGTTCTAGAAGAAGTATTCCTAAGATGGGGCCAGCCTTGCTGTGATCTTTTTGCTACTCCCCAAAACAGCAAGTGTCACGACTTCTTCACTCTCTTCCCGTTACCAGGCCATCCCACCAGAGACGCTCTAGTCCACGATTGGCCCCGGGGACTTCTATATGCCTTTCCCCCCTTTCCACTAATATCTCAACTAATTCAGAAAGCCATCGCCTTGAGAATGACAATGATCCTCATTGCCCCTTACTGGCCTCGACAGATATGGTTTCCCTTTCTTCGTTACCTTTTGGAGCAGCCTTGGCATCTGGACCCAGTACCAGATCTGATAACCCACCAATCGGGTCAGCTGCACCAATCTCTGCCCTCTCTAAACCTCACAGCGTGGTTTCTCCGATTCCAACCTTAGCCAGGCTTCCCTCAGTATCTCGCTCGGTCCGAGATATCTTGATAGCCTCTCATAAATCTTCTACCCGGAAGATTTATAGTAGCAAATGGAAACGCTTCTCTTTTTGGGCAACATCAAAAAACATAGATCCCTTTACTGCACCTATCCAGTCTATTCTAGACTTTCTAGCAGAACACTTTCATTTAGGATCATCTGCATCTACCATTAGAGTTCAATTGGCTGCCATATCTAATTTTCATGTTGGTGTTTCAGAGTCTAGCATCATGGCTCACAAACTCTGTAAAGCCTTTTTAAGGGGCGTATTTCTTCTCAAACCTCCAATCAAAGATCCCCCGCCTCAATGGGATTTGAACTTGGTTGTGGCATCCTTAATCCTTCCCCCCTTCGAACCGGCGGCTTCATGTTCTTTGAAGTTGCTTTCTTGGAAGACACTTTTTCTGGTAGCTATAACTTCAGCGAGAAGGGTATCTGAACTCAATGCTCTGTGCAGTCGTCCTCCTTACTTAGTGTTTCACAAAGATAGGGTATCCCTCCGTACTAATCCATCCTTTTTGCCTAAAGTTTCCTCTCAAATAAACCTAAACCAAATTATTGATCTCCCCGTCTTTTTCCCTAACTATTCAAACAGGTCGGAACAAAAGCTACATTTTTTGGATGTTCATTGCCAACTTAGATATTACTTGGACAGGACTAAACAATTCAGGAAATCTAATCAATTGTTTCTGTCATATGCGGAAGGGAAATTGGGCCTTCCAGTTACTAAAGTATCCCTCTCTAGATGGCTCACCTCTACAATTACCTTCATCTATGAGATCAGACATCAAAAACTACCCTCAAGACCTAGAGCTCATTCAACTAGGGCATTAGCTACATCCGTAGCTTTTCAGGATAGGCTGCCAATAGATTCCATTTGTGCAGCAGCCACCTGGGCTTCTCCTCATACATTCATTTCACATTACAAATTGTACATGGTTTCCAGAAGCCGTGCCAATTTTGGTTCCACTGTTCTCAAGAGTCTGTTCCGATAGGCCACCCGGGATAAGGTGCTAGGGACGCCGTCCCATCCAGCAAGAATGAAGGCGAGATTGACAACTTAACATTAAGAAGTTATGTACCTACCATAACGTTCCATGTTAGTTGTCTTCTCGCCTTCTTTCTTGCGTCCCACCCTCCTTCCCCCAAGCCTGGACAGACCGACAGGAATTCAGTTTGTGTTCTTCCTCTGGAAGTCGTCATTCCCACACGTTCTTCCACCTCTTTTATCCTTTCTGAGGTCTGCGATACCTTTTATGCAGATTGTTTTGAGGTGGGTTTCCCTACTCCATTCTATGGAGACTAGGGTTGCTTGGTATAGCTATCAAACAAGATCTGAGTAGTTACCGCCTAGCATTGTGGGATATAGGGGAGCCTCGAGTCGGTGGAATTAGCTCTCGAGCTTTAGTATTGTTTAGTCGGAGCCGAGGATCGGCTCCGAACCCATCCAGCAAGAAAGAAGGCGGGAAGAAGACAACTAACATGGAACGTTATGGTAGGTACATAACTTCTTATTTTGCTATAAGTGCATTTACATATATTTCTATTTGTTTATATATTTATATATATATATATATGTATAGTTTTGTTGATGTATATATATATATATTTTTTTTTTCTCCCCATTTGGGGGGCACCTGACATCTGGGGCAAGAAAAACTGAATAAAATGGCATCGGCTGCATGTTTTATACCCCTGACGACCTGACGTCATGGAAGAGGAGACAGCAACCGACGCAGGACCCAAGACTTTGTTATTCAGCCCGACTGAGGGCAACCTGCCAGCAGATTGCCCAAATGTAATGACTGCAACAGTAAATACACTCGAACATCTACATTTATGGTAAGTGTACACAACTGTACTGTAAAACTGAATAAAATGGCGTCGGCTGCATGTTTTATACCCCTGACGACCTGACATCATGGAAGAGGAGACAGCAACCGACGCAGGACCCAAGACTTTGTTATTCAGGCTGACTGAGGGCAACCTGCCAGCAGATTGCCCAAATGTAATGACTGCAACAGTGAATACACTCGAACACCTACATTTATGGTAAGTGTACACAACTGTACTGTTTCAGTACAGACTCCCAAGTCAGATACTATTTCTAATGGTTTCATGAACTGGCTGCTATCCAAAAGCAAAATAAAGCAGAATCACACAAAGGAAAAGCTGTGCAGTTAACATGTATAAGCAAGTGTAATACTAAATAAAAAAAAATTAAATGTAATGTTTGCATCCCAACTTCCAGGGATGCAGTATATTATTTAAACAGGCTTTTGGCCATTTACTTTAAAAGTAGAAGTATTTACTTGTGTAACTAAATGCAGTGACTAGGCCTTATTGACAACCACTTCAGTAATATTTCCCAGACCTTGAAGCAGGGAGAGAGCATGCTTCTACTTGCAGTTCCCAGTATCTGAGAACAGCTGTCTTCCTTCAACTTTAGACTGTGAAGACTGTTTTGACGACATTACTTAGAGGCAAGCTGCCAATGGATCATTTGAAGTTTAAAATCATTAAACCACAATAGTCTATTGATGTGATGTAAGAAAACACAGGTACACTGTAATTTCTGTCAACAGAAAAGAGCATGGTGAAATCTGGGTATCTACCCTATTTTCAGACAAACATCCTGCAGTGCAAAAATAAAAATATGGCTATGTCAAGAAAATTACTTTGTAGTAATGTCAAAAAGTACAGTTTATCTTACAGAAAATTAAGGAAAACCCTTTCATCATGTCACAGCACTGAAACTGTAACCATCATGCATTGCACTCCATACAGGAGGAAAGAATGAGTAAGAAGTGGATCTTCAGTATAAACACCCCAACATATGCAACGTAATTAAAAACAAAATGCACCCTCCCCAGAATGAGTGTTGTAAATTGCTAAATTGCTACAGGTACACTAGTGACAGCAGAATGTCATTTCAACAATGTAGTGTCTGTGTCATGACACTGGGTGTGTGCATGCACAGGCATCTCTGCTGACTTGAATCCTCACAAACATGCACAAATTGGAAGAAGTTCATATTAAATAATGGCACATTTTTTGAAAAGCTAAACAGCTTCTTTCTAAGTAACTCCAAAGTATAATAACACATGATCCATTGTTGTCTGTTTTCGTCCGATTCAACACGGTTGCCGTTTCTGACCGGATCCGATCATGGTACAGACTCCTCTACCCATTAACTCCCTATATTCCACACTGATACCTTAGATTGTATTTGACACCGAAGATTTGGGACTTCTTCTTGGGAGCTTATCTTTTGACAGTTATCCTGTTTTCCCCAGCCTTTTCCTTCTGTATAGAGTTGTTTTTTTTTTTTTTTTAAACTTAGTGCGTGTTTTTTGCCATAGTGTAGCTTTGCACTTGTCGGAAGTTTGAATTCTTTGCATAGTGTTTTGTTATGTTGGACTCTCAAGGTTTCAAAAAGTGTACTCAGTGCAGGCACATGTTGCCCCCTCAAGACCCCCATTTACTCTGTCTACTGTTAGCTTCAGATTGCCAGTGTTGTACTTCTTTCAGCTCTAGGGCTCTTCAGACAAGAAGAGAGAAGTTGATAGTCAAATGTCTTCTTCCCCCACAGACAGGGCCTCAACTTCTGTAGGATCCTCTTCTGGCAACATTTTGGCTTCCAAGTCTCTGCTCAAAACTGGGGAAAAATGAAAAATATAAAAAATTAATTTGATACGAGTGGCAAATTGTGACCTGAAGTATCCAGGAAACTTTCACTGGTTCCAGCTGTACTGGTCTGAACAGATCCATAATCAGTTTATAGGTCGTAACAGACAACTTCTTGGCTCCAATCCTCATTCCTCAGCCCGGATTCTCTGGAACTGGTGATGCCAAGACTCTTTTCCCCAGTCTTCAATAAAGAAAATACTCTTATGTAGGCCATTCTCTGTGGCATTGTCCTCTTGGTCATCCTGAAGTCTCACTGAACAAGATATCAACAGGATGATGAGGAAGCTTCTCAGTTTACAAACCATCTAGGGGTTCTCTTTGTACTGTTCGCTGGGATTGTACTGTGTATTGGTCGAATATATTCTCCTGTTTTTCTAGCAATGGTCCTACCAGCCCTTGGAACCAGTTTCCCTGGCTCTGTCCCACACTGAGGCATATTTGTTGTCAGTCTTAGTTTGATCCCTACAGCATCTCTGTCTCTCTCAACACTGATCATTTGGATCAGGGAGAGACTTG
The DNA here is from genome assembly GCF_019279795.1 of Protopterus annectens. Taxonomy (NCBI): domain Eukaryota; kingdom Metazoa; phylum Chordata; order Ceratodontiformes; family Protopteridae; genus Protopterus; species Protopterus annectens. The sequence continues at coordinate 1,383,256,438 of NC_056741.1, forward strand.
AAGCTGAAGCATCTATGCTGGAGCTTGAGTGGATGGGCCGACACTGATCTTTACAGAGACTTCTCTTCCTCTTGGGGCCTCGGCATTTGACTGCTTGGATCCGAGGTCAGTTTCTGAGTCTAGGAACATTGGTACCAGGAGATTTCCTCCTAAGGACAGAAGTTGATCCTTGGAGCCAATTGCAGCTTTGTCCTTCGAGGCTTTTCATACCATCCTAGCTATGCCTAAGGAGAAGGCCCTTTCCTCCAAGTATGTTCTTCCCTAACTCCAGCAGGGTTCTGGGTCTTTCCATCTTCTTGTCAGACAGGGACATCCAGAACCCTGATCTTTTGAGATCCCGTGCTATACATCCAGCTCCCAGTCTGATTCTGAACCTACGGATCTCTCCAACAGAAGCAGTTCACAAGAAACAGATATGCAAACGGAAGCACATAAACACCTCTCCAGTCTCCTTCATGGAAGACGCTGATTTGGATGAAGGTGAATGGTCACCCTGCTCCGCCTACAAAGATATCACCTTTGGTGACATCCTTGAGTTGAAGTAGAGAGGGGGATGGTCCACCCAAAATCCCTCACTCAATGAATTGGTGTTATTGGAAGCTTTTGGTTCTGGCTCAGCATCATCCTGGATGGTACCATGCTTTGACCCCCCCCCCCCCTCCATCAATCTCATGGCTCAGCGGGCATGTAAGAATCCTGACATAGTGCAGTCCATCTCTAAGAAAGTGGATAGAATTTTGGCAGCTCTGAATGACAGAAAACATTGGCCCAAAGGTCCTCCAGTAGATGGTATAGTGGTGGTAGCAACAGTCATGAAGAAGGAACTATCTGAAGAAAGTTCTTCTGTACATCCCCCAACAGGGGAGTCCAGGGAGATGGACAAGTTTGGGAAATAGACTTGTGCCTCAGTGACCTTTGCTCTCAGATCGCTGAATTATGTGGCTTATGTCACCAAGTTCCCGAGAGAATTGACCAAGGAATTTTGCAAATACTTTTCAGGTGTCTTGCCAGTGGATGTTTAGAAGATATTGGACTCCCAGTTTTTTCCCTGAAATCAGCTTGCAATGTAGCCATGCGACTGCTTTCTAATGCAGCTAAGGCAGCAGGCACAGTATCACCATACACCATCATACCTGAATGTCCTTTGTGACTTTGTAGAAAGCTTTAAAACATCCTTTGCAAATGTTCCCTATGATGGGTCGACACTTTTAAGACCCAAAGTTAGACACTCTTACCAGGGCCCAACAAGATGGCAAGACACTCTGCAGTGGGAATCAGGTTTTCCACTCCACAGAGATCTCTCTCCAAGAATTAAAGGATGGGGAAAAAGACGTGGTTCTGAAAATCGCAGATTTCTTTAGGTCTAATAGCATCCATGATTCTGATGGTCCCACTAGCCAGGTACCATATGAGGGTGCTTCAGTGGACCCTACCAGCACAGTATTGTTAGAACATTCACCCATTACATGCAAAAACGTGGCTTACTCAGATCTGCAGATATTACATTGCCTAGTGGATTATGTCCTCTTAAATAACTGAAGGCTGCCTGTTCCATATGGATCTGCTGGTGGTGGTAGTAACCACAGACACCTCCCTTCTAGGGTGGGGGATGCATTTCGAAGGGAGGATGGTTCAGGGTGCATGGGCACCTATAGAGACCAATCATCACACGAGTACCTTGGAGATGAGTGGTCCTCCTAGCATTGTAGATATTCCGGGATAACTTTCCCAAGGGTGTGATTTCCAAACAGACAGTATGACAGTGGTATGGTACATCAGCAAACAAGGGAGGCCATGAGAGTATGACAGTGGGCAATGTCTTCTCACTGCTTTCTAATAGCAATGCGCATCGTGGGGGACGTACACTGTTTCAGCAGACAGATTAAGTAGGGTTCTTTTTGACTCTTCACAAGTGGTTCCTCAAACCACCCATGGCAATTCTGATTTTTCATCGTTGGACCAGCCTTGCTGCAACCTCTTTGCTGCTTTTGTGGTTGAGGTATGAGGCAGTTACTTTGCCCTGATCCCACCACATAGTCTGTCACCGAGGGATGCTGTTGTCCACACTTGGCCCCTGGGCATCCTATATGCCTTTCCTCCCTTGCCTGTAATAAACCAGTCCATACAGAAAAACATATCGTGGAAAGCCAGGGTGACCCTCATTGCTCCTTTCTACCCCTAACAGACATGGTTCCCCTTCCTATGGCCTCTTGTAGTGCATTCTCCTTGGATGTTGGATCCATATCTTCTGACTCACCTGTCCAGATTGCCTCCTTCGGACCAGAAATCTGTGAAATTAGCCACATGGTTCCTCCAGTTTTGACCATTAATAGTCACCGGGCTCCCAACTACTGTTGTCAGGACCATATCAGCTTCTCAGAAGCCAGCCACTAAAAAAAGGTATACAATGGAAAAAGTTCTCTGTTTGAGCAGTCTCCAGAGGATTGGACCGCTTTTCAGTACCCATTCCATCCATATTAGAATTTTTATCTGAACTTTTTGACAACGGTTTTAGTTATTCTACTGTCAAAGTTGAAGTGATAGCTATCCCAAACTTCCACATTGGCTATAATGATTCCCCCTTTGATTCCCCAAAGATTTCTAAAGCCTTTTTGAGAGGGGCCTTTCTCTTAAAACCTCCCATCAGGGACCTAGTTACTCCATGGGACATTTCCATTATGCTTCACCCTCTAACCCCCTCCTTGAGCCTGTGGCCACAGTAGTTCTAAAATTCCTGACCTGGAAAACAATTTTTTTGGTGGCGGTTACATCACCCAGACTAATTTTGGAATTTCAGGCACTTTCATGCAAGCCTCCCTGTCTGTTTTTTTTTTTTCATAACAGCAGTGTTTCCCTGAGAAATTATGTATCCTTTCTCCCTAATGTGGCATTTGAAGCAAACTTAAATCTGTCAGTAAGTTTACTACTCTCTTTTTCCACAGATACTCAGGGTGAATATGTTTTAAATATGTTTGATGTTCATTGTCAGCTCAGATTTTTTCTTAGTAGAACTAAACACTTTAGGAAATATTTCAGTTGTTTGATGCTTTTCATAGAAACAAATGTTAAAACTGTTGCTTAAGATTCCTTCCATGGTTGTCAGACTGCATTTCCTTTCTCTATAATTTATTTACTGACATTTGATTAATGGGAAAGTCCGACTTACTTAGGAACCCATTGTTAGCAGAGAACCAGGTAGAAAAGCTGCAAAGTAGTACAAACCATTTTAAGAACAATAATTTTACAGCCATTACAAGTAATACAACAAACAACTACAGTTGAATTATACCGAATTAGACATAATATGAAAACATTGGTTAGGAAGAGATGCAAGTTCTACATCACTGATTTAATAGGTAGAGAAATGATGGCCAGTTTATAGAGAAAATAGAGGTAAGTAAGAATAACACAAACAGGAATTGCAATACAAAGTGAGAGAAAAGCAGGCTTTTGATATATTTAGAGAGAAACTTGATAGAAGTAAAGAAGTGAGTGAAGAATGGAGACTGAGATGTAAGGTATGAGTAGGTATATGTTTACATGTATAGATACAGTTTATCCTGGTGTTGAGCAAGAACAGTTGGCTTTTAGCTGAGAATTCTTTCAGAATGGTTTTGATGGGAGGGAGGGTACTGACCTGATGGATATAGATAAGGAATTCAAGGCCTTAGCAACATGGTACAAGTGCAGACGATGCATAGAAGATTTGATTGGTTTGTGGACAGCCAGGAGTTTTTGGTCATTGGATCATAATGATGAACTGGGAACATAGTTGTGTAGAATGTTGTGTAGTTCTGGACAAGCAGATGAATTCTGGATAATTTTATAGGTGGTAAGAAGCTGTTTGGTTGTTGATGGTAATTCTGATTAATTTAGGATTTTTAGTGCTATACATTGGTGGTTTCTGCAAATTTAGCAACTTTATTATAGTATTGTTCAACTTTTGATTTTTCTGATGCCTGAAGGTTGATACTTATGGGAACACCATAAAAAAGAGTCAGAGGGAGATGAGTAGTGACAAGTCTAGCATTAGTTGGATTGTTGAGAATGTTTTTGGTTCTATAAAGCATCCCTAGGTTTCGATTAGTTTTTGTTGTGCAATTTTATGTATTCAGGTCAAATTTCAGATTATCATCCCTAATAATTTGCTGTGAGATGTGACTTCAGTGGTTTTATTATCAAGAGAGAAGACTTTAAATTTTGTTTTTACAATTGAGCATAAATTTTAAGTTACAAAGCCGTGTTTCACTCGCTATTAAAGCTTCCAGAGTATGTTTTTGGAGGTGTGCCTTGTTGGAAGTGCACATGAATGTGGAGTCATCTGTGTACTATATTAAGGGGGGCCTGTTGTGTGGATATGTGGAGGGTGTTGGTGTGAATGGGAAGGAGGGAGGGGACCAAGGATAGGGCCTTGTGGTACACCAGTGGTGATTGGGAGGTATGGAGAGAGGGTGGAGTTGACATTTACTGACTGATAACCTATTGGATAGTTATTTCTTTGAACTGCAGAAGTGTGAACTGACAGAGACCTAATGAGGGCATTTGAAGTAGAAGTTTGTTGTGGCAAACTGTGTTGAAGGCTTGAGACAAGTCTAGAAATAAGGAGGACACTAGTTTTACATTATCTCTAGCTTTATTAACAGCATCTATATTGGTTAGAAGTGTAGTGTCAGTACTTTGGGAAGGACAGAAGCAATGTTTCTACCGTTTGAGTTCTTCCTGCAGGCGATAGTTTTTGAATGCATTTTGGAGAAGGGCTGGTAAGATTGCTATAGACCTAAAGTTAGTATCTGTTGAACTTCCTTCTTTGTGCAGAGGGATAATGTGCAACTTTAATAAAAAAATGATTTGGCTTTACAATCTAAACCTAAGGCTTATTTCCACTAGGGCAATATCTACCTCTGTAGCTTTTTCTAGAAGACTTCCCAGTGATGAAATTTATGCTGAAGTGACTTGATCCATAGTCCACAATTTTGTTTCTCATAATAAACTGATTATACAGTCTAGATCACATTCTTCTTTTAGCTCCATCATCCTCAGGAATGTCCATCCCTGATACCATTCAGTGTGACAGCTTTGGAATCGGTCCCGTGTGTTGAATCAGACGAAATTTGATAACATTGGTACAAAAATTATGTACTTGCCATAACAGTAGATCCGTATTTGATTTTCATCTGGTTCAACATCCCTCCTTCCTTTCCCTTTCCTAAATTGACATCTAAGACTTTGTGATGACCAGGAGGCTTTATGCTCAATTCCCTGTCTGTGAACAGTCTTGTATGGACTGTTGCCTTTTCTTTCCTTTCCTGTTTGATTTTAGTTGCAATTTTTTCTTTTTCATATGTGCACAGTATTAGATCATTTTATTTTGGATGAGAGCAAACTCAGTCTGAGGTATTAGGGTGGAGTACAGGGAATTATGAGTAGGGGAGGACTCTGAGCCCTGGAATCAAAAGAAACATCAATGTCTCTGCTGATGTCAGATCCGGTGTTGAACTGGATGAAAATCGGACAACATGCATTTATAATTATGGGAAGTACATAACTTTTGTTTCATCATATTGATTGTTGCTGTAGTACCGTTAGCTTATATGGGTTATATCCTGTAGGGGATTTAATAGCCAGCCAGCTTACAACGCTTCAGGGCACCTTTTCTGCACTCAATCATTAGTCAGCTTGAGCTGAGTAGCCTAAAACAACAGGTTTGAGCAACAAGCCATTCAGAGCTTTTCTGTCATCAGAGAGAGCTCCTCTGCAGGCTTTCCAGGATCGGCAGTTGGCTTGTGCTGCTCCGTTGCTGGTTAATTAAGTTCCCTTTTAGGAAAAACCTTCCACGTTAACCAGGAAAAAAAATATTTTAAGAAAGTAATTTTTCTATTAGGAGTTTGCGTTTTTAACAGACTCTTGAGACTTAACTGTACTTTTTTTCCCCTTTTAGTTTAAAAGTTGTCAAAAGCAGCTTTAAAAACTTTTTTTATTTTCTAGAAAATTGTTTATTTTACTTTGTGGGACTGTTGAAGTATATTTAATTGCTTTTCATTGTATTTTTATTGAGAAAAAGTGATTTTTCTGCAACATTAAAATTTTACTAGCTTATGCTGCTTGTTTTCCTGGGAAATTGTGCCCAGCCCTGGTGAAGCTGTTGCTTCCATTAGCAATTTTGCTAGCCCCATATTTCCTTTCAAACCAAAACACAAAATTAAATCTGTATCTGCTTTCTAGATCTGGCTCAAGTTTTAATTTTTTTGGTAAAGGAAAAAGGCAGGTTTCTTTTCTTGAAGAGAGTCAAGATTCTGAATCTGGTGAGGAAGATGAATGGGACAGATGCAGGTTTTTTCCTCAGATTTTTTTTTTTTTTTTTTTTTTTTTTAGCAAGAAATATTTTTGTTAATTATCGCTTATGACTGAACTGTGGTGGTGGCGCTGCTGTAGTGTTGTCGCCTCACAGTAAGACGTCCTGTTCGATTCTCAGCTAGAGCGTCTTCTGTGTGGAGACGTGCGTGAATGGGCGTACCTTCGTTGAAGGTTGTGCGTCAGGGCTGGCAACTCTGCACGTAAAAATCTACTGCCAATCATTAGCGGACTGGAGTTCTGCTGTGGCGACCCCTAACCGGGAAAAGCCGAAAGACACAACAACATCACTTATGACTGAAAATAAACCATACAGACACAATTTCAGTTGCAAACATTATACATTGCAAACCATGCTGATGTAACTGTAGCTGCAAACATTATACATCACTTGTAATATATCTAGTCATTGTCAAACATTACATAACTCATTCAGATCCTGCCTTCTTTTAAACCTCATTCCTCCTCTGCATGTATCGATCCCACAGTTCCCATTTTGTTAATGTAATTTGCTCCTACCCTTTTCTAAAGATCCCAGTTCCAGTTGTTTTGTTGTTACTATCTTTGCTACTTCTAGTAAAGTTGGTTTATACTTTGATTTCCATTTTCTAGTAATTGTTTTTTGTCCGCCGTCACAATTAGATTCAGCAAGGCCTTACTATGTCTAAGCAAGTCAGATTCTGTATCATAGCTCAAAAAAATCAATGTTAAGTTGTCAATCTCGCCTTCATTCTTGCTGGATGGGTTCGGAGCCTACCTTTGGCTCCGACTCGGCCTATATTAAAGCTCGAGAGCTATTTACACCGTTTCGAGGCTACCCTATATCCCATAATGCTAGGCGTTAACTACCCAGATCTCGTTTGCCGCTTACAGCTATGAGGTGCGTTTACTAACGGCTCTTCAGGTTAGAAGTTTTTCTGTTAAAAAAATTGCTATTTTTAGACTGGGTTTTACTTAAGTTTAGTTAGCGACCATCCCATTAGCTTCCCATTCATAGCTAATCCCCCTTTAGGCCCCTTTTAATCCCTTTTAAGACCTTTTTTAATTCCCTTTGTTATAGGGTTAGGCCTTTGGGCCTTTTTTCTGCCTTGTCAGTTTAATTTTTTTGTGTGACTGACTTTACTTAATAGGGTGTCTGTGTGTGTGTGTGTGTGTGTTTAGTTTTCTGTTCTTAATATGTCAAAAGACACCAGGGTCTCGGGCATCAAGAAGTGTGACTCGTGCTGTCAGAAAATGTTGCTGACAGACGGTCACACTTCTTGTGTTTATTGCCTGGGCCCTCTGCACCTGCAGGATTCTTGTTCGGTCTGTCATGCGTTCAGCCCAAGAGTCCTGCAGGAACGCAGAAATAAATTGATTTTGAGGGGCTTGTTAAAGCCTGAAGGTTCCCCGACCAAGTCTTCGTCAGGGAAGCCTTCGAAGCCATCTAAGCCGTCTGCTCCGAGCTCAGAGCCTTAGACTGGTGGTTCTCGAACTGCTGTCTCATCGGCTCTGGCTGGAGACTGTTTCCAAGACACAGTCTTCTTCATCAGCTCCGGCTGGAGTCTATGTTCCTCAGGTTCCTCAGGTTCAAGCTTCTACATCGGCTCGAACCGGAGCCGATGTTTCTGGGACACAGTCAGCGCCGATAGTGGTGTCGGCGCCGTCTGCCAGCTGTAAGAGGTCCAGATCTTCATCCTTGGAGTCTGCTCACTCTGCTCCGAGGTCTCCCTTACTCTCGGAGCGGAGTCATCGAACCCATTCCTCCAGGTCTTCCAGGCTCTCGGACCACGACCTCGAGAGGGTGGTTAGTAGATTCTTAAGTCTCAGGCACTAGCCCAAATGCTTCATAGCCCTTCTCAACAGACAGTGGCTATCCCCACCCCATCTTCGATTCCTTCTTGGACTCTTCCTCTGAGTTCGGAGCCGGAGCTTGTCGGAGCCGATACCTCACATTTCGGCTCAGTCTGCTCCGGTCTCTTCCATGGTCCCATCCTTGGAGGGATCCGGGCACATGGACTTCCTCGTCGGCTCCGAGGGGGCGAGTGGCATCGGACCCTTGTCCGACCCCGTTCTCCCTCTCGGAGCTTCGGCGCTGGTACGTTCGGCCCCAACATCAGCTTCGGAGCCGTCCCTCTCTGTGCCGGGAGGGGTCCTTATTTCTTCGGAGCGGGGACCTTCTACCCTGCCTGATAGGGGCGCCTTCGAAGTCATGAGGAGCGTGCTGGCCCCTGTGCCTGCTCCACGGTCTGCTCCCTCAGCTCCTCCCTCTGTAGTGCCTGCTGCGGTCTGTACCCACCCTCTCATTCCTGACCGTAGAGATCCAACGCCTCAGGTTTCCCCATTGGGAATATCCTCCTCTTCCGAGGTTTCCCCTGATCTGTCAGGGGAACCCCCTCGGAAGAGGAAATGTGAGAGGAAGCATGTGGACTCCCCTGAGTCCGTCACATCGGATACCGACTTGGATGAGTCGGAAGGGTCCCCACGGTCCCCCTCTGAGGATGTCTCCTTTTCAGACATCCTTGAAATCCTGAAGCAGTGGGGGAACTGGTCTACCCTTAACCCTTCCGAGGACGAGTCTGTTTACCTAGAGGCTTTTGGCTCTCGCCCTTCCACCTCCTGGGTGTCTCCGCCTTTCGACCCCCCTCATGGAAGTGGTGGCACGGAAGGTGTGGACGGCCCCTGACAGGATGGAACCTACCCCACGGAGGCCTTCCAAATTTATAACAGCCCCTTCGGACAAGCAGTTTTTAGCCAAGGGTGTCCCGGTTGATGCCATGGTGGTGGCTGCAGCCACTAAGAAGGAACTGGCTGATCCTTCAGTACCTGTCCATCCTCCTAACAAGGAGTCTAGGAGTATGGATAGGTATGGCAAGCGGATGTTTTCTTCAGCGACATTTGTTATGCGTTCGCTGAATTATTTGTGCCACTTCACCCGCCTTCAAAGAGATATGCTCAAAGAAGTGGGTGAGGTCTTACAGGATCCAACAGTTGCGGGGTCTCAAGACAAAATAAATTCCCAGCTGGCAACTCTGAATTCCATTGTCAACTCCTCCATGCGGCTTATTTCCTATGCGGCTGATGGGGCGAGCAGGGCTGCAGGCACAGGCGTGGCCTTAAGGCAGCTTTGTAACTTTGCAGACCCCTTTAAGGCTTCCTTCACGAACTCCCCCTTTGACGGTTCAGCTTTGTTTGGACCTCAGGTGAAGGATACTTTGACCCGATGCGAGCAGGAAGGCAAGACTCTCTCTGCCGTGGGAGTCCGATGATGCGGCGGTGTCACCAAAGTGTGGCTGGCAGCTCCTGGCAGCGCAAAACGCTGGCGATGCAGCGTCATGATGATGAAATGCATGACATCCGTCATTTTTGGACGCCCGGCGCCATTCATTCATGAACGCCAGGCCGACGCGTCCGATGTAGAAGCGAAATTTTCGAAACCGGAGTTCATTTCCGAATCAAGTTTGGGGGTAGAATTTTGGTTTTGTTTGCCTCAGTATTGAGAGTATTTTACCGAAAAGTCAGAAACTGTATTTCTTGTATTTCTTACATTTTAACGCTGACAGAGGACCGCACGGTGTATTTCTACCACTGAAGCACGACAGCGTTGCATGTACCACATCTTGACCTAGATTTAACAAACCTTGTTATAAAGAGGAGATTAGACTGCGCTAGGTTAGTCTTCTAGTCTTTAGCATCACAAATGCCAAAGGAGCGTAGACTGCACGTTATCATTACACCAGAAAAGCCAGGGCAAAACACCTAGGCACAGGTTAGAGTCCCGCCGCCGACCACAAGAAGTTCTTAGAGGAAAGAGAGTTGTGCAGAAGGCCCAAAGAGTCCAGGGAGAGACTGGGGTTACACAGGATTGTTGTAGCAGGGAGTGTCTTCAGAGGAGGTAGGCAGGGGGCTGTTCTCCCTGCTGTTCTCTGCACTGTGGCCAGGTGCAGGAGGTTGTTAGGCCTTCCCAAAGGCTTCTTCTGGCTTCTTCTCTGGAGTCAGGCCAGGTTCAGCTTCAGTTGCTAGGCTTGGTACTTGTATTAGGTGCCCCTGAGCTGACTGCTTAATTACTGGAGAAGCCTTGAGTCTGATTAGGAATGTTAAGGCTCCTGAATTAAAGAAATAGGGGGGGATTCTGTCCTTTCTTTGGGAGACAGAGGATTCCGCCTGATATTTCGCTGAGGATTTCTGATTCTTTGATTCTGATTCTTCTGATTCTGATTCTTCTCTGAGTTCCTATTCTTATTCTGATTCTGATCCCATGTCTCTCCATCCCACCTGGGTCTCCAGGCTGGGAACATTTTCAAATGGAAGGTCAGGATTTCTCTGATTCAGGGAAAGACAGGTGGGAATTTTGTTTTATTTAGCCTAGGCTGGCCTTTTTCTTTGGTGGAAGATTGTTTGCTCAGAAAGTCCCCCTAGCTTCCCTAACTTTGACTGTTTACCATTAATTTTGTTAAACCCGGACCAGATACCCTAGGGTCAAGTATCTTTTAAATCAACTGGCCAACCCTAGGAAGGTTCAAGCAGGGGCCTAAAGGTTAAGGCTTGGGGCTAGAAATCTGACAGACACTCAAGGGGTTAAGGCTGTAAAGAGGCAAAGTGGTAAGACTTTAAATACTCAGACAAAGAGGCAAGAGGGCTTTAAAGATGATTTGCCAGTTTCAGTTCAATATGAGATATCTATATCTCCTTCAAAGTGTCAGTTCCACATGCTGAGATATCAAATATAGAAGGTATACATGTAAGTAACAACACAAGTACTCTGTGAACATGTGTCTGAACAGGTGGGTTACAGATGCTACAATGGTGTTTACACTGCCTGGGAGGGTCTTCCTGGGTGGCTTACCACTGTGGTAGGCACTGGGTTACGAGCTGTCTGGATTTGTCTGATCAAGAAGAATCAAGGACATGGTAAAGAAAAGGATCTCTTGATTGTTGTTTTCAGATGTGTTGTTACAATGGTAAATGTTGTTTTGTCACTTGTTAAGAAAGTTTACTTTGTTAACCAAAATTACAGCACAGTTCAAGAGCAAGCGGTTCAACCACCAAAGTTTAGCAAAACCAAAGTCTAGGAGCGTGTCCAGGCGTAGGGGTCAGTTCCCCTGTCTAGGAGATCCAGGGTAGGGGGGGTAGAACTCAGTCTTCAGGCAGACAGGTCAGCCACCCCCCAGACAGGGCAGGGGACACACCTTCAACTGCCAGCAGATACATCGCCTCACCCAATGACCTAGGGAGACCACTGCCAAGAACCTTCTTTAGACTGCACCTTTACACTCAGACAGAGGTTTTGTACGAGAACTTTTCTGCAGTTTAAGATTTTATTTCCATACCTACCCACCGTTCATGGGGCATGACAGATATATCCCCTACCATAGCTCACCACCACACCAGACAAATATCCAGATACACATACTGATAGCTCATTCCTCAGCGGTGCCTAGATAGGGCTCTAGACAACAGAGGGGCAACTTATTCCTAGTACCAAAAAAGGGAAGCTCTTGGGGGGACTATCTGGAGATTACCTAAACCAGGACACCGTTGGAACCAACTCTTCATTTGTCTATCTGGCATTGCCTTTGTCCCCACCCTCCAACTCAAGATGCTGGCATTGCAACAGCTGATCCTCTCTTTGGATTTTACCTCCCTCCTTTGGTTCTCTAACTTACTTATCATCTCGGATCTGAAGCTGGTAGTTCACACGTGAGATTCACCTACTTTGGCAATTCATTATCAATTCTTCTGGATGCCCTTTCAAAAGGTCCACACTGGTATTCCTGGCTTTTCCAAGGCCAGGAAAGGAATACAGATTTACCAGAAGGAAATGATGATTTTATTTGGACGATTGCACGATTCTGGCTCATTTCTTTTTTTGTTTGTTGTTTTGTACTCAGGGGCAAGCCAACAGTACAAGCAAACTCTTTTATGGGTTTTGTTTTTCTTTTTGTTATTCTATTTCAGCATTGCAGATTGCATCAGGATCAGGATCAGACCTCATTCCACTAGGGCTACTGCCACCTCTACAGCCTAAGGGAGAGGGGAGACAATTTTTTTGGAGGCAGCTACTGGAGTTTCTAGTACATACTTTCCTGCCTTACCACTTGCCCTACCTCCTTCCCTCTACCTCTAGCTTCTACTTTGGATCTATTCTGCAGGGCATTTGGCTCTATGCTGCTATTCCTGATTCATTTTGTTCCCTCCCTTCCTTTTTTCTTTACATCCTCCCTGCAAGGACTGCAGCAATGTGAGATGAAGAACAGAGTACAGTTTGTACTACCCATAAATGTAGATGTTCCAGATCCACATTGCTGCAGCCACATCCTCTCCTCCTCCCGCCCCCTGTGTTTAGGGGTGTGTGTGTGGTTATTAGGTGGTTTATTAGATAATTGTTAGAAGTTTAGTATACAGTTTTTGGGTGGTTGTGTGTTTAGTGTTTGGTAATTTTTGATTTTTTTTAGGTCTTCGTTTAGGTGGACAGACTGGGCAAGAAAGACTGAGTATATGACGCGTTTATACCCGATTTATACCCTGGCCTATGCCCTGTTAATTTATGACCGCCAAGCTCCGGCGTACTTTGGTATTCGGGCCGACCGAGGACAGCGCTATACCCAAGTGTAAGGACTGCAGCAATGTGGATCTTCGAACATCTACATTTATGGTAGGTACAAAACTGTACTTTTTTCCAGCCCGTCTAGACCATACCCTAAGGGTCAGAAGGGTGGGAAGATGTGGTTCCGTAAACCACAAGAGGTCGCGCCTGACGCAAGAGGTCAGTTCCCCTCTAGAGGCAGGGGGGGGGGGAAACACAATAACAGACGCCGCCCCAGGGGCAGAGGAGGTCCGCAAAATCAGGGTAGCAGAGAGTCTCTTTCTGACAAACCCTTCCAGCATCCCTGAGAAGCTGCCCGACTGTCTGCCTTCGGAGGCAGTCGGGGGAAGGTTATTACTGTACCCAGAAGCCTGGCTTTCACTCACTCAAGACAAATGGGTACAGTCGATCATATCCGAGGGTTACAAAATTCCATTTATCCACACCCCAACTCAGCCAAAAGGTCCCCTTCCAGACATTCCACCCAGTCTAAGGGAACAAGCAGTAGTAGAAATATCAAAACTGCTAGCAAAAAGAGCCATCCAGCCAGTCCCAGCAGACCAACAAGGATCCGGAATCTACACCAAGTTCTTTTTAGTACCAAAAAAGACAGGGGACTGGAGACCCATTTTGGATCTCAGCAGACTAAACAGGTCTGTAAGAAGAACGAAGTTCCGGATGGTCATGCTACAGTCCATTCTACCCTTTCTGGGTCAGGACGATTGGATGTGCTCAGTAGACCTTCAGGATGCGTACTACCACATCAAGATGCACATGCGCTCCAGGAGGTTTCTCCGCTTCCGGCTGGGAACCAGTCATTATCAGTTCAGAGCTCTGTCCTTTGGTCTCACTACAGCCCCCCCGAGTGTTCACCAAATGCATGGCAGTGGGTTACGGCTCTTCTGAGACGTCAGGGATTCCAGGTGTTTCCATATCTAGACGACTGGCTCCTCACTACCCCCACCAGGCGTCAACTTCTCCACTCCAGAGATTACACCATTCATACTTGCAAAGGGCTAGGTATCTCCATAAATTTCAAAAAGTCTGCCTTGTCGCCTTGTCAGTCTATTGTCTTCATAGGCGCCACCTTAGACATAGTCCAGCTCTCCGCAAAACTGACCGAACAAAGAGTTCTAGGTATTCGCAGGCATGTTCACATCCTTCTTCAGAACAACAAAATACAAGCCAGGTTTGTCCTGAAGGTATTCTGTCTCATGGCGGCAGCCATTACTCTACTTCCCCTAGCTCGCTTTCATATGCGGATCCTTCAATGGATGCTTTTTTCCCCAGTGGTCCTTTCAACAGCTTCCAATGTCACACAACATTTTAATAACCCTTTCTTGCAAGAAACACCTTTCTTGGTGGATGGTCTCCCCTCAAGTACTTCAGGGCAGACCATTTGTTCCTCCTCCTCCGGTCGCCACGGTGACAACAGATGCCTGCCTGATCGGGTGGGGGTGGGGCATTTTCAGGGCAGGACAGTCCAGGGCACATGGCAACCTGTCGAGTGCCACCTGCATATAAATGTCTTGGAGATGGGAGCAGTACTTTTAGCGTTGCAAGCCCTTCAGGACTCTCTTCCCATCGGGACTATTGCAGTTCAGACGGACAATATGTCCGTAGTGTGGTACATCAACAAGCAGGGCGGAACCAAGTCCTATCCCTTGTGTCGAGAGGCTCTCAGACTTTGGCAGTGGGCGATCTCCTCTCAGTGGTTTCTGACAGCAACGCACATCCCCGGGAAGTCCAACATCATAGCGGACAGGTTGAGCTGATCCATTCTCATGCCTCACGAGTGGTCTCTCAATCAAACTATAGTGGAAAAATGTTTTCAGAAATGGGGTCGTCCTTGCTGCGACCTTTTTGCAACACCTCAAAACAGCAAGTGCCATGACTTCTTCACTCTCTTCCCTCTTCCCGGCCACCCCCCCCCCCCCCAGAGACGCTGTAGTCCATGATTGGCCCCGGGGACTTCTGTATGCCTTTCCCCCCTTTCCATTAATCACTCAATTGATTCAGAAAGCTGCCGTCATGAGAGCCACTATGATCCTCATTGCTCCTTACTGGCCTCGTCAGATATGGTTCCCGTTCCTGCATCGTTACCTCTTGGGGCAGCCCTGGCATCTGGACCCAGTGCCAGATCTTTTGACCCATCATTCGGGACAGCTGCACCACTCCCTGCAATCTCTCAACCTCTCAGCTTGGTTGCTCCAATTCCAACCCTAGCCAGGCTTCCCCTTATTTCCCATTCTGTGCGTGACATACTTATAGCTTCCCTAAAGTCATCCACCAGGAGGATTTACGCCAGCAAGTGGAAGCGTTTTTCCTTCTGGGCAGGAGCCAGAAATATAGATCCTTTTACTGCCCCTATCCAATCAGTCCTAGACTTCCTAGCCGAATTGTTTCACTCAGGGTCGTCTTCCTCCACCATCAGAGTACAGTTAGCGGCTATTTTGAACTTTCATGCAGGCTTTTCGGACTCCAGTATCATGTCCCATAAGCTTTGTAAAACCTTTCTCAAAGGTATCTTTTTGCTTAAGCCCCCAATCGGGGACCCCCCACCGCAGTGGGACTTAAATTTGGTTCTAACCTCCTTGATTCTTCCCCCCTTTGAACCTGCGGCTTCCTGCTCCCTGAAATTGCTATCTTGGAAAACTCTCTTTCTGGTCGCCATAACATCTGCGAAAAGAGCGTCAGAGCTTCAGGCCCTTTGCATTCGTCCACCTTATCTAGTTTTCCATAAAGACAGTGTGTCCCTCAGGACTAATCCGTCCTTTTTACCTAAGGTTTCTTCTGAAGTGAACCTAGACCAGACTATTGATCTTCCAGTTTTCTTCCCCAACTACTCCAACAGAGCGGAACAAAAACTGCACTTTCTGGACGTTCATCGTCAACTCCGTTACTATTTGGATAGAACCAAACAAACTAGGAAATCTGAGCAGCTCTTCCTTTCTTATGCAGCAGGTAAGAAAGGCCTTCCAGTTTCCAAAGTAACCCTTTCTAGATGGCTGGCATCTGTGATCACTTTCATCTATCAGCTCAAACGCCAAAAGCTACCGTCAAAGCCCAGGGCTCACTCAACCAGAGCTTTAGCCACCTCTATAGCTTTTCAGGCTAGATTACCAATAGATTTCATTTGTGCGGCAGCCACTTGGGCCTCTCCTCATACCCTTTATCTCTCATTACAAATTAGACATGGCCTCCAGAAGACGGGCTAATTTTGGTTCCACCGTTCTCAAGAGTCTTTTCCGATGAGCCACCCAGGGTGAAGGTGCTAGGGACGCGGTCCCATCCAGCAAGAATGAAGGCGAGATTGACAACTTAACATTGAGAAGTTATGTACCTACCATAACGTTCCATGTTAGTTGTCTTCTTCTCGCCTTCTTTCTTACGTCCCACCCCCCATCCCCCTATCCTGGACAGACCTAAAGGATCCTTGGGGATGATCTTCTTGCCTCAGCTTGACCCCTAGGCTATCCCTTCTGGTAGCTATAGGTCTAGGTGACTTTCTAGCGAGGTTCCTCTCCTCCTTTCATTGGAGAGCTAAACTGCTATGGTTTTCAGCTATCAAACGAGATCTGGGTAGTTAACGCCTAGCATTATGGGATATAGGGTAGCCTCGAGCCGGTGTAAATAGCTCTCGAGCTTTAGTATAGGCCGAGTCGGAGCCGAAGGTCGGTTCCGAACCCATCCAGCAAGAAAGAAGGCGAGAAGAAGACAACTAACATGGAACGTTATGGTAGGTACATAACTTCTCATTTCCTTAGTTATACCAGTTTGCTAACCCAGTATCCATCAGAACAGTCTGCAGGGAATCGTTAGTCTACCAACTCATTACATTCCCAGAAGATGTTCCCACTTATGTCATTCTTCCCTATCACACCTCCAATATTTGCTGTCTACCTGAGGAAAAATTCTCTGGACTTTACTTGGAGTATGAAAATACCTATGTAAACATTTCTAAGCAAAAATCGTAAATTTTCCAGATTTTGTTGCATGTTTGGGAGACACGCATATATCCCCTATTGTTGCTTTGTGAATTGCTTATCCAGTCTCTCTTCCCAATCCTTTCTAACATTCTCTGATTCATATAGCTACTCTGTTTTATATGCTGTACTAATTATTCCTTTCATAATGGAAATTTCTGTTCTAGATTCTATTTAAAAACTCTGCCAGTGCTGGTCTTCCATTTAGGACCCCCCATTTCTTTCTTTTTGCCTGTACTCTATCAGTTATTAATAGGGAATGCAATATCTAACCTGCAGTCCAAACAAGTTCTTGGCGTCTTTCCCTGTCAAGTTATTTGCTCCCAATACCTTGGTTTCTTTGCCAGTTTTCTTCAATAAATTCCAGCCCCTTCTTGCATATTGTCTGCATCCTTAATTGCAGTAATCCCTATTGGCAGAATTTCCTTTCCCCATTCCTGTGTTGACTTAGTTCTTAGAATACCTTCTGCTGCTTTATGAATACAATATCTTGTATGATTATTGTTATTCTCCTTAAAGGTCTGCATCCAAAATCCCAGTCTTTCCTGTTTCATCATCATCTCTTTCCACTTTGAATAAGTTTTCTGATTGTGCTATGTATAGGAGCCTTAACTGTTGCTCAGAAATACCACTTCAAATTGGGTAATCCCAGTCTGCCTTGTTCTGTTGGAAAAATAAGCTTATCCCACTTGACTCTTGCCATCTTCCCCTCCCAGGTAAAATCCTTCAGCTCTTTATTAACCAAAGAAGTTGTGGATAGCAATTAATAGAGGTATGCCTGACCTGTGTACAAGACTAAAGGGGCTAAAAGCATTTTAACTGCTGTGTCTTACTATAAATATCCATATAACAGAGCTTCCATTATCTCAGTTTTTATGTTCTGTTTTGTTTAGTCTCTTCCCACATATCCTTAGCTGCCATGCTGGATTCATTTTTACTTTCACACTTAACCAAAACCTGGCTCTGCTCTTGCACAGGTCCTGGCTAGTTTAATGTAACAGTATTTTAGAAGCCTTCATCGTGTAAATGTCCACTACTTTCTAGTTGACTGTGTATATATCAGCAGAAAGTTTTTTTTAACCTGCATCAAATAATTATTGTATAGCTACTCTGACATCTGTTCAACACATACATCAATTTTGTATCAACTATTCTGCAATATCGCCATATGTAAATAAGTCAATTATTTTTTTATACTGTATGATCTGTAAGTAATTCAGCTGTGTTTTTGTATTGCATGGCTCGTATTTTTCAACTACTGTTGTACTATTATGCATTCTTGTGATTTTGGAGTTTTTCTCTCTATGCCTTTGCTGAAAATGGACTTGTGTCTAGTCGGACTTTCCTGGTAAACAAATGTTTAAGTAAAAAAACATTTTTTTCCAGACTCCCAAGTACTTCATTTTATCATGTCCCCATAAATATGAATATTGCTGATGTGACTGCCTCGTGGCAACCAGTGCCACTAAATATGAAGAAGATGCTGTTACCCAGTCTGTTTCAGTGAATAATCCACAAAACACAACTTTGGCACTAAGAGCATAGAGGGAGTGTACTACTGTCCTGGGCTGGGTCTCCAACCTCCACGCCCAAATTAGACTGCATACTGTTCACTTACATCAGTCTCTATATGAACCAATGTCTCCCAGTGCCACTCTATCCATAGTAGCTGCCTTTCACTCATAAAGTATTATTTTTCACATTCACACACATGCACAGTTTCCAGGGAAGGCTGTTGAATCCTCCAGTTCCACACAGCTTTCTTCCTGTGCCTGTTAGCACTGTTACTACTCTGAAGAAAGTCAGGGATTTCCATTTACTGCTATGCTGTGTTTGTGTCACTTGATATATCTCTTACAGGTAGTTGGCCGAAACCGTCTCAGACGTGGCCCTTACGTTGTGTTATTCCTCAATGTAAATGGTTATCCTCTATTCAATTAAGCAGTGCATAAATACCCTTGTAATAAATAAATACCAGCCACAATAGCTTAAAGATAATTAAAACTGTTTCTTACTTAAGTAATAAAGAAAATAGCATGAATACCAAATAAAATATACATAGGTTGGTACACAAAGATTAAAGCACAATAAACATAGAAAGCATACAGCAACATTTAACTCCAGCCATCTAAGTTTCCTAGCTAGCTACTGCAAGGAGTACTGTATCTTAAAAAATTTCCACAGATATTCTCACAGCAATTTCACACTAGTCTCTCAACATTTCATTAAGTCCCATTTATATAGCCAAAGTTCTTCTGTGACTTCGTTGTTGCTGTGTATACTGGTCATAAACCAGCTAGTCCCACACCTATCACAACAGTTTGAGCTTGTCCTAATACCTTCACACCTGCTTCCTTAATTGCATCCCTGATGGGCTTTAAAAGTTTCAATGACAATTGCATTCCTTTGCTGTTTCATCCTCGTCTGTTATCTTAGGAGAAGGTGCCATCCTGCCTGTGAACTTAGCCCCTCACTCTGCCCTTTAGCATCTGGAAAAACACAAGTTTTTATTACATTGCCAATCAACATGCCAGCAGCAGATGAAAAAACAACAAAGTGGATGCATTTTGTTTGCTTCACCCTATCATAATCACATTTCACAATCATTCACTTTTATCCTTGCATCACCTCTGGCTTCACAACTGAACCATTTCGTACTAATTTACTGCTATTGCCTTTGTTTGTGTCATTAATTTTGTACCCTGAAAAGATTTGAGACTGTCTAAATATATTCCACAACACTGGAATGTCCCTTTCTGGTTTTGTCGGGTATAAAATATTGCCTACAAATAGCCAGTTTTTCTTGACTACCATACCAATTATAAACTTGAATTTCTGAGTCCCTATATTTTCTTTGCCAGGGGTTCTAAAATTTAATGCAAATAACGAAGGAGAGAAAGGACACCCCTGCCTGGTTCCTGTCCTCAAGCAGAAGTGATCAGAGAGGACCTCACCCTAAACCCTCATATATCTTCCTAATCAACTTTATAAATTTTATCAGGCAATGCAAATGATTCCATTGCTCTGCTCATAAAGTCCTAGCTTACTCGATCAAATGCTTTCTCTGCATCAAGACCCACCAACAACAGTGGCATTTTCTTATGTTCTGCTTCTCTCTGGATCATCTGTGTTCTGTTAATGTTGTCAAATGTTTGCCTCCCTTCCACAAAACTATGTTGATCTATAGCTATCAATTTTGGCATCATGTTTGCCATTCTTTTAGCCATTATAGACATAAACAAACAGTTTATAGTCATGGTTTAGTATTGAAATGGGCCTGTATGAAGCCGGATCTGATGGACTTTTGCCCTCTTTAGGTATTACAGCTACCACTGTTTTCTTCCAGGATGTTGGTACTCCTCCTCTTAAAATACTGTTAAACAAAACTTTCCAGATCTTTATCATTTTTTTTCATCCTAGCTTCCAAACATCCACAGGAAGAGCCTTCCTGTAGATTGGTTATATATCACCATTTTTATCTCCTCTCCTCCTATCCAGCTGTTAGTAATTGAGCCTCTACTACCTCTAACCTTGGCATGTTTAATTCTTACATAAATATTTCCATTTGCACTTATTCTTGATTTCCATATTTCTCTGCTTTATACAGACTTTGAGAGACTTTCAGAAATATGTCTAATACTTCTACAGGATCTCGTTATCTTCCTTGTTATAAGCACCCTAAGCTTAGTGACTGACACTTTCTTTCAGTTGCCCGAGTTGTTGTGCTAAACGTTTTTGTGCTCTAGAGTTATTATAAAAAAAACAGTTGCTTAACAGCAGTCTTTCTAAACTCATGGATATTATCAAGGTAATCTCTTATTTTCTGTTTAGCATTCTGCAGTTGCTCCTTCTCTTATTCTGTGGGATTCCCCCAATTTTGTATTACTTTAACATGTCAGTCCCTCAAAGTAATTCTTGCCGATATTTCCCTTTCTTTTATTCCCACCCTATTTTTAAACTCCACTTTAATTTTATCCCACTCCCTAGCTATATTTTCAGAAGAAATTTATATATTCTCTAATAGCTGTGGAATAATTTCCATTACCCATTCCTTAAGTTCCTCTCATTTCAACAGATAGGTGAGAAAGCTCCGGTGTCTTATTTTATTTGTCGCCTCATAGTTAGACGTTGCCCGTTCGATTCTCAGTTAGAGCGTTTTCTGTGTGGCGACATGCGTGAATGGGCATTCCTTCGTTGAAGGTGTGCGTTAGGCCCGTCAAGCCATCACGTCAAAATCTATTGCTAATCATTAGCGGACAGGAGTTCCGCTGTGGCGACCCCTAACCGGGAAAAGCCGAAAGAAAGAAACAAACAAAAACCCTGTGTTCTTATTTTGGTTATTAATTTCGCTTGATCTGAAATAGTTATTGGGTACTTGTCAAGACCTTCGGTTAAATGCATATGTTCCTGGGAAATGTAAACTCTGTCCAGCCATTTTCCCCTCTGGTTCCCCAGACGCATCTTCATTGTTAAAAATCAAATTCCAATCCCCGTCTATAAATAATATTCCTTGCTGAAAGCTGATTATTTCTCCCAGAATTTTCTTAAGCTTCATTATAGCATTTTATAGTGGAATATAAATACATGCCAGTGTAATCCTCCCCCCTTGCCAGTAGCCCCTTAGTATTACAAATCTACCATTGTATTTTTTATCCTCTTCTATCACTATTGGAGCTAGTCTTGCAATTAATATAAGTACTCCTCTCTTCCTTTCCCCCAGGTATTCCGCTGAATAATTATCCTGAAAACCCCATTCTGTATCAAATTCCCATGTTCAGTTATTTACAAGTGTGTCTCCTGTAGCATAGCTATTTTCACTGTGCATTTTTAAATATAGTTCATTACTTTGTTTTTGTATTTATCTGTGTGACCGTTAAAATTTAAAGACATTAGAGAATGCATCATATTCTTGAAAAATTATTATTCACACCATTTATATATTACAGCTTTTTTGTTAAATGCCTAGTTCCAGCTTTTGTGTTACATGCATGTACTGTTTGGCAGGTTAACCTTTTATATATTTTCTTGTCATCTCCATTTGAGATTATGCCACATGGTACAGAACTTTTTGTTTTATTGAAAACTCTCAAAGAAAAATACAGACACACCACCAATACCCCCTATTAACTTAATAACATATGTACAGCTTCAAATATTTAAGTTTTACCCTCTTACCAGGACCAAATGTTCAAAACAAACACACACACACACACACACACACACACACACACACACACACACACACACACACACACACAGACTTTAGATAACCTAAAAGATAGGTTAATTATGTTAGGATCATCCATGGTACAGCATGTGGTTCTATTAAATGCAGTCTGGTTTTGTTTTATCTTTATGGCTCTCTATGGTGGAAAAACGCTTTCAGAATGCTTTCAGAAGAAAACATTTTTCCAACTCATTTCTCTTTATCAAATTGTCTGCTAGAGATATGAGAACCAGACACAAAGCGGTTTACTAGAAAAAAAGCCTTATAATAATCAATATTCTTTTTTATTTACTTGCTTTCTCTTAGAACTTGTTACTAGATTAAGCTAATGTCCTTAACCTAGTCATTCCCCCTATGCAAGAATGAGAAAACGCAGATTGATTTTTCTTTTGTTATGCTCTTTCAACCAGATCTTTTTTTATTCTTTTTACATTATAGTGCCTACATTTTTTAAAACTGAACGAGGAGAAAGAGATAAGGGAGAAAAAAAAAAGAAAAACCAGGAGCACCAATTTACATTAGTATCCCCATTACGCTTGGAAAAAACTGAAAAAAAGTACTTTATAACATGCAAAGAAAATCATGCAGTATTTAAATACTACCATTAAGAAAAAAATTGCTTTGTTTGCAGTTAACTTTCTCCCTCTTCTTTTCCCTTCCTGAGTGTTTTTCCGAACATTAATGACATGAAGTAAGGCATATGCTTTAGAGTCCCCTACAAGTTTAACAAAGTCCAGAAAAGTCGAATATTTCCAGATTTTCTTGCTCTGTTCCTGTTGATTTACATCTCCCAAACACTGTCTCTTCTTCATTTCTAATGTACTGTTGGTTCTTCTAGTCAACTCTTGTGCTTTTTCCCCTCTGTCAAACATTTTCCATTGAAACACTGGAAAAGGTTTCAGTGGCACAGTCTCTGTCATACTTATTATCAGAAGAACAATGAGAATCTCCTGTTTCACAGCTCACTCTTTGTGGGACAAACTTTTGTATTTCTTCCTTAATACATACTTCATCAAAAAGGTATGTTGTTCCTCCAGGGCAAAATATTTTAAAGATAAATGGGTACAACAGTTTAAATCTCACACCTGCTTCTTGACATTCCCTGAATAATGGAATAAATGTACTCCTCTTTTGACTGGTGTACAATGAGTAGTCATTCTCCACAACACTCTGCTGTCTCCCACTTTTAGTACTTTATCCTTTCACAGTTTTGTCAGAATCAACTCCTTCTGCTGATGAGACTGAATCTTTACTATTAAAGGTCTAGTTTATTTTCTCATAGCCAGGTTTGGAGCATACACATTATGTACCCTTTCAATTAACAGTTCCTGTTGTGGAATACCAGTTTATTTGCTTGTTCGTGCTTTCATAAAATTAATACTGTTTCTTCCAGCCTCTAGGCAACTGGAAATCATGTCTGGAGCTTGCACTCCTTTTTGCTGAACAGCTACAGTACTTTTCCCAGTCAGGGTTTATTTTTTTGTCAGCTTTTGTAGCTGAATTTCTTTCAGGTTCTCTGTATTTTTTTTCTGACATCCAAGCAGTGCACTTACTTGCCAGTTACTGAAATTTACCCAAAAATCTAGGTTCACTGGCTCTGTCTGCTAAGTTTCTGTTTTCACACTGGGAAAGCTAGAATTAAGCTGTTACTCAATATATGCAGCCATCTCAGAAGTACTTCTCCTCAGATTTATGATTCAGAGGAGAGCACATTGTCCAATTCTCCCAGTGGAGGGTCAGGGTCTTTTTCTATGAGAATATTTCCAGAATATGCCAGTGTTTTCAGTGGGAGAATACTGAGGTTTCTTAGTCCCTCACAAAATACTATGAGCTGTTACTAATGGAATTTCCAGAACATTCCCCCATTCCCCAGTACTATCAGAATTGGAGGACGTGTGTCACACTGCCTGGAATTTCCATGAAGGACAGCCTGCTGCCATGAAAAAGGCAGATTGTGTAAAGTTCCTCAGTCATGCTGTTTCTTAGCCTGATTCTGCAGCTGTAGGTAATCCTACTGGCGCTAAACGTATAGCTCTGATGATTTGATTTTAATTTTTTCCTCAGTGAATGGGACTTAGATGTGACCTCGGATCCGAGTTGGCCACTTTTTCAGTAGATTCTAGGATCCAACTCTCGAGCTCCTCACTTTACCTGTAAGGCCCCTGACCACTGTGCTCTCGGATATCATTTGCCACTATAACAATTTAGTCGGGATTGTGTTCTCTTGAGCTCGGGCAGTTTTTTTTTTCTGGGAATAATGATCAAAGCTTAAACTAATTTTCCTTGCCAATTACGTTGTATAGATTTCTCACTTTACCCACCAAGCTAGTTATATTTTTTCCAACCTTTTCTTAACATACTTTGGTATTCTGTCTTACCATCACTGGTATCTCTCAACCTCCGTTTACTTTTTGCCATGAGGTAATTTTTTTACCATTGCTGGTATAGGTTTTTTCCCTCTACCCCCTACCCCAAAGAAAAGGAAAAATAAGCAAACCTTTAAATCTGTATTTTTCTTTTGACTTTTTTTTTTTTTTTGCCATTTGGCAAGTTTACAGCAATGGCTGAAAAGTCTACTGGATTTAAAATAAGCACTTCCTGTGAGTACAAAATACCCATCTCTGATGCCAACAGGGAGTGTATTTATTGTTTAGGCCTTCTCATTTAGATACTACTTGTAAAATGTGTGCTGGCTTTAATGCTAGAGGTATCGGTGACCCACACAACAAGTGTGTGCTTAAGGGCCTTATCCTTGCTTTTGCTCCTCCTCCTGCTGTTTCTACTTCAGGTGCTCAACCCCCCTCACAGAAATCTGTCCAAGGATTCCAGGTAGCATAGAAAGCACTTTTTTCTGTCAGGTCTCCCAAATCTGCTCTGACATCAGAAACTCCAGCTAAAATCTCCAAGCAGTTTGATCCGAAGTCCTCTGATCCTACTCCTTCAGTATCATCCGAAGCCCTCAATTCCTACATGAGGCACCAATAAGTATTTCTTGACCTCCTTCCTCTTCAGTCAAGTCCTTCTGAAGTCTTTCTGAGGCAGATCCAGATGGGGAAGGGGTCTTACTAGTTCAGTTTCCCATCTGATCCATGATCCTTAAACCTCCCTAATATACCATCATCTTTTTTTTTTTTTTTTTTTTTTAACTAATCTGACCTTCTGTTTTGGAGCCTTTGGATCCAAGATTTCCAAGAGTCAAACCATCTGGTCCGAATATGCCTTTATCGTTGACTCCGACTACTTCCCTGATCTGTTTGGCTGTCATTCTCCTTGAGCAGGACAATTCTCGGAGTGGAAGTGTGGACAGCTGATAACTTTGACTCAAAGTTTTTGGAGTTGCCACTTC
Organism: Protopterus annectens; assembly: GCF_019279795.1. Taxonomy (NCBI): domain Eukaryota; kingdom Metazoa; phylum Chordata; order Ceratodontiformes; family Protopteridae; genus Protopterus; species Protopterus annectens. The sequence continues at coordinate 1,383,281,913 of NC_056741.1, forward strand.
ACTTTGTAGCCTCAGTGCTGGGCAGCTTGTCTGTAACTCCTCCCTTGGAGCGGGGGATTGGGGAGGTCCTTGTTTGCCTGAACCAAGAGTTTCGGCTTCTGCTCTGGCTAGGTTGACCTGTGCTTCTCTTGGTCTCTCTGACTTCGAGGTAGTGGAGAGAGTTTTCTCCCATCTGAGAGCTGTTTAGACTCTAACGTCTTCAGATCCGATTCCTGTCTCCCCTTCAAATTCTATTTCTGAGTCTTTTCATCTTTCACAGGGACAGCCCATGAGATCTTCCTATCAGTTCCTGTTAAGGAACTTCCCACTGCTTCTGATACCTCTCCAGAACACCCCCGGTCCCCTGGAAGAGGTTATGCAAAAGAGGCACTTGCGTTCTCCTCCTGACTCTTTGACTGAAGACACCAGTTTTGAAGAAGTGAAAGGGTCCCCAAGATCTCCACCAGAAGTCTCCTCCGGAGATATTCTAGAAATCTTGCACCAAAAAGGTGGTTGGTCCTTCAAAGCCCCTTTCCAGGAGGATTCAGTGTTCCTAGAAGGCTTTGGGTCTGGCCTATCTAAATCTTGAGTCCCCACCCCACCCTCTGGTGGTTGAGCTCATAGATCTGGTCTTCTGCCAAGCATCGAGAGCCAGGTACCATAGAACCGATTCCATGGCATCTGGATAAAATTCTAGGAGCATCTAGAGATGAGACAGTTTTGGATTAACGGAATCCCTGTGGACGCCATGGTTGTTGCGGCAGCCACCAGAACGGAGCTGGCTGAACAGAAGGCTCCTTTATCCATCATCCTAAGAGAGAATACAGGGTGCTGGACAAGTATGGGAAATGAGTTTGTGCCTCAGTGACCATTGCCTTACAGCTGCTAAACAATAGGTTGCTAAAAAAATAGGTTACAGAGGAAGTTTATCTAGGAACCGTAACTTTACCCTTGGCTCCATGTTGACGGAGGAAGAGAAGATGAGCTTTTTTCCTCTTGACTGGCCACACTACAGTCAGTTTCGAATGCTTCCATGAGGCTAATCTCTCATGCAGCTGAGGGTTCCTGAAGGGCCGCTGGTTAAGGCATAGCCATTAGGGGAAATGCCTTGATGTGATTGTGTGATTTTTGCGAAGCCCTTCAGAGAGTCCATCAGTGCTCCCTTTGATGGATCCCCTTTGTTTGGCCCAACCGTTAAAGAAAGACTTTTCTGCAGTGAGCAGGATGGAAAGACCTTCACTGTTGTAGGAATTCTTTTCTACCAAGCAGAGACCATTTTCTGGGAAGCAACACAGAGATAAGATGTGCTTCAGGTAGTCTCTAGGACCTATTCAGGACTAATGCTAAGATTTTTCTCTTAGAAGCAGAGGGGGAAATAATTGAAGTTTCAGCGCATGCAGCAGACAGGGCCCGTAAAACCAGGGTTTCCAAGATTCCTTCTCTGATAGACCCTTTGAGTGCTCCTGAAGGATTGACTGACTGTATCTCTGGAGACAAGTCAGTGGTGCTTACCTTTGCACCCAGCTATCAGAAAATATATGTGGGTGCAAACAATAGTATCCAGAGAATTTCATTCCCTTTTTATACATTTCTTCTATGAAAAGAAAACTGCTCCCTGAGGTTCCATCCAGTCAGTTGGAGTTAGTAGCTCTGGAGATTCAAAAGCTGCTAGACAAGAGAGTCATCCAAGAGGTCCCACCAGACCAAAGAGGATCCGTATTCCACTCAAGGTTCTTTTTGGTGCCATAGAAAACATGGGACCCGAGACCTATCCTGGATCTTGGTTATCTCAGCCAGTTTATAAAGAATTCAAAGTTCTAGATGGTCAAGGTTCACTCCATTCTTCCTCCTTTACAGAAGGATGACTGGATTTGCTCAGTAGATCTTCAGGACACGTGTTATCTCATAGAAATGAACAGTCTCTTTTGAAGATACCCACACTTTTTGCTGGGAGCCAGTTATGATCAGTTAAGAGTCCTGCCCTTCTGTCTCACCAGAGTCCCCCGGTTGTTTACAAAGTGTATGGCAGTGGTAGCTGCTCATCTAAGATTGCATGGATACAGTGTGTTTCCTTATTTAGATGACTGGCTCCTCACTGCACCAACCAGGCATCTCCCAATGCAAGCCATGAATTACCTACTCCGATCATCTCCAATCCTTGGGAATCTCAATTAATTTTTCCAAGTCCCACCTTCAACCAGTTCAAGTCATGGAGTTTACAGGGGCTGGGCTAGATACTGTTAATAATCTAGATCTCCTACCACAAAACAGAATTTTTGCCTTGTGAGTGCATGTTAGACAAGTTCTTTCTCGCCCCTCTCCCCCAGAAAAAATGGTCCTCCCACCTCTAGGATTAATGGCTGCAGCAATTACCTTGATACCTACTGCCTGTCTTCACATGTTTATCCTCCAGTAGACTCTATCAGTTCAATGGCATGTTCTTCAACACCCCCTGCAACATCTATAAAACTATGTGTAATCGGAAGGACTCCCTACTGTGATTGATTCAGTCCAGTGAGGTTTGTCAAGGATGTCCCTTTAAGCCTTCATCCCCCAAACTCTGCGTTGACCACAGGTACCTCCCAATTGGGGTTCGGAGGGGCATTTCTTGGGATGGACCATTTTTGGCACATGGCCCCCAGAAGAGACTGAATTGCATATAAATGTTTTGGAAGTAAGAGTAGTCCTTTTAGCGTTGCAGGCCTTTCAGAACACTCCATCTTGGGACAACTGCTATCTAAATGGACAACATATCAGTAGTTTAGTGCATCAGCAAACAAAAGGAGAACCAGATCCTACCTGCTTTGCTGTGCTGAGAAGCAGTGAGGGTCTGGCAGTGGGCAATCTCCTCCAGCCTGCTTTCTTGTAGCAATGCACATTCCATGGCAATCCAGTGTTATAGCAGACAAGCTCAGTAGAACTATCCGGATGCCTCACAAGTGGTCTCTGTCAGTCAGTGGCAGATATGATCTTTCTCAAATGGGGTCAACCTTGCTGTGATCTATTTCCTCCTCCCCTCAACAAATGCAGCAGCTTCTTTGCAAAGTTTGATATGATCCCCCTTTTGAAACATCAGCTAAGGCAGATCTCAGATTTCTTTCTTGGAAGACTATCTTTCTTGTGGCTATAACTTTTGCGAGGCGCACCGTCTTCAAAACCACCTAATTTAATTTTCCACAAAGATCGGATTACTTTACAATACTAATCCTTCCTTTGTACCCAGAATTGCGTCTGAAGCAAACATCAACCAGGTGATCAACTTGCCAGTTTTTCTTTTCTAAATTTGACAAAGGAGAATACATGCTTCACCTTTTAGATGCACATAGGCAACTTTGTTTCTATCTTCATAGGACAAAAGTATCTAGAAAAACTGACCAAGTCCTTGTTTTCTTTGCCAGTAACAAATTGGGAAAACCAGTATCTAAAACTACACCAGTCAAATGGATAATTGATTGTATTTCTTATGTTTATTCTTTGAGAAGTTTAACCTTACCCAAAACAACCAAAAGCATACTCAGGTAGGTCTTTGGCCACTTCAACTGCCTTTTGGACCAGAGCTTCTTTTGATGATTGTGCAGCTGCCTCTTGGTCTAATGCACATGCATTCACTGCTCATTACAAGTTGGATATCATCTCCAGAAACAGGGCTGCATTTGGGTCTGCGGTTCTTCAGAATATCCTTCCATGAGGGGCCACCCAAGGTTACCTTAGCTGGGGACTCTATCCCATTCATTGAAGAATGAATGAAAATGATAACTTTTATGTTATGTACTCACCATAACTATGCATTTGTATTGTCCGTTTTCATTCTTCAACTTCACCCTCACCCTCTCCTTATCCATGTCTTTGGAAGTGACCTGATTAAGTTTTTTGTTAAGAACCACAGTTTCTGTTTGAGGCCCTGTTCTGTTAGTATACATTTTCTCTTTATTATTGTTGTTATTGCTGTGCTCTATATTTGGATAATTATATAGTAACAGCAAACTCAGTCTGAGGGGCTACAGTGGTCAGGAGCGTTATGGATAAAGGGAGTAGCTCGAGAGTCATTACCTAGGATCTAGTGGAAAAGCAGCTGAGTTGGATCTGAGACCCATTCATTGAGGAAAAATGAAAATGGACAACAGAGATGCATAGCTGTGGTGATTGTATAACTTTTATTTAATTCCAATTCTACTGCCTTTGACAAGGATAGGAAAGTAATTGATAAGTATGGGAAAAAGTGTATCTTTCTGCCACTCTATCAGAGTTTTGAATTTCCAGTGCCGAGGCTCATATGTTAAATTTTATTTTGATTATTTGTGAAAGTTTGATGAGTGCTTTGTCTGCAGTTTCTTCTTCTTAGGGAAATCTGCTTCAAATGGTTTAATTTCTTCCAGCTCACAGGTCTAAAGTATGTGTACAGTAAACTCTCAGTTAACTGGAACTCAAGCAACCAGAACTCTCAAGCAACCAGAAAAAAAAATCGAAGAAGTACAGTACAATTTTCATTTGTTGCATTTTTGTTGTCCCCCCACAGAAACATACCTTACATTTTTAGTTTCAGTTTTAAAAAGGAAGATGGGAATAAATTCCCTCTCTCCCTAACCTAAGAACAAATCAAACCAAACAGATTGTATAGGGTGCAGTATTAGTCAGGCCTATTTTTAATAGTAACTCTCAAGCAACCAGAAACTACAGTTATCTGGCATCTAGCAACCGGAAACTACAGTTATCCGGCATCTACCAAGCCCCATGGGTGCCGGTTAACAGAGTTTACTGTACTACTCTGCTGAAACTTCTTCCAGGGCTGTGGCCACTGGTACTGTCTTGAGGAGATTTGTTTAACTGCATTCTCAGAACTTCACAGAAGATGTGAAAAATGTGATTTTAAATTCTCCTTTAGATAGATTGTTTTTGATCCTTCTGCTGATTGTTATCAAAAGTGGGGGAGGAGTAAGCTGATTCTTGGAATCTGTCAGATTTTGCAGTCCTCGTTTTCCAAAATTTTCAAGGATTTCCTTACCCAACTCCTCCAGTTTTGCCAAGAAGGCAAGTAAATGGTCTCTTCAGACTGCTGGCAAACGGACGTTTATGAAGCATTGACAAGAGAGTTCCAATAAGAAGGCATGATCCCTCTACGTAAAGGGCAGCTTAACAATGAATGACTATTTAAGGGACTTTGTCCCCCCCCCCCCCCCCCCACACACACACACACACACAGACATACCCAGGCAGTCCCTTTTGCTTTATACAGAGTCTGAATCTCCACTTCTGTCTTTGGCAATAGATTGTTTCAGATAAATTGGTTCTGAAGATATATCTAACCTTTTTTCCTTATTGAATTACATTCTGTCTTGCCCTCCTACACTTTTTAGTGTAATTTCTGAATAGCATTGTTAATTTTTTCTCTTCCTTTTCTCTTTCCCTTACCTTTGATTCCCTTAAATTACTATAGCTGGTAATACTTCTTTCATTTCATTTTTTATAACTATCTAAAAGTTATAAAAAAAAGGTTTCTCTTTTTCTGTCTTGTTCTGTTACTACTAACATACCTTTGGGTCTTTAAAAAATGCAAGGCCTGTGGCCATAAGATTCTATTGTTGGAGGTGCATAAGTTTTGAGTTTATTGCTTAGGCCCAGCCCATTTGAACTCTGTATGTGATATATGTAAGGCCTTTAATCCTAGGGCCCTTATTGACCATAAAAATAAGCTGTAAGACGTAAAATGCCTTCGACATCCTCTAATACAGCATTTGGGGATCAAACCTTAAGAAAGGTGACAAAAATGAGACCAAAAAGCGTCCATCAGACCCTTCAGGTTCTCCTGCTCTGAGCTCAGAACTGCCTCTGAAAATATCGAAAACATCAGATCTCACCCCCTCAGATCTGAAGAAGCACAAGGATAGGTCTCCTTGGATCCCATCTCCTCCAACTTTGGAGCCGATATCTTCTTGTCTCACATCTCTTTTCCTGGAAATAAATCATCATCCTAGGACTTCGTCTGTTGCTTCCTCCTTTCGTTCCTTCAAATGTCTGTCCATTGCTTCCTCCTCTCGTTCCTTTAGAACTCTGACTGAAGCAGATTTGGATAGGATGATGAGGAAATTTCTCTCGACACTAATTCAAACTGGGTTCTCCCGCCTCTTACTCCATCAGGTCCAAAGACCTTCATCAGTACTACCCTGCCTATTTTTGTTTCTTCCTCTGATCTGACCTTTGGTTTCGGAGCAGCTGGAGCTGAGAATGCCGGATCTGTCTTTTTTGGATCCAGAAATCCTTGTTTCTTCTATGCCGATAATGTCTTCGAGTGGACTGGCTTCGAGCACATTAGTGACAGATCCGAGGTGTTGGAATCGAACTTGAGATTGTCAGAGCCTCATCTTTGGACATCTTGGTTCCGACCCCACCTTCGAGTGGATTACCTTCGGGTCAGAAAGAGCCGGCAGTTCAGAAGCATGTCTTCTCAGATCTGTTAGTTTCTTTCTCTCTTACGCATTCTGGTTTTGAGGTAGTAGAGTTTTTTCTGCTCCAAGAGAAAGGATGTATCCACCCTCCTCGGCCCCTACTTCCCAGACCCAGTTGTCTTTGCGTCTTGAACCTCAGCTTCTTACTCCATAAGGATGGTCAGGTCTAAGTCTCCAGGATACCCCATGGAGTATATTGATCTCTTCCAATACTTCTCCGGAACATCCCACTGAGGATTTCCCTAGGAAGAAAAAGTGAAAAAGGTGGCACTTAGACTTTCCTTAAGAGTCTGTCATGGAAGATACTTATTTCAATGAGGAGGCAGGCTCCCCAAGATCACCATCTGATGTCTTATTTAGAGACATACTAGAGATCCTTACGCAAAGGGGTGGTTGGTCTACCAACAACCCTTCCTAAGAGGAATTAGTATTCCTGGAAGCCTCTGGGGCTGGCCCATCTACCTCCTGGGTGACACCACCCACCGACAAGCTCCTTAATTTTGATCTCTTGATGTGTGGAAGGAATCTGATTCAGTTGAGGCAATCGTCAGGAGACCAGCCAGGGTACTGGCACCAGCCAAGGAAAGGGAATTTTGGAGCAAAGGAGTACCAATTGATGCCATGGTCATAGCAGCGGCCAGAAAGAAGGAACTTGTAGAACAAAGTTCTTTTCTGTTCATTCTCCTAACAGGGATTCTAGGGCGCTGGACAGATTTGGAAAGTGTTTATATGCTTCAGCGATTTTTGCACTTTGTTCGCTGAATTATTTGGCAGACTTCGCCAGACTCCAGTGGGATTTAATTAAAGAACTTACCAAATCCCTATCTGGGACCATTACTTCTGAGGCAGAGAGCTCTGTTGCCTCACAGTTGGCTACCCTACAGTCTATTTCAAATTCATCCATGAGGCTCATCTCACATGCAGCTGAAGGTACCTCAAGGGCAGTGGGTTCAGGCATTTCCATTAGGAGACGTGCCTGGATGCACGTGTGATTTGGCAGAGCCCTTCAAGTCTTCCTTCATCAATGCTCCCTTTGACGGAAGTTCTGTGTTTGGCCTCAAAGTTAAAGATGCACTATCCAGGTGTGAGCAGGAAAAATATTTTTTTTACATTTTAGAAAAAAATGGTTTCTAACTTTCCTCTGTAAATTGATAAAAGAAATAAAAATAAATAAGCACTTAACTAATCTGTCATTAGAAGGCCCATTTCCAGTAATTTCTAGGAGTGATGTCTTGTACATCAAGACTTTCTGGTACTTCCCCAGACAGCTGATAAACTTCCCCTTCCCATCATGCACCATTTATCTTGCATTCAACATTGTCCTTGTTATAGCACTGAGATCAGTTAGTAATAATAGGTTGGGCAAAGGAAAGAAGAGAACAGCAGACGGGGCAACACCACAGGTGGGGACAGAGGGAGTTGATGTTGGGGAATACTGGCTTTCTTCTTAAAGATGTCATTATGATGAACATAATTTCCAAATCTGAAAAGTAGAGGTCCGTCTTTGGTAGCATCCAGGGCACAGCTGCTTTCTAATCCTCTGAAGTGGCTATTGTCATTGATGCTCAAGACAGACAATATTACCCCAAAAGAAGACTTACACTTGGAAATAATGTCCACTGAAAAATGCATCACAAAAGTATTAAGGGGAAGAAGAGCAGGATGTTGCTGCCTGAATGTCATTATTTAGTGACTTCACAGAAAACATCAGTAGGAGTAGTTATTGTTATAGTTGAATACACTTGGGAGTTTCACAGAAAGGCTTTGCTGTAATTAAATCAAAAGGTGCTTTAAGTATTGGTTTAAGGGTCTGCACACTTATGCAACCAGCTTATTGTACTTTTTTATTTTTTATATTTTTTCCCCTAGCAGATTTGTTTTTCAATTGAATTGTACGGGTTAAAGGTCGCATTAAAGGTGGGAAAAGTTTTGAAATGATTTATTGTGATCTCATTTTTTATATCGCAAAAACCTGGCATTTTAACAGGGGTGTGTACACTTTTTATATCCACTGTAGCTGTTCCAAGGAAGAGAACCTTAAACCAGTGCCTTTAAGCAAAAATAGTTTGTATAAAGACTGTACAGGTACTAACAAAGCGACAAGAAAGCTGCGTTGATCATGAAAACTGGAAATAACGGGGAAATTACTTCAGTGGAAGAAAAACAGAGTCTGGAGTCAAATGTTTACCAGAACATGGCCATAGGGCTGTACATGGCTTTATCCATTTACTGAAGGGTCAAGCAGAGAATGTGTCCATTCATCTTGGGATGTCTTTTTTAGTAGAAGGGCTAGGAAAAGAAGTGATGAAGACCATCTCAGAAATGCAGGATTTTTAGCAGTTAATGGAAATGGAAAAGCCAAGCCATCAGAGTTAGTGTTTGGAAGTCAAGATGACATTCTCTTTAAGGAAGAGATAGAGGTGTCTTAAAAGGTTATAGACATAATGACTTCTTTAGAAGAAATGGACAGAAGGCCAGGTTTATCTGGACCAGAGTGATGCTGTTAGGACAGACTTTTCCAGTAGATACTTGACCTTCCAGATAGATCTCATTATTGGAGCAAGTAGAGAAAGTGTGAATAAGTCCATCTGGTCATCTTTGAGGTAGTGAATCCTTGGTTTGAAACCCTACTTGGGAATAAGGACAGAAATGATGGGGCAATTAGCATTTGTTGGAGGCAAGAAGATTTAATTACTGAAGTGCAACAGAGGTGATATTTGCTTCTTGATGCAAAGTGACAAATGGATCATTTGTGTGGTAACAGGAGACGGTAACAAAATTAATCCACTAGAAGACTGGCTTCTGCTGGAATGTGGACTTATTCTAGAAAAGTAGTAAGAGTAAATGGTCCACTACCTCACAGTTGGTGCCTCTTGACAGAGGATTCATTAGCATGTTCCTCCCTTTGTTAATTTCTCCAAATCTTTTTGGTTTCTAATACCATGATGGGAATGGACCCCATGCCTAAGTCAAAGTACGATTAAAGTTCATGAAACTAGTATTGTTTCACTCTGTCAGCCAAAAGTGCTCTTTGCAGCACTCGCAGTGTGCCCAGTAATGACTCCTCCTGCAATTCGTACGGAGTTCCATGTATTGGTAACGTATTTATATAGGATTGTAGACTCTCTTTTTGTAAGACCCGTTGCTCCTACTACTATTGGAAATGTCTGGGTATCTTTCTTCCACATTGCTCCCATTTCTGCTTGAAATCCTGATATTTTATGAATTTTTGTCTCTCTGTATGCAGGACACTGTAGTCACTGGGTGTGGCGATTTCAGTGATTAATGCTACTTTTGTCTTCTTTTCCTGGACCACTGTATCTGGTTTTCTAACATCTATCTTTGAACTGTTGGTAACGGGTGATCCTATGTGATGTAGACTTCATCATTTTCTATGCTGCTTTGTGGCTCATATTTCCAGTATTTTTCAACCACTTCAATATCATAATGTTTGCACAATCCCCAGTGCAACAGTCTCACCACATTATTATGGCTTTCAGTATACAGTCCTCCTGCCATTAGTATGTCGCAACCAGCAACGAGGTGTGCAGCTGTTTCCAATTCTGTTTTACAAAACCTACATTTGTCTGTTTTTCCCACATGTTCAATGGACTTTGTAAACCAATGTGTAAGTAGCCCACTGTCTTGGACCACCAATATTAACATTTCATCTTTTGGTTTAAATTCACCTCTCCTTAACCATTCCTGTGTTTGTTCCTGATCAACATGAGGCTCTTCCAGAAGTTTCCTATACTTGCAGCTATATTTATGCTTTTTCCAAATTTTTTGCCTTCTCATCTGGTCCTTCACGTTATATTCTTTCTTTTGTTTTTTGGCACATTCAGTTGCTGCCTGATTTGTATCTACTTGTGGTTTGATTTCCATCCCTGCTTGATGCCGATATGCTTCTGCTAGCCTAACCAGTGAAGTCATCTTAGATTTATTCTCCTCGTGTTTCAAAACTTTCACTGCGTTTGGGTCTTGTGAGATCAGCAGACATGTGTGGAGTCCCACGATTGCAGATCTATACATGTAATCAATTTGAAGGAGGCCCATCCCTCCATCAGAACGGGGAATATATAATCTTGGTATGCACTGATTTTTATAAATCATTTGGTGAGCATGAAGCATGCTTCTTGTTTCCCCATCTAATCTATCCAGCGTGTTTTGGAGCAAATCAGTCACTCCAAAACTGTAAGTTGGGACAGAGAGCAAACTGGCTTATTGCTTGGATTTTGTTCCTAAATGTCAGAGCTGTTTAAAGTACTCCTTACCAAGTTTTATTCACATTTGCATCATCTGAAAAAGGTTTGACAACTTGCATTTGTGCTTTCAGTTCCTCATCGGATGAGCTATACAGTTTCATATCGTCAACAAAGAGAAGATAAGTCTTTGCACCAAAGGTTAAGATACAGTGAAAGCATAGACTAAAAGGCTGGACAATCTCAAGTAAAATAAAATTGTAAAACCTGGCTTGAGGAAACCAAAAAAATTGAAACTGATATAAGGCCTAAGTCTCTCAAGTAAGTCTCTGATGAAGTGGGTCATGATAAAACAATGCAGGCAGCTGTTTGCAGGGGAGATCACACCTTGTCCTGTGATAAAGGTCCAACACAGAGAAGAGGCCAGCATGAACCCTTTGAAGATGACCTGCATTAGGAGCAAGTGAGAGTTTGTGAATTTCAATTTTACTTTGAGAATTGAACAACTTGAGCAGAGATTCCCTTTTGTTCTCCATATCTATCAACAGTGAGTAGCAGGGAACCCTAAGTACAGATATAGCTTGGTTTACTACAGTCTTAAGTGAGCTACAACTACGGGCATGCACTTAATGAACTCCTTTAATGGTACAGTTGAAACCACAAATGAGAGTGCTGGTAATGACTGTCTAACCCCAGAGTACAGAAACCTCCTTGATGACTTTTTGAAGTGGAGGTAGTCATCTTAGGAGGTCCAGACAGCAAATCCAGTCTTCTTGTGGAAGCCATAGAAGGGCAGACTGCACACAGACCATAAAACTGTATCCTGTCCATTCACACTCTCCAATCTCTCTCCAAACTGATTATGCATTACTGATGCTACATCCTCAAGATCCTTTAACCTTTTCCCTCCTATATGCCCTTGGTGCACTTATTCTCCCTAGATCTAATTTGCCATGGACGCAAACAGACACAAGATAATTTTGGCTAAGATGAGTGTTCCTTTTCAATTATTGTATTCTTTAATGTAATTTTTGTGTTGAGTTCCTAACTTTTAGATAACCTTTTCCATTTAGTTTTAGCTGTATTTTGGCAAACTCTTAAACATTGCTGTAATGTTTTTCCTTGCATATCACATTGCATAAGTGGGAGATTTACCAACTTCTGTCATTAGTCGTATTCAGTATTCTAGGCTGCAGTACCTTTACTTTCTGTAGCAAAACACAAGCCTCTTAGCTTCCCTAAAGGACTCCTCCCGAACCTCTTGTAAGAACAAATACAAAAACAAATGAAAACAGAGTCCAAACTGGCCGTAATCTTTTATTATAAAACGTAATTGCTTTCAGGTTAAAAAAAACCTTCATCAGACAAACTTCACATAATCATGACAGTCTTTAAATATTAGAACATTTCTAAAAGCAACCAATTACTTTCTGTATTTGACCCGCCTTTTTCTTTAAGGCTGGTTTTAAAGGTACAGTACTATTTAACCTAGGTGGGTTGTCAGCAGCCAACTGTATGATCCATCTTAACTCTGCATACTCTGTATCATTGACAATGCCCCCCCTCCTTTATCAGTAGGTGAGCCGTTAAATGAGACTTTCTTTGAGCTTTTGACTTGTTTAGATAATACCACAGGAAAATTGAAATGCCTGCAATGGCAGAGGTTTTATATGGAAGCATACTTAGAATATAAAATAGTGCCTAGGGGGATGAGAGTATTAGCCAGCACAAGGAGATGCATGTCCTGACTTACTAGTGCGCTTGCAACAGATTAACGTAGATACCAGCTTCCGTTATATGAATTTGCTTATAGAATACTTTTCAACTGTTGAAGAGGAACTTCGTAGTGGGGTAAAAGATCTACAGAGTAACTTACAAATGCATTACAACACAGACCAACATTTGTGTAAAATTACCCATGTATTGAATAATATAGTCTTGTTTGAAAATGAAAAAGTTGCAAAGGGACTACCAGGATTTCATGACAGGCTGTATTTTTGCATGGCTTCGTGAGCAGGCTAGAACTGAATCTAATCCAGCAGTTTCAAGTAATTTACATACCAACAATGTGTCTACTGAGCCCAGTGATGTTTTTCAGAATGTTAATGTTCAATAAAATGTGAATAATGCTTCTATGGCTACAACCAGACAGTAGAAGGTTTCATGGTTGCCATGGATCCTAATAGCAACACCTCCACTGTGGCTCGGGGTGATGACATCCAACAGGGAACCAAACAGCCCAGTATCCGCATGGGAGCAAGACTGAAAACCTCACTTCCTTCTTTATATTCTTTTTTTGCAGCAAGGAACAGTTCTATAACTTTTCCAACTTTTCCAGTACCAGTAAGGAAGAAAGCAGGCGAGGTCGCTCTGTACAAAGGGATGTGAAACGGCGGAGAGTTATGAACTGACTGATTTTAATGACTGTAATGTATTCAATAGATCTAGTGTTCAATTGACTAAAGAAGTGCCCCCCACACCCCCCGCTACTTATTTATTCCAACTCTGAGATCGCACTACAGTGCAGAAAGAGAAATCTCCCGTTCTGTGCTATATGCTGATCCCCATTCAGAAGGTCGAGCTTCTGAAATTTCGAGCATATGGTCTCGACCATATGCATTTCGAGATTTCAGCCGTTCGACCTTCTGAAGGGGAACCAAATATCTTGATTGCTATTATTAACTGTTTTGCCTGATGAAGCTTGTTAGCGAAAGTATTAGCATGCTAGCGACAATTTGTTCTTATTAAAAGCTATTTTTACTTGAACATTGTGGTGCCAGTAATACTGAATGACTCAATAAGATAGTAAAATAAAAGTGTCTGGCTTTATCTACGTTGGCGGTACTCTTTTGTTTTTATCTAGAGTGCTCTACTTTTAGCCCCGCCCAAGGACACAATGTCTCGAGCCAACCCTATACCATCAGCCATCATTTACAAATACCAAACATTAACAAAATTTTAGAAATGACCACAAATCCTCTTATATTGGAGATTCCTGATGACGATTTAAATGGAGTACAGACTCTGCAAGATTATGTCAAGCAGTTAATAGACCAGTTAATAGACTTGGAGAACAAAGTTACTGCATACAAGAAAGTATAGTGGCAATGTCTGACTTTTGATGCTTATTTACAGTACAAATTAGTTTCGAGGGGCTTACAGATATTGGTAATGCCCACTTATTGGGACAAATATCCTAAATTGCTCCAGCAATGGCAACAGATCAATCTTAACTGCTCCTTTCAATATATGTGTCTGATGAATATTTTTTTTTCATCATATAGAAACGAGTCTTAAGATCGAAATATTAAAACTATTCATTGAACTGGTCTCCAATATAGAAATTAATTTGCATTCATCTCTTTTGGCAGAAGTTATGGAACTAATTAATAAGTTTGAACAACAACTTCTAGCTGTCAAAAAGAGAACTTAAAAGGGACCATCGGGACTTCAAAAGAGGTGATGTCTTTTCCTGAATGAATCATAAGTTACATTCTGGTATGCCTAACTAACAGTTCAAACCCATACAGAAGGAAGTGCCGCATACCATGAATGAGCCACAGCAAGTAAATCTCTCTTCTTCATTTCAACCAGTGAATGAACAAAATATTAATGAAGCTCCAACTATAATAGACTCTATAATTAAAACTTGCCTTTTACACCAAAGGAATTGTTTTATGGTGCTTTCCACAGTGGTGTCTGTCATTTTGGAGACGCTACAATTGTATCCGCACTAGATCCTATGGATTTTCCACTGGAACAGAGTCAACCCTATCCACTACTGAAGAAGCAAAGGACTTGCAGTGTAAATCGCAAGTGTTCATGAACACGCAATCTGGGACTGAGAATGGTTACCACAAGCCAGACATGGACTTGAATGGTACTGTTTTGAGTATTTCAAGTTATTGTTTAAACGCTTTTGAATTAAACATTCTTAAAGGCTTGTCCTTTGTACATGGTCAAATGACTGATTTAGCAGCTGTATTAACTAATTTTAAACTTTTTACAAAGACTTTAAATCTGCATTTGATATATAGAAATAATTCTGTAAGTAATAATAATTCTAATGTATTACATAGAAGTACCTTTACTCCTATTAGTAACCCATTAATAATAGCTTTTGAGGAAGCAGTAACCAAATAAATTTGCCATCTATATGCTTCTAAAAGTAAGTGATTTTTTAATCCAAGTACTGATCAGTCTACAGCCATTAACTCCTTATTATCTAACACTAATATAGTTATTAAGCCAGCTGATAAAGGAGAGGGAACTGTTATAATGGATTTGCAGTATTATGATACTGAAATGTTAACACTTTTAGAAACTGACTATGAACTCATAAGTCAAAAACAAGTGGCTTTAATAATTGCAGAAGTTAAAAATAATATATATGATATACATACGAATGGGCAAATAAGCCTAGAAATTTTTAACTATTTTTATGTTTCTGCTCCACAAATACCATTCATATACGGAGTCCCAAAGATGCACAAATCGCTCACTAATCCACTGTTAAGGCCCATAGTTTATTCTAATGGTTGGGTTACAGAGCCTGTCTCAAATTATACACAATTCCAACTTAAAAAGGCTCTGAACTGTTCTAAAACCACGGTTAAAGATGCATTTATTTTTTTAGAACAACTATTCAGCTGGTCACAAGCAAATGTTAATATAGTGGATAGCTTTTTAGTAACGTTAGTTGTTGATGCATTATTTACATCTATATCTAATGATACGGGTATTGATTTTTGAGAGATTTTATTCACACTATTTTTATTTTACAGCAACAGAATTAGAAGCAATTTGCTTATTAGTATAACTTGTTTTGAATAATAATGTGTTCTTGTTTCATAATTCTCTATATAAACAATGTAAGGGGGTAGCAATAGGCACTCCCATGGCTAATAGTTATGCTAATCTAGTTGTCAACAATTGGGAAGGTAACTATATTTTTGATGAAACTAGGAATCCATATCTACATTGTCTCATTCTACAAGCGTTTCGTGGATGACATCTTTTTAATATGGAATGGTGCCTTAGATGATTTTAATAAATTTATGGTATTTTTACATTCAGCTACAGATTTTTTAACTTTTAACATTTTATTAAATTTGATCAGATTGATTTTTTTAGATGTAAGAATTTTTAAAAATGTAAACAAAGAGCAAGAGAGGTATGGTAAACATATTGGAACACAGAGAAAAGGCATCTTACTATGGTATAATAGTCAGTTGTGCAAATATATAGACACTGATACTACTTTTATGCATCCACTTACTAAAAAAAACCCTTTAAAGTAAAATGTGAAGCCAGATGTAACACCAGTAACATTGTTTACATGTCCAGATGTTCTCTATGTCAAGCATTTTATATAGGAAAAATGAAGCGGAATTTGAAAGATAGAATTTGTGAGCATCTTTCGGAAATTAGGAGAGAATTGGACTCTAATGCAATGTACAGGCTTCTAAAAATACTAACTCAACACATATGTTTAAGTTTTTAATATTACAAAATGTTTGAGACAATAATGGGAGGTGATTTGAATAATCGCATTGAAAATTTAGAAAATAAATGGATCCTCATATTCAGTGCTAATGTATATCCAGGCATAAATGATAACTTTTACACTGAAACCTGCACTTAAACAGTTACAAGCTAAGATTAATTGATATTCTTAGTATTATTTATATAGGTATGACTCTTGTAGGTTTCTTTTGAAAATATAATTTATGTATACATATATTTTTTAATGAACATATATAAAATCATGAACACATTTTTTTTTATTGTAGTTGTCTCATTTCTGCTTCCACCAGGCATCTACTGTTACAGGCAAGAAACTATCTTCTGTTAACTTGCTCCTCCCTAGGAATTACTATAAACTATGAAAAATCCCATCTAGAACCAACACAGCAGTTAGTTCATAGCAGGGATGCTAAACACAAATACCGGCATTGTGTTTCTTCCCACGGAGAGATTTCAAAGAATAAAATTGCGAGTCAGTCAGGTTATTCGCAGCAAAAAGGTGACAGCAAGACTATTTCTACAGACCCTAGGATCAATGTCATCCTTCATCATTTTAGTTCCCCTTGCGAGATATCACATGCAGATTCTTCAATGGCTCTTGGCTTACCAGTAGTCCTTACTGAATCAATCTCTATTCCATCTGGTAATCACCAATTTATGCAAGAAAGACCTGAATTGGTGGCTTCATTCCAATGAAATTTTGCTAGGTAGACCCTTTGTTCTTCCTCAACTTCAAGCCATAGTGAACACTTGCACCTCCCAGATGGGGGTAGGGTCATTATCTGGGAAAGACAGTCCAAGGCACTTGGTTCCAGTTGGAAGCCAGTTTACACCTCAGTGTTATAGAGATGAGGGCAGTGCTCTTAGCGTTGTGAGCATTCCAAGAAACCCTTCCCTCTGGAACTTGTGAGCATTCCAAGAAACCCTTCCCTCTGGAACGATTACTGTTCAGACATGTCAGTAGTCTGGTACATGAACAAGCTAGGGGGAACCAGTTCTTACCCTCTTAGTCGTGAAGCACTCGGAGTATGTCAGTGGGTGATTTCATCCGACCACTTTCTCATTGCAGTGCACATTCCGGGAAGCTCCAACATGATTGCGGAGAAATTGAGAAGGAGCATTCTAATGCCTCACAAGTGGTTTCTCAATCCTTTAGTGGTGTAAAGGATTTCCTGCTAATGGGGCCAGCCCTGCTGCTGCCTCTTTGCTTCCCTCTGAACAACAAGTGCAGCAGCTACTTTGCTCTGATCCCCCCACCGTGGGAGTCTGAGAGATGCTCTCCTTCACGATTGGCCCACCTGCCTATTGTATGCCTTTCCCCCAATTCCTCTTCTATCCCAGTTTCTAAAGAAAGCAAAGAGGTCGAAGAACAGGATAATTCCCATTGCCCCATCCTGGCCTTGACAGATATGGTTTCCCTTTCTTTTGCCTCATCAAATTCGGAAGCCTTGGACGCTGGACCCAGCTCCAGACCTATTGTCCTATCCAGACGGACTAGTTCACCTGAATCTTGTAAATCTCAAGCTCACTGCATGACTTCTCCAGTTTCAATAATTGCCGGGCATTCTACTTTCACTTCCCAAGTGCAAAAAATTGTTCTAGCCTCCCATAAACCTTCAACTAGACATTTGTACTTCATCAAGTGGCAAAAATTTTCAAAATGAGCTACAGAGAGTGACCTTGATCCGCATTCTGCACAAGTTGATAGGTCCTAGAGTCTTTGGCATTGCTTTTTGATACAGGAGCATCTTACTCGACTGTACGACTGCATCTAGCTGCAGTTTCCAATTTTCATAATGGTCTAAATGAGACAAGGTTTATGTCTCACAAACCTTCTAAAGATTTTTGAAAGGAACTTTAATGCTCAGACCCCCATACAAAGACCTTTCAGGACCTTGGGACTTGAATCTGGTACTTCAGTCTTTAATGTATTCCCCATTTAAACCCATCCACAGATTGTGATTTGAAGTGTTTATCCCGGAAAACCTTATTTTTGATTGCCATTACTTCTGCCAGCAGGGTTTCTGAGCTACAAGCCTCATCTTGCAAACCTCCTTACATAATTTTCCATAAAGACAAGGTCTCCTTGCCAACAAATCCTTTTCTACCAATAACAGTGTCCGAAAACAATATCAACCAGACTATACAATTTCCAGTTTTCTTCCCCAATTTCTCAAACAAGGGTGAATATTCTCTGCATTTACTAGATGTGCATAGACAATTACGTGTTTACCCTCACAGAACAAAGGAAATCTTTTCAGTTTGTTTATTTCTCTTCTGCTACTATGGGCAAACCAGTTTCTAAGGTTACTTTGGCCAAATGGCTTAAAGACTGTGTAACCTTCATTTATAACAAAAGGAAAGTGCAACTGCCAGGACCGGTAAAAGCACATTCAAAAAGGGCATTAGCTGCTTCTGCAGTCTTTCGTTCCAGATCTTCTATAGATGATATATGTACAGCAGCTACCTGGGTGTCCCTGCATACCTTTGTTACTCATTACGAGCTCGATCTGATCTGTAGGGGGACGAGCATCATTTGGCTCGATGGTGCTCAGGAATATTCTCCTATGAAACCTCCCAAGATGTAGTTAGCTTGGGATTCTGTCTCACAGTCAAGGATTAAGTGAAGATTGACAGTGTCAGACAAACAAGTTATGTCTTATCATAATGTTCCATCTGTGTTGTCTATTTTCACTTATCCTTGACATCTTCACCCTCCTTACCCCGGCCCTACTGTTTCTTGGTGGACTGGATCTGTCCCAAAAGTTTGGCTTTCATTTTTAGGAATACAGATATGGTTTCTGGTCTGTCATTTCCTGTCTGTTACTATTTTATGCTTACTTGATCTGAGGTAATCCTGTGAGGAGCACTATAGGAGGAGCTAAGCTTGAGTATTTTTGGAGTGCAAGCTGGATTAATGACTGAGTCTGTTTCGAAATATGGAGCCAAACCCACAATCAAGGAAAAGATATTTTTTTTCCTAAGGAAAAAAAGCCATCCAATAGGACCAGATCAGAGAATATCGAGAGTTTTACTGTAGATTCCACACAACAAAGACATCAGACCATCTTAGGTCTCAGCAGCCTAAATCACTATGTAAAAAAAAGACTATCTTTTGCATGGTCATGGTGCAAGCAATTTTGCCATGTTAACAAGCAAATGGTTTAACTTGGGTGCAAGCATCTTGAGCCCTGTTCAGCAAAAATATATAAATGTTTAAGTTATGTGAATGGGAGTAGACACTGAAGAAGGGTCTTTTACCCGAAAGCTCTGTGATTTGTGAGTTTAATTCATTTTGTATGCTTTGCCTGTCTGTATTTCTTTGGAGGTTTTGTTTTTGCTGTTTTGTTGCTGTTCTCCAAAGATGGTTTACCTTAGTTCTGGTCTTACTTGCTTTATTGTTTAGTACCTGTTCAGCAAATACAGATAGCAAGGCATCCAGAAGATTCTTGTGCTTCAGACTGGGACCAAATCATTTTTAAATTGGAGCCCCTTACCTTTGGTCTCACCACAGCTCCCCAAAGCTCTGAGACTTGTAGAGATTTTGTGTTTCCATACTTTAAGGATTAGCTCCTTACTGCTGTGACCTAGTAGTCCATCATAGAAGCTAGAGGTTAGTTGATGCAGCTCAGCCTAGATATCTGCATCAACTATTTAAAAAAAAAAAAAATCAAATTTTCAACCACTGCAGATTATTCTTTTTCTTGGATGCCACTTGGACACAACCAACTGCATAGTATCTCTGCCTCCTGAGATAATTCAATCTCTCCAAAATGCAGCTCATTTACCTGCTAGTGTCATTTGCCACTTGCAAAGCTGGTTATCAGAGTTCTCATTCTGTTGACCTCGTCAGTAGTCATTTTTTAGTTCTTTCCCATTTTCACTTGCTCATGCTTCATGTGGTCGCAAATTTCTTATCAACCATCTGCTTCCATCATTCTCGCCCAACTCTGCAAGATTCACATAGTATAGAGGTTAATTTTTTCCAACATTTTCACAGGGAGGCCTTTTGGAATTCCACCCCTAGTCATCATTTTGATTATGGGTGCCTCCTCTCTGGGATGGGGCATTTTGAAGGGAGTCTGGTCCAAGGCCAGTCTTCACATCAGTATACTGTCAGTGAGGACTGTCTTCCTTGCCTTACAGGAATTTCAGGATTTCTTACCCCTAGGAGTGATTTCCAGTCAAATGAACAGCATGTCTGTAGTGAAGTATCCAAGCAAAGGAGGAAAATAATCCTATCCCTTGCACCTGGAGAATAAGAGTTGCCAGTGGGTGATTGCTTTGCATTATTTTCTGATTGCATTGCGCATTTCCGGAAGAGCAGTCTACCTTGCCAAGTGTTTCAGCAGATCTATTCAGATGCCTCACAAGTGGAGTCTGAATCCAGAAGTTGACCCCCAGATTTTCAGCCACTGGGGTCAGCCTAACTGCAGTTTGTTTGCTTTTCCAAACAATACCAAATGCAGCAGCTACTTTGCCCTTATACCCCCAGAGAGACTGTTCAAGAGACTCTGTAGTTGGGTAGTGGTCTTCTGGACTCCTGTGCCTTTCCTTCTTTATTGGCTCTTACAGAAAGGAACTGAACACACAACCATGGTGATCTTTATTACCGCTTGTTGGTATTAGCAGATTTGGTTCCCCTTGCTAGTGCCTCCTCTGGAGAAAAACTCCTAGATCCTCTGCAGAGAAGCACAGAATCCTCTCTCCTTTTAAGAGCATATCACTTACACTTGCACAGCCTCAAGTTAACCACTTGGTTTTCTCAGTTCTCCTATTGGCCAAAGGCCTTTCTTTATCACAGTGCATTGCGGATGCAATCTGCATCTCAGAAAGAGTCCACTTGCAAAGCATGTTGTAGTAAGTGGAAATATTTTTCTCTCTGGGTTGCAGACCATGGCATTGATCCCTTTTCTGGATGCCAAATGAAGGGACCAGCACTCAAAGGCAACAATTTAAAATACTTTTATTAGATTGTATAAACAACCTAATTTAATTGCACAAACCGGTTTCGGCTAACACTGCCTTTCTCAATGTGACTTATCCAAGAACTGCCCCCCCACCCTTTCTTCATTCCTAAAGGTGTTTTGGAGGCCAACCCAAACCAGCTAATTCATAATCTAAACATTATAAATTTAATGTTATCTCCAGTTCCATGGCTTCCTTCTGAGTCACTTTTCTGACAAGATACCTCCTAGATACACAGGTAGCTGGGATTCTAACCCTTTAGACCAGTTAAATGAATAGGATCCATAAGTTATGCTCACCTTAATGCTGATTCTTGTATTCTGGTCTGTCTGACATTACATACTTCTCTCTCTTCCCATCCA
Source organism: Protopterus annectens (assembly GCF_019279795.1). NCBI lineage: Eukaryota > Metazoa > Chordata > Ceratodontiformes > Protopteridae > Protopterus > Protopterus annectens. Next base: position 1,383,303,393 of record NC_056741.1, read on the forward strand.
AATTGTCATGATTTGGATAGGACCATATAGAAGCTTTTCTTCACTGTTATCCCTCTCTTCTGCAGTTTCATAACTGAAGCAAGCAGCAGACTCGAGGAGATTAGTTGCACCGTGGATTATAGGAGGGGAATGCTTAATGGAGGTCAAGGCTGGAACACTAGTAATCCTAAACATCAGTAATGATGAATCTGGTATGTCAAGCAACTTGAAGGCCCCACTAGTCATATAGGATGAAACGGAAATAAACTGTCCATTTTGGTAAGTACATAGCTATAGATTGTTTTCTCCAACTGGTTTCAATTTATGGATTATCCGATCCAACTCTGATCTGTTGCCAGCCAAATCCTTCAGTCTTTAACTCTCCAGGCTCCACCTCTCTTACCCACAATCACCTTACCCACCTACAATGTGTGTAGTTAGTAACAGGCTTTTGCCACCTTCTTGAGTTTTTTGTGTTTCTGTAGTTTGAGTTTTAGTGTAATATTTTCCTCTGTGTAGTGTGTTGGACTGCTTGCCTTATGGATAGGAGCTTTAAAAAATGCATTGCTTAAAGGCACATACTGCCCTCTTGATGCAGAAGTGTGTTGTTGGTTTGGGGGCTGCCCACCTAGATTCCTTTTATTTCGTTTGCAAGGGGTTTGCGTCCCAGACAGTTGAGGGCTAATTCTGCCCGTTTTTCGTTAAGGGTCTTCTTCCACCTGGTTCTTCTTCCTTTGCTTCTTTGGTGCCAAAAGTCAGACCTGAGAAATATCGCTTTTCCAAGGACTTCATGACCTCCAAGAGGGATTGTAAGAGTCTCCATACATGGTCTGTCTTCTGGCTCACAAGACCCGAAGGTCCCATGGCTTTCATGTGCCTCAGCTGCACTGAGGCTGGCATCTGCTTTGACTCCTTAGAGCCGATTACCTTCTGTTCTGTAAGCAAGGCTCCATCTCCTGCCCTTAATGTAGAGGGCCCCTTTTTTGGTGAAAGGTGCACTGTCAGGTCTGGTAGCTTTCCCCCTTCCCCCTGCCCACTCTACCAAAGATGTCACCAAAGTCTTCTCCTTCCCCACCCTGGTTCCAAGTCTCTCTGTCTCAGGTCCTGCAGGTGGGGTTCCTCGTCCTCTAATCAACTCACCAAGCCCCCATCAATGGCTTTGTCTGCTTGGTTATTGAGACCTGTGGGCAATTTAAATGCGTCAGACTTGAAGCAGCTGATGAGGTCCTTTTTGTAGACCAGATGCAATTAGGTCTTATCCCTGTGGGTCTGGGACCTTGTCCTAGAACCTCTGCTTCATCACCCTGGTTTCCTTCCTCGGCCCTTGTGAATCTGAGATCCTCTGGGCTGGCTGTATTCCCACCCTCTGGGTCAGATCAGACAGTGTGGCGATTCTTGATTCTAGCTCCTACCTTGCTGTTACCGACTCCAGCATCCGTGGAGCCAACAGAACCTCTGAACTGTGGTGTCGAGGTTGGCATTTCCAGGTCAGGGTTGATTATCCCAGCTTCAGGATTGTTCCCTAAAGCTCAGAGCTTTTTCATTGTGCAACTGTACTCTGATCTTGGTGATGGTCAGAATAGTTTCCTCTGGACTTGGGTGTGTCGTGAGTATCTTCGGATACTGGGACTGTTAGAGCCAGAAAGTCAGTGCCTGCTTCCACATCTGACATCATGGAGAGAGTATTCTCCTCTGAGGAGATGGGTTGGGTGTTCTCAGCCGGTGTTCCATCCCCAGTCTCATCTCTGCCTTTGACTAGCCATCAGCCCACTCCTTGACAGCGTATGCTGGTTGGTCTCCAATCCACTCCCATGGCTGAGCTTCCTGCCACTACCTCATCACCTCCAGTTTTGCTGTAGTGGGAAGTCTCAGGCAAGAAGAAATGCAAAAAGAAGCACCCTTGACTCCCCTGAGGAGTCTCTCACTGAGGATACTGACCTTAAGGAAGGCAAGGAGTCCCCCAAGTCACCGGAGACTGATGCCTCCTTGGGGCAATATTTTGGAGCTTCTTAATATGGGGGCTGTAACACTGAAGCCCCCTTTCCAGAAGAGGAAGTGTTTTTGGAGGCCTTTAGCGTAAGCTCATGCACTCCTTGGTTGGTTTCTCGTCCGGATGCATTCATAGACTTAGTGTCTTGGAGGGTGTGGAAAGAACCTGACACAGTGGAGCCTATTGGTAAGAAGCCTGACAAAATTCTTTCTCCTCCCAAGGATTGGACCGCATTGGAGGAAGGGTTCCTTGGTCCATCTCCGTACAGAGAATCTTAGAAATTGGACCATCTGGGGAAGCAGTCTTATGCTTAATCGACCATTCACTCTGAGGGCACAAAACTACACTGGATCAGACTTCATAGTGTTCTTGTGGCTGAAGTTTCAAGGAATGTTAAGACGCAGCGGTCTCTTAAAGATTTGGAAGACTGTGGAGACTCTGATGTCTACCCTGCTGTCTATTGTCAACATTTCCATGAGGCTCATTTTAAATGCAGCTGACAGAGCATCCCGAGCAGCTGGCACCAGCATTGCCATACGATGCCACACTTGGATGTGACTGCAACTTTATGGATTGCTTCAAGGCATTCTTTATTAATGCCCCTTTTGATGGCTCTTCCTTGTTTGCCCGTAAGATTAAGGGCACTCTTACTAGGAATGACCAAGAAGGGAAGACTGTCTCTGTAAGAGTGGGAATCAGAAGGGGGAGGGGCAAACATCTGTTTTTTTAGAAAGTCACAGCAGTCTTCCTAGGGCACTCCTTCGGGGGGTTTCACAGGTGGCTGGGAGGGGAGGACAATGATGTGCGCCATCTGCAGGGCAGGGGTGGTTCACAACATCAGGGCTTTTGTAGATCCTTCTCCAGCAGGCCTTTTTCAGTAATCTTTAAGGGTTGCCCCACTATCATGCTTTAGATGCAGTTGGGATTGCTTGGCTGTTCACCCAGGAGCTTAGTAAACCATCACCTTGGACACTTGGGTGTTAAGAGGTATACCCAGATGTTATCGCATTCCTTTTTTAGAAATTCCAAGGTTCCATCACAGAGCTCTCCCAAATGTTACACCCCATTAGAGACTGCAGGCAGTGGTAGAGATTCAGAAGCTGTTGGCAAAACGAGTTACTGAAGAGCTGCCACCACACCAGTGATGGTCTGAGGTCTGGTCAGGGTTCTGTTTGGTAGCAAAGAAGAACAAGGACCTCAGGCCCATTTTGGATTAAACAAATTGAATCTTTTTATGAAACCGACCAAGTTCCAGATGGTCACGGTGCAGTCCATTATACCTCTGCTGTGGAAGGACGACTGATTGTTCTCTGTAGACCTCAAGGATGCCCGTCATCATGTCAAGATAGAGAGGTGCTCCAGCAGGTTTCTGCACTACTGACTGGGAGCCAGTCATTATCAGTTCAGAGCCCTGCCATTCTGTATGCTTGTCCCTTGGGACTCCTGTACCCTTATCACCCAGTTCTCTGATTGTCAAAATTCTCCCAAAGGCAACCCATTGCAGTTCTCCAGTAATCCTGATAGCTTCCTTCTGACCTTGTCAGGTGTGGTTCTACATTTTTGTGGCATCTTCTGTGGTACCTCTTTTGTGTTCTGGATCACATTTCTCATCCTGCCAGTCTGGATCCTCCCAGTCTACAGTCCTACAAGGTAACCACTTGATTTTTCCAATTCCCTTGATGGCCAGGGAGCCCAAGCTGTCTGCTAGTGTTGTGCATATTTTGTTCTAATCACAAAAGATATCTGCTAGGAAGGTGCATTTCAGACATTTTGTTATGCGGGCGGAATCTTGATGGTTTGATCCCTTTTCTACTCTTTTAGAGTCTGTTCTCGATTTTCTTGTTGAGTTGTTTAATTCAAGCTGTAGATTTTCCTAGGATTAAGGTACACATGGCAGCTGTTTCTAATTTTCATGTTTGTAGAGACAATGATGTTCGTAGTGTTTCACTGTTGCAGTCATTACATTTGGGTAATCTGCTGGCAGGTTGCCCTCAGTCGGCCTGAATATCAAAGTCTTGGGTCCTGCGTCGGTTGCTGTCTCCTCTTCACCAAGATGTCAGGTCGTCAGGGGAATAAAACAGGCAGCCAATGCCATTTTCTTTAGTCTTTCTTGCCGCGCGGTGCCTGAAGCAGAAGCAGTTCTCAAGTGCTGGTCAGCCGACTCCTGAAATTTTCGAATTCGAGTTTCAGAACCGAAGTCTTCAATTAAAGCTAAGTACCCCGTTGGGGAAACTTTTCCTTGCTCCATACCAATGTCAGTAAAAGTTAATAATTGTGTTACTTGTGGGAAGCAAAAACCTCATAAGGATTTTCATTTGTACTGTATTCCTTGCCTAGACCCAGATCATAATGTGCCTTGCTGTCGGTTTTGTGCTAGATTTAACCAACGCACTATTAAGCTTCTGTATATCTTTGCTTCAAAATAGTTTGGAAACAGATTTAACTACCCTGAAATGTCATCGGATAGCAATCCGACTACCGGAGTGCACAAAAAACGCAACGAAAAGGACAGAGACAGACCGTCGAGGTCCAAAACCAACTACGAAGGTTCTCCTAAGCCAGTCGCCGGTACTCAGTGAGGCGCTTTCGCAGCCCCTGATACCCGCTACTTTCGAGTCGCAGGCCTCTACTGAGACCCATGTGGAGTCCGGCACGCTGCGAGATTCTCAAAGTATTGTACCCGCGGATGTCTCTCCCTCGGATGGGTCCGGAGCCGCTGAGTAGGCACCGGCTTCTGAGGGTGTCTTCAGGCCTCAGCATTTCTATATAAAACTGACGCCAGCTTCAAAAACAGACAAAAGCAACTTCTAAGTCTAAAAAAACAATGCGTGAGCCACGTGCTCAGGCCTCTATGGCCAAAAACCAGATTATCAAAATGGCTGAAGACTTAATTACCTTGATCAGGGGTTCCCAAACCCCCCCCCCATAAGAGGCCTAGGCAAGAGACTGATTATGAATCTTCAGATCAGGTTTCTATTTCTTCTGATCAGGAATTTTCTGTACCACCCTATGAGGATTCAGATGCAGAGGAATCCATCCCATATGCATGTCCTCCTGAAGATTATTCCTTTGGAGAAACCTTGCATACTTTGAGGGAACATTTTCATTGGGAGAGTCAAGATTTCTCAGAATCAAAAAAGAGGCTTAGGGATTTTCTTCTTCTCCCTCAGCATAGGCCATTGGCCATACCTCCTGTATTAGACATTGTTGATGATGTGTTTTCGGAGTCAAGCATGACTCATACCTCTCAACCTGGAAACATCAAAAATCTGGACAAAGCCCATGAAAAATAGGTACAAATCTGTACACTGATTAACATCTAATTTGCATATATAATTACGCAGCCCCACCCACTCCAATGGAATTGTGGGGAATCAATTTTCAAATGCAAACTGAAGAACAGACAACCAAACTATGGCACCACTGACCCCCTGCAGCCATTCCAGTGTCCCATTACCTGGCAATTTCATCACATTTACCATAAACACTAATGTGTGCATACTGCTTTACTTATGCAATGATTATTTGGATTTATTCTTAAATTTTGGAGCACAATGCACAAAACACTAACAGATATCTGCTAAACAAAGCAATACTGTCTCACAATGAAAATAGACTTGGCATTAAAACTTCACATTCATTGAAACTCACACCACATCCAAAAAAAATGCATCTGGCCAGTGGTGGATAAAGATTACCTTTGGGCTGTTTTCGAATCATAGGCCCCCTTGCACACAAAACAAGAAACATACATGTGTTCTTTGATACACCTTCTTGACTTTATTAAATTATATTCCTTGTATAATAGAGCACATTGTTAATTATTTTTCTAGTATGCAATGAAACAAAATGCATGAAGCAATAATGACAAAACTGCCCAAGTCAGAACATTTCCATCATAAAAGTTTATTTACACACACACACACACACACACACACACACACACACACACACACACACACACACACACACACACACCCTGGCTGTCATAAATGAAAAACAATAGAACCCACAGCCTTCTGCATCAAAAGCAAGCATTGTACCTGTTGTGCTACTAACACAAAGTCACAAACCAATTTGGCATAAGCAGCACTGCTTAAACCAAATAAATGAAAAGCATATGCAGATAGTTCTAACACAAAATATAAGTGCCTACTGTAAAGTAAGAAACACAAACACTCTTGAAACAAAATTAATTTTTCCAAAATGACTAATTCCACAAAAGGTTAATATAAATCAATCAGGTGTTCCAGTCTTACATTCATTGCATACTTAAATAATCTACATTATGTACTCACTATTGCATATATCTAGCATCCATATGCTAGCTTGTTTGCTGTGCACTTCCATTTATGTTTAGCCAGAAATTAAATATAAGAACTGAGACTGCTGTTACTAGCCAGACAAATAAGCAATTTGTAAATGAAGCCCTAAAAAATAATGCCTTAGATGGATAGGCAGTGTGATAAGCCAAAGTGCCTTTCTGTTTACATGCCCCAATACTTTTAGAGGGCAGTCTGCTTGAGACATGGTATAATCATGGTGTAAGCCCATTCTGTTACAGCATGATGCCATCATGCAATCCATCTGGTATGGCATATTACAAATGGTCTACCTTAGAGTGTTGAGCCACATTTTTGTGTGCCACACGAGGTGTATATTTCTTACCAGTCTTGTCACTGTTTTTCTTAGACGTGGACTCATATCAGGCACACTTCAAACTTCTTGCTGCCCTTAAAAACACTTAAAAGAATAAATCTCTCAAGTCAAGCAGGGCCAAACATGGATAAACCTACATGTCTATAGCTATATATTTATCTATATTAGTCTATCTATCTATATAGAGGGAGATCTATGTATATATAGGCAAGATAAATACTTGCATCAAATATCACTTACACATGCATTAAGTTTAGCAGGTGACAAATACCAAACTCCAAGCCCTTGTATGGGACCCACCTTTATCCTGAAAAAAGAATTTACCAAAATCAGGTAATACCGCATGGTCAAAAAGTATGCTTTCTTCCCAAAATGACACCCCATACGCAGAAACAAAAGAATTAAAACTTATCTACATTATCGGCCATAGTGCCTCCAGCAAAGTTCCGGAACTACAAGCATTTGAATGTTCTTTGAAATACGGATAGTACCAAAAGTAAAAAAGGTTAGTAAAAAAGGTTAATATACCAGACTTTGGTATATTCTACCAAGGACATATATCACTGTGGTTCAGGCAGAGTTGTACTAGTAGCCTTATATCATCTCACTTATACTGTGTATGAGAAGCTGAGTTGTTACCAGAAAAACAGGGACATCTTTTACAATTGAAAATCTTAGATCCTATAATCTCACTGAGATTCACTTTCCCGACAGACAACCAACAGTGTGTAAGATGACACTATATTTCTGAATAAATAATATGTCTCTAACACACAAAAACTTACCATATCTGCCGAAAAATCCGTCCCAAGTTCTTTCATTCCGCGATCACTCGTTCGCACTTGAAAAACAGTCCCAAACAAGCTCTTCATGCTGCTGCAGGCCAGCGGCTAGTCCCAAACTGTTCCCGCTCGCATTTGAAACAGCCAGCCAGCCAGAAATGTGTGAGCTCCTTTAGCTCAATTCCGACAGGCTGGTAGAGGGTGCTGACGTCATCGCGCAGGCTGGAATCCCCAAGGGAGCTGACGTCATCGCGTACGTGATGATGTCAGCTGCACAAGCCGTGAAAATTAAAAAACAAATAGAAAAAATCGGAAATGAAGGGGTGCCACTCGGGAATCGTGGCACCCCTTCATTTGAACCCCAAAACTCGGTAAAAACCGAGCAATTCGGCACAGTTGAGAGGTCTGGCATGACTCCAGATTCCTTGCCTCCGGCTCCTAGTAAGCCAGACAGATGTTACAGGGTTCCTGACTCTCACAAATTTTTATTCATAAACCCTGCTGCTGACCCTGAAACTATCTCACAGGGTTCCAAAGGTGTAAAGTCCTCAACAGCTAAGAATCCTACCCCCTCTGATAGAGATTCCAGGCTGCTGGATAGATAGGGAAAGAAGGTTTATACATCTGCAACCTTTGCAATTAGGGCCTTAAACTGCCAGTTTCATATGCTTAAATATCAACAGCATGTTATGGGATTATTGAAACAGAAAATGATGTTGATTTCTGAATGTGTGGAAAATAAAGAATTACAGGAATTATTCCATGCAGTAGAACAGGTTGGAAAGCATACTTTGCAATGTGGTTTTGATTCTTTGGAGGCCTCCTGCAGGGCTGCAGTTACTGGATCTGTGATTAGAAGGCATGCCTGGCTCAAGGAGCAAAATTTGCCTGATCATGTTAAAGCTAAATTGTTGGATGCACCTTTACAGCATGATACTCTGTTTGGTAATAAGGCAGAAGAGGTTTTAAAGAACGTGGAAGACAAAGCTAAGTCTATGCAAACTGTAAAAGACTTCTTACAAGTGCAGCCACCAAGATTCAGTAGACACTGGCCTACAAAAAACTGGTCCTTTCCTGTGTCCGACAGAGCTTCAAGGGGCAAATCCAGGCACTCAAAGGGCTCTAGATACCAATCACAGGATTCTTACAGGTCAAAGCAGTGGGGTGCCTCTACCTCCAAATCTGGAGGAAATAAAGCACAACCCTACAGTAAACAGTCTCAATGACTTCCCTCTGCCATCACAAAGCACTTATCGTTTGGCAGCCCCCTTAGGGAGAAAACTAGCACTTCATGCTCTAAATTGGCAGTTAATTACCCAGGACAAGTGGGTATTAAACATAGTATCCCATGGATACAGATTTCATTTCCATACCTTGCCAATTCCAAATGGTTGGCCAGATCTGCCACAAAATCAATGGGCAGAGGCACAGAAACAAGTTATGTCCCTCATGGATATGGGGGCTGTTCAGCCAGTACCAGAACAGGAAAAAGGACAAGGGTTTTATTCTACTGTTCTTGGTACCAAGAAAAGACAATGCATTGCTGGATTTATTGATTTTGAACACATTCTTGGACATAACCAAAATTCAGAATGCTAACTTTGCAGCAGTTTCTGCCCATGCTGGGCAAGAACGCTTGGCTAGTGACTCTACACTTAAGAGGCATACCTGCATATCCCAATAAGGGAATCGTGCAGAAGATACCTCTGCTTCAAGGCTGGTTTTATGCATTACCAATTCTCTGCACTGCCCTTTGGCTTATCTACTGTGCCCGGGGTCTTTACAAAGTGCTTGGCACCAGTAATTGCATTTTGCAGACAGAGGTATACAAATCTATCTTTACTTGGACGACTGTCTCATTCAAGCAGAAAACAAAGACATTCTTCTTCAACATCTGGCATTTGTGAAAAGGCTTCTAACATGCCTAGGGTACACAATAAACGAAAAGAAATCACAACTGGTACCCTCTCAAAAGATTACATTTCTGGGTGCAAGCTTGAATACAACTGCCCAGATGGCTTACCTTATGCCAGACAAACAAAGGCAACTGACTATTTGCTTCAAACAGATGGCAACAAAAACCCAGTTATCTTTAGAAAAATTCTGCAGGCTTTTGAGTTCATGGCATCCTGCATTCTACTGATTTCCATATGTAAGACTGCATATGAGGAAACTACAGTGGTACCTAAAAAAATTTATGGAGTCAACATTGTCACAGTCTGGAAACAATGATTCCCTATCATTCCCTGCCTACAACAAGAGTTTTATGGTGGGCAGAGACATGTTACTAGAACATGTGACACTTCACTCTACCCCCTGCCAACCAAACCCTAACTACAGACGGATCGGACTATGCTGGGGTGCCCACCTGGCGGGGAGATGCATTCAGGGCATATAGAGCCCAAAACAGATGCATCTGTATATCAACCAGAAAGAGATGTTAGCTCTTCAGAATGCCCTGACAGCCTTCAAGGGTCTACTTCATTCAGGACAACTACTGATAAAGATGGACAACACCACGGTTATGTGATGCATAAACAAGCAGGGGGGCACACATTCCTACCCCCTTTGCAGACTAGCCATGGCATTGTGGGACACAGCCTTGACTTACCAAGTACATCTTCAAGCTCAATTTCTGCCAGGAAAACAAAATACTTTGGCAGATGACCTAAGCAGAAACCTTATGGACCCTCACGAGTAGAAACTGGATCCACAAGTCTTCAGCATGATAACAAAGAAATGGGGGAGCCCGGACATGGATCTATTTGCCTCTCCCCAGAATTATCAACTGGACAAATTCTGCACAAGGACTTATCACAAACAAGCATGGAAAGTGGATGCCCTATCCTTCAGTTAGAAAAAACTATCAGTCCACGCCTTTCCTCCTCTGCCTCTTCTTCCCAAGGTCCTACTAAAGGTCAGACAGTAAAAAACAAAAATAATTCTAATTGCCCCGGACTGGCCTCGCCAGCACTGGTACCCAATCCTAAGGAATATGTCTAAACTCCCTCCTTGGTGCTTGCCTCAAATACCTTATCTACTGTCTCAGCAGAACAATCAAATCCTGCACAATCAGCTCCAATATCTGAACCTGGCAGCATGGCTGATCATGTAATTATTCAAACAACACCTCTCAGTAAATTTGTGATGGATGTCATTTTGGAAGCCAGAAAGCCTAATACTAGAAAATCTTATGCTGATAAATGGAAGAGGTTCTATGCTTGGAACCAAGCACAAGGAATTGACACAGCAAAGCCAGATATTCCTCAGATTTTACAATACTTGACGTAGATGCTTGACAAGGGCTTATCTTTTTCATCAATAAAAATTCATGCCTCTGCCATCTTGGCTCATTACAACACAGAGCCACCGATCTTTTCTCATCCTTTACTAAAACAGTATCTTAGAGGGGCCAAAAATGTAAGGCCTCCCAGAAGATCACCAATTCCTGCATGGGACCTCAATTTTGTTTTGGAAAAGCTCACCCTGCCTCCATTTGAACCAGCTGCTACTGCAGATATAAAGTTTTTATCCTGGAAAACAGCTTTCCTTCTGGCAATCACTTCAGCAAGAAGGGTTTTCGGAACTGCAGGCCCTCATGGCTGTGGAGCCTTTTATTATATTTTACCCAGACAGGGTGTCCCTCAGGACCAATCCTTCCTTTATGCCTAAGGTGGTATCCAGTGTGGCTCTTAACCAAACTATTCACCTGCCAACCTTTTACCCAAATCCGCAGAACAAGGGGGAGCGGATTCTGCATTCCTTGGACATACACAGACAACTAAGATTCTACTTAAACAGGACCAGATCTCTAAGAAACTCTGAGCAGCTACTGGTGGCATTTGCTGCAGGCTCAGAGGGAAAGGCTATTTCAAAGTGGATAAGCCACTGCATTCGTTTCTGCTATCTGCATCATGGTAAACTGGTGCCCAAGGGCATTAGGTCACATTCCACCAGGGCTGCATCTACATCAGCAGCTTTTCTCAGAGGGCTGCCAACCAAAGATATTCTAGAAGCTGCTACTATTCATACTTTTACAAAGCATTATCATTTGCCTCTTTTCTGTAAGTCCAGGGCAGGTTTTGCCACTGCAGTTCTGCAGGGCCTTATAACCGCTCCTAATGCTATTTAGTTCCAGCCTCCCATCCATAGCTTTGGGATTCTACCCAAATGTAATGACTGCAACAGTGAAACACGAAGAACATAGTACAGTTGTGTACACTTACCATAAATGTAGATGTTCGAGTGTATTCACTGTTGCAGTCCGGGTTACCCACCCGCCACCCCCCTTTATTCTACAGCTTCTCTTTCCTACACTGTTTTCTACAGCCTTTGTGGTGTATTTGCTTTTAGATGAAGGTAAAATTTATGTTGTGACGTTTGCATGTATTTATAGTTTTATATATATATGTATATGTATGTATATATATATATATATATATATATATATATATATATATATATAGGAATGTATATATATATATAGGAATATATATAGATATAGATAGATATAGATAGATATAGATATATATAGATATAGATATATATAGATATAGATGTAGATAGATTATATATATATATATATATATATATATATATCTATACTCCCCATTTAGGGGGCACCCGACATCTGGGGCAAGAAAAACTAAAGAAAATGGTGTCGGCTGCCTGTTTCATACCCCTGATGACCTGACGTCATGGAAGAGGAGACAGCAACCAACGCAGTACCCAAGAATTAGATATTCAGACCGACTGAGGGCAACCTGCCAGCAGATTACCCAAATGTAATGACTGCAACAGTGAATACACTCTAACATCTACATTTATGGTAAGTGTACACAACTGTACATGTTCATCGTGTTACACTGCTGCAGTCATTACACTAGGGTTATTCTGCCATCAGGCGGTCCCGCAGTCGGCCAGAGTTCCAAAGTCTTGGTCCGGTGTCGGTTGCTGTCGCTTCTTCCCTGACGTCAGTGCGCCAGGGGTATATAAGATGCATCAGACACCATTTTCCCCAGTCTTTCTTGCTGCGCGGTGCCCGAAGCAAAAGCAGTTCGCAAGTGCCGGTCGGCCGACTCCTGAGATTTTCGAAGTCGAATTTCAGATCCGAAGTCTTCAATAAAGCTAAGTACCCCGTTGGGGAAACTTTTTTCTTGCCTCAGACCGATGTCAGAAAAAGTTAATAAATGTATTTCTTGTGGGAAGCAAATACCTCATAAGGACTTCCACTCTTACTGTATTCCATGCCTAGGTCCTGATCACGACATCACTAGTTGTCGGTTTTGTGCTAGATTTAACAAACGCACTATAAAATGACGTTTTGATTTTGCTTGGCACTACATTGGCCAAAGGTTCAATTATACAATGCCGTCGGAACAACCGACGACCGCAGTTCATAAAAAAACGCAAAGACAAGGATAAAGACAGGCATCCGAGGTCCAAAACCGACGACGAAGCCTTTTCTAGGCCAGTCACCGTTTCTCCGGTTCTCAATGAGGCGCTTTCGCAGCCCCTGACACCCGCTACCTTAGAGCCACAGGCTGCCTCCAACTCCCACATGGAGACAACTAGGCCTCTGGAAACTCAAGGTATTGGTCCTACGGAAACTAATCCCTCAGATGGGTCTGGAGCCGCTGAGCAGGCATCGGCTTCTGAGGGTGTTTTCAGACCTTCACAACTTACCATTAAAGCAACAGCCAAGACAAAAACACCATTAAAGACAAAGAAGCAAGTACAGCATTCTCCTGGACAGTCCTCCATGCCTAAGAAACAGATGCTCAAAATGGCCGAAGACCTCATTACTCTAATCAGGGGTTCCCATCCCCCTCCTGAGAAAAGGCCTAGGCAGGATACAGACTATGATTCCTCTGATCAGGTTTCCATTGCCTCTGATTCCTCTTCAGACCAGGGATACTCTCTACCACCCTATGAGGACTCTGATGCTGAAGAATCTATCCCTTCAGCCTCTCCTCCTGAGGATTACTCTTTTAGGGAAACTTTACATACCATGAGGGAGCATTTCCATTGGGAAAGTCAGGATTATTCAGAATCCAAGAAAAGGCTCAGGGACTTCCTTTTATTGCCTCAGCACAGTCCCCTTGCTATTCCACCTGTGTTGGATATTGTGGATGATGTGTTCTCTGAATCCAGCTTATCTCCTGATTCTTTGCCCCCTGCACCAGCCAAGCCAGATAGGTATTATAGAGTCCCTGACTCTCACTAGTTTCTTTATAAAAACCCTTCTGCTGACCCAGAAACCATTTCCCAGGGTCCAAAAGGGGTTAAGGCTTCCATTGCAAAATGACAGAGATTCTAGAACACTGGATAGATGGGGGAAGAAAGTTTACACTTCTGCAACTTTAGTAGTAAGGGCTTTAAATTGCCAGTTTCACATGCTTAAGTACCAACAATATTTAATGTTAACACAGAGAATGCTTACAAGCTCAGAAGCTCCTGACTATAAAGAAATGCAGATACAGACGCCCAAGAGGCAGATCTCAACCCCAAGGCTCTTACAGGCAACGACAGTGGGGTACCTCAACCCCAAAAGGAGGTGTGAGGACAAGTCTCAACCTTACAGGAAACCGTCCCAGTGACTTCCCCCTTCGTATGCCAAGCACTTCCCTTTTGGCAGCCCCCTTAGAGGGGAAACTAGCACTTGTTTTTCAAAATTGGCAAAGAATCACCCAAGACAAATGGGTTCTGAATATTGTGTCTCAAGGTTACAGGTTCCACTTTCACACTTTACCAAGGCTAAAAGGAATGCCAAACCTGCCACAAAATCAATGGCAGAGGCTCAAAAACAAATTTCAGACCTCATGGACATAAGAGCTATTCAAAAAGTACCACAGCAGGAACAAGGACAAGGATTTTACTCAAGACTCTTCCTGGTCCCCAGAAAGGACAAAGCCTGGAGACCCATACTAGACCTTTCAACTCTAAATACTTATCTGGATGTTCCGAAATTCAAAATGTTGACACTACAGCAGCTTCTTCCCATGCTGGGCAAGAAGGCTTGGCTTGTTACTTTGGACCTCAGAGGCATACCTGCATGTCCCTATCAGACAAGATTGCAGAAGATACCTCAGATTCAAAGCTGGTTCAATGCACTACCAATTCTCTGCACTGCCCTTTGACTTATCTACTGCGCCCAGGGTCTTTACAAAGTGCCTGGCACCAGTAATTGCATTTTGCAGACAAAAAGGAATTCAAATATATCCATACCTGGATGACTGCCTCATTCAAGCAGAGACAAAGGGCATTCTTCTGAAGCATCTGGCGTTTGTAAAAAAAATTGCTAATTTCTCTAGGGTACACAGTAAACGAAAAAAAGTCAAAACTAGTGCCCTCACAACAGATAATATTCCTGGGTGCCAGCTTAAATATAGCGGCCTAGATGGCTTATCTCACGCCAGACAAACAAGGACAACTGACTCAATTATTTTCAATTGCTGGCAAAAAAGTCCCATCTCCCTGCAAGAAAAATTCTGCAGGCCCTGGGATTCATGGCATCCTGCATACTACTAATTCCATATGCCAGACTGCATATGAGGAAATTACAATGGTACCTAAAAAGTGTTTGGACTCTACACTCTCACTGTTTAGAAACAGTAATACCAATAATTCCCTGCCTACAACAGGAGTTTCGAT
Organism: Protopterus annectens; assembly: GCF_019279795.1. Classification (NCBI taxonomy): domain Eukaryota; kingdom Metazoa; phylum Chordata; order Ceratodontiformes; family Protopteridae; genus Protopterus; species Protopterus annectens. The sequence continues at coordinate 1,383,318,456 of NC_056741.1, forward strand.
GGTGGGCACAGGCATGTCACCTCAACAAGTGTCAGCCTTTCGCTCTACCCACAGCCAGGCAGACTCTAACAACAGATGCTTCTGATTACGCCTGGGGAGCACATATGGCAGGAAAATGTATTCAGGGCAAGTGGACCACAGACCAAATGCATCTTCACATCAATCAAAAAGAGGTGTTGGCTGTTCAAAATGCCCTAACAGCTTTCAAGGACCTTCTGCATCCAGGACAATTATTATTAAAGACAGACAACACCACAGTAATGTGGTACATAAGCAAGGGGGCACTCATTCTTATCCCCTATGCAGGCAAGCTGTGACCTTGTGGAACACAGCTCTAACTTATCAAGTTCATCTGCAAGCACAATTCCTGCCAGGAAAGAAAAATACTCTGGCAGACTATCTAAGCAGAAATATCATGGACCCTCACGAATGGAAGTTGAATCCACAAATCTTCAGCATGGTAATGCAAAAATGGGGGTGCCCAGACATGTATCTTTTTGCCTCCCCACTGAATTGCCAACTACAAAAATTCTGCACAAGGATTTACCACACACAAGCATGGAAAGTGGATGCTCTTTCGTTCAGCTGGAAAAGCCTAAAAGTTTATGCCTTCCCACCACTGCCTCTCCTTTCAAAGGTACTCCTAAAAGTAGGACAAGAAAAACCACAGATGATCCTGATTGCTCCAGACTGGCCATGTCAGCACTGGTACCCAGTCTTAAAGAACTTAGCTCAAGGCCCACAATGGATTTTGCCCCAAATTTCACACCTTCTGACTCAACAAAACAATCAGATCCTGCACGGTCAGCTCAGAACCCTAAACCGGGCTGCATGGCAGATTCATTAGTCAAACAGGCAACACCTCTCTCTAAAGCTGTTATGGATGTCATTTTGGAGGCTAGGAGGCCTAGCACCAGGAAATCTTACTCAGAAAAATGGAAGAGATTCTGTGCCTGGAACCAGGCTCAAAGCCTTGACCCTCTTGTCCCAAACATTCCTCAGATTTTACAATACTTAACTGAGATGCTGGACAAAGGCCTATCCTCATCAATTAAGATCTACGCCTCTGCCATTTCAGCTAGTTACAACACGGATCGTCCTTTGTTCTCTCTTCTCTTGCTAAAGCAGTACCTCAGAGGGACTAAAAACATAAGACCGCCCCGGAGAGCACCAACACCATCTTGGGACCTCAATTTTGTTTTGGAAAAACTGACCTTGCCACCTTTTGAGCCAGCCAATACAGCTGATCTAAAATTTTTATCATGGAAAACAGCTCTGCTCCTGGCAGTAACTTCAGCACGAAGAGTCTCAGAGCTACAGGCTTTAATGGTAGTGGAACCTTTTATAATATTTCATCAGGACAAGGTTTCTTTAAGGACAAACCCTTCGAGTCGCAGACCTCTACCAACACCCATGTGGAGTCCGGCATGCTGCAAGATACTCAAGGTATTGGACCGACGGATGCATCTCCCTCAGATGGGTCTGGAGCCGCTGAGCAGGCACCGGCTTCTGAGGGCGTATTCAGACCTCAACATTTGTACATCAAACCGGCGACAGCTGCAAAACCAAAGACAAAAGCAACTTCTAAAACTAAAAAACTGACGCATGAGCCACGTGCACAGGCCTCTATGCCAAAAAACAGATTATCAAAATGGCTGAAGACTTTATTACTTTGATAAGGGGTACCCATCCACCTCCTGGCAAGACACTGATTGTGAATCTTCAGGTCAGGTTTCTATTTCTTCTGATTCCTCTTCTGATCAGGAATTATCTATACCTCCCTATGAGGATTCTATTCCATCTGCATCTCCTCCTGAGGATTATTCATTTGGAGAAACCTTGCATACTTTGAGGGAGCATTTTCACTGGGAGAGTCAAGACTTCTCATTATCAGAAAAGAGGCTCAGGGATTTCTTTTCCCTCAGCACAGGCATTTAGCCATTCCCCCTGTTTTAGACATTGTGGATGATGTGTTTTCGGAGTCAAGCTTGTCCCCTGACTCCTTACCTCCAGCTCCCAGTAAGCCTGACAGATATTACAGGGTCCCTGACTCGCATACATTTTTATTTAGAAACCCTACTGCTGATCATGAAACTATTTCACAGGGTCCAAAGGGTGCTAAGGCCTCAACAGCAAAAAAATCCTACCCCCTCTGACAGAGATTCAAGGGCACTGGACAGATGGGGAAAAAAAGTTTATACATCTGCAACCTTGGTAATCAGGGCCTTAAACTGTTAATTTCATATGCTTAAGTACCAACAACATGTTATGGGATTGCTGAAACAGAAAATGATGTTGATTTCAGAATGTGCAGAAAATAAAGAATTGCAGGAATTATTGCATGCAGCTGAACAAGTTGGAAAGCATTCTTTGCAATGTGGTTTTGATTCCTTAGAGGCCTCCTGCAGGGCCGCAGTTACTGGATCTGTGATTAGGAGGCATGCCTGGTTAAAGGAACAAAATTTACCTGATCATGTTAAAGCTAAATTGCTAGATGCACCTTTATAGCATTATTTTCTGTTTGGGATTAAGGCAGAAGAGATTTTAAAGAAAATGGAAGACAAAGCTAAGCCTATGCAAACTGTTAAAGACTTCTTACAAGTACAGCCACCAAGATTCAGTAGACACTGGCCTACCAAAAATTGGTCCTTACCTGTGTCAGACAGAGCTCAAAGGGGCAAATCCAGACACCCTAAGGGTTCCAGATACCAGGCGCAAGATTCATACAGGTCAAAGCAATGGGGTGCTTCCACCTCCAAATCTGGAGGAGATGAAGTGCAAACCTACAGAAAGTAATCCCAATGACTTCCCTCTGCCTTCAACAAGCACTTATCTTTTGGCAGCACCTATGGGGGAAAATTAGCACTCTTTGCTCACAATTGGCATTTAATAACCCAGGACAAGTGGGTACTAAACATCGTATCACAGGGATACAGATTCCATTTCCATACTCTGCCAATGGCAAATGGTTGGCCAGATCTGCCAAACAAATCAATGGGCAGAGGCACAGAAACAGGTTACGTCCCTCATGGATATGGGGGCCATTCAGACAGTACCAGAACAGTAAAAAGGACAAGGTTTTTACTCAAGACTGTTCTTGGTACCCAGAAAGGACAAGGCCTGGCGGCCAATACTGGATTTATCGATTTTGAACACATACTTGGACATTCCAAAATGCTGACTTTGCAGCAGCTTCTGCCCATGCTGGGCAAGACTGCTTGGCTGGTGACTTTAGACCTAAAAGAGGCATATCTGCATGTCCCAATAAGACAATTGTGCAGAAGATACCTCAGATTCAAGGCTGGCTTAATGCATTACCAATTCTCTGCACTGCCCTTTGGCTTATCTACTGCGCCCAGGGTCTTTACAAAGTGCCTGACACCAGTAATTGCATTTTGCAGACAAAGAAGTATACAAATATATCTTTACTTGGACGACTGTCTCATTCAAGCAGAGAACAAGGACACGTTTGTTCGACACCTGGTGTTTGTGAAAAGGCTTCTAACATGCCTAGGGTACACAGTAAACGAAAAGAAATCACAACTGGTACCCTTTCAAAAGATAACATTCCTGGGTGCATGCTTGAATACAACTGCCCAGATGGCTTACCTCACGCCAGACAAGCAAAGGCCAACTGACTATTTATTTCAAACTGATGGCAACAAAAACCCAGTCTTTTGCAAGACAAATTCTGCAGGCTCTGGGCTTCATGGCATCCTGCATCCTACTGATTCCATATGCAAGACTGCATATGAGGAAACTTCAGTGGTACCTAAAAAGTTTATGGAGTCAACATTCTCACAGTCTGGAAACAGTGAATGTTAAGTTGTCTATCTCGCCTTCATTCTTGCTGGATGGGTTCGGAGCCGACCTCGGCTCCGACTCGGCCACTCTAAAAGCTCGAGAGTTGGTTCCACCGGCTCGAGGCTCCCCTTATATCCCACAATGCTAGGCGAGAGTTACCTCAGATCTCGTTTGCCGCTACAGCTTCGAGGTTGGTTGCTTCTACCGGTTCCTGGTGAGTTTAAGCTTTTTCTATTAAAAGTTACTCTTTTTCCCCCTTTTTCAGTTTAATTATTCTTAAATTAGTATAGTTCATAGAACTTTATCCCGACCCTAATTTTTCCGTTTCTTGTTTAAAAGAACCTTTGGTTCTTCCCTTGGGCCTTAGGCCTTCTCTTCCCTAGGGAGTGTTTGTGTAGTTTACTATAATTTGCTACAGTTAGTTGTACTTTATTTTTAGTATCTTTACTAAAATTGTTATTCTGACAGGGTATAACTGGTGTGTTTGAGTGTGTGTTTGTGTTCACCAGTTAGGCTATGTCAAAAGAAGCAAAGGTCTCAGTTCAAGAAGTGTGATGCGTGCTGTCAGAAAATGTCTCTGACAGGCGGCCACAATTCTTGTGTCTATTGACTGGGGGCTTTGCCCCTGCAGGACCCCTGTGCTGTTTGCCATGGCTTCAGCCCCAGGGTCCTGCAGGAAAGAAAAACAAGCTAATTCTGAGAGGCTTGTTGAAGCTTGAGGATTCCCTGTCCGTCTCAACAGGGAAGCCCTCTAAGGCATCGAGGTCTTCGGCTCCGGCTTCTGGGCCGAGACCTCAGGTTGTTCAACCTTTGCCTTTATCGGCTTCGGCTGGAGCCGATAAGGCTCAGTCCACAGTTTCTGTGGCTTCCGCTCGGCGGGCGAGGTTATCGAGGTACCCGTGTCGGCTCCGACAAGATCTTGAGCCGACAACCAGAAAGAGGTCTAGGTCACCTTCTCTTGGCTCCGTTCATTCGGCTCCAGGTTCTCCCCTGCTGTCTGAACGGAGCCAAAGGTCTCATTCCTCTAGGTCATCGAGGCTTTCCGATCATGACCTTCAGAGGGTGGTGAGTCGACTACTCAAGTCCGAGGCACTAGCCCAGATGCTTCAGAGCCCGACTCATCAGTCGGTGCCTGCCCGTCCATCAACTCTTTCCTCCTTCGACTCTTTTGAGTTCGGGCCGGTCGTCGGAACCGAGACTGTGGTCACCTCGGGCGAGACAATTGTCTAAGGCTCCGTCGTCGCTCCGTTTTCTTCCGTGGAGGAATCTCGGCGCGGACTTCCCTCGGCTCGAGGGGTGAGTGGCATCGGATCCTTGTCCGACCCCTCTCCTCTCGGTGCTTCGGCGCTGGTGAGTTCGGCTCCGACATCGACCTCGAGCCATCACTGTCGGTGCCGGGGGTCCTTAGCTCCTCGGGCGGGACCTCTGGCTCTGCCTGACAGGGGTGCCTTCGAGGTCATGCGGAGTGTGTTAGAGCCTGGCTCTACTCCACAGTCGGTCCCGTCAGCCCCTCCTCTATGCTGCCTCAGGGTAAGTCGACTCACTCCCTCATTCCGGACCGCAGAGAGCCAGCTCCTCAAGAGCCCCTTTGGGGATTTCATCCTCTTCGAGGCCTCTCCTGATTTGGCAGAAGTGCCCCTCGGAAAAGGAAGTGCAAGAGGAAGCACATTGACTCACCTGAGTCTATCACGCCGGACACAGATCTGGATGATTCTGAGGGTTCCCCCCGTTCCCCTTCTGAAGATGTCTCATTTGCAGACATTCTGGAGATCCTTAAACAGAGGGGAAATTGGCCAGCCCTCAACCCTTCAGAGGACGAATCTGTGTATCTTGAGGCGTTGGCTCTCGTCCTTCCACCTCCTGGGTGTCCCCCTTCGACCCCCTCATGCAGGTGGTAGCTAAGAAGGCATGGACGGCTCCTGATTCAGTGGACCCCACTCCCAGGAGACCCTCCAAATTCATCACAGCTCCATCAGACAAGCAATTTTTATCAAAAGGAGTTTCTGTGGATGCTATGGTGGTAGCTGCCGCCACAAAGAAGGAACTGGCTGATCCTTCAGTGCCTGTCCATCCACCTAACAAAGAATCTAGGTCCATGGATAGGTACGGGAAGCGGATGTTCTCCTCAGCGACTTTTACCATCGTCGCTGAATTACCTGTGCCATTTCACTCATCTTCAAAGGGACTTGGTCAAGGAAGCGAGTGAGATGTTGAAGGATCCTACAGCTGCGGGGTTCCAAGAAAAAATGAACACGCAGCTGGCTATCCTTAATTCCATTTCCAACTCCTCCATGCCTCCTCTCTTATGCGGCCGATGGAGCGAGCAGAGCAGGAACAGGGGTAGCCTTACGAGGCACGCCTGGATCGGCTATGCAATTTTATGGAACCTTTCAAGACGTCTTTCACGAACTCCCTTTGATGGATCATCTCTTTTTGGTCCTCAAGTGAAAGAAACCCTGACTAGGTGCGAGACTGATGGCAAGACCCTTTCTGCCGTCGGAGTCCGTTGACTCCTTCTAGGCCTTACCCCAAAGGCCAGAAGGGTGGAAAGATGTGGTTCCGTAAACAATCTCAAGGGACTTAGCCTGACGACAGAGTCGTTTTCCTACCAGAGGCAGAGGTGGGAATAACAATGGTAGGCGATAAGCCCTAGGGGCAGGGGTCCGCAGAACCAGGGCAATCGGGAAGCCTTTCCTGACAAGCCCTTTCAGCATCCCTGAGGTGTTGCCCGACTGCCCATCTTCGGAGGCAGTCGGGGGAAGATTGTCACTGTACCCAGAAGCCTGGCTATCCTTGACACAAGACAAATGGGTACAGTCCATCATTTCGAAGGTTATTCCATCCCCTTTCTTCGCTTTCCAAATCAGTCAAAAAAATCCCTTCCAGATGTTCCACCCGCTCAAAGGGATATAGCAGCTTTGGAAATTTCCAAACTGCTTTCAAAAAGAGCTATTCAGCCAGTGCCAGCAGACCAACAAGGATCCGGAATCTACTCAAGGTTCTTTTTAGTTCCAAAGAAAACAGGGGACTGGAGACCAATTTTGGATCTCAGTATCTTGAACAGATCGGTCAAGAAAGCAAGATTTCGGATGGTCACGCTGCAATCCATTCTTCCCCTATTGGGAAAAGGAAACTGGATGTGCTCTATAGACCTTCAGGACGCGTACTATCACATAAAAATGAACAGGCTCCAGGAGATTCCTCCGCTGCAGTCTGGGAACCAGTCAATTTCAATTCAGGGCCCGGGCCTTTGGTCTCACCACTGCAGGCCGGGTGTTTACCAAATGCATGGCAGTGGTAGCTTCTCACCTGAGACGACAAGGATTCCAGGTGTTTCCATATTTGGACGACTGGCTCCTCACAGCTCCCACCAAGCATCTCCTTCTGATGGCCAGAGATTACACTTTTCGCCTGTCAAAACTGGGTATCTCAATAAATTGAAAAGTCTGTTTTGTCGCCTTGTCGTACTATTACCTACATAGGCGCAAATTTAGATACTGTAAACATGTCTGCAACACTAACGAACCAAAGGATATCAGACATTCAAAAATTGGTGTCACTTCTTCTCAACAACAACAGAGCCAAAGCCAGGTTAGTTCTAAAGGTGTTGGGAATCATGGCAGCGGCCATACCTCTCCTCCCATTGGCCAGATACCACATGCGGATCCTTCAGTGGATGCTCTTTTCTCAATGGTCATACCAGGAACTTCCAATGTCTCACACCATTATGATCACGCGTGCAAAAGCATCTCATGTGGTGGATGTCTTCCCCCCAGCTCCTGTTGGGGAGACCATTTGTTCCACCTCCTCCGGTTGCTACTCTGACAACGGATGCCTCCCTGATCGGGTGGGGGCATTATCAGGGCAGGACAGTCCAGGGCACATGGCAACCAAACGAATGCCACTTGCACATAAATGTTCTGGAGATGAGAGCAGTGCTTTTAGCGTTGCAAGCCCTTCAAGACTCTCTTCCCTTGGGAACGATTGCAATCAGACAGACAATATGTCTGTAGTGTGGTACATCAACAAACAAGGCGGAACCAGATCATACCCCCTGTGTCGAGAAGCACTCAGACTGTGGCAATGGGCGATTTCTTCTCAGCGTTTTCTGATAGCAACGCACATCCTCGGGAAGTCCAATCACATTGCGGACAAGTTGAGCAGAGCTATTCTCATGCCTCACGAGTGGTCTCTGAAAGACTCTGTAGTGAGAGAGATATTTCTCAAGTGGGGTCAGCCTTGCTGCGATCTTTTTGCTACTCCCCAAAACAGCAAGTGCAGAGAATACTTCACTCTATTCCCTTTACCAGGCCAACCCAGCAGGGACGCTAGTCCAAGTTTGGCCCCGGGGACTTCTGTATGCATTTCCTCCTTTCCCACTGATCTCTCAAGTAATACAGAAAGCTATCGCTCAGAAGGCCTCATTGATCCTCATTGCTCCTTACTGGCCTCGACAAGTGTGGTTCCCCTTTCTACATCGATTTCTTTTAGGGCGACCGTGGAATCTGGACCTAGTTCCAGATCTTTTGATCCATCAGTCGGGTCAGTTTCATCGCTCCTCCCTCTCTGAACCTCACTGCTTGGTTCCTCCACTTCCAACCGTAGCCAGGCTTCCTCAATTATCTCACTCTGTTAGAGATATTTTGATAGCTTCCCATAAATCTTCCACTCGAAAGATTTATTTGAGTAAGTGGAAACGCTTCTCATATTGGGCACAAGGAAAGGACATAGACCCTTTCACCTTCCATCCAACTAGTCCTTGATTTTCTTGCTGAACTCTTCCATGCAGGTTCATCTCCATCTACTCTTAAGGTTCAATTGGCAGCTATTTCTAATTTCCATGTGGGTATTTCTGAATCTGCCCTAATGTCCCACAAACTCTGCAAAGCCTTTTTGAAAGGAGTTTTTCTTCTCAGACCTCCTGTAAGAAATCCTCCTTCTCCTTGGGACCTAAATTTAGTTCTTGCTTCTTTGATTCTTTCCCTTCGAACCTGCAGCTTCATGTTCCTTAAAGTTATTGTCATGGAAAACTCTCTTTCTGGTGGCTATCACATCAGCTAGAAGAATTTCAGAACTTCAAGCACTCAGTTGTCGTCCTTACCTTGTGTTCCATAAGGACAGAGTTTCCTACGAACTAACCCGTCCTTTTGCCTAAGGTGGTTTCAACATCAAATCTAAACCAATGCATTGACCTCCCTGTCTTTTTCCGGAGTATTCAAATAGGTCTCCAGCTCCCAGTAAGCCTGACAGATATTACAGGGTCCCTGACTCGCATACATTTTATTTAGAAACCCTACTGCTGATCATGAAACTATTTCACAGGGTCCAAAGGGTGCTAAGGCCTCAACAGCAAAAAAATCCTACCCCCTCTTACAGAGATGTAAGGGCACTGGACAGATGAGGAAAAAAAGTTTATACAACTGCAACCTTGGTAATCAGGGCCTTAAACTGTTAATTTCATATGCTTAAGTACCAACAACATGTTATGGGATTGCTGAAACAGAAAATGATGTTGATTTCAGAATGCAGAAAATAAAGAATTGCAGGAATTATTGCATGCAGCTGAACAAGTTGGAAAGCATTCTTTGCAATGTGGTTTTGATTCCTTAGAGGCCTCCTGCAGGGCAGTTACTGGATCTGTGATTAGGAGGCATGCCTGGTTAAAGGAACAAAATTTACCTGATCATGTTAAAGCTAAATTGCTAGATGCACCTTTATAGCATTATTTTCTGTTTGGGATTAAGGCAGAAGAGATTTTAAAGAAAATGGAAGACAAAGCTAAGCCTATGCAAACTGTTAAAGACTTCTTACAAGTACAGCCACCAAGATTCAGTAGACACTGGCCTACCAAAATTGGTCCTTACCTGTGTCAGACAGAGCTCAAAGGGCAAATCCAGACACCCTAAGGGTTCCAGATACCAGGCGCAAGATTCACAGGTCAAAGCAATGGGGTGCTTCCACCTCCAAATCTGGAGGAGATGAAGTGCAAACCTACAGAAAGTAATCCCAATGACTTCCCTCTGCCTTCAACAAGCACTTATCTTTTGGCAGCACCTATGGGGGAAAATTAGCACTCTTTGCTCACAATTGGCATTTAATAACCCAGGACAAGTGGGTACTAAACATCGTATCACAGGGATACAGATTCCATTTCCATACTCTGCCAATGGCAAATGGTTGGCCAGATCTGCCAAACAAATCAATGGGCAGAGGCACAGAAACAGGTTACGTCCCTCATGGATATGGGGCCATTCAGACAGTACCAGAACAGTAAAAGGACAAGGTTTTACTCAAGACTGTTCTTGGTACCCAGAAAGGACAAGGCCTGGCGGCCAATACTGGATTTATCGATTTTGAACACATACTTGGACATTCCAAAATGCTGACTTTGCAGCAGCTTCTGCCCATGCTGGGCAAGACTGCTTGGCTGGTGACTTTAGACCTAAAAGAGACATATCTGCATGTCCCAATAAGACAATTGTGCAGAAGATACCTCAGATTCAAGGCTGGCTTAATGCATTACCAATTCTCTGCACTGCCCTTTGGCTTATCTACTGCGCCCAGGGTCTTTACAAAGTACCTGACACCAGTAATTGCATTTTGCAGACAAAGAAGTATACAAATATATCTTTACTTGGACGACTGTCTCATTCAAGCAGAGAACAAGGACACTTTTGTTCGACACCTGGCGTTTGTGAAAAGGCTTCTAACATGCCTAGGGTACACAGTAAACGAAAATAAATCACAACTGGTACCCTTTCAAAAGATAACATTCCTGGGTGCATGCTTGAATACAACTGCCCAGATGGCTTACCTCACGCCAGACAAGCAAAGGCCAACTGACTATTTATTTCAAACTGATGGCAACAAAAACCCAGTCTTTTGCAAGACAAATTCTGCAGGCTCTGGGCTTCATGGCATCCTGCATCCTACTGATTCCATATGCAAGACTGCATATGAGGAAACTTCAGTGGTACCTAAAAAGTTTATGGAGTCAACATTCTCACAGTCTGGAAACAGTGATTCCTCTCATTCCCTGCCTGCATCAGGGGTTTCTATGGTGGGCAAAGGCATGTCACCAAAACATGGGACGGCCATTCACTCTACCCCTTGCCAGCCAAACCATAACAACAGACTCATCAGATTATGCCTGGGGGGCCCACATGGCAAGAAGATGCATTCAAGGCATATGGTCACCAAAACAAATGCATCTACATATCAACCAGAAAGAGATGCTAGCTGTTCAAAATGCCCTAACAGCCTTCAAGGACTTACTTCATTCAGGACAACTACTGATAAAGACTGACAACACCACAGTCATGTGGTATATAAACAAGCAAGGGGGCACACACTCATACCCCCTCTGCAGATTAGCCATGGCACTCTGTGTGGAACACAGCTTTGACCTACCAAATACATTTTCAAGCTCAATTCCTGCCAGGAAAACACTCTAGCAGACGATTTAAGCAGAAAACTTATGGATCCTCATGAGTGGAAACTAAATCCACAAGTCTTCAGCATGATAACAGAGAAATGGGGGAGCCCAGACATAGATCTATTTGCCTCTCCTCAAAATTATCAATTGAAAAGATTTTGCACAAGGACTTATCACAGACAAGCATGGAGAGTGGACGCCCTATCCTTATCCCTATCAGTTTACGTCATTCCTCCTCTGCCTCTTCTCCCCAAGGTCCTCCTAAAAGTCGGACAAGAGAAACCAAAGATGATACTAATTCCCCTGGACTGGCCCCGCCAATACTGGTACCCAATCCGAAGGAACTTGTCTCAATACCCAGCTTGGACCTTGCCTCAAAGACCACAACTACTGTCCCAGCAAAACAATCAGATCCTGCACAATCAACTACAGACTCTGAACCTGGCAGCATGGCTGATCATGTAGTCATACAAGCAACACCTCTCAGTAAAGCTGTGATGGATGTCATTTTGGATGCCAGAAGGCATAGTACTAGAAAATCTTATGCTGACAAATGGAAGAGATTCTGTGCTTGGAATCAAGCACAAGGAACTGATACAGGAGAACCACATATTCCTCAGATATTGCAATACTTAACTGAGATGCTTGACAAAGGTCTATCTTTCTCATCCATTAAAATCCATGCCTCTGCCATTTCGGCTCATTACAATACAGAGCCACCAATCTTTTCTCATCCTTTACTAAAGCAGTATCTTAGAGGAGCCAAAAATGTAAGGCCTCCTAGAAGATCACCATTGCCTGCATGAGACCTCAATTATGTGTTGGAAAAGTTCACCCTGCCTCCATTTGAACCAGCTGCTACCGCTGATATAAAGTTCTTATCATGGAAAACAGCTCTGCTACTAGCAATTACTTCAGCAAGAAGAGTTTGAGCTACAGGCCCTCGTAGCTATAGAGCCTTTTATCATATTTTACCCAGACAAGAGCATCTCTGAGGACAAATCCTACTTTTATGCCTGAGGTGGTTTCCAGTGTGGCTCTTAACCAAACAATTCATCTGTCAACCTTTTATCCAAATCCGCAGAACAAGGGGGAGAGAATTCTGCATTCCTTGGACGTACACAGACAGCTAAGATTCTACTTAAGCAGGACTAAAGCCCTAAGAAAAACTGAGCAATTACTAGTGACATATGCTTGAGGATCAGAGGGCAAGGCTATTTTAAAGCAGACAATTTCAAAGTGGATAAGCCACTGCATCTGTTTCTGCTACTTACACCATGGTAAACCTGTGCCCAAGGGCATTAGGTCTCATTCCACCAGAGCTGCAGCTACTTCAGCAGCCTTTCTAAGCGGCGTACCAACCAAAGACATTCTAGAGGCTGCTACTTGTGAGTTCTGTTCACACCTTTACAAAGCATTATCATTTGCCTCTTTACTCTAAATCCAGAGCAGGCTTTGCCACTGCAGTTCTCCATGGCCTTATAGCCGCTCCTAATGCTGTTTCGCTCCAGCCCCCCAACCTTAACTTTGGGATTCTACCCAAATGAAATGACCAACAGTGAAACACGAAGAACATAGTACAGTTGTGTACACTTAACATAAATGTAGATGTTAGAGTGTATTCACTGTTGCATCCAGGTTACCCTCCTGTCATCCCCTGTCATTCTGGAGTTTATCTTTCCTTCTCTATCTTCTACAACCTATGTGGTGTATTTGCTTGTAGATGAAGGTAAAGTTTATATTGATGCATGTGTATGTATATATATATATATATATATATATATATATATATATATATATATATATTTGCTACCTTTTTGGGGGCATCTGACATCGGGGCAAGAAAAACTAAATAAATTGGCGTCGGCTGCATGTTTTATACCCCTGACGACCTGACGTCATGGAAGAGGAGACAGCAACTGACGCAGGACCCAATACTTTGGAATTCAGGCCAGCAGATTACCCAAATGTAATGACTGTAACAGTGAATACACTTGCACATCTACATTTATGGGAAGTGTACACAACTGTACTTTTCCTTTTCGAGATCCAAATTGGGCAGACCTATGTCTAAAGTGACTTTATCCAAGTGTCTCTTAAACTGCATCTCTTTCGCTTATGACTTGAGAGTCAAGACCCTACCTGATAAACATAGGGGTCACTCTACCAGAGCTTTGGTTATCTCTAGGTATTCTTATCCAGAACGTCCTTGGATGGAGGTCTATGCAGCTGCTACTTGGGTGGGCCATCACTCCTTTTTTTCTCATTACAAGTTGTACATTCAGTCTTGATCCAGGGCTTCCTTTGGCTCCACCATATTGTGGAATATCCTTCCTTAGTTTCTCCCAAGGATTTTTACAAAGCTGGGGTCTCTGTAGGTTGAAGCTGGTCAGAGAAGACCTCATCGGATATGAAAGTTATGAACTTACCATAATGAATGATCTGTGTTGCCTGTCTCCATCTGTTTCATCTCCCCCACTTGTTTTGGTGAGTCTACGATGACCGAGTGGGTGAGGTTTTATTTTTCTTTGTTTTTGGAGTCCTTTGTCCTCCTCCTCTATGGGAAAAATGTATTTTTAGATGGTGCAAACACGATCTGAGAGGTCAGTTGAGGAATGGGGGACTGTGTGGGTAAGGGAGATAAAGCTTGTCTAGTAGAAATCTTAAGGATGTGGCTGGTGTCAGATCAGAGTCTGATCTGATAAACCCGTAGATTGAACCAGATGGAGACCGACAACATGGATCATTCATTATGGTAAGTACATAATTTTTCTCTCTCTTTGTGAATGACCGTGTTTAGGTCCTAGACGTTCACATCTGACTTGGGGTACTGTCTTTTGTATTGTTGTAGTTATTGATATAATCAAGTGCTTTGCTCAACAAATGGCAACATTTAACAAAAAATACAAACCATGTAATATTTTTTGAATTCAAGTAATCTTGTTTAACAGAGACTATTTCTGAGATGAAATATCTCTGTAAACGGGAGGGGGGATGTAACAGTATCATAACCTTTTGGCACAGTCTCTTAATGTACACTAGATTTAACAGCTGTCCAAGAGACTTAAAAAGGGGCCCGTTTTTTAAGAAATGTTTTTGCATTAAATGAATTCCCATTGTTCCTTCCTCCTGAGCCATCATCATGTACAGTAACTCATTTACCTCTGCAGTGGTAGGTGTATCTTGTTTCTTCCATTTTCCAGATGTCCTTCATGGATGCATCTGCAGTCATAACAACTGGGTTGTCCTGTCGTCAGGCAGCCCTTCAGTCGGCCGGATTCCAAAGTCCGGGTCCGGCTTCGGCTGATGTCGCACTTCACCCGACGTCATCTCTGTTGGTCTTCGGGTATAAAGGCATCAGCCGACGCCATTTTCCTCAGTCTTTCTTGCCGCGTGGCACCCGAAGCAGAAGCTGTTCGCAAGTGCCGGTCGGTCGGATCCAGAGATTACTTCTACCGAATACTACTTCGAAGACTTCTAAAGCTAAGTACCCCGTTGGGGACTCTTTCTTGCCTCAGCCGATGTCAGAAAAAGTTAATTGTTTAACCTGTGGGAAACAAATACCTCATAAAGATTTCCACTCTTATTGTCTGCCTTGTTTAGGCCCAGCCCACGACGTAGCAGCCTGTTCGGCCTGTGCTTCGTTCAACCGACGAACGCTTAGGCGTCGGTCGGAGTTTGCGGAACAGTTTTTTGGTTCTGATTTTGCGTACATTATGCCGTCGGATCCTCCGACTACCCAATCTGCCAAAAAACGCAAAGATAAAGACCGACACTCGCGGTCCGCGGTTTCGACCGAAACCATGGTTAAGCAAACCGCGAGTGTCTCTGTTTCGGCCGAAACCGAGAAAACTGATCAAAGTACAGCTGAATCTATCTCTACAACTGAGGCCCCTGCTACCACTCTTGAAACGGCCTCAGAAATTTTATCCACTACGGTGGTTGCCACTGACTTATCAGATACCATTCCCTTGGATGTCTCTACCCCAGCACGTGGTGCTGCTAGGCCTCCAGCAGCCATGTCCATTAAGGCCTTCGCCAGGGCTAAAGCAGCAAAGACTATTAAAACAGTGCCTGTTAAACCCCCTACAACCAGGCCATCCTCTAGTTCTCAAATGCTTACTCTGGCAGAAGATTTAATTTCATTAATTAGAGGATCTCAATCTCACCCAGACAGGGCCTCTCAGCCCCAGAGAAGAGACCTAGGGCAGAGCCCCTGAGCCAGTGTCCTCTGATGAGTCTGCCGATGAATCAGACATAACTGATCAGCCAGAGGCTCCTTTCTCCAATTTTGAAGACTCTGATGCTGAAGAATCCATTCCAGCTGCTTCCCCACCAGAAGAATTCTCCTTTGGGGAAACCTTACATGCCATGAGAGCAGTTCCAATGGCAGCAACAGGATTTTTCAGACTCCAGAAAAGACTTAGGACCTTACTGCACCTTCCACAGCACAGGCCCTTAGCTATACCGCCTGTTCTCTCTGTGGTGGATGATGCTTTCAATGATGTCTGCTCCGCACCAGATTCTTTACCTCCAGCCCCTGCCAAACCAGACAGATTTTACAGGGTGCCAGACACTCATCACCACCTTTACAAGGCCCCACTTGCAGACCCGAAACTATATCCCAGGGTCCCAAGGCAGTAGCAGCGACCATAGCAAAAACCCTATTCCTTCAGAAAGGGAAGCAAGGTCATTAGACAGATGGGGCAAAAAGGTCTGCACTTCAGCTACTCTCTCAGCTAGAGCTTTCAATTGTCAGTTTCACATGATACAATACCAAGAGTTTATGCTTGATCAGTTAACTAAAAAACTAACCACTGATGAATCTCTTGATAAGAAATATGTATTAGAAATGGTAAATAACATACAACAGGTTAGTAACCATTCCTTAAAATGTGGCTATGATGCACTGGAGGCTTCATTTAGATCAGCCATGACTGGCACAGTGATAAGAAGGCATGCATGGCTAAAGGAGCAAGCTCTACCGGATCATGTTAAAGCTAAGTTGCTAGATGCTCCTATGGATAAGACAAGTTTGTTTGGTACACCTGCCCAGCAGGTTATGAAGAAAATGGAAGAAAAGGCAAAATCTGTTCAAACGGTTAAAGATTTCTTGCAGGTTCAACCCCAAGGTTTAGCAGGAACTGGCCTGCCAAAAATTGGTTCTTTCCTGACTCCACAAGATCTCAAAGGGCAGGAATAGGCGTTCCAGAGGCAGAAACCAATCCAGGGAGGTGCCTACAGAGGGCGACAGTGGCAAGGTAACAACAGAGGCACAGACACAACCTCTGCCACTACATCAACTCAACCACAGTGACTTAACCCTAAATCCGCCTACCAGGGAACAAATAGCAGCTCCTCTAGGCGGAAAATTAACCTTATTTTCAAAGAACTGGCACTATATAACAAAAGACAAGTGGATTTTACAAACCATAGATCAAGGTTACGGTTCCACTTCCACACTTTACCAGTCAAGAGGAATGCCAAATCTACCTCCAAATCAAAAAACAGAGGCTCTACAACAGATAATGCAGTTAGCAAACATGAGAGCTGTGGAAAAAGTGCCAACAGCAGAGCAAGGAAAGGTGTTCTACTCCAGACTATTCCTAGTTCCAAGAAAGGAAAAAAGTTGGAGACCAATTCTCGACCTGTCCGCCTTAAATACATACATCATTGTCCCAAAATTCAAAATGCTGACCCTACAGCAACTTCTTCCCATGCTGGGCAAGGAGTGTTGGCTGGTAACTCTAGATCTCAAGGAGGCATACCTGCACGTCCCCATTCGACCAATCTGCAGACGATACCTCAGATTTCTTGCAGGATCAGAGCACTATCAATTCTCAGCATTGCCCTTTGGCTTATCTACTGCCCAGAGTATTCACAAAATGCCTGGCATCAGTAATCGCCCATTGCAGACTACAGGGAATTCAAATTTACCCATACCTAGACGACTGCCTGCTACAAGGGGACAACAAAAGCAAGCTGACAACAGATTTACAAAGGGTCATTTACTTGCTGCAAGCACTGGGATACACAGTCAATCTACAAAAGTCAAGGCTGATACCATCCCAAACAAGGACATTCTTGGGCGCGGAATTGGACACAGTAAAACAGATGGCATTCCTAACTACAGAAAAACAAAAAGAACTCCCTCTTTACTTCTTGGCACTAACAAAACTGAACAAGTTAACAGCAAGAAAAGTACTGCAGGCCTTGGGCTTCATGGCATCATGCATAATCTTGGTTCCATTTGCCAGACTACATATGAGAAAACTACAGTGGTACCTAAAGAATTTATGGTCCCAACACAGACACAGCCTAGAAACAGAAATCCCATTAATTCCATGCTTAAAACAGGAGTTCCTATGGTGGGCTCAGGCATGCCAGTCAAACCCAGGGCTACCCTTCCGCAGATGCCAAGCAAGCCAGACCATCACAACAGACGCTTCAGACCTAGGATGGGGGGCCCACATGCTGGACAAATGCGTGCAAGGATTGTGGACACAGGATCAACTTCACCTGCACATCAACCTAAAAGAAATGCTGGCAGTAAAACTGGCAATCCAAAAGTTCAGACCATTTCTCAAAGAGGGCCAGTTGATGATAAGGACAGACAACACCACAGTCATGTGGTACATCAACAAACAGGGAGGCACTCATTCATACCCCCTATGCAGAATGACTTTGGAGCTGTGGACCCTGGCACTCAGCTACAACCTCCAGTTACAGGCAATATTTGTACCGGGAAAGGAGAATACTCTAGCAGACATATTAAGCAGAACCACATCGGATGCCCACGAATGGAAGCTGCACCCGGACATCTTCAAGACCATCTCAAAGAAATGGGGAATGCCTCAGATAGATCTATTTGCATCACCTACCAATCACCAGCTCAAAAAATTCTTCACAAGGACATTCCACCCACTAGCATGGAAAGTGGATTCGCTCTCCTTCATCTGGAAAGGCCTAACAGCATATGCATTCCCACCATTTCCCTTGATACACAAGGTATTACTAAAAATCAAGGAAGAACGTCCAAGGATAATCCTGATAGCTCCAAACTGGCCAAGACAACATTGGTACCCACTGCTGAGGAGCATGTCTCGGAACAATATGTGGCCAATACCCCTGATGCCTTTGATGTTAACTCAGAACAACTACAGCATCATACATCCAAACCTAAAAACGTTGCAACTGACTGCATGGAACATCACATAGCAGCAGCTAATCCAGAACTTTCCCAAAGAGTTAGAGACATTATTCTTGAAGCACGCAGACCTTCAACAAGAAGAAACTATGCTGGAAAATGGAAAAGGTTTGTCATTTGGAGTACTGAAAGAGGAAAAGATGTGTCAAACATAGATATGCCTAACATTCTGGAGTACCTAGCGAACTTCTTCATTCAGGCCTGTCCTACTCCTCCATCAAGATACATGCATCAGCTATTTCAGCAGAATACAGTTTTGATCCACCTGTTTTTTCTCACCCTTTGCTCAGGCAGTTCCTCAGAGGAATCAAGAATGTAAAACCTCCAAGGAAACCACCATTACCAGCTTGGGACTTAAACTTTGTGCTAGAAAAATTGACACTATCACCCTTTGAACCAGCAGCAACAGCAGACCTACAACACCTGTCATGGAAAACTGCTTTCCTACTGGCAATTACTTCAGCAAGGAGGGTTTCAGAACTACAGGCCTTAATGGCAGTGCAACCCTTCCTAATTTTCCACCAAGATAGAGTGTCCATGAGGACTAATCCTACATTTATGCCTAAGGTGGTATCCAGAGTGTCTTTAAACCAGGCAATCCACCTACCTACCTTCTTTCCCAACCCACAAAACAGAGTGGAAAGAATATTGCATACCTTGGATGTACATAGACAGCTACGCTACTACTTGGACAGAACAAAAAGTAGCAGAAAGACTGACCAACTTTTTGTAGCCTATGCAACAGGAAGGGAAGGAAAAGCTATTTCCAAACAGACAATCTCCAAATGGATAGGAAATTGCATACGATTCTGTTACTCCTTCCATGGAAAACCAATTCCACAGAACATAAGACCTCATTCTACAAGGGCAACAGCCACTACCACAGCCTTCTTACGAGGGGTGGCAACCAAAGACATTATTGAGGCGGCTACTTGGACCTCCGTGCATACATTTGCCAAGCATTATAATTTGCCTCTATATTCCAGATCCCGAGCAGGGTTTGCCACTGCTGTACTGCAAGGGATCCTAAACACACCATAATCTAGTTTTATCCTCCTCCCTTGTTGGCTATAGTATTCTACCCAGTTGTTATGACTGCAGATGCATCCATGAAGGACATAGTACAGTTTTGTACCTACCATAAATGTAGATGTCCGAACTGGATAGCATCTGCAGTCAGGATTACCCTCCCTCCTTCCCTCTGTGGTACTCCAAGGGTGTTTACCCTCCTAATAGCTAGCTGGTGGGGAGTCTTTATGGTGTATTTGTTTGTATATATGTGCATACATGCTTATTTTTGTGTTTACCTCCTATCTTTTTGGAAACATTGGCATCTATCTAAATTTTAGCCTTCAAGAGGGCTACTGGCATCTGGGGCAAGAAACACTGAGGAAAATGGTGTCGGCTGATGCCTTTATACCCGAAGACCAACAGAGATGACGTCGGGTGAAGTGCGACATCAGCCGAAGCCGGACCCGGACTTTGGAATCCGGCCGACTGAAGGGCTGCCTGACGACAGGACAACCCAGTTGTTATGACTGTAGATGCTATCCAGTTCGGACATCTACATTTATGGTAGGTACAAAACTGTACTTTATAGCTTTTTTTTTCATGGCCATTATGATTGCAGTTATAATTGTCTTACTGATTCTAAGTCATATTAATTTGGTGGTGGGCCTAGAAAGTAAATCTATTCACTAATCAAAATCAAATGTTTCTTTTACTACACTTTGTGCATCAGTTCTGAAGGTCCCTAAGTTATATGCTGTCTTGCCAAAGAAAATGTCTTAATGTTGTATGTGCTGTATCCTATGCTTCTTCTGTACTCTCATAGTGAGCTGATGCTCGTAATTTCATTTAGGTTTACAAGTGTGTAGTCCTAAATGATGATAAAGTTTACTTTGAACGTATGTTCAGCATTGCCTTTTAGGTGTTTCATATATTCTATCTAATCTTCTGGTGCATAAAGAACACTTGATTAAGCACTGCAATGCAAATATTCTGTTTCCTCAGTTTATTAGAAGTCTTCCGGTACGTCTAAGAGACTAGAAAGGGAAAGAATGTTGGTTTCCATTTTTGGTATTACATTCTTCTTTAACCCTGTCCATTACTCTCCTTTGGATTAGTGTTAAGGCCTTAAATGATCTTGATACTAAACCTTTCTGCAGTACCATTCCTTGTCTTCCTTCTAACACTGTAAGTTACCACCCAGATTGTTTCCTGTCCTTCTCAACCCTTTTTATGTTTTTGACCTGATGTTGTAATGCTATGTAAAACTTCTGTGCATTTATTGGGGGGTTATACTTTGTCTTTGTACTAGTAAGTCAAACCCCTTCCTTTGGTCCACCATTATGTACCTGTAATTCAGTTCTGTGCATCTTTCCTTCCATTTCCAAAGAAAGGTATTTTGTGAATCTTCGAGGAAATCCCTTGTAGAGACTAACCGTAAAATGTAGAAATGGGTAATTTTTTCCTCCCTCGTATGTTTTCCCTTAAACTGATTAAGAATGGTGATTTTTTTTTTTTTTTTTTTTTTTTTTTTTTTAATATCCCAGACCCTGTTAAAGGAACTTCCCCACCAGTCTACATCCCCCACCCCAACTGCCTGTGCAATAATTTCCTTCGAGATTGATCTGTACTGAGGCATTTGTAGTTTCAAAAATCGTGTAAAGCAAAGTGCATACTAATATCTTTGGATATCTGGAACACCTTGATCTCTTCCTCATTTTAGGTAAAGCAAACATTTCCCACTCCATTATGATGAGCCTCTCAGCTTCCCAAAGGAAGGTGAACATGTGTTTTAAGTTGTTTATAAAAGCCTTAGGTGGAGGTAACCAAAACGTCTGGGCTGTATAATGTAAATGCGGGAGCATAAAAAGCTGAAGGACCTGCACTTACTGATTGAGGTCCATCATCAAATTATGCCATTTACTTAAATATTCCCTAACTATGCTTGTTTGTCAGTATTAAGTCATTTGAATGTTGCCTGCTTGTGCAAATTAGACACCAGAATATTTCATGTTTGTTTGCTGAAAAGAGGAAACATGTAGGAGGTGTTGTGATGGGGTGTATTTCATTGCCACAATATTTGTCTTTGATGTATTGATTTTTTTAACAAAAGATTGCTTGCTCCAAATTCTTAATACAGCTTTCACTTGAGGTATATCTTTCTCAAGGTTAATCAATCTCTGTAATATATTGTAAACAAACGGTGAAAGCTTCAAGTGCGTAGAAGCCCACTCTCATTTTCGTATCCTAGATGTTTGCTAGAGGTTCTAGATATATTCAAGCAAAGGGGAGAGCGGCCTCTCCTGCTTTGTGTCTCTGTACAGTGAGAAAGGTTCGGATAAGCTAGTCATAGTTTTCAGTTTTCAAAAATCTATTATTATCAGTATTACCAATAAAGAAAAAAAAACATCAAATTACTCTATCAAATGCTTTTGAGGTGCAATTAGCACCAAGGATTTCCATGCAGTTTCTGACTCAATTTCAGTCAGCTTTGTTCAGATAATATTGTTGAATGTTTGTTTGCTCATTACAAAATCACATTTGTGTAAGCGATAGTACAGTAAGAATTCAGCCATCCTCCTAGCTGTAATAGTTGTGAAGATCTTGTAGTCATGATTTAAAACAGATAAGTGGTCTGTAAGATGTGGGCAGAAGGGGGGGGGGTCTTTCCATTTCTTTAAAATGACAAATATGGCAGTCTTTTTCCAGGATAATGGCACCTCATATCCATGTAGCACTTCATTTATTATGTTGAGTAATATTGTATTGATATCTTCCTAAAAAAGTGTTCACACTTCTGTCAGGATTCCATCAGTTCCTGGTTATTTACCAGCCTTTAGGCTACCTACCACTGTGTCTAGGCCTTCAAAATGATCCCCCTCTAATTACTCATTCATTTTGAAGTAGTTTCCCTTACGAAATGTCCTACATGATGTTCTAGGAGGGATATTTTTTTTGTCTGATATATATAAGGAAGTGTTCACCATTAGCCTGATGAGTCTGGTATGCACAGCTATGGAGCGCTTCGTCATGGACCTCTTTAACAAAGATAATGGTAATCTCCAAGCTCTTGACCCCACACAGTATGGCTCTGTCAAGGGGAGATCCTGCCTGCTGAACCTGGCTGAATTCTTCGAGGCAGTCACCAAGGCTGTGGATGAGGGTAAAGCAGTGCATACAACCTACCTTGACCTGGCCAAGGCCTTTGATGCCTTTCCCTACTCTGGTATCATAGATAAACTCACCAAACTAGGCATCAATCCTTACATCACTAGGCGGGTTGCAAATTGGCTCACAGACAGGTCCCACAGAGTGAAAGTTGCAGATTCCAAGTCAGACTGTTGACCAGTCGCGGGTGGAGTCCCACAGGGCTCTGTCCTGTTTGGCATCTACTTGTCAGAAGTCCAGGCCAAAACAAAAGGACTCTGGCTGACCAAGTACGCTAATGACTGCAAGCTAGGAGTCATTATCAACTCCCCAACTAATGCAGACATCTGACCAAAGGGCCTCTCTGAGACCAATGACTGGTGTTGGAACCATGGCCTGAAGCGTAACCCCAAAAAAGGCGTTATCCCCTTTGGAAAAAAATCAGTTCCCATGAATTACCACGTTGATGGGAGCCCATTGAAAGGTCCATAAAAGATCTTGGCACCCAGGTCGACAGCCACCTCACCTTCGACCACCACATTGCCACTGTGGTCAGAATTCCTTTTATGTGGCACATCGTATAACCAAAGTTTTCACATGCAGGAAGAAAGAGGTCATCATCCCTCTGTACTCATCCCTCATTAGACCAATCATCAAATATAACGCCCGTTTGGCATGTACCTGACCAGACGCCTACAACAGCTGGAGAGGCCACAAAAGTACCTTACAAAAAAGATCCTAGGCCTTAAACACATATGTACTACATGGACAGACTCTAGAAACTTCAGCTGTTCAGCCTCTTATCTACTTAGAGGTAATCTCTGCTTGACTTACAAAGCTATGTCCGACCCAGCCCTTCTTGAAATGCTACATCTAAATAAATCCCAATTCCTCAGCACCACACACTCCAGAGATCTCAACTTCATTACCACAATTAACAGAATATGCTGGAGGGACAGGTTCATCTCTGACTGCCCATACTCTGGAATAAGCTTCCCATTCATGTCAAGCAGAGGAGCTCGCTGGCCCTGTTCAAGAGAAGTCTTGACAAGTGGATGGGTAACAAAGTTCACTCCATGGATTACTCCAGTTGCCCTACTGTATACGGGTACTGTGAACTAACTTCGGGTGGCACGGTGCCTGGGCATTTTATTTGGGCTAGGCTTGTAAAGGCTCCAGGGCCGTTAGCCTAGTCCACACCTATGAACCTGTGTAATAGTCTGTAAAGGCTGTCATAACGTCACTTGAATGTGAGAGGTGAGACAGTAAACATAACATCATTCCCACTGTTGCAGTAGCCCTTAGGCCATATAGGTTTCCTGTCTAGGAACAGGAAACCTCCACCTTCAAAAAACTGTGGCTCTGCCCTCCCCAACATCTTCACTGTGACTGCTAATTAGCTAATCCCAAGAAGGGAAATCAGCAGTTAGAGTAAAGATTTCTTCAGTACTTTCTTACTCTCTCGAATATTAGTATCTCTTCACAGGAGCAGAAATTGGCTGACCTCACAAGATCCAAACATGAAAGTTTTAAAACATGAGGAGAATTAGTCTATGATGATTTCCTGCTTAGTTTAGCAGAACCAAATCCGTGTCCAGCAGGAATGGAAATCAAACCAGAAGTAGATAAAAATCAGCAGCAACTAAATGTTCATAAAAACAAAGGCAATAAATCTGGAAAATGCATAAATGTAGTAAGTATAGAAAACTCTTGAAACAACCTCATGTCGATCAGGACTGAATGCAAGCGAGGTGAATTTAAACCAAAAGACAGAAGGTTAATATTGAAGGCCCAGGATAATTATCTACATAAAAGTTGGTTTACAGAATCCATCGAACATGTGGGAGAAACAGAAAAATGCAGGTTTTGTGAAACAGAACTGGAAACAGTTGCACATCTTGTTGCTGGGTCTGATACATTAATGGCAGAAGGACCGTATACTGAACGGCATAATAATGTAGCAGGACTATTGCAGTGGGGATTGTTCAAACATTATAATACTGAAGTATCTGAGAAGCATTGGAAACATGAGCCGCAAAGCATTGTAGAAGATAAAGTTTATATCAGGTGGGATTACCCATTAACAACAGTTCAAAAAATAGGGTACTTACGTATTATCGCAACCACATTTTCAAGCGAATGGTGGTCGCTTTCCCTTGTGTCAGCTGGGACCAATTAAGTATGAGAAAACCACAGACGCGTGTTTTCTTTAATGTGTTCTTGTTTTTAGGAAGGTTTCTCACTTCGGATGAAAAAAATTAAGGTTTGAAATAATAGGGTTTCCCCATTTACTGCCAGTGTCTCAAGATGTCAGTTAAGCAAGTTCCCCCATTCCACACTTAAAACACGTTCCGTTTTTCTTTTTCTCAGCCTTTGCCCAGACGACAGAAAGCATCAAGAAACAAAAAGCCAAAGCAGTATACCCTGTCTGACTCCTTACAAAGTGATCGGGAAGGGTAGTAGACTGTTAAACACTATCTTGGTGGATTTTTCTCTTTTTTTTTTTTTTGGTTTGTAAAATGAGTATGGGTTTTCAAACGTTGCTTGCAATTTTTGGCTAGCTAATCCGTTGGAGGATTAGACGTCTGATAGGAAGTAAAGACAATCAAGGGGATTTTCGAGTAGAAAGCGGCGGCAGTACTGCAAAATCATTTAAACATCTGATTAACCTCTCTAATATAATTGATCCATAAAGTGAGACTAGCATTGGGGGAATGAAAGGAAGTTGGCAGATGCAAAAGATTTTGCAGTACTGCTGTTTTCTACTTAAAAAAAAGTCTCCCTTGATTGTCTGCTTCCCATCAGACGTTCTTCTGATGCACGTAAAAGGGCACAGACACAGCAGCTAGTTTCTCCAGTCAAGCCACCGCAGAGTCGGTGAAGAAGCGGCGGAAGAAAATGGTGACTGCTTTGCCAAGCCCTCTGTTTACAACCCAGCCTTACATCACACCTTAAAAATGTTTGAACTTTCTTGTAAAACACATATGACAGACCTTACAAGGTAAGACCAAACGTCCGTTCTTTAATTTTACGTCAGTTATCGCAGCATGAAAATGTGGTTGCGGTAATACACAAGTACCAAAAATAGATTTGCGAAACCAGATATAATAGTCCATGAAAAAAGACAAAAGTAGCATTGATCATTGAAATTGCTATATCCTGTGACTACAGTGTCTTATGAACAAAGAAGACCATCATAAAATACCAAGATTTACAAGCAGAAACAAGGCCAGTGTGGAATTATACCCAGTCGGTTCCAAAAGTAGTAAAAGCGGGTCTAGATTACTAAGTCTTAAAATGCTGTAATTGAACGGCATTTACATAGAAAATGCCATTTATCAAAATCGCTCTTGTGGGGGGGGCTGTGCTCCCCCACACCTCTTGCTAATTATATATACAAACTCCAAGACTGCACTACAGTGAGGAAAGGGCAAATTTTCCAGTCTTCACTGTACCGTGATCTCACTGTAAACACCTCGACGAACAGCAGTTCGATGTACAGTGCTGTTCGATGAGATCACTTTTCAATACCGTGATATAGACCGTAAAAACAGTGAATCTTATAAAAAAGAGTTTACAATCGTACTTAAGATATGTTACCAGAACATGTAACTCTGAATTGCAGGCGGAGTCAATTCTGGGCACATTGTGGGTGCTGTGAAGAGCACTTCTGGCTAACATCAAAGATTGAACCAATCAATACTAATTTCATGAACTTTAATCTTACTTTGACTTGGAATGAGGTCCATTCCCTTCATGATATTAGAAACCCAAAAGACTTGGAGAAATTAAACTGAGAACAGCAGTTGGCTTGAGAGCTTAATTTCTGGCAGATAAGTCCCCATAGGGGAATGTATAGTTTATTTTTTGACTGAAAGTGTTATTTCCACTTTAAGAAACCTGTTATTTCTTCATAGTATCAGAAATTTCCTGTTGTGGACTGTTGTTATTATTTATTACTGTTAAACTAATTGGGTCTATTTTTGTGAGCATTTGTGGTTTACTTGTGCAAAAAAAAAATGTTTTTGTTTGTTTTTTTTGGGAGAGCAGGTGTTAAAGCAGGAAGTTATGAATTTAGTGTAGTGCTAATGCTCACTTTGTGCCAACCTACCAGCTATATTGTTTTCTGCCAGTATGTTTAAGCATTTGAATGGGATAGTTGTTCTGGTTGTGTTGTCAAGAGACTGGGAAGAGTGTTTGAAGTGTGCTGCTTGTGAACACTCAATAACCGCTTACCGTCTGACTCACTGAAGCAACGTGTACTGCTTTTGGCTCCTCTTCCTCCTTGGCTACAACAGAGGTACTTAATCCAGTCCTGCTGGTTCTTCTCCTGTATCCAGAAAGAAAATGACCACTTACCTAGGAGTACTTGCTGCTGTTGTGGACTCTTGCTGTGTCTCAGCAGACAGTGGGTGAACCTACAGTAGCCATTGGTTGTTCCTCTGACCACTTACTCACCTCTTTGGCTTCCTCTGTTGTAGTCCTTTCAGCCGTCATGAACTGGGGGCCAACCATGTCCGCTTTAGCTGTTCCAATGTTTTCTGATGCATCTGAGAAGCATCTTTTCTAGTTCTGGGAGATGCTCACCTTAGGAGATCCTTCTCAGAGTAACCAGGGCAAGAGGCCATTAGACCAGGCAGGCACCTCTCCTTTGAGTTGGTTTTCTTCCATAGGAACACCTATTAAGGAAAAAAAAAGATTAAACATTCTTCATCTAAAGAAGTAATTCCACTTAAAAAGTGAAAAGATGAATTTCTTACCTTGACAAGGTAGGGTATTGCAGGCAATAAATCCTGGTACACAGAAGTCATTAGAGGTGGTC
The DNA here is from genome assembly GCF_019279795.1 of Protopterus annectens. Taxonomy (NCBI): domain Eukaryota; kingdom Metazoa; phylum Chordata; order Ceratodontiformes; family Protopteridae; genus Protopterus; species Protopterus annectens. The sequence goes on from NC_056741.1 coordinate 1,383,345,879, forward strand.
ATCCCCTTTAAAGTAATTCCCGAGGAAACCAGGTCTAGTGTTTTTGACTGAATGAGATAGGGTGGCTTCTCATACAGATCCCCAAGCCAAACTATCTGATTGTGAGGAGAGTATTAATTTGTATACTGTGGAGGAATTTTCTTTTAATCAGACCTCAATCAGGATGAATGAGGTATCTTAAGGGAACAAAAAGATGTCTACCCTGAACCGTGAGATACTCTGTTATAAATGGGTATACCTCATTCCTCACCCATCCCTCCTTGATATGTTGAATGCTGCACAACACTGAAATGTCCTTTTCTGGTTTTATCGGGCACAAAATATCTTCTGCAAATAAAGCCAATTTTCTTGATAACCATACCAGTTATATCCTTGAATGTCTGAGTCCGTTATTTTTTTTGCCAGTCGTTCTAAATAAAACAGAAATAACAAAGGGGAAAGAGGAAACCCCTGTGTGGTCTCTGTGCTCAAACAGGACTTGGAGGAGATCCTCCCCAACACACACTTCTGTTTTCGCTTCCAGTCCCTGATAAGTCCTCCTAATTAACCTTATTATTCTGTCAAGGAATACAAAAACTTCCATCTCCCTCATCATAATTACTCTGACAGATGCTTTCTCTGCTTCAATACCCAGCAGCAGCAGTTGTATTTTCTTAACATTTTACTTCCCTGTGGGTTGTCATTGTTCTATTAATGTTGTCAAACGTTTTTTTTGCCCTCCTCAAAGCCATCTCTATCAGTTTTGGCATCACCTTTGCCATTCTTTTAGCCATTATAGACACGAACACTTTATAATAGTGGTTTAGAATTGAAATGGGCATATATGAAGATGTATCTGATGGGTCTTTGTCATCTTTAGGTATTACAGCTACCACAGCTTTCTTCCAGGATGTTGGTTCTGTTGCTCCTCTTAAAATACTGTCAAAACCTTCCAGATCTTTATCACTTTCTTTCCACCAAACTTCCATAAGATTACCATCTATTCCTCCTGAGGACGTTCCTGTAGATAGTTTATACATCAGTATGTTTATCTAATCTCGGTTATACATCAACATTTTCATCTCATCTCCGCTTATCCTAACAGTTAATAATTTAACCTCATCTACCAATAACCTTGGCATATTTAATTCTTCCATAAACATTTCAATTTGAACTTTTTCTTGATTTTCACATTTCTCTGTTTTATACAGATTTTCATAAAATTTCAAAATATTTCTAAAACGTCTAAAGGATCTCCGGCTATTCTTGTTATAGGCTCCCTACACTTGGCAACAATCCTTTCTAGTTTGCTAAAAGCTTTTATGCTCTGGAGTTTTTATCAAAAAACATTTGCTTAACAGCAGTCTTGAAATTTGTGCATGTTATCCAGGTAGTCCCTTATTTTCTCTTTAGCAATCTTGTTCTATGAGATTCCCCCATTCTGCAATACTTTAACCTTTGTCAGTCCCTCCAAATAATTCTTGCTGCTTCTTAACCATATCTCTTTTTTTCTGTTATTTTGTCCATTTTTGTAAACTTTACGTTTTATCCCACTCCCTACCTACATTTTCTGAAGAAATTTCTATCTTCCTTAATAAATCCCACTACCCATTCTTTAAATTCCTTTCTGTTTAACAGGTGGGTAAGGGCCAGTGTCTCATTTTTATTTAGTAACCTGCATTTTTATTTTAGTTATTATTGGCACATGATCTGAAAAAGTTTATTGAATTTGTATCAGGACTTTCAGTTAAATGCACGTTCCTGTGAAATATAATTTCTATCTAGCCAAGATTAGTTTTTGTATCTAGGGGAATAATATGTGCATTTTCTCTGCTCCTACTACTGAATTCACATCTTCTATACCAAATGTCTTCATACATTTCTTTGAAAATCTAATCTCACTTGTTTTTTCCCTTCTTGCTAAACAAGTTTTGCTCCAGGGCTCCTTGCATGCAAGTCTGGAAAACATGTATTTTCATTTTTCTTGGAAGGGAATTTTCCTCTATGTATTTTCACCCTTTTACTGACATCCAGGGTAGTTCTGAAGATTTAAAAGGATACCCCAGAAACCATTGTGGTGACACGCTTTTTGGTCCTGGCAGAATTGGTTTTTCCCTTATTATGGAGTTGGCCAAAGGCAATTAACACAAGCTTCCACACAAACTGGATGCACACACAAGACAGGGAGAGTTTGATATGCCCCATTTTCGGTCAACTTCAGCTAACTGCCTTGATGATTCAGTTATAATACATTTTAGGCACTTGCTGCATGAAAATTTGAAGCAGGTACTAAAGGAGGCAAAGACTGCTACTAGAAAATTATATATTGGTAAGTGGAAATGATTTTTCTAATTGGTGCCTCACTAATAACCAGGGGTCCATTAGGGATTTTATACCACTGGTGCTGAAGTATTTGTTGCTTTCCTCTGGCCTCTTTTAGTCTGTAAAAGTTAGTCTTGCAGCCATTTCAGGATGTCTGCCTACGGATCCTCTTTCTTGGTTTGTAGTAAAACCATTTCTGTAAAAGTTTTACATTTGAGATCCATGCATAAACAGGTTGCTCTTCTTTGGGATGTCAAGTTGATGTTGACCACCAACTTTTGATACTGCCCATGAAGCTGATTTAAGGTTCTTTACTTGGAAAACTGTACTCCTCGTTGCTTTGATATCTCAAAGAAGAGTGTCTGAGTTGCAAGTTCTCATGGTGGGTGAGACACGTCTGATTTTCAGCAAGAATATATGGTCTCTCTAAGAACAAATCCTTGATTCATGCCAGGAGTGGTTAGAGTTTATTTTGAATCAAACCATCAATCTCTGTTTTCTTCCCAGAACCTATAAACCAAGAGGAAAGAGTTGTGTGTTTCTACTTTTGTGTTTTTATCAGTTGGGCTCTGCTGTCTGTCTATGGCTAAGAAACTTCTGAAGACGTCATCACTCTGACTGATGATTTCCCTCATTGTGATTAGCCAGTCAGCAGTCAGAGTGTAGGTGTGTGTGTGTGTGTGGGGGGGGGGGGGGGTGCGCAGGGGAGCCAGAGCTTTTTAAAGTAGGTCAGTTGTTTCCTAGGCAGGAAGCAGCTCGTATAACCTAAAGGCCACTGCAGTAATTAAGAATTTGAACATCTACTGTTACAGAGAAGTGTATCTTACACAGCTGTACCTTCTGTAGACAGATTGGTATTTCAAGTTTTTTGGAGAGAAGGTGGCTAAAGAGAATTGTAAATCTGCCTTTTTAAGTACCTGTTTAGTGTTTAAATATTCCTGGACTTCCCTTTTAATTGTATTGAGCAGTTCCCTTCCTTGCCACCTTTTATTGTAGCTGGAGGCTCCTAATTAAATTTAACTTTTCATCGTACTTTTGTGGCCTTTAACTTTTTTTTTTTTTTTTTTTGCCTAGTATAGTCAATTATTTGTCTTACATAAGTTCCAAGGGTTGTTACTTTCCACTATAAATTGTTTAAGCATTGATGTTATGTAGTCCTATCTCACTGTAATTCTTGCTGGATGAGTTCGGAGCCGATATTCAACTCCAACTTGGCCAATACTAAAGCTCGAGAGCTTTTACTGGCTTGAGGCTAGCCCCTATCCCATGTGCCTCACGGCTGTTCCCCAGATCCTGTTTGCCGCGAAAGCTTTGAGGTTGTTTCATTACTGGCTCGTTGGCTAAGTAGCAGATTTTTTTACTAAATCTGTTTCTTTTTTCACACTTTACTTCAATCTTTTACTCTTGTAGTTAAAAGAATCTTTCTAAATTTCTATCTTTGCTGCTTGTTGGTATTTTTACCTCAGTAGATAGTTTTTTCTTAGTACAGTTAGTGTTGTCTTTTTTCATAGGTAGCTTTATTAGTTTGTTCTTGTTAACATGCCTAAAGAAAAGGACAGAGAGCACAAGGACCATCACCCTTCGGGGTTTAAAAAATGTGGTAAATGTTCACAAAAGATGTCACTGACAGTCACACTAGCTGTGTGTATTGCTTAGGCGAAGCCCACTTACAAGAACCCTGTACTTTTTGCCGTGCCTTCAGTACTAGGGTTCTTAATGAGAGGAAACGCAAACTCATAGATAGGAGTCTTAAGACCAGTTCCTTCCAGGAACAGCTGGAACTTGGTCAGACAGCTCCTAAGACTACCAAATGAAAATAGTCCGCTCCAGCTTTGGAACCATCGAAAAAGTCCAAAACGACGGAGCCAAGGAGTTCTGGCTCCGATTCGGCTTCTTCTGTCTTGGAGCTGTCGGTCTCTCCGGTGCCGAGGCAACCTTCGATACCGAGACAGTTACCTGAGATTGACCCTGTCTCACCTACCTTGAGATCTCCTATTTTGGAGGAGGAGGAGATCTCCTTCTGTCTCCACATGATCCTCCAGGACACTCTCAGATGAGGACATCGAGCAGGTGGTGAAGAGGTTGCTTTCCAACCCGGCTCTGGCAAGAAAATTGGCCCCTCCAGACCCAAATGCTTCGGAGCTGACCCTTTTGCAATCCACTGATCCTCCTCCGACTGCTTTGCTCTCTGAGCCAATCACTTCAGGTTCCTCGATGTTGGACCCTTCGGTTCTGAGGATTCTTCCTACTTCCTCGGAACCGATAACTGCATCCTCAGCAGCTCAGTCTGGAGCCGTGGGATCTGTGAGCCGACGCTTTTGAGTCGACTCCAAGGGGGATAGTCGCCCTGAATTTTCTTCAGAACCGACCCTCACACTCAGCGCTTTGGCTCGACTCAGCTCGGTTCCCACATCTGCTTCGGAGCCATTCCCCCTCGCTCGGAGTCAACCATCCATCTCCTCGGAGTGGAGGTCTTCTTTGGTGCGGGGAGGAAAGGCCTTCAAAGCAATAGAGAAGGCTTTATCTTCTGCAAAAGCCATAACTTTGGAACCAATGTCCCTCCAAGCAGCTGGCAGCAGCCTCTTGTCCCCTGCCATCCTCACAGTGTAGGGAACCAGAGACTCAAGCAGACCCCATTGGAGGTGCCCCCTCTTTCGAGACCTCCCCAGTTTGTCCCACTGGAGAGCTCCCTCGGAAGAGATGTTGCAAGAGGAAGCATGTTGACTCACCTGAGTCTGTCACATCTGACATTGATTTGGAGGAATCAGAAGGGTCCCCTAGATCCCCTTCTGAGGATGTCTCCTTTTCTGACATCCTGGAAATCCTCAGAGGGATGATCAGACTTCTAACCTTACTGAGGACGAATCGGTGTATCCTGAAGCCTTTGGTTCCCGACTTTCCACCACCTGGATGACACTGCCTTATCACCAGCTCTTGGGGGTCATATCGCGGAAAGCCTGGACCTCCCCAGACACAGTGGAGCCTGTCCCGAGGAGGCCAAACAAATTTATGACTGCACCAGAAGATAAGTCCTTTCTTTCCAAAGCGGTTCCTGTTGATGCTATGGTGGTAGCAGTGGCCACCAAGAAGGAGTTGTCCCAGACATCTTCCAATATCCATCTTCCTAACAAGGAGTCCAGGACGATGGATAGGTATGGAAACTGTACCTTCTCTTCAGCGGCATTTACCTTGAGATCGGTGAATTACCTTACTCATTTCACTCGACTTTAGTGGGATCTCTTGAAAGAGTTGGGAAATATCCTTCAGGGTTCAGTAGCTTCGGGATCCATGGATAAGGTTTCTGTGCAGCTCTCTACCCTTACATCCGTAGCTAACTCCTCCATGAGGCTGATTTCTTATGCAGCATATGGAGTGAGTAGGGCAGCTGCAACAGGAATCTCTCTTAGGAGACATTCTTGGATGCGTCTTTGTAATTTCACGGAATCCTTTAAGCCTTCCTTCACCAATGTCCCCTTTGATGGTTTATCTCTTTTTGGACCTCAGGTGAAAGAGACCATGACCAGGTGTGAGCATGAAGGGAAAACCTTATCTGCTGTCGGAGTCCGTTTCTTCCTTCCTTCTAGACCCTATCCCAAGGGTCAAACAGGAGGGAAAATGTGGTTCCAAGTTTCCCTCAGACACAAGGTCAACCCTCCCCTAGGGGCAGAGGGGGACGATGTAATGGAAGATGCCATCCTCGCGGCAGAGGAGATCCGCAGCACCAGGGAGATAGAGAAACCTTTTCTGATCGTCCCTTCCTTCGCTCCTGAGGGGGTTGCCCGACTGTCCATCTCTGGAGGCAGTCAGGGGTCATCTATCGCTGTACCTAAGCACCTGGCTAAACATTTCACAAGATAGTTGGGTACAAACAGTAATATCCAGAGGTTACCTGATTCCCTTTGTTTCCGATCCCCCGGTAAACTGGTCTCTTCCAGACGTGCCATCCTTTCAGCTAGACCGTGCAACATCAGAGGTCATCTCATTACTGTGAAAGAGTCATCCAAAAAGTCTCCACAGAGCAAGTAGGATCTGAAACTTACGATTCTTTTTAGTTCCAAAGAAGGCGGGACTGGAGATCAATTCTAGATCTCCGCAAACTCAACAAGTTGGTAAAGAAATCAAAGTTCAGAATAATCACTCTGCAGTCGATATTTCCCTTTATCAGGAAAGACAATTGGATGTGCTCAGTAGATCTTCAGGATGTGTACTACCACATCAAAATGGACAGGCGCTCCAGAAGGCACTTATTTTCGGCTGGGAGCCAGTCATTTTCAGTTTCGAACACTGCCCTTTGGCCTCACTACAGCCCCCAGAGTGTTCACCAAATGCATGGCAGTGGTAACGGCTCACCTGAGATGTCAAGGATTCCAAGTGTTTCTGTACCTAGACGACTTGAGTCCTTACTGCTACCACTGAGCATCAACTGATCAGAACCAGGGATGAGACACTATCCTTGTATGCCAGATTAGGTATCACAGTAAACCTAAAAAAAATCAGCCTTGTCTCCATCGCAGCACAATGTATTCTTAGGCTCAGAAATAGACTCATCCACCATGTCAGCAAGACTAACACCAGAAAGAGTAGAATCATTGCGCAACCAAGTCAGAACTTTGCTAAACAGTCTCAAAGTTCAGGCCAGGGTAGTCCTTCAAGTCCTAGGGACTATGGCCTTCTCCATTCTATTAGTTCCTCTAGTCCATCTACACATGTGTACTTCAGTGGCTACTATTTGCCCAATGGTCAATACAAGATCTTCCCTGGTCTCATCAGATTCTCATCACAAACACCTGCAAGAAGGATCTGACATGGTGGTTGCATACGGAACAACATTTTAGGTCGTCCGCTTGTTCCTCCTCAAGAAAATGCAGTTTTGACCATGGACCTCTCCCAGATAGGGGGGGGGGTATTATCTGGGAATGACTGTCCAAGATGCTTCTCAGAACCACTTGCACATCAGTGTTCTGGAGATGACAGCAGTGCTATATGCGTTGCAAGCACTTCACAGTTCTCTTCCCACCTGGACAATTGAGATTTAATCAGACAAACATGTCTGTTGTGTGGTACATAAACAAGCAAGGGGGAACCAAATCTTATCCGCTTTGTCGAGAGGCCTTAAGAGTTTGGAAATGGGCAATGGACACCTGACGCTTTCTGGTAGCAATGCACATCCCGGGGAAGTCCAGTGTGAAAGCAAACTCAGTCGAGCAATTCTTATGCGTCACGAGTAGTTCCTGAATGCAGAAGTTGCAAAAGAGATCTTTCACAGATGGGGCCAGCTTTGCTGCGACCTATTCGCCACACACATGAACACCAAATGCAGCAACTACTTTGCCCTAATTCCCTATCCGGGGATGTCACCTAGGGATGCTCTAGTCCACGATTGGCCCCAGGGACTCCTTTATGCCTTCCCACCTTTTCCTCTCATTCCAAAAGTAATACAGAAAACAAAACAGTTAAGGAGTACCCTGATCCTCATTGCTCCTTACTGGCCTCATCAAGTCTGGTTTCCCTTCCTGTGGCCCTACCTCTTGGAGTAACCATGGATTCTGGAACCATCTCCAGACCTCCTGACTCATCAATCAGGGCAGTTCCATCCTACCATCCACACCCTAAAATTGACAGCATGGCTGCTCCAATTCCACGAATAGCCAGGTGCGTTTCCCTTTCACCTTCAGTCAAACACATTCTGATTTCTTTCCACAAGACTTCCACTAGGAAGTTATATTCCAGCGAGTGGAAAAGATTTTCTATTTGGGCTGTAAACCAAGGTTTAGATCCATATACAGCTCCCATAGAATCTATTTTGTCCTTCCTTGCGTCCATCTTTCATGAAGGAGCTGCAGCTGCTACAGTTAGAGTTCAGTTAGCTGCCATCTCTAATTACCATTTTGGCTACATGGGAAATCTCATCATGTCCCACTCTTTGTGCAAAACCTTTTTGAAAGGAGTTCTCCTTCTCAGGCCTCCAGTCAAACAGCCACCAGAACCGTGGGACCTAAGCTTGGTTCTCACTTCCTAAATTTCTTCCCCCTTTGAGCCTTCTTCTTAATCGTATCTGAAATTATCTTGGAAAACACTATTCTTAGTAGCCATAACCTCTGCTAGGAGAGTCTCAGAATTGCAAGCTCTTACTATTCAACCTCCTTACATTGTTTTCCACAAGGGTAGAGTCTCACTTAGGACTAACCCTTCCTTTCTACCCAAGGTATGTTCAAAATGTAATCTTAACACTACCAGTGAGCTACCAGTGTTTTTTTCCAAATCATTCTTATAAATCTGATGAACGTCCACAGAATTCTCAGGTTTTACCTACACGGGACTAAAGAATTTAGAAAATCAGATCAATTATTTGTTTCCTTTTCAGACAAAAATAAAGGCTTGCCTGTTTCTAAGGTTACCCTTTCAGAATAGCTTTCAGATTGCATTTCCTTTGCTTATCAGACTGCTGGCAAACAGTTACCAAACAAAGTAAAAGGCCACTCTACAAGGGCAGTATCATCTTCATGCGCCTTTAGATTTAGGCTCCCAATTGATACTATTTGTGCAGCAGCTACTTGGGCAAGACCGCATACCTTTGTCACTCATTACAAATTGGATTTGGCCTATCGGGACAGGTCATCCTTTGGGTCCACTGTACTGAAGAGTCTTTTAGCTTGAGCCACCCGGGATAAAGGTGCTAGGGACGCTGTCCCATCCAGCAAGAATTATGCCACGATAGGACTACATAACATAAAGAAGTTATGTACTTACCATAACGTTCCATGTTTGTAGTCCATCTTGCCTACATTCTTGCGTCCCTCCCTCCTGCCCTCTTCCTGTTCTTGGAGGATCTGGTGGACTATACTTAGGCTGTCTGACCTGGTTGTAGTTGTGTCCACCTGACATGGATAATGTTTAACAATGTTTGTTTATATGTACACAGTTATACATAGTTTCATAACTATTAGGTACTTATTGCTTTCTTGCAAACAAGATCTGGGGAAATGCCATGAGGCACCATGGGATAGGGGTTAGCTTCGAGCCAGTAAAAGCTCTCGAGCTTTAGTATCAGCCAAGTCGGAGCTGAATATAGGCTCCGAACCCATCCTGCAAGAATGTAGGCGAGATGGACTACAAACATGGAACGTTATGATAAGTACATAACTTTTTTCCTGCACATAATTAGTAAATCTAGGGTCCTTCGATATATACCTGAGGAACCTCCAGTGTTGTTCCCTTAACTTCTCTGTTTCACAAGTGACCATTAAGAGATCATGGTTTGATAGTTGGAGTGGACCACTCAATAAAATTTGAAATGTGTGGTGTTGCTCTAATAAAATACATATTTTTGGCAGTAGTTGAACTGTAAGCCATATTTTGCCCAGTAATGTGTACCCTGGATCCCTCTGTCTTGGATGTCTGTCCCACATGTATCAAGACCATATATATTTATGTATTTATTCACAGTTTGTTGACTGGGTTAGTACCACTAGACTCTTCGGGTAAGACCAGCAGTGATATTCATACTGACTAGGGGAAATTTGGCCAGAACACTGGGGAACTTCCCCTACTTGTCATTGTTGTGAGGGGGGAAATATTTTGGAGGAGAACCTCCTGTTTCCATTCCAGTTGCAGAGGTGGCCTGGAGAAACAGGGAGGCAGATGGAGAGAGGAGGAGATGATGGAGTACTGAAAGAAATGGAGAAACCAAATATCAAGACCTGAGAATGTATGCAGGATTCTGAGGAAATGTTTCAAAGAAACCTGGTTGATGGAGATAAGTCAGCAAATGATGGATGTATAATTACAACTCTCCAGTCAGGAGGGTTGTGGGATGATTTACTTAAAAAAAAAAAAAAAAAAAAAAAAAAAAAATGGAAAAGAGAACATATGCAGAAAAAGTAGAAAGCAAACATGGAGTAGCAGAAAAGAAGACAGAAGAAAATGAAAAACAGAAGTATGTGGTAAGGATTCAAAGTAAAGAAGATGAAATGGACAGATATGAGGTGTGGGACAGTTTAATAGCTCATTTGGGTGTAAAAGCTTGTGACTGAGACATATTTGAGAGACTTTTTTCAATGGAAATTTTTCTTGGCGAATATGAAAAAAGAAATAGCATAACCCATGGTGTCTTTGTGATAAAGGCATTTTGCAGGGAAACAAAAAAGAAGATTCATGTACAATTTCAAGCAGCGGTAGAAAGAGAAACTTTGAAAGGACATTTGAAAGCTTTATCTATGTAAAGAAGTACTGGACATGGCAAACATTTATGATAAAGGGGTTTATGGATTGGTGCCTGGGATTGTAATATTGTCTTAAAAATAGAAAGAGAAAAAAATGTACATATACCGAACATGGTAAATGTGGAAGGGAATAGGGGTGTTGTGAAATACTGGGGACAACCCAAAACATTGTTTTTGTGGTAAAGAAGAACATTTCCTAAGTAACTGTGACAAAAGAAAATATTATATTTGTGGGGAAATGGGACATGATGCAAAAAATGTGAATCGAAATGTTATAAATGTAACAAAATTGGACATTTATGGGTGGGTTGCAAAAATAAAAACAGCAAGGAAAAAGAAAATGAACAAAGAAGGCATTTTAAAAGTAGTAGAAATGTATGAGAAAAATTAGATGAGGAATACACTAGAAGATATAGAAGAAAGTGATGACATAAGTGATGAAGAATACATTGGGATGTAATAAAAAGGAATAAATAATTCTATTGCTAAAAGGGTAGAAGGCAGAAAAAGAAAATTTAAAGGGATAAGTACAAGAGAAACAAAGGAAATGGATGAAAAAGAATAAACAGCTAAAGATTGGGGCTTGGTATAATGGTTAAGGTGTTTAACTCACAAACACAAGGTACAGAGTTTAATTCTCACCTTTGGGAAGGAAATGGTTTAGGCTTACAATGGCTTGTTAAGAAAGCTAACCTAGTAATTACCTATGAATTTATGAAACCATGAATGTAAGGAAAGGGGAAAATGAAAAATTTCGAGTGCTTTCTGTGAATAGTGTTAAGAATGTAGTAAGAAGAATAGGATTTTTGCAGTGATGCAATGCATGTGATGTAAATGTAATTGTGTTAGAGACAAGGTTTTTAAGAAATAAAGAAAGATTACAAACAGAAACTGTGGGGAGGAAAGATAATTTGGAATTTGGGAAATGAGAGATGTTCTGGAATAGTCGTATTCTGTAGAAATATAGCAAAGATATTAAATGCAACTTGAGCAAGAATGGGAAGATTAACCATTGTAGGTTTAAATTGGAAAGAAAGTGTATATAGAATTATAACATTATATGCTTATACTAACCGCAAAGAAAGGGAAAACATATTTCATCAGATTTTAGACTGTGAAATGAGAAATATGAATGTTATTTTGACAGGAGACTTTAACTGTGAGTTTGAGGCAAGTATAAAAGAAAGGAAATATTAAAAAATGTTAGAAGTTATACGCTGTGGGAAGTTAAAACTTTGGGACAAAAATTCATGGACTTGCAAAAGGAGTATGTATAAAACTCAGTGATATTACCCTATCTCGCTGTCATTCTTACTAGGTTGGGTTCGGATCCAATCCTTGGATCCGTCTTGGCCTTTATTTTCAAGATCGAGGTAGTCTGCTAGCTCGTGGCTAACTCCCTATTCCAGCATACACTGGAACTATCCCCAGATCTCATTTGCAGACAAACTGCTAGATGTTCGTCTGCTAGCTGTGGCTAATTACACCCATTTTCAATATTTTGTGGTCAGTAATGTCTAGTTAATTTAGATAATTTCGTTTTCATAGCTTAGTGTGTCTACTCGTGATTTGGTATTTTTCGTATTTGGGTTGTTTCTGCCTTTTGGCCGTCATTTTTTCTGCTAGGCCTTTGTATTTGTTTGCCTTTCCAGCTTGTGTTAAAGTGTAGTTGCCCTATTAGTGGTACAGTTTGTTTAAATTAGAGAACTGTTACAGAGCCCGTTTTAGTTAGAGGGCTTTAACCCTTGTATTTCTTGTTCCTTCCCTTCCTGGTTGGTTGCTAAGTGTAGTTATCATTGTACTGCTTCAGTTTGAAGTTAGAGAACTGTAACAGGGCCCATTTAAGAGGGCTAAGTCTTTGTTTTTTCTCTGTGTGTTCTGTGTCTTCAATAGCTTGACCCGTTTAAGTTTGAGGGTCCAGCAGGAAAACTGTTTGTTGTTGTTGCCATTGTTCTTTCACCATAAAAATGTCCAGTAAGGAATCTAAACCGATGGGATTTAAAAAGTGTGACAGGTGTAGCATAAATATGCCCCTTAGCGATTAACACACCATTTGTGTTTATTGCTTTGGGGCTTTCCATCTCCAGGAGTCTTGCTCTATTTGCCACTCTTTCAGTCATAGAGCCCTCATGGAGAGGAAAAGTAAATTGATTTAGGTTCATAGGTTCATAGATTAGTACTAGGCTAACTGCCCTTGTGAGCCATTTTAAGCCTAGCCAATTATCCCCTGTGAGATTCAAACCCTGTACCTTGTGTTTGTAAGGCAAACACCTTAACCATTAGCCCATCCTATGTCTTCTTAAAATCCCCTTCTCAGAGGCACTGGAAGAAGTTCCAGGTTCTTCTAGATCATTTAAGTCACCTTCTGCAAAGTCTGACAAATCAGGCAAATGTACGAAATCTGGAAAAAGACCTTCCTCTTCTTCATCATTGAATCTGATGTACAAAATTCGTAGATTGTCATCCTCAGATCCGAATTCTGCTGGATCAGATGAATCTCCATCGGCTCCGACACCTTCTTGCTTAGTGCCAGTGGAATTTGAGCTTAAGAGCCAGTCGTCTCCAACCTTGGAACCGGTCTCCCCTATTTTGAGATCCCCCATACTACAGAAGACTAAATCTCCCACTCCCTTGACCCAGTCTTCTAGTAGCCTTTCCGATGATGTGGATCGGGTGGTACAGAAACTTTTACAGACTCCAGCGCTGGCCATATTTCTGTTGGATCCGACCCCCAGTGCTTCAGATCCTACAGCATCCACTTCCTGTGCTCCAAGTCCTCATCCGATCCAACCTCTGGCTTTGGAGTCGGAAGGTCCAGAGTTGATATTAGTGGAAGTGTCAGGTCAGAGACCCACTATGGGTTCCACGGATCCGACTTCTGCTTGGACGTCCTCTGCTCCATCGGAGCTTGAGGGATTTAGGAGCCAACACTCTCCAGTCAGGTCTGGGGAGGTCAGTCAGATTGGACAGCTGTCTGATCTGACTGCCTCTCGGGGCCTTGGCTCGGATGAGTTCAGCTCCTACCTCAGCTTCTGGTCAGTTGCCTTTTGTTCTGGGGAGTTCTTCAGCATCTTCGGATCCAGGCATATCCTCGGATCAAGGACATGGGGCTTTTGAGGTCATGAGGGTGCTGTCTCTACAGACAGGTCCACAGTCCTCTTTGGATATTCCTCCCTGTAGAGCATCGGTGCCTGTTTCTTTACCCCCTGCATCCACAGGGACGCAGAGACCCTAGGCCTCAGGATGCCCCACAGGGTACTCGCCACTCTTCCGAAACCTCCCCAGAGTATCCTTCTGAGGAGGTCCCTCAGAAAAGACTGTGCAAGAGGAAGCTCTTACACTCCCTAGGGGAGTACATCACTTTTGATATGGACCTCGATGAGGCAGAAGGGTCCCCATGGTCACCTCCTGATGATGTCTCCTTTGGAGACATCCTGGAAATGTTAAAGCAGAGGGGTGGCTGAAAGTCCTCTAACCCTTTGGTGGAGGAGTCCATATACCTGAGAGACTTTGTGTCTCACCCTTCCTCTTCTTGGGTGACTCCACCTTTCGATGAGCTTCTCGAGCTGGTTTCTGTGGAGCCTATGCCTAGGTGACCAAACAAATTTATTACCCCCCCCCCCAACAAATCTTTTTTGACAAAGGGAGTCCCAGTTGATGCCATGATCATGGTGGCGGCCACTAAGAAGGAACTCTTGGAGGTATCTTCTGTCCTCCCCCTGAACAAAGAATCCAGGACTATGGACTGGTATGGAAAGTGCATTTTTTCCTCAGCGGCTTTTACTCTCAGATCGCTGAACTATCTTACCGATTTTACGAGACTGCAGAGGGATCTCCTGAAAGTGTTAGGAAAAACCGTGCAAGGTTCAGTAACTGAAGAGGTTCCTGACAAAGTAACTTCTCAGCTCGCTACCTAAACTCAGTTGTTAATGCGTCCATGAAGCTCATCTCGTATGCAGCTGATGGAGCGAGTAGATAGAGCAGCGGGTTCTAGAATTTCCCTAAGGAGACATTCTTAGATGTGCTTATGTGACTTTGCGGAACCATTTTAGTCTTCATTTGTAAAAGCCCCATTTGACGGCTCGTCTTTGGGCCTAAGGTAAATGACACACTGACAAGGTGTGAACAGGAAGGAAAGACTCTGTCTGCTGTAGGAGTCCATTTTTCCATGCCTACTAGATCTTATCCCAAAGGTCAGAGAGGTAGTGGTAAGATGTGATTCAGAAAATCACAGAAATCTTTTCAGGACACTTGTGGTGAAACTTCCCCAGAGGGAGAAGTAAAAATGGAAGACACCGACCTTGGGACAGAGGGGGTCCACAATATCATTGAGGAAGAGAATCCTCATTTGGTAGGCCCTGGAGGCAGTCAGAGGTTGCTTATCTTTGTACCCAGAGGCCTGGCAACAACTAACAAAAGACAAATGCGTACAAAGCATCATATCCAGAGGTTACATCATCCCGTTTTCCCTTGTCGTCCCAAAAATGAAAAAAATTCCGGACATTCCCCCCAGTCGAAAGGAACAGGCAACTCTAGAAATGCAAAAATTGTTAGACAAAAGAGTCATCCAAGAAATCCCTGCAGACCAGTAGGATTCGGAACTTGCTCAAGATTCTTTAGTTCCAAAGAAAACAGGGGACTTGGAGACCAATTCTGGATCTCAACATTCTAAGTAAATAATAAAAAGAGCAAGTTCCGGATGGTGACATTGCATTTGATACACCCATTCCTGGGAAAAGACGATTGGTTGTGCGCTGTAGACCTCCAGGATGTGTACAACCATATAAAAATGGACAGGTGATCCAGGAGATACTAGTGCTTTCGCTGGGAGCCGGTCATTACCAGTTTCGAGCTCTGCCCTTTGATCTCACTACAATCCCCAGAGTGTTCACCAAATGTATGGCAGTAGTAGCAGCAGCTCACTTGAGACATCTAGAATTCCAGGTGTTTCCATACTTAGAAGACTGGTTCTTAACTGCCACGACCAGGCATCTGCTAATCAAGGCCAGAAATACAACCTTGCAACTCTGCTCCAACCTAGGGATTACCATAAAATACGAAAAATCTACCTTCGTGCCTTCTCAGCATGTGTTTTTTTATAGGGGCAGAATTAGACTCAACGCGAATGGCAGCGAGACTTCCACCTGAAAGGGTCCAATCTAAAAGGTACTAGGTGAGATACCTTTTAAGAAGAAAGAAAGCCCCAGCACAGGTAGAACTCAAAGCTCTTGGGATCATGGCATCAGCGATAGTTTTGGACCCCTAGCACATCTACATATGAGGATTCTTCAGTGGTTGCAATTCACTCAGTGGTCAGTGCAGTAACTTCCTATGTCTCACAAAATAATCATAACAGAAACTTGCAAAAGGATCTTTGATTGTGGCTACACTCCACTCAAGTGACTCTAAGTTGACTGTTCAGTCCCAACCAGTGGCCACGGTGATCACAGACCCCTCTCAGATGGGTGGGGGGGGGGGCATTATCTGGGAAAGACGGTCTAAGGCACCTAGCAGAATCACAAGACTCACTTTCACATCAATGTCCTAGAGATGACGGTGCTTTTAGCATTGCAAGTATTTGAGGACTCTCCCTCCCTAGGGACCGTTGCAATCCAGATGGACAATATGTCAGTCGTATGTTATATAAAGAAACAAGGTGAAACCAGATCTTACCCCCTTTGTCGAGAGGCCCTGAGAGTATGACAGTGGGCAACCTCCTCCCAATGTTTTCTGATAACGCACATCCCATGGAAATCCAACGTGATAGCAGACAGACTCAACAGAGTGATTCTGTTGCCTCATGAGTGGTCACTAAAACAGGAGGTAGCAGAAAAGATTTTCCACAAATGGGGCCAGCCTTGCTGCAACCTTTTTGCCACATCCATGAATGCCAAATGCAGCAGCTACTTAGTCCTTATCCCCCCTCTGGGGAATCACCAAGGGAGGCACTTGTTCACAATTGGCCCTCTGGTCTCCTCTATGCCTTTCCTCCCTTGCCATTAATACCCAAAGTTCTTCAGATAGCCAGGTGCTTGGGAAGGGACTTGATACTCATCACCCCATACTGGCCTTGTCAAATCTGGTTCACTTTCCTATGGCCTTATCTTCGCAAGGAGCCTTGGATTCTGGACCTAGTTCTAGACCTAACTCATGTGAGGAATGCTCCATACCTCCCTTCGGACCCTCAAATTGACAGCTTGGCTGCTCCGATTCCAATCATAGCCAGGTTTTCTAACCTTTCATTATCAGTGAAACACATTCTAATGCCTTCCCATAAGGCTTCAACAAGAAAGATATATAGAAGCAAATATAAAAGTTTCTGAATATGGTTTCTCGTAATCACATCGATCCCTTTACTGCCCTAGTCAATTCCATTCTAGAATTCCTGGCAAAATTATTCAGTGAGGGTGCAGCTGCAGCTACTATTAGAGTTCAGCTAAGAACAATTTCTAGTTTTCATATTGGTGAATCTGGCCTCAGCGTTATGCCTCATAGGCTATGCAAGAGGTTTCTCAGAGGTGCTTTATTACTACTACC
This sequence comes from Protopterus annectens, assembly GCF_019279795.1. NCBI lineage: Eukaryota > Metazoa > Chordata > Ceratodontiformes > Protopteridae > Protopterus > Protopterus annectens. The sequence goes on from NC_056741.1 coordinate 1,383,362,939, forward strand.
ACCTTTCATAGACACCCCCTCAGCACCATGGGACTTAAATTTCATCCTATCTCGTTTAATTTTCTCCCTTTTGAGCCAGCATCATCTTGCATGCTCAAGTGTTTGACATGGAAAACTATTCTCTTGATAGCTATTACCTTTGCTAGGAGAGTCAGAGCTGCAAGCCTCGTCAATAATGTTCCCTTGCTTGCTTTTCCAAAGTGACAGGGTTTCCTTAGGAGCAAATCCCTCCTTTTTGCTAAAAGTATGTTCAGAGTCAAATTTGAACCAATCTATAGAGCTACCAGTCTTTTATCTAAATTGCAAGAATAAGGCAGAATATATGTTTCATCAACTGGATTTGCATAGACAATTATGTTTCTAATTACACAGAACAAAGAACTTCAGAAAATCTGACCAGCTATTTATATCTTTTTCAGATTCAAATAAAGGTACTTCATTCTGTAAAGTAACACTTTCAAAATGGCTTTCAGATTGCATAACCTTCATCTATAAATCTCAAAACCGAGATCTCCCCAATAGAGTTAAAGCCCACGCTACAAGAGCCATTGCAAACTCTTCTGCTTTTCAGCCTAGACTACCAATTGATGTCATTTGTGCTGTGGCACTATAGGCAAGACCACATACCTTTATCACTCATTATAAAGTTGATTTGGCCTCCAGGAACAGGGTCTCCTTTGGTTCCACTATTCTGAAGAATATTCTCCCTTGAGCCACCCAAGAAAGATGGCGCTAGGGACACTGTCCCATCCTGGTAAGAATGAAGGTGAGGTAGGGCAACGACACATAAAGAAGTTATGTACTCACCATAATGTTCATGTGTGTTGTCCATCTTCGCCTTCATTCTTACATCCCACCCTTCTTCCCCTGGCCATTTTTACTCCTGGAAGACTGAATTGATGCAATTAGATATCCTTATTCTCTGGCCTTCTTTATTGCTGTCTGAATTATTAAACTGCTCTTAGTTTTCTCTTACTGTTATTATAACTGCAGACAAGATCAGGGTAGCTTTGCTGGTGCATGCTTGGATAGGGTTTAGCCATGAGATAGTGGAAGACCTCAAGCTTGTATATAAAGACGGAGTCGGATCCGAGCCCATCCTGGTAAAAATTAAGGCAAAGATGGACAGCACACACAGAACGTTATGGTGAGTACATAACTTCTTTATTTTAAAGATTTTCAATGAATGATTCAATGAAAGTTTTATGTATAAAGAGTTACTTAGTGGAATGCTTAAATTCATATGGAAGAAGGAAGATAAGAGAATTAAAAAAACTGGAAACCAATATTAGTAAATAATGATTGTAAGATCTTAATGAAAATAATACAAAAGAGATTTGAAACTAAAATGGAAAATATGGAAGATAGCATATGTAGTATAAAGGAGAAGGTTTGTCAAGAGTTATTAATGACAGGGAATTTGTGGATGATATGAACAGAAGAGAAGAAGCGAAAAATTGTGCTAGGGGATCTCAATAAGACATTTGACACAATTGAACATGAAATCTTATGGGCAATAATGTAAGAGTATAATATAAGTGAGAAAGTTAGGAAATTATGTATGTCAGTGTATAGTAATAATAAAGTAAAAATACTTGTAAATGGCTGGTGAAGATAAGAGGTACATATGAAGAGTGGTGTAAGACAGGAATGTCCAATGAGTTGTATACTCTTTGCATTAGTTCTAAATGTGATGGTATGTGAAATGAATTACAAAATGAAGGGGGTGGAGTATATAACACCTGAAGGGTTAAGAATTCCAGTTCTGCTAACATATGCAGATGACATTATCCAAATTTTGTTTTTTGCAATTATTGTAAAAAGTAATAATTTGCACAGATGAATGCCTAGATATGATTGAGATGGCTTTAAATAGAGAAAAGTAAAAAGTTTAGGTGATGTAGTAAAGATCAGAGGTATATATTTTACGAGTGAAATTTCTATGCTGGGTATAAAATGTGGGAATAAAGATCCAAGTAGAATTCAGTGGGGAAAAATTTACTGTGCCAACAGCATTTGAAAAGAAATTATTGCAGATATTTTTTTCATTTATATGGGGTTCTAGATTAGACCCAGTAAAAAAGAGGAGTTTTGTATGTAAATAAAGGAAGAAGTTAGTGTTAATTAATCCTGTGGTATAGGCTGCTTCATGAAATTTGTAGTATGTGTTAAAGTGGATAAATGAAAAAAAATGAGAGATTAGCAAGTATGATACATTTGGTGGTGGGGGGGGGTGGTATGGTAAAAAAAGAATGTATAACTGAAGTAAAATGTCACCAAGAAAAATATTTTTTGTGAGAAATAAAAATTGATGATGTAGAAAAAGATAGAAAAGTATGGTATAAGAATGTAATGATAAGACATTACTATGGAAAACCATGGGAAAATCTAAAAGATGAAAACATAGAACTATAAAAATAAGAAGCAAATGGTGTAATTAGAAAGCAGAATGTCAAGATTTTTTGTGGAGACTGGTAACAGATAAATTGCCAGTAAAAGCAAATGGGCTATATAAAAAGAAAAGTGATAGGATTGGAACATTTGTTTTTGAAATGTAAAAGAGTAAATAAGTTGTGGAGAAAACTATGTAAATAAAAAAATTTTGAAAATGTAAAATAATGAATAAACATGGATATGATTAAATATGGATATAAGAATAGAAGTAAACAATGTGTTAAGAATAGATGAGAGTTAATTTGGGTTATACAGAATGAAAGAATAAATGAAATTGTTTAATGGTAAATGGATTTTGGCAACAATATTTAGTAAAATCAGATGGAGTTTATGGAAAAAGGAATGAAGATTTAATAGTGATGAAAATTTTGCATGATTGTAAAGGAAATTATGAATGTGTAAACAGGTTTGTGTATGTGTGTGTGTGTGTGTATATATATATATATATATATATATATATATATATATATATATATATTTGTAAATGTGTAAATATTTTCTAAATAAGACTTATTTTTGTATACAAATAAAGATCTTCTACTCCTTTTGATAAGCAAATGGATCCTTTTGCATCTGAGCACTTCCTGCTTCCATTCCGGGTGCATTGGCGGCCTGGAGAAACGGGGAAGGCAGTGGTGGAACCAGTGGGCTGTATTGGCAGTGCAGTGATGGAAAGTTATTTACAGGGAGAGGTTTAAATGCTTCTCCCGAACAAAAGCAAGTTGGAGACTGCCTGTGGTAGAGAAAGACAGTCTCATCTCCAGAGGGAAATTGTATGGAGGAGCTAGTGCAGTTGAAAATTAATGAAGGAAAGGCAGCCGAGCTTCACAGCTTCGGAGGTGGTGGCTCAGATAAATGTCTTTGAGGAAGAAATTGCAGTCAGTGTATAATGTGTTATTACAAACCTCCAGTCGGGAGGGTTGCTGGATGACTTACTAAATGATCTTTTATCCGAGAGTAATCCAGAAAATGGGAAGAACTTGTGGTGAGGTGATGTGATGTATGATGCACAGAATACAGGATGAGACTTGTAGCACAGGGAAGAGAGAAAACATATGCTGATATGGGAAGGAAAAAGGATACAGAAGTAGTACAGAATGTAGAGGTAAGAAGAGTTTCACGGTAAGATTCTAAAACAAAGAAAAGGGACTTGAGAGATGTGATGTATGGGACAAGCTTATCTCTCCTTTGGGGACAAAAGTTGCTGAGGTAAGAGCATTTATTCATGCAAGTAATGAAAGCTTTTGTGACATTATTTTTTGAAAATGCAAATGCTACAGAAAAATTCTTTGGGGAATATGAGAAAAGAAAAGACTGTTATCCGTAGAATACTCATGTTAAAGTATTTAATAGGGAAGCTAAAAGAAAATTCATACTCTGTTCAGGACTGAAGTTGAAAAAGAGACTTTAAGACTGTATGTAGGCAAAATGTGTAAAGATGTGATGGGCATTACAAAAGAAAATGACTGTAGAGGTTTATAGACTGGGAATGGGATTGTAATGTTACTCTAAAATAAACAATAATGACATTGTACATATTGCAAATATGAAAATGTTGGAGACAGAGGTGTTTTGAAATATTGAGTCATCATAATTATTATTTTATTGTGGTAAATCAGACCATTTAATTAGTGACTGTATAAGGAGAAGATGTATTTGTGGAGAATTTGGGCATGATACAAAAAAAAAGTTTCTTGAAATGGTATAAATGTAATAAAACAGTATATCTGTGGATGGACTGATAAGAGTAATGATGAAAGGGATGGGGAAGCTAATATTCAAAATGAGCAAGAAGTAACACAAGTAGTTCAGGAAAAGAATGGCATGGTTAGAAATGTACAAGATAAAGACAGTGATCAAAGGGATGACGAAAGTGAAAAAACAAATGAGGAAATAATGTAGAAGAGGCATGAGAAATAAGTGAAGCAGATGTCCACTGGAATAAAGATAAAGACAAGAAGAATTCAGTTGGTAAAGGAGTGAGAGAGAGAAAAAGAAAATTTATAGGGAGTCATATGAAAGAAAAGAGGAAAGGAAGTGGATAGATAACATTGGTATATCCTATTATAGGAACACGTCAGAAGAAGGAATAGGGCAATTGTAGAGTAGTAGCTATAAATGTAATTAGTTTAAAAAGTTTACCAAGAAGGATAGGTATTACAGAATTGTGTAAAAGTTTCAATGTAGACATAATATTGTTAGAAAGATATACGATTCTTGACTAATGAAGAAAGGTTATGAACTGAAGCATTATGGGGGAATAATTGTTATGTATTTTGGAAAGGAGACATGCTCATTTATGTAAAAAAAAAAAAAAAAAACCCCACACAGTTAAAATATCAGGCGTGACCTTTGTTATAATGGAGAGGATTACAATAGTAGAAGATGGAAAGAACAGATATGTAGGATAATTGTTTATGCATACACTACAGGCAAAGAAAAAGAGTACGTTTCAGTAAATTTTAGAGTATGTTAAAGTAAATATGGATGTTATATTGTAGGAGTTTTTTATTGTGATTTATGAAAGAAGTGGAAAGGCAATGATGTAAGAAAGATTCTGGAGGTAGGTGTGGCAAATTTAATATTTGGAAAAGAAGTAGTGGAATTTAAAGATGAGGCGAGCATAAAACAGAAAAAGATTTTTTTGACATCCGTAAGTACAGTAGAGAGTTGATTATCCAAACTAATTGAATCCAAGGGTAGTTCGTTCGGATAATCACACTGTTCGGATAATTGACCATACATTGAACTGTATAAAAAACATATAAAATTTTCTGCACTCAGGGAATACACTTTTCAACCATTCATCAAATCCAGTAGACAGTAAATAATACTTTTCACACACAAGCTGGCTACAAGTTCAAAAAACACACACAAGCTAATACATATAATGTTTACATATTCAGACTTCACGATTTTTCGTACCCCAAAACTTTGGAAGTCTGAGTTCAGGTAATTGACATTTCGGATAGTTGACGTTCAGATAATCAACTCTGTACTGTGTAGAAATTGTTAAAGGAATAATAGAAACAGGTTTTTCAGATCATTTTGCTGTTTGGCTAGAGATAAAAGAGAAAGGCTGTACAGGGGTAGGTAAAGGAATAAAAAGATTAAATGAAAACAAGTGGGATGAAATGGGAAAGTCTATAGTTCATGGAGTTTTGGGAAGACCATAATAGTATGAGGGAGTTTTACAGAGACAGGTCAGAGTGATGGATAATGTTTAAAGAAAAATATAAAAGGTGTTTATATGGAATATCAAATAATCAGGAGAGAAATGGAAAGAGTATATATGAATACATGTGAGGAGGCATTTAGAAATTTGGAAAGGAAGGACAGAGAATATTTTGTTAAAGAAAAGGAATATATGATTTGAATAAAAAAAACATGTTTGTTATACAGTGAGAGATTTTCTTCACGGTAAGGAGGAGGAAGTTCCTTATTTAAGTAAGCATGTTAAAAAAAGGATAATAGCATAATGAGAGAAATGAAAGATGGAAAAAAGGTGCAATACAAACTAGGCAATAGAAAGTTATGGTTATAGTAGTGGATTATGTAAAAAATGTTTAATAGTATAAAAATGACAGAAAAGAATATATGGAAGGTGACTAAGTTTTCAGAACAGAATAACAGAGATTTGGACAAAGAAATAATAATCTATCCAATTCTTAGCTTGCAACTTGTTAATGTAGAATCGGCAGCAGGGCCTGATATAATAGTGTCAGATATATAAAGATGCATAAAAATGGCAACAAAGATGCTCAAGTGTGTTGAATGGTTAAATGAAGATTTCAAGTGTAGAGAATTATGTCATGGCATATTCAAGTTTATATGGAAAGAAGGAGAAAAAAAATTATGTACAGATTTGGAGACTGGTAGTTTTGAAAAGTAAAGATTATAAAATTTTTATAAAAATAATACAGAAGAGAATGGAAATGAAAATCAACAATATCACAGATGAAACACTGTGCAGTGTTAAGGGAAGAAGGAGCCGAGAATTATTATTACTTAGAGAATTAGTAGATAATAGTATAAACAGGAAGGAACAAGTAAAAATCACAATAAGAGATGTGAATAAAGCTTTTGATACTATACACCATGAAACTTTATGGAAAATATTTAAGTCTTGCAACTTAAGCAATAGGATGATGATAAAGGTGAGTTAACTGCATATGAACAATATTAAATAAAAATTTTGGAGAATGGTTGGTTATGTGAGAAGATAAAAATTGAGAGGAATAAGGGAGGGATGTCCACTGAGTAGCATAATATTTGACTTGATTTATGAAACTTGATGTTACATTCATTAACAAGAGATGAAAGAGGGAGATAACAAAGGATGGTATTGAGCTGCCTATTATCTTACGGAGTGTCTATTAAGTTATCTTATGCAGATGATATTGTAATTGTCACCAATAATGAGAAAGGAATGAAAAATGCTTTGAATTGTTTAAATGAATGTCTAAAAGTTATCGGTTTGTATTTGAATAAAGAAAAGGAGCAAAGGTTTAGGGTATAATGGAAAAATAGGGGGTATCATGTTTAATATAGCAATAAGCCATGCCTGGGTGTGGGTAATGCTGGATTTACCCATGGTTGGTGTGGTTTGGTCACAAGGGCGAAGCCCGAGTGGCCAAACAAAGCCAACCTTGGGTAAATCCAGCATTACCCACACCCAGGCGTGGGTTATTGCTATTATACAATGACATTATTTAAGAAAAAAAATAATTACTTTTCTTAAATAATGGCATTGTATAATGCCTCCTTGCTGCCCTTCCGCAGCTGTCTGGTATTCTGCGGCAGTTCTGATCTACTGTGCATGCGTATGCCTATGCAGTACATCAGAGCTGTGGGCAAAAGTAACGGAGAAAGCAAGATCTCCGTTGCTTTTTACAAACTGTTTCGCTATGTTAAATGGGTTTAACATAGCGAGACAGCTTTAAAAAAAGCAATGGAGAATCTCCATTGCTTATTTTAAAGCTGTCTCGCTATGTTAAACCCATTTAACATAGCGAGACAGTTTTGAAAAAAGCAACGGAGAAAGCAAGATCTCTGTTGCTTTTTACAAACTGTTTCACTATGTTAAATGGGTTTAGCATAGCGATTCAGCTTTAAAAAAAGCAATGGAGAATCTCCGTTGCTTTTTTTAAAGCTGTCTCGCTATGTTAAACTCGTTTAACATAGTGAGACAGTGTTGCTGTAAGAGTTATAGTAATGGAAAAAGTCTGGGCGACCGGACCTTTTTCCATTACTATAACTCAGATTTACAACGTGCACGCTGACGAATCAGCATGCGCGTTTTTGAATATTAATGGGGGGTTGTTGTATAATAGGGAAGAGAGAACCGTTTTAGGAATACGGTTTGGTAAATAAGAACTAAAGGAACAGAAATGGAAAAAGATATGTTCTTCTTTCGGCTCTTCCTGGTAAGGGGTCGCCACAGCGGATCACCTGTCCGCTCATGATTGGCAGTAGAGTTTTACGGTGTCAGGTTGCCAGTCCTGCACCCAACCTTACACGGAAGGCTCACACACTCGCACCTAGGGCCAATTTAGAGTGTCCAATCCACCTACAGCATGTCTTTGGGATGTGAGAGGAAACAGCTTACAGTACAATTATATCTATTATTTACTAGGTCATATAAATATGTGGAGATTCTTCAAGACTGGAGACATGCACTTATTATACTTGTCTTTATAAGTAAGGGGAGCTGGACAAGCCCAGAAGTCGTATAGACCCCCTAAGTCTACTTTCATGTTGTGGAAAATAATGGAGAAGGTAATTGGATTTTTTGGATTAGAAGTTATTGTCAGAATCGGAAAAAGGTAATATAAAAATATGAAACATACATGTCAGTTTTAGTAAACTTTCAAGTTACCATTTCGAAAGAATGTGCGTTTAATAAACACTATATATTATTAGAAAGAATGGCATGTTTAGCAGGGGTATTTAGTTTACCTTTTTTTATATGAAAAAGAGATTTATATTCACACTCGTGGGGATCTAGACTCAGTCCAGTAAAGAGAGCTATTTTATGTGTTTTTAAAGAGGAAAGGGAGACCACATCTGATAAATCTTATGGTATATGCATTATAATTGAATTTGTACAAAATCCTTAAGTGAATGAAAGAAAGTAGTAAGGTATTGCTTACTAATATATTGCAGTGGAAATATGAAAAATAATAGAAAGTATTTAGAAGACTTGAGTGTGTAAATGATGAGGAAAAATGTATCAAGAAAATATATTACAAAAAATTAATGTTGACACTGGGAAAGAAAGATATGGTAAAAAAATTGTAAATTCTATTATGTATATCCCTGGAAAAAATTACAAGGAAGAAAAACAAAGCTATAAATGCAAGAATTAACGTGTAAAAATATGACAGAATGTCAACATTTTTAATAGAGATTAATGATACATTGCTTGTTGAATCCAGAATGCAATATAAAAAAGGGGTGAAAGAATGTCATTTTTGTAAAGAAGTTGAAACTACTGAACATGCTCTGTTAAATTGAAAAAATATGGGGAAAGGTAGGAGAAATACATACATACATACATACATACATACAAATATTTCAAGCATGGGCATTAATGTTCTCCTAGCTTGCCAGTATACCAAAACATTTGTTCCCATAAGAAGTGTCCAGGCTGTTCTTAAAATATCTAAAATAGTACTTGCTTTAATGTAATTTGGTACTCTGTTCCATGCATCATCTACTCTGTCATAGAACCAATTAGTACACTTCTCATTCCTGTAGAATCTTCTACATAAGTTGTCTGATGATTCTCTAGTACTTTTTGATAACCCCAAACATTCCCAGAGGTAGTTGTCTCCAAGTGCTCTATATACCTGAATAAGATCTCTTCTTAGATATCTGTAAGAGACACTATACAAGTTAAGATATTTTAATATTTCATAATAACTTAAATTTTCACATCCATGGATGCCCTTGGTATATTTCCACTACACTCTTTCCAGTTCACTTATGCTTGTTTTCTTATAGGATTTCCATATTGTTATTCCGTACTCAGGTTTGGGTCTAATGTAACTAACAATGACTTCATCACTTTTGATTTCCTAGACTATGCATTTTTTATACAACTTGTAGTTCTATAACTATCATTAACCAATTGGTTGATATGATTAGGATGCCCATATACCCAAGTCCTGAAATTAATCTGCAGTTTCGATCACTGTGTGCTGTAATAAACATTCATCTTTTAGTTTGTCTCCCAAATGTCAAATGCTTAGTTTTTGATGTATTTATCAATATATTATTCTCCTGTGCCCAAATGGTCAATTTAGTCAAGTTAATTTGCAGACATGCTTTATCTATAACAACATGTAATCAGTTTACCTAATTTCAGGTTGTATGCATATAAACTTTAGAACACCACCTCAGATGAAAAAGTTAGGCCATTACTTGTTTAGACTGTATCTTTCAGACCGAAGACAGAGCCCTGTGGGACACCCTGACTGTAACCAAGGATTTCACTTGTCCAGTTGCTGAATGATACTTACCATGTCCTATTTGTAAACCATGTAGCAATCCATCTTATCAAGAGTACATCAATACCTAGTTCTAATTTATTGATTAGTGTTTTGTGTATGACCCTGTCAAATGCTGAAGTTAAATTTGTATATATTTCATCACAGCCCAATTTTTCATTCATACTTATTATATTGTTATAGAACATCATGTTACGGGTGGTAATAGATCTGTTTTCAACATATGCATGCTGATGGCAAGTCTCAACCTATCTAATTCTGACAATAGCTTATCCAGTATTACCTTCTCCATTATTTTCCCACAGCATGAAAGTAGACTAAAGGGTCTGTATGTCTCTGGGTTTGTCCTCCTCCCAGGGGTGGCTCGTGCTATAGGACTGCAGCCCTCCCACCTAGAAACACAAAGAAAACAAACCATGAAACAAAAAATTAAGAAAACGAAAAATGTTATTTTTCACGAGTCCCAGAACTCCGCACATGTGTGGACGCACTCAGACTGCCCTGCAGATGCCCAGGAATCTGTGCGAACTCAGACTGCCTGAGTCAGCAGTCCGGATACAGGGAAGGCATTTCTGCCCCGCAGATGCCCAGGAATCTGTGCAGTGATGTCCGCACAGAACAGAGGAGCTCCGGACTGCTTCATCAGCAGACAGGACCAATCAGGAGAGAGTTGAGGTGTAAGCTCTCATGGGGGATTATGTTCATCGCGGGCTTGGATTTCGAGTGGGCTACTTGCTGTTGGGACCTGGATTTCAAGCGGGCTACTTGCTGCTGCTTCATGGATTCGGTTCTGGACACATTTAAACAGGTAGGTGTTTGGGACTTGAATTGTACTGCTGCTGTGTGTGTGTGTGTGTGTGTGTGTGTGTGTGTGTGTGTGTGTGTGTGTGTGTGTGTGTGTGTGTGTGTGTGTGTCTGTGTGTAAAATGCCCCAGTTGCTATATACTGGTAGCTAGAGCAAACTCATGGTGGTGTGGTAGGGAATACCTCAGGCTTGAACCCTGTACCTTGTATGCAGGTGTTAAGGGCCTGAATTCCCTACCCACCACCATTTGTAAAAAAATTTGCAGATTTTTGCCTCCTGTTTGATCTGTTCTATTCCTCAAAATATCTGTGGTTTCTAAATGTTTAAATGCTTGATATTTGATGGTGCAGTGGTAGCATTGTTGCCTTACAGCTGCAGGTTCTCAGGTTTGATTCTTGGCTGGGGTCCCTTCTGTGTGGGTTCAGCATCTTCTCCCTGTGTTTGTGTGGGTTTGCTTTTGTGTCCTCCCATGTTACAAAGACATGTCTGCATTATTTCTTCCTGTGCCTGTGCTGAAAATTGTTTTTTTGTTCCAAGTCAGACTGTCCTGGTTAACAAATGTTGAAATTGACAGGCATTTGAATTTCAGACTTCAGGTTTCTGAATGTTTAATTCCTTGCATATTTGATGATGCAGTGGTAGCATTGTTGCCTCACATCTATAGGTTTTCTGGTTTGATTCTTGGCTGGGGTGCCTTCTGTGTGGAGTCTGCATCTCCTCCCTGTGTTTGTGTTGATTTGCTCTGGTGTCCTGCCATTTTACAAAGACGTGCCTGCAGTATTTCTCCCTGGGCATCTGCTGAAATTTGTTTTTGTTCCGTCAGAAGTAAAATTGACAGGCATTTGAATTTCAGACTTCATATTCTTCAGAAAATACATAGTAACACAACCTTTTATTCTAGCAATTTTCTAAGTTTATAAGATGAATATTTGAAATTTGTCCCTATTTCTGGGACTGTATTCCCCCATTATTGGCTTCGTCCAGGTTTTTTGTGCTAAGGTTGACAGCTATGGCAAGAACTGAATTCACTGAATATGTTTGAGGGCTGTATTCCCCCATTACTGTGTTTGTCCAGGTGTTTTGTGCTAAGAGGTTGACAGCTATGATGAGAAATGAATTCACTAAATGATAGCCATTTAAGTTTCAGTCTTCCTCTCTTTCACGAAGCAGCTGATTTGGCGTAGTGGTTGTTGCTCTGACTGTTTTGTACATGGACCTAGACAGCAAAATGTATGGTGGGTAACACAGCATTTTTCTTTCACAAAGCAGCTGATTTGGCGTAGTGGTATGTTGCCCTGATTGTTTTGCACAGGGACCTTGGCAGTGAAATGTATGGTGGTAACACAGCATTTTATTCTAGCAACTTTCCAAGATTATACAAGCAATGTTTAATGTGTCCCTGGTTTTTGGGCTTTTGACCCCCCCCCCCCCCACACACACACACACACACACACACACAATAAATTTTGCCTTTTTCCAGATTTCTTGTGCTGCGAAGTTGAGATGCAGTTGAGTATTGAGTAGATTTTACAAGGAGCTGAGAGCTGCAGGGGAAGAGAAGTTTAGTGCTGCTTATGCTGTACTTGCTTTTGATGAAGAAAGCTGTGGGTTCTACTCCCACAAGGGGTGGATGCTGCCGTACTGAGAGTGTCTTCCTTGGCGAAGATACTAACTATGAGCCTTTTATCAGTTTGCCATCCATTTCCTATTGCAATATTACTGGCTTATCATTTTTTAATGTAATTTAGGCAATTTATTCCTCAGGGGCAACACACTTTATTTTTCGATGAAACCATGAAATATAAAGGTATTTGCTAGCAGCAACCTCTTCATTAGTTACAGATTTCTTTAATGTGGAATTATTTAGATGACTTTTACTTCAGAGATTGTGCATATTTACTGATAATGGTGGACTGTAGAATTGTGCATATTTACTGATAATGGTGGACTGTGGAAGTTTGTGTAGACTTTTATGATGGAAATGTTCTGAACTGGGCAGTTTTGTCATTATGGGTGCATGCATTTTGTTTCATTGTTTACTGGAAAAATGTTCTGAATTGGGTAGTTTTGTCATCATTGCTGCATGTGTTTTGTTTCACTGTTTAATAAATTTAAAACACCCTGTAACAACTGTACTGTATTGTACAAGGAATATAATTTAGTACAATCAGGAAGGTGCATCAAAGAGCACATACATGTATGTTTCATATGCCAGGGGCGTACGAGTTGAAAACAGCCCAGGATTAATCCTGATCTCCCACTGGCAAAATGTATTTTCTTTGAATGTGGGTTTCAGTGCTGTTTCAATGAATGTCAGTTTCAAGGTCAGAGAAGTTTTAATGCTAAGTCTGTTTTCATTGTGAGACTGCATTGCTTTGTTTAGCAGATATCTTAGTGTTTGTGCTGTAAAATGCAAAGTAAAACTTTCAAATGAAGTCCAAATCATCATAGAAGTAAAGCAGTATGCATATTAGTGTTTGTGGTAAATGGAGTGAAATAGCCAAGTAGTGGATCATTGGAATGGCTGCAGGGGGAGGCTCCATTCGACTATGATTTTGTGAGGGGGAAGGGCGGCGAACTCAGACAGCCCCAGCTGAATTATACCTCCCAACTGTACAGATTTTCAAAGAATTAATAGATTTTTGCTTCTTATTTTTGGTTTGTTCCTCATAAAATTTGTGGTTTTCTGACAAATCATTTAGGAATTAAGTCACTAAATAATGACACACTGAGTTTCAGACTTCCTAACCTTCAGGAAAAATGCATGCTATAGTAAGACCTGTTATTCTATCAACTGTCTGAGTTTATACAAGAGCAATTTTTAGTACTGTTTATATGTCCCCCCATATATTTGGCCTTGTCCAGATTTATTGCATTAACGGGTTGAGAGGTACATGCAAATAAATTGCTTTATAGAATTAGGCATAGCCAAACCTCGCAACTGTCCCCGATTTTGGCTCAAAATGTTGCTCTTCCCCCCTAATAATCCCTCCGCAAAATAGCAATTTTGGAAGAAAACATGGAGGGTTTTCAATTAAGAAATAACTGTAATAATCAGAGTTATAGATTACTTTTATTTCAGAAATGCATGTAGATTCTTTTATTTTGGCAGCTGCTCAAGTTAGCAGTACTAATATTAAAGTGTCCCTTCTATGACAGGTTCCTAGCTGTATTGTGTGGCTATTTTATATTTTTGCATCACATTTTTGGTCCATTTTTCATAAAATTGTTTTTTTTTTTTGGCAAATTAGTGATAAATCATTAAAGACTGAAGTTGGAAAATAATGGCAGACATTTGAGTTTCAGATTTCATACCCTTCAGAAAAGTCATACTAATGCAAGACCTATTCTATTATCTTTCTAAGTTTATAAGAGCAATATTTAAAAATTGTCCTTATTTTTGGGCCTTTGTCCCACTTCTATGTATGGCTTTGTCCAGATTTCTTGCTCTGAGGTTGAGAGGTATGACAAATGTGTCAGGGCCATCACAGTCAGCCAGAGACATTTCAAACTGTGACATACTTGTTGCACCCCACTCCCCCATGTAGTGACTCTGGATGTGTCCAAGAAAGGCAAGGATTAGTTATGCATTGTAAATGTGCAGAGTATCCCCCCATCCAAGGTAGACACAAGTACTACAGTGGCTTTTCATCTGTCCTTGATTTTGCAGAATGGTCTGGTTTGTCATATTTTGTACTGTTGATTTATGCTTATTACTCAAAGTGTCTGTTGCTCTGTGTTTAAGTAGCAATGCTTTAATGACCATCAGGTAAGCTTGTCTGAGATTGTAAGATGCAAGTAAGCTTTAATAAGCATACTGTTAAAGAATTGCCAACATTGAAAGCCTTTCTGTTGTTGCCATGCAGAGAATACTTAACTAGATAATGTATAAGCCTTGGGTATTGAAATGCATATGACAGTATTTGTAATAAAGGACAAGATTACATTATTTTAAGAAGCTCATTACACTTGGAGACTTCAAGTCATCTCTGCAAGCTTTACCTGTAAACTAAACAGAATGCCAATCATGTGTGGTTCATAACCTGTACAGTAATCCTTTAAGCAATGTATCTTGAGCTTGTTTCTTGTTTGCTTTTCATTTTTTACTTTGATCATGTTTTCCCCATGAAACAAGTAGATAGTTGTCAGGCAGCAGGTCTTTTTTGGATAAGAAACATTTTTACAAGTGGGGGCATCACAGAGATTTCTACTTTCAGCGTGTTACTTGGTACTTTAATAAAGCTGAATATAAATTATAATTAGAACTGCAGTGCAAGGAGAAGTGGTTTGAGTTGAGTGCTGCTTGTTTTTCTTATAATTGATTTTGACTGGCATTCCAGTAATGTATTTAAAAAGTAATTTATTTTTTCATGCCTCACAACCTTTTTGTTTCCATCTAGATATTAAGCAAGCTGTCATACAGCCAATGCATTGAAATATTTTTATTCTTCTACACTTCATTTTGTCTTGATTGGACTTTCATAATGACGGTTTGGCACCCAGGGCAGCGTATTTAATTAAAGTTAGCTTTTGTGGTTTTGAGCATAGCTCCTCCACTTTCTAGTTGGCCACACCCCTTCTCATTGACCCCACCCATTCAGCTGTTTTCTGCAGCCCCCCTTTGATTTGAAGTCACCAGCCGCCACTGCCTCCTCCCCTTTCCTTTAAAGGCAGGTTTAATAAGCAAATGTCTCCAACCTTGAGGAATCTTCCCATGTTTGTATGACCTAGTGAATAATGGATGTAATGGTACCGTAAGTTCTTACTGAAGTGTTCTCGGGTCATTTTTCCTAATTTCCGTCTCCTCCCTGTGCTTTGTTTTTGATCCAGTGTGCGCAGTTCTTTTTCATTATAATCCAAATTGATTCCGGTATCCTGAGGTTACCTGGATATCACTAGGACAATGTATCACCCTTTTTTGTAGAACCAAATTGTTTTGCATAAGATTTTATAAATATATCTATACTCTGTTGTGTCTGAGAATAAATTTTAGAATCTGCACACAGTTTATCAGTTTGTATGTCTTTACTCCTTCCACATCTTGTTGATCAATAAAAGGTTTCCTATTATGCTCAATATCTTTATATACATTTTCTTCAAAATTTTCTTATCTTGTCTCACACTATGCTTTATCTGTTTGTCCAGATTATTTCAGTTTTCAAAGCTTTAGTTCGACCTCTCTTCCATTTCTTATATTTTTTGTCTCTCACTTTAGTCAGATATCTTATTCTTATGGAAATATATCCCCCTGACATTGTATGCGTAGATCCTGATGTTAAAGATTTTTTTGAATTTTTTTTTTTTTTTTTTTTTGCACTGAACATTTCACTCCAGTTAATTTTACATAGTGACTGTGTTGCAGCCATATAATCTGTAATTAACCTTCTGTGCATTGGTTTAGATTTCAGTTTGGCAGAAATATCTTAACAACATATTAACCTTTATAACCCCATGATCACTGCATGTTATTGGTGGTAAAACTTGAAGTAACAGTAGTTTATTTAAGAACACAATTTCTAGTATGATCTATCCCTTGGTAGTTTTTTTTTTACATTCTGAAGCAATTTGTTTTTCCTGAATATATGTTGTGAATAATTTCCTTACTACTGTTGTTGAATCAATGTTATTCCAGTCTGTTTCTGGTAAATTTAAGTCCCCATCTAATATTATTCTTTCCTCTTGTGTTCTTTTCAAGAAATGTATGAATTCCTCTAGGTCATCTGCACTTGACTTTGGTGGTTTGTACACTCCAACAATTGTTATATGTTCCAGGGTTGTCTTTGTTGTCACTGTTACACAGTCTGTATAATATTGATGTTGCCATCGAACATGTAATAATCACAGGTCTCTTAACTGTGTCTAATCCCTATTTTAACACCTCCACCTAATTTTTTCTTAGAATGTTACAGTAAAAACATTTATACCCAGACAGAACAGGTTTCCAGTCATTGTTCTTTAACCATGTTTCACAAACAATAACACCATCAGTCTTGTGGGAATGAAGAAAGATTTCCAATAAAAAAAAAATAAAAATTATTAATGCTCCTAGCATTAACAACCATCAGAGATTCATCAAATGTTGCTATCTTTGAACTGTTAAATTTTCAACCTGGCAAAACTCCTACCTAGTGTTGATCAAATATTGCAAATTATACAATGGCCGGCCAGTAATATTCAAAAAGGAGCATGCTGATTGGTCAGTCCAACCAGCGTACCTGTTGTAAATCTGAGAATATACCAATGGAAAAAGGTCCAGTCCTTCGGACATTTTTCCATAAGTATATGCCATGAAATTTTTACTTTTCTTTCTTTTTTCTAATAAATTTACAAATCTGAAGACTTCAAACAAATGAGGGAGACTGCACAAAGAAAAATAAAAGGATAATTAGGTACATTCTGCAAAACTAAAGAAACATACCGGATTATTCGTTTATTTTCTGTGTCCTGTCTCTCCCGAATGTTAAGTCTTTCAGTTTCTTTAAAACTAAGATCTTCCTTTCTCCATTGTGTCCTTTACACAGCACTGATGTACTGTGTAAATGTGGGAACGCAAGTCCCATACACACGAGAAGAACATCAGGAAAGCCCCCGGATACCGGAGATAATGCGGAAGGGCACTACAGAGTCATTACGCAAAGACATTATTTAAGAAAAGCAAGTATTTTTTTCTTAAATAATGTCATTGTATAATAGCAATAACTGACTCCGTTATCCACAGTTGCCTTTATTTAATCACTCTGCCTTCGCCCTTGTGATAAACCACACCAGCCATGGGTAAATCTTCAATATACCACACCAGCGTTGTCAGTTATTACTATAATATCTGCTGCAAAAATTATCTTCCCCAATCTTGGCAATGCGCACCAACCTGACTGAATACGTGTGCCCAAAACTAGGCTTTGTGCTTTACACATTTCCAATTTTGAAAACAGGACATTTTTTTCATGTAGGTATTTACCCAAAAATTGTTTTCATTCATGGTGACCTGACTATCCTCTCTATAGGTGATTTGTGAAAAATATGTCGTAACACCAATACAAGCTGTACTATCTAAGAGGGCTGTCTAACAGTCAAAGAATCCTTGCAGATTGAGATAGTTTGTACCAGCATGAATAGAAACAGATTTGTACTTCCTTACTTTAAGGCATTCCAAAGTTTGTCTCACATCTTCTATTTTTTCTCCTGGTTAGCATAACACTAGTCGATGTCCACTAACTTCTCTGCAGATATAAGTATCAATTCTTCACATAATTGAATCTGCAGTTACACTAATATCTTTGCTGACCAGTTCTGAAGAATCTTCAACTTTTAAGACAGTAATATCTGCTCTATCAATTGTTACAAAGGATAGATCTTCATCACCATTAGTGTAATTAATTCCACTGTTTTCATTGTGTATTAAATTCTTTTCTAGTTGGCATTGTAAATCCACAGCTTGAACCATGTAGTCAGCATCTCTCTTTCTCTTCTTTTTTCTTACAGTAATGTTCTTCAAGCCTTCCACATTCAGTTTTAATTTCTTCCTTTTCACCTGCCCCTTGCCTCTTTTTTTCTACCTTCTCTTTTGGAAAAAAATATGCCTTTTTCTGCAGACTGAAGGTTTACTGATTTGAATATATATCTTTTTTAATTTTATCATTCCCTGTAACCTGTTACATAAAACAGTGTCCTTTTTAGTACGTATTCTCTTTACTTTGCAGATGCTAATCAGTTTATTTTTCTTCCTTGTTGTTTATTGCAAATTTCTTCCTTCCTTTCTTTTTTTTTTTGTTTCCTTCTAAACAATCTGGATCCTTAGATTGCTGAATACTTGCATCCAGTATTCCAAAGTTGTCAGGGGCATCATCTGTTTCATAGGGGTTGAATGATCATTACAAACAATAGATGCATAATTTCCTAAATGTGTTCTATTTGTTCTTTGCCTAACATTATTTATCTCACCAGTCCAGTTATTAATATATGTAACAACAGTTCTCCAAACCTGCCAATTGCACAAGTGCAATAATCATCGTCTAGATTTACTTCTAACAATTGTAAGCAAATCATCCAATTTGTGACACGAGGAACACAGATCACAGGTGTTAGCTGTTACCTTTAAATATACATAGCGTTTGTTACACTGTACACGATATTTGTGCATTAGCAAATCATTAATTGCATACTCATTTAAGAAATCCATATTCAGCTTCATACAAAATATTGTAAAAGAAACAAAATCAGTAACCACAGAATTCAAAGAGAACTTAATCAAGTTCTATGACAAAAATCACAAAAGCAATGTACAACTAAATACTAAAAGTACAGTAAAGTTATTCTGACCATACAAGTTCTGCAAGCCAGACAATAGCGAGTAATTCCTTTACTTCACACGTGAATTCATGCACTAGCTTCTGCTCTCTATCGCTCACAGTCGCACTTTTTAACAATAAAGATCAATAAATCACAAACCAAGGTCTGATAGCTTAGATATCCTCTGGATTTTCCTGTCTGCAGACTGTGCGACTTTATAGCTGTCTAGTCCCCTTGGGATGGCTTGAGCTTGCCTATCTAAAACCTATCCCTTCCTAACAACCAACAGTGAAATTAAAGGTAGAAACAAAATATGAATCAAAGTAAATCTTGTTAACAAGCTGTCCCTACAACAGTGATAAATAAAATATAAATTCAAATAAAACTTCTCTTACCAGTCAACTCCTCTGTAAATCACAAACCAAAGTAGGATTGTTTAGATATGCTCTGCTTTGAAGATATAAAAGCAGATGATGTAAATATGGACAATATTGAATATTGGTATTATAAGAGTGATGAATATATACAGAAGACTTATAAAAGAATGTTTAATTTAATATGAATTATATGAACTAAGAGAATAAAAGAAATATTTAATGTGAAATTGGAATTGGCAATAATACTGAAAAAGTCAAATTTGGTTATGTAAAATGGAGTAGGGGTGAGCTAGAATGCAGTAATAATTTTATGTATAATGAAGTCTTGTATAGGATTGTAAAGTTTGTACATACTTGTCTTAATTTTATTGTAGTATGAAAGAATTTTTGAAATAAAGGACCCCTGCTGTTTTTGATAAGCACCATGAGATCTTTGATATCCACCTGAGTTAACACCACCTCGGGCAGAATACAGCCTCTGTTTATTGTCACTTCCAAAGGATGGCTCATTTGGGAGTGTAGCGCCTTCCTTCCCATTATGCTGCACTGCTGTGTCATTATTGGAGAATGAATCCAACCAACAGGGGTAGGAACTGAACCCATAGCCTTCTGTATCAAGGGCAAGTATGCTAGCCTTATCTTCCATGTGTCATTAAACATCTTTACTCCTCTTTATTAGCTTCATTTTTTTCAGCCCAACACTAATATCACCTGCCACTAACTAGGTTCCAGTTCCTCGCTAAAAATGTTAAACCCTCTGTGAAACTCAGCCATTTTGATATCCATTCATCCACAGTCCCCTTTTCCCATTTTTGTGCATGGGATCAGAATGTCACATTAACAGCGAACCGCATCTAGAGCCAGTGTTTACACCACTGGTTGGATAACCTTGCCACTGTTCTTCCATACTACACTCCCATGCACGCTCACACCCATGGCCAATTTATAGTGTCCAATCCCCGTACTGACTTAAAAATTCAAACCTGGATTTCATTGGTAAATGTAATCAAGTCACAGTGACTTTAATCATCTGGGTCAGACCCTTGACTGAAACAGTGTCCTTGTGCATCTGATTTCTGTTAACTGGAGTTGTGCTAAGTCCCCTGACAAAATTGCTACGCCTCTGCGTTTTTCCTGTGGGTAAACTAAGCTGGCTAACAACCTAAATTATATTCTGCAAATAATGACTTCCTGCTGTTAAGTGAGTTTCCTGCAGTGCTGCTTGGTGACACTGAATTCTGTTAGGTGCCAACATGATCCTTTCTTTTTTTACTGTGTTAAACCCATTTTCATTACACCTAAGTAATTAGCCCTAGCTATACAATTATGAGGAACAGTGGTATTTTACTGCTCTGTATTGCCTCTGTATCATAAAGTAGTAGCCTAGTTTGGAGTGAAAGGTAACTGCAAGCAATCAGATATTATCTGTAGACACTGGTATTTTTCTTTGCTCCCAGCCTGTATTGTTTGCATTAGCAGATTGGTAAAAGTTATATGGTGTACAATATCTATTCCTTCAAAAAAAATTAAACACTTGCTCAAAGTGTACATAATATTGTTTGGTGCCTTGGAGAGGGTGTCCAGTCTTGATCTGGCAACCCTGTTTGCCTCCTGCAAAAATAGCTGGGTTAGCAGGCACTATAAGAGACATTAAAACAGTGTCCATCATTTCTTCAGCCTCTGATCCCAATCTATTGCATTGTGTGATTATATTAAGGATCTTCCTCTTTCAAACCAGACAAATATCAAAAGTACTGCATAACTCAAAATGCTCTGTTATATAGCTGCACAAGACACAAATTGGGCAGTCAAATCACTCAATAACTTGAATAGGTCATTACTTGGTGTCTTAAGCACAATATTGAATTTTCTAATTGACCCGCATGTTAGGAATCATGAAGGAAAACAGAATACAAAATCAAAAGCAAGAAATAAAAAAGGCTTTGAGCATTATGTAGTCTGTATAGTAAGTTAATTCATTAGTTCTTTCACAGCTGGGGGTTTCCTTGTTACAAACTTTTTGCTTCCTCCTCCAACACCAAATGCAACAGCTGTTTTACCTTAACCCCCCCCCTCAGGGGCAGTCAGTCAGTCACCCAGAGATGCTCTTCTCTATGCTTTGCCCCTGGGTTTCCTGTGTGCTTACCCTCTAGTTCCCCTTGTAATCAAGTTTCGTCAGCAGGCAGCCTGCTACTGAGCGACAGTGATCCTTATAGCTCCTTTCTAGCTTCATTATCTGTAGTTCCCTTTTCTGTGACCTCTTCTGAGATACCCTCCTTGGGTTCTGGATTCCACAGTAGATCTCGCTTATCATCCAGCGGGTCTGGATCCACCCAACATGCAGTTTCTTTCTCCAGCTCCCTTGATGACCAGTAATCCCAGTTTGTCAGACAGTGTTCATATTTTGTCATCGTTCCAGAATCTGTCTACTAGGAAAGTGTACTCAAGCAAATGGAAGTGCTTTGTGGTGTGGGCGGACTCTTGAGTTTATCCTTTTTCCACTCCCTTAATCAGTTCTGGATTTCCTTGCCAACTGTTTAATTCAGGCTCTATAGTTTTTCTATGATTAAGGTACAACTGACAGCTATGTCAAACTTTCATGTTGGCAGAGATAATGTTCCCTTGCCTGCTCTGAAAATTTCCAAAGCATTCCTCAAAGGTGCATTTCATTTGATGGCAGTTTCCTCAGCCAGAAAAGTGTCTGAGCTACAAGGTCTAGCTGCTACTCCTTACTTGGTGTTCCACAAAGATAGGTTCTCCCTTTGCACACACCCTTCTTTAATCTCTAAGGTAGCCACTGAGAGTAATTTGAATGGGTCTGATCATCTTTATATATTTTTCCTAATTTTTCAAACAGGGGCAAATACTTGTTACATTGTTTGGATGTGCATAGACAATTGAGATATTACCTGGACAGGGCAAAGTCTTTCAAAAAATCCAATCAACTGTTTATTTCCTTCTCAAGATAGAGATTGGTAAGACCCTTTGTCTAAAGTGATGTTATCCAAGTGGCTGTCAGACTTTATTTCCTTTGCTTATGCTTTGAGAAGCAAGACTTTCTGTGGTAAACCCAAAGGTCACGCCGCTAGAGCTATGGCTACTTCAATGGCCTTCTTTTCTAGGGCTTCCTTAGATGATGATTGTGCAGCACCAACTTGTTTGGGCCTGCACATCTTTGTTTCTCACTGCAGACTGGTCATTCAGGTCTAGGTCCAGTGCTTCCTTTGGCTCTTCCATGTTGTGGAATATCCTTGCATAGATGTTGTCAGGGGGTTTTACGTGGCTGAGAATTCTGTCCTACTGGTTGAAGCCATACTGAGAAGACATAATCAGATATGAAAGTTAAGTACTTACCATAAAGATAGATCCATGTTGTCTGTCTGCTCATGTTAGAACTTTTTTTGTGTATGCCAGAACTACAGTCATTGTGACTTTAAGAGAAGGACATCATCTTGACTTCTCCAGGGTCCATTGGTTCAGTCCTGACTTCGAGTCTCACTGTGTGCGGATTTTGAATGTTTTGATTTTGTGTACTTGAGTTTTCTCCCACCTGGCAAGATGTGTTAGTTGACCGGTCACACTTGAATTATCCCTGTGTATGTTGTATATATCCTTACCTTTGTGACCATTGTAGCTGAAAAGGGTGTGTGGACTAGCTTGCTTACTTGATTAAGTAATGTTTACACACACACACAAAAATGGCTCAGCATAACAGCTCAAGTGTTTAGGTGGGTATGCAGTAGTGCTGCAGGAAACAGCCCCCTGCCTGACCATCACCACTTATCATGGCTTTAGTATCAGCAGCAGAGTAGAGTATATAGGTTTGTCCCGTCCCCCCACCACCACCATTATGCTATTTCCCTTGCAAGAGGTGAGCAGGCATCCTCCTACCTGTTTAATCAGGTTTTCCAGTGCCTGGACTGCTGATTTAAACCCACATCATCTGGATCATATCAGGGTATTATACATGTATACTACAGAGCTAACTGAATAATGTACTACATTTTTTTAACTTACTCTTGACCTGGGCATTTTTTATAATACTTTTTTAATTTATAAGTTGGTGATCATGTATACATAAATAAAAAGTGTTTTTTTATATATGTTTGTATCTAGTGTTTGTGTGTGTGTGTGTGTAAATTACTGAAAACTCATTTCACTGAAGTGAAGTACTGGCACTGTGTAGAGTACTGTAAGGCAAGTAAAAGGTATATGCCCTTTTCCCCACTGTAGTGCAATCCTGGCGTTTGTGTATATATATATATATATATATATATATATATATATGTGTGTGTGTATATATATATATATGTATATATATATATATATGTATATATATATATATATATATATATATATATAGTTGGGGGGGTGTCCCCCCACTTAGTTTGGGTATATATTGTCTTCTGGAAAAAGTTGGTCATTGGTATTGTAAGTATGCATGTCTATGGTTTAAAATGTATTGTTTTGAAGCTTTGGTGAAATATGCTTTGGTGAAATATAATACCTGAAGTAGTTTACTTCATTTGATCTCCAACCTGTGGGTACCGGATCCATATCGGATCTGAGCCGGCAAGTTCACTAGCAACTGCTCCGAGCTCCAAGCTCCTCCCCTTACCCATAGTACACCTCCACTACCTTTCAACCCCCAGATCTCGTTTGCCGCTGCTTGCTTGAAGCATCGTGATCCTGAGCTCCGAGTTTGTGAGTTGGATTATTTGATTAATAAGCATTTTTTTCTTAGTTAATCGAGTGTTAGCTGTTAGTGTGGGTTCCCTCTCCTCCTCCCCTTGCTGGTGCATCGTGTTTTAGGGTTTGTTCTGCAGTTTTTCAGTGTTAGTGTGTTGCTTCCCTTCCCCCCTCAGCGCTCTGTGTGCCTCTGAGTGTGTGGTGAGTGGGAAATAGTTTGTTTTTCTCTTTTTCCTTCTCTTGTTGTGTGTGCTGTTTTCTTCTGTAAGAGACATGGCTGACCCCAAGCCAGTCTTTAAGAAGTGCGCTGAGTGTGGCCACAAACTGTCACCAGCCGATGTCTACACTCTGCATTATGTGCTTGGGTGTAGCACATGTAAGTACAGACTGTACCATTTGTGCGGGTTTTTACCCGCAGACTATTAAGGATAGATGGGCTAAGTTGGCCCTGAAAGACCTCCTACCCACTACTGAGGTGGCTGCCTCTTCCACTGCTTCGGTCACAGCGGCTGCTGTGGCCGCCTCTCCTTCCTCTCTTGTCCTCGCTTCTCCTCCCTCCCATGCTGGGACTCAACCTCCCGTTTTAAGCCTGTGGAAGTGGAGCGCAGAAGAAGCAGAGAGAAGGAGAGCGAGCACTGGCCAGAAAAACGTAAGAGGTCCCCAGACTTTCTGCTTCTACTCCCGCCAAGAGTCAGTTTAGGATCCATGACTCCCCTCGGCTCCGATCTCCGAGATTTTCCCCGGTGCCGGAGGAGCCATGACCACCATCTAGGGCCTCGATCTGCCAGATAAGAGTCCATGGCCTAGTCGAGGTCAACCTGAAGCTCATCTGAAGTCGACATGGATAAAATGATGAGGAGGTTCATTTGTACCTAGATCCTGATGGGAGTCTTGCCAGCCCCCTCTCCCTCTGGAGGTGGGAGCTTGCTTTTTTTCTTCACGCCAATTTCTCCTCTCCGATCCGTCCACCTGTTTTGGAGTACTTGGATCTGAGGATGGCCTTAGTCAGGGGGTCGGTGCCGACAATACCTGTCTCATCGATGCTGGCAGCTGCCTGGAGCATGTTGGATCTGACCAGTTGAGATCCGAGTGGCTCTCTGAGCCGAAGCCTGGGTGTCGGATCTGAGGGAGCGGAACTTTTTTCATCAGCTCCGATGTTGTCGGGTCAAGTCCCCCCACTCGGAGCTCAGTCCACTTCTGGCCCAGCTCCATTTCTCGCGTCAGATCTGGGGAGAGTGGTTTCCTTAATGGTGGCCCAGGAGGCTCATTCTCCCTCAGTGTTCAACGTGGTAGAAAGGGTTCTCTCCAGTGGATCAAGACCCTTGACTATTTCCTTGGACTCCGTCCTGACTCCCTCGGCTTTGTCTACGAATCACATCATTTTACCAGAGGAACAGCCCGTGCTCGAGGAGCCCCAGGCGGTTCCCCCTGAGGAACAAGTGGCTTGCGACCCCCCCCCCCCGGAGAGCTCCACCAGAGACGTGCCTCACAAACATACGTGTAAGAGGAGGTACTTTGATTCCCCCGAGTCCCACACCGAGGACATGGATTTAGATGAGGGGGAAGGTTCCCCCAGATCACCTCCCGAGAATGTCTCCTTTGGAGACATCATGGAAATCCTACAACAGTGGGAGGTTGGTCTGCCCTCAAACCTTCCTCTGATGAATACGTATTCCTGGAGGCTTTCGGCACGGGCCCATCTACTTCCTGGGTGTCCTGTCTCACAGATCCCCTGGTGGACCTGGTCACCTCGCAGGCCTGGAAGGAGTCGGACACCGTGGAACCAGTCCCGAAACATCCAGACAAAATCTTGAGACCACCCTCAGATAGACCAGCTTGGAACAAAGGCTCCCCTGTAGATGCTATGGTGGTAGAAGCAGCCACTAAAAATGAACTAGCCCTGGAGAGTTCTTCGGTTCATCCCCCTGACCGAGAGTCTAGGGTGATGGACCGCTCAGGGAAGCGGGTTTATGCGTCGGTGACTTTTTCTGTTAAGGCGCTGAACTACCTGGCCCTTTTCCCCACTGTAGTGCTATCCTGGAGTTAGTATATATAGTTAGGGGAGTGTCCCCCCACTTAGTTTGAGTATATATTGTCTTCTGGAAAGAGTTAGTCATTGGTTTTGTAAGTATGCATGTCTGTGGTTTAAATTTATTGTTTTGAAGCAACTGGGGGGGGGGGCAGTTCCCCCACACCCCCCAACTATATATATACTAATTCCAGGATTGTACTGCAGTGGGGAAAAGGGCATATAACTTTTACTTGCCTTACAGTACTCTACACAGTGTCAGTAACTTCACTTCAGTGAAATGAGATTCGGTGAAATGTGTTTTAAGTAATTTGAGCTTTCAGTGATTTGGTTAGAGTGAATTCAAATTCAATGAAATGAACTTTCAATGAAATAAAGTAGGCCTATATATATATAAAAAGAGAGAGAGATACAGTGCAGTGAAGAAGTATTTGCCCCCTTCCTGATTTTCCCGATTTTTTTGCATGTTTGTCACCCTTAAATGTTTCAGATCATCAAACAAATGTAAATGTTAGACAAAGATA
This sequence comes from Protopterus annectens, assembly GCF_019279795.1. Taxonomy (NCBI): domain Eukaryota; kingdom Metazoa; phylum Chordata; order Ceratodontiformes; family Protopteridae; genus Protopterus; species Protopterus annectens. Next base: position 1,383,389,617 of record NC_056741.1, read on the forward strand.
TCCCAAGTAAACACAAAATGCAGTTTTTAAGCAATGATTTTATTTATTAAGGAAAAAAAATATCCAAACCTACATGGCCCGGTGTGAAAAAGTAATTGCCCCCTAAATGTAATAACTGGTTGTGCCACCCTTAGCAGCAACAACTGCAATCAAGTGTTTGCGATAATTGGCAATGAGTCTTTCACATCACTGTTGTGGAATTTTGGCCCACTCTTCTTTGCAGAATTGTTTTAATTCAGCCATATTGGAGGGTTTCTGAGCATGAACAGCCTTTTTAAGGTCATGCCATAGCATCTCAATTGGATTCAAGTCCGGACTTTGACTAGGCCAGTCCAAAACCTTAATTTTGTTTCATTTTGTTTTTTTAAGCCATTCAGAGGTTGATTTGCTGGTGTGTTCTGGATTATTGACCTGCTGCAGAACCTAAGTGCACTTCAGCTTGAGTTCACGAGCTAATGGCCAGACATTCTCCATCAGGATTTTTTGGTAGAGAGCAGAATTCATGATTCCATCAATCACAGCAAGTCATCCAGGTCCAAAAGCAGCAAAGAAGCCCCAGGCCATTACACTAACACTACCATATTTGACTGTTGGCATAATGTTCTTTTTCTGAAATGATGTGTTACTTTTATGCCAGATGTAACGGGACGCACACCTCCCAAAAAGTTCAACTTTTGTTTCCTCAGTCCACAGAATATTTTCCCAAAATTCTTGGGGATCATCAAGATGCTTTGTGGCAAAAGTGAGACTAGCCTTTATGTTCTTTTTGGTCAGCAATGGTTTTCGCCTTGGAACTCTGCCATGCATGCCATTTTTGCCCACTCTCTTTCTTATGGTTGAGTCATGAACACTGACCTTAGCTGAGGCAAGTGAGGCCTGGAGTTCTTTAGATGTTCTGGGTTCTTTTATGACCTCTTGGATGAGTTGTCTCTCCACTCTTTGGGTAATTTTTGTAGGCCGGCCACTCCTGGGAAGGTTTACCACTGTTCCTTGTTTTCTCCATTTGTTGATAATGGCTCTCACCGTGGTTTGCTGGAGTCCCAAAGCTTTAGCGATTGCTTTGTAACCTTTTCCAGACTGACAGATGTCAATTACTGTGTTTCTCATCTGTTCCGGAATTTCTTTAGATCGCATGATGTCTTCCTTTTTGGGATCCTTTGGCCTACTTCACTTTGACAGGTTCTATACAAGTGATCTCTTGATTCAACAGGTCTGGCAGTAATCAGGCCTGGGTGTGGCTAGTGAAATTGAACTTAGGTTTCCCAAAAATGTGATTAACCACAGTTACTTCATGATTTAACAAGGGGGGCAATTACTTTTTCACATAGTGCCATGTAGGTTTGGATAGTTTTTTTCCTTAATAAAAAAAAATCATCACTTAAACTGCATTTTGTGTTTACTTGGGTTATCTTTGTCTAATATTTACATTTGTTTGATGATCTGACATTTAAGTGTGATAAACATGCAAAAAAGTAAGAAATCAGGAAGGGGGGCAAATACTTTTTCATTGCACTGTATGTGTGTGTGTGTGTGTATATATATATATATATATATATATGTGTGTGTGTGTGTGTGTGTGTGTGTGTGTGTATATATATATATGTATATATATATATATATATATATATATATATATATATATATATATATATATATATTGCACACACATGTATGTATGAATGACTTTTGAGTGCATACAAAGAGGGGAAAAAAAAGCATTTTTTTTGCAGGGTTGCATGCCCCCGCTAATTGTTTATCCCAACTCTGAGATTGCACAGCAGTGGGGTAAGGGCAAATTCTGTACCCCTGGTTTAAAACAATTTCGCACAGATAGTAATTGATAGGCAGAAAAACCAGTCTGTAAGAAAGATCACTCTTTCACACTATATGTTTCACATATATTTACTCGAGTCATCTTTCGTCAGTTCAGAACATTGTGGATCCGATCTCAGAACAATTTAAAAAATGTAAAAACAGTGGTTTATTCAGGGGGTGGGTCAAACTATGCTGCACCTTCCTACTGCATGAGATGTACCAACTCCAAGATCACATGACAATGGGGAAAAAATAATTTCCTTCCCACTATTTGCCAGTCCCAGACATAAAGCCACCACTACAATACAGTGAGTGATCTAAATTGGAATTCGATAAAATGAGCAGCAAATGCACGTTTCTGTGAACCAAACCTGTGACCTACACAGCTGCACTCACACATGTGCATATGTATACATACACGCACCCATACTGCATGTGCATATGTATACATACATGCACCCATATTAACAATCCAGTATTACATCTTTGTTAGATTAGCTATCAGGTTAGTTTCTCAGGAATAATTTTTTCATAGGTGTCTGTACTTCAGGCCTTTTTTGTAAGGTGAAGTACTTTATTTTATGGTACTAATTGCCATAATTCCTTTTCTTATACTCAACAGTGGTCGATAAAAAGTATATATTTAATTTTTAAGAAGTTCTCTACCTTTACCCTATTCCTTCTCTCATTTGGCACAATATTCAGCATATTCCTTGCTGCACTCTCTCCCCCTGTAATATTTAGGAAATGTGTGATTCAGTTGAATCTATGCAGAAAAAAGGTTTGGATTACTTTGCTGCTGGTAAAGAACATAAAGTAATACATTTTTGTCACTGTTGTAGATGCAGCGTAACTTACTGCGAGAGGCACATAGTCATGAGAAAATCACTGTATTTTCTATTTCTTAATTCTTGCTAAGACTAAAAGACGGCATTTTAATTTTCATTTAGCCCTTGCTTCCTAGGTATTGTGATCCTGTGTTTAATGTTTTTTTTTTATATTTCTTTCATCACCAGGTTGCTATAAAGATAATAGATAAAACACAGCTGGATGACGAAAACCTGAAAAAGATTTTCCGAGAGGTTCAGATAATGAAAATGCTACGACACCCCCACATCATCCGGCTTTATCAGGTATATATTAGTTTGTTTTGAAAGTTTTTGTTTGCGATGAATTTCCCACTGCCTAGTGCCTTTTATTTGCAGCTACACTAAACCAGGAGTGGTAGAAAATAAAAGCCTGAACTTGTTGTTTCTGCATTTGGTGCATAGGAATTCTGGTATCTGGGATCATTTACCCACCTGCATGACTGAGTGTGCTGCCATCTTCATGTTTTCGTATAACAAGTGGTAACCCATGGTAATTGAGGTTGTTTATATCCCCACCTCTCTGTGGTGGACCTTCGTTTCATTTACTTTTCTAAATTATTGGTTGAGGTCAGACTAAGCGAGTCAGTCAGTCATCTTCAGTGAGTTCATAGTTGGAAATGTTTATTTTGTAGTACTGTATTTGAATAGCTGAGCTTATAGATTGCAGCATGTGTCACCGCGGTGGTGTACTGGTTGGCATTGTCGCCACACAGCAACAGGTTCTCCCGTTCGATTCTCGGCTGGAGGACCTTCTGTGTGGAGTCTGCATGTCCTGCCCGTGGTCAAGTGACTTCTAAAGACATGCAGGTAGGTGCATGTTTGAATGCGTGTGTCTTCTTTGAAAGCTGAGTGTCGGGCTGGCAACTTGGCACCGTAAAAATCCACTGCCAATCATTAGCGGATTGGAGTTCTGCTGTGGCAACCCCTAACAGGGAAAAGCCGAAAGACTCCATAGATTGCAGCATGTAATAACGTAGAAGCAGTACTGTTGCTATCAAAATACTTTAAGAATTCAGATGTATGGATAAACAGATGCATTATTCTTCCTTCTTAAAACATAGTAGTAAAAAAGTGCAGATTGCAAGTAGCCCTTACCCCATCATCCTACAAAATAAAGTAGACTCCAAGTCAGGTTATTGATGGCTGCTTTCAGATTGAGTTTTAATCTTGTGAATTTACTAGTGTACAGGGTTGTGTGATTGCTGCTGCAGAAAAGCCTGTGGACAGTAGATTTTGCATTCTGTTCCCCATTTGTATGTAATTGCTGCACTCATTAAGCAGGACTATATAGGTAAGAGAGTCCAGAGGTACACACTGTACAGAACATTATTTGGCTGTTCCCTGATGAGAGTTTACAGTAAGGGCAGACAGATTTAGTTTATCAAATCTTGATGTACTGAGAAGTCTGTGGATTTCAGGAAAGAGAAGTAACGCAGTTACAGTGGTTTTCCTCAAATGCTTAAAATGAGCTAATGTTTTATAATAGGGTTCCCAAAAACTCAGTATTGCAGTCAGTGAGTAAAAACAATGCAAAACGTTTTTCATATCCATTTTAAATGTATTTAAATTCTGTCAAGACCTGAAAATATGCCACTATTTCTCACAGGTACCTAGTACACATTCATAATGTGTGTGATCCAGTTGAGAGAACCGCCCTCTTAACCTTGCAGGTGTGTTAATTAATATATATATTTTTTTAAACAGACATTTGTAGGAAAGCATTGTCTGTGTAGTTTTGAAGTTTGTTTATGGCATTTTTTTATATGAAAAGATTGGGATTGATCTTATGTTCCTGGTTACTTTGGCTGACAAATTTTGCTCATTGAGAGGTTATTTTGCCTCTGAATCAGTTTGCATACCTCTGAAAAAGAATACTCACAAGAAATGCAGTGAAACATTTAAGTTGGAGTGGTAACAGAACAGTTGATCTTACATGGTCCAGTCCATCCACTTCAAGGTCAAGACTGCTTGCTGCAGGCAACAGTTATCTCAGCACCTACCATGTTCTCCTAAACTCAGACTCTTCCCTTTTTATTTCCATAATGTCAACTCTTCCTGGCTTTTCCAGATTTTTAACTGTTAGCTTGGAGAAAGAGAAGAGTCCTCAAAATTTAAAAATGAGCAACAGCTGTGGCATCGGGATCCACCCCAGGATACACATGAATTTTGTGAAGTGTTCTTGGTAGTTGGAACACGTGGGTGTTGAGTGTCTCATCTGCCACAGTTTTGGCTCAGAGTGTTGCAGGAATGTTACAACTAATTAATTTGAAAAGGGTGTCTGCCAGCAAAGCCCAGCCAGGAAAGGAAAGAAGTAAACATTGAGGAATGCAGGATGGTTAGGGATACTGGTAGGCACCTCCCTCCACGTATCTCTCAGAAAGGAAGCTTCTTCCACCAAGACTGGTTACAGCCAAAGTCTTATCACAGAGCAAGTTTCTACCTCAGTGGTGTTTGTCATTTCTGAGAGCAAATTCCTACATGATTAAGTAGTTTCTCTTCTGAATGGGATCTCTTAAGGTACCTGGAATTGGGTCCTTCTCTCTTCCATGTCATGGCACTCTGCTAGGTATCTCTGTAGCCGCTGTATCCACCTGGATGATGGTGTCAGTTAAGGCTCAAATGGAGTTGGTGTCCTGTCTTCCCCTCTGTCTCTAAGGCACCTATAGAAGTACCCACAGCTACTTTTCTGGGCAGGCTTTCTGCACTGGATGTTTGAGAGCTGATATTTTTCTTGTATACTTTCACCATTGTAGAGGAGACCTTTTATTTTACCAGTGAAGCTCCCATCTATGTCAATGCCCTCAGATCTGAAACGCTGTGGATCGATGACCATTAAATTCCAGGTCCTCAGTGTTAATGGTTATGTACAGTTCTTAGTGACTTTCTCTTTGACATTCAAGCCCTGGACACTGAACAGTTAGTACTGGAACTAGAATCAGAATCAGAGCTGATCAGAAGACTGGTGTCTTCCTTACTAAATATTTGTCATCCTCTAAGGAACAGGAGATGGTACAGATGCAAATCATTGAGATGACTTTTCTGTAGGGCTGAGTGTCCACTGTGTCTCCACCACAGGGTACCCCTCTGCTGGATGTTTGGATCTTTTCATCCTCTTCCTGGAGCACTAGTGGGATGGAAAGTAGACATCAATTTTGTGTCTGGATTGGATAACCTCCCACACATTTAGATGAGTCCACTCTGAGCATCCCTGGAAGAGGAGATGTAGAACAGAGGCATGTGGACCCCCCCCACCCACTTTGATCTTGACGAGAGGAAAACTTCCTCCCACTCCTGATTGACCCCAAATTGTGGAAAATATTGGAGTGGATAAGGGGCTGTTGCCAGTCTCCCCTGAAGAAGAGATATTAATGGAAGCTTTCCTTTCTGCCTTGCCTATTTCTTGAGTAGTCTGTTCTGCTGGTAGAAAGGTGGCCTTGCTGGGGCATGACGAGAACTAGACATGGAGAGTTATTGGAGCTGGAAGGAGAGAGTCAATGTCAATTGACTCTGCCTCTCCTGAAGAAGATATGTTGCATGCTTTCCTTTTCACCCTGTCTACTTCCAGTGTCCTGTATCTCTTCCTTTGACAAAATGTTGGCTTTTATAGTGGATTTAGCTTGATGAGAACTGGATGTAGTGGACCTTATCTCCAGGAGACAAGAAAATGTCCTTCAGTCCCCCCAGGGCTTGGAGCATGCTCCCTTAACTCACAACCTAGTGGTGGAAACAGCCTTAGAGTCACTGGATGGAGAATCCTGTTGCCCATCTCTCTTATAAAGAATCTTGTGCTGTGGACTGAGTTGAGAAACACATTTATGCTTCAGCTATGGTTATTGTTCGTTATTGAAATACTTGGTTCACATGATGGGTTAGCAGTATGATCTAGTAGAACGTACTTCAGACACTTTGAAAAAAATTCACAGTGATCAGAGAAGGTCAGAATCACAGGTGGCAGTAATGTTTAAACGTATCTATGCTGTTCATGAAACTGTTTCATAATGCAGCTAATCGAGCAGCATGGATGCCTGGATCTGGTGTAGTGATAATTGTCATGGCTGGCTTAAATAATGTCATAAACTTGCCCACAAGATTACAATCTTTCCTTAATGCCTCATATAATGTTTTTTTTCTGTTTGGACCTCAAGTGAAAGGCACATTAGAGAAGGGGAAAAGGAAGACAAGAAGCTCACTGCTGTGGGCTTGAAGTTCTCCAGTCCACAAATGACCTTTAGTTGGAACCAGAGTAAAAAACGCAACTTTTGGATCACAAAAAAAACTTACAGCAGCTGTTAGAATAGTCATCTGACAGAAGTTCCTGTGGACATGGAGATGGAGGAGTTCTCAAACAGTGACCATCTGAGAAGCTAGGAGGTGATGTTACAAAACCAGGAATTTCATAGCCCTCCCCAGGAGTTATGTGCAGAATCCCTGAGGATTTGTTCATCTGCTCCCCTATGGAGGAGGCATTCATGGGTCAGATCTCCCTCCATCTTGAAGAGTGACAAACCATCATGCAGGGCAGATGGGCAGTGGCAACGTTCCAGTTCTTTCTAGTTTCTTTCCAGTTGTTTTTAATACCATAGTAAGTAATATTTAACAGTAGTGTGTAATGTTTCTATCATCGCACCTCTTTTAGCCTAAATATAGAATACTTTTTCCACTTTATCGCAAATGATTTTTAATATTAGTGCTAGCTAATTATTCTTTAAATTGTCACACATTTTTGTTAATAGTTTTTTTATTTAATTTATATTGGGTTATTAATTTAAGTATTGATTTTAGTGTTTTACATGGAATGTTCCCTACTTGTATAAGGGCACTAGTTTTTCTGTCCCACAATGACCAGCACTGTTGATATAATTTTCCTGGTTTAACATGTTCATTAACTGTACATGTTCTTCTTTCGGCTTTTCCCGGTTAGGGGTCGCCACAGCGGAACTCCGGTCTGCTAATGATTGGCAGTAGATTTTTACAGTTCCGAGGTGCCCGCTCAACGCCCAGTCTTCAACAAAGGCACGCCCGCATGTCTTTCGAATGCTACTTGACCGCGAGTAGGACATGCAGACTCCACACAGAAGGTGCTCCAGCCGAGAATCGAATGGGAGAACCTCTTGTTGTGAGGCGACAACGCTACTGCTGCACCACCGCGGCTTTGTATGTTCATTAACTGTACAAATAAGGTTGTATTCTTGTTTTAATTTTAGCTTACTGTTTTTTACTATGCATATTGGTTAGTTTTAGTAAGATTTTTTGTAGATGCATCTTGTTAGGGTTCTTGCACACAGACCTGAAGAAGTTTTGAGGGATGAAAGCGATTTTTGTTGATTATTTGTAGAAGTAGATTGTTGTAGACAGTGTAGTTTTTTTTTGGATGCCAAAATATAATTTTTTTTAATTGCCAAATGGTCTAATGTTTAAATAATTCTATCCATGTATTATAATGTCTTTGATAAATTCACAGACTTTGTTTAATAATCTGTTTAATAAGAAGTACCACATCATTATTAATTTTATTTAAAGTGCATAGGGATGTTCTTCGTGTTTCACTGTTGCTGTCATTACATTTGGGTAATATGCTGGCAGGTTGCCCTCAGTCAGCCTGATTAACAAAGTCTTGGGTCATGCGTCAGTTGCTGTCCCTTCTTCCATGACGTCAGGTCATCAGGGGGTATAAAACATACAGCCAACACCATTACATCAGTCTTTCTTGCCGTGCGGTGCCCGAAGCAGAACCGGTTCGCAACTGCCGGTCCGCCGACTCCTGAAATTTTTGTTTTCGAGTTTCAAAACCGAAGTCTTCAACTAAAAGCTAAGTACCCCGTTGGGGAAACTTTTTCATGCTCCTTACCGATGTCAGTAAAAGTTAATAATTGCATTACTTGTGGGAAGCAAATACCTCATAAGGATTTTCATTTGTACTGTATTCCTTGCCTAGGCCCTGACCACAACATGCCTTGCTGTCTGTTTTGTGCTAAATTTAATCAACGCGCACTATTAAACGTCTGTATATTTTTGCTTCTAAGTATTTTGGCTCGAGATGTAACTATCCAGAAATGTCGTCTGTTAGCAATCCGACTACCGGAATACCTAAAAAAACGCAAAGAAAAAGACAGAGACAGACCGTCAAGGTCCAAAACCAACGACAAAGCTTCTCCTAAGCCAGTCGCTGGTACTCAGTGAGGTGCTTTTGCAGCACCTTATACCCGCTACTTTTGATTCGCAGGCCTCGACTGAGACCCATTCAGAGTCCGGTATGCCGCAAGACACTTTAAGTATTGGACCCGCGGATGTCTCTACCTTAGATGGGTCCGGAGCCACTGAGCAGGCACCGGCTTCTGAGGGTGTTTTCAGGCCTAAAGATTTGTATATTAAACCGATGCCATCTTCAAAACTAAGGCCAAAAACTAGTATGTCTAAAAAAATGACGCTTGGGCCACGTGTACAGGCCCCAATGCCTAAAAAACAAATTATCAAAATGGCTGAGGATTTAATTACTTTGATCAGGGGTACCCATCCCCCTCCTGCTAAGAGGCCTAGGCAAGGCACTGACTATGAATCTTCAGATCAGGTTTCTTTTTCTTCTGATTCCTCTTCTGACCAGGAATTATCTGTTCCCACTTATGAGGACTCTGATGCAGAAGATTCCATCCCTTCTGCTTCTCTTCCTGAGGATTTTTCTTTTGCAGAAACTTTGCATACCTTAAGGGAACACTTTCATTGGGAGAGTCCGGATTTCTCAGAATCTAAAAAGAGACTTGGGGATTTTCTTCTTCTTCCTCTGCATAAGCCTTTGGCTATACCTCCTTTTCTAGACATTGTTGATGATGTTTTCTCAGAGTCCAGTATGGCTCCTGATTCCCTGCCTCCGGCTCCTAGTAAACCAGACAGATATTACAGGATTCCTGACTCCCATAAATTCCTTTTTAAAAACCCTACTGCTGACCTTGAAACCATTTCTCAGTGTCCCAAGGGCGTAAAGGCTTCTACTGCTAAAAATCCTACCCCTTCTGATAGAAATTCCAGGGCGCTGGATAGATGGAGTAAGAAGGTTTACTCGTCTGCAGCCTTGGCAATCAGGGCTTTAAACTATCAATTTCAAATGCTTAAATATCAACAGCATGTCATGGGTTTACTTAAATAGAAAATGATGTTGATTTCTGACTGTGTGGAAAATAGAGTTGCAGGATTTATTGCATTCAATGTGGCCCTCAATCAGACCATTCATCTGCTAACTTTCTTTCCAAATCCACAGAACAAGGGTGAGCGGATTCTGCATTCATTGGATGTGCGCAGACAACTAAGATTCTACTTAAACAGGACAAAATCTCTAAGAAAATATGAACAATTACTGGTGGCATTTGCTGCAGGGGCAGAGGGAAAGGCTATTTCAAAGCAAACTATTTCCAAATGGATAAGCCATTGTATTTGTTTCTGTTATATGCACCGTGGTAAACCTGTCCCCAAGGGGATCAGATATCATTCCACCAGGGCTGCATCTACTTCTGCAGCCTTTCTCAGAGGGGTTCCTACCAGAGACATTCTAGAAGTTGCTACCTGGAGCTCAGTCCATACGTTCACCAAACATTACCATTTACCTCTCCTCTAAATCGAGAGCAGGCTTTGCCACTGCTGTCCTGCAGGGCCTTTTAGCTGCTCCTAATGCTGTATAAATCCATCCTCCCAACCATAGCTTTGGGATTCTGCCCAAGTGTAATGACTGCAACAGTGAAACATGAAGAACATAGTACAGTTGTGTACACTTACCATAAATGTAGATGTTCGAGTGTATTCACAGTTGCAGTCCTGGTTGCCCTCCCTCCAGCCCCCTGATTTTTCTCTAACTATACCTGTCATTTCTGTTAATATCTTTAAAAGCCTTTTTGCTGTATTTGCTTTTGTTTGGAGGTATATGTTTTGTGTTTTTTATTCTACATATATATATATATATATATTTTTTTTTTTGCTCCCCATTTGGGGGGCATCTGACATCTGGGGCAAGAAAAACTGATGTAATGGCGTCAGCTGCATGTTTTATACCCCTGACGACCTGACATCATGGAAGAAGGGACAGCAACTGACACAGGACCCAAGATTTTGTCAGTCAGGATGACTGAGGGCAACCTGCCAGCAGATTACCCAAATGTAATGACTGCAAGGTGAATCCACTCGAACATCTACATTTATGGTAAGTACTTTTAAATTATTATGGCATTTGGTAAGTAGGGCATTACCAGCTCGAATGTCACACTGATGAGGATGGGGGAAGGGATTTGAATTTGTTAACATGCATACCAATGCACTTTGTTTTAAAATAAAATAAACTAGTCCCATACCTGATAACAGGTATATAGTCAGAACGTTTGGGATGAAACTATCATTCTGCTGTTTATTTTTTGTTTTGTTTGGATCCCTTGTCTGTGTGCTTAATAAAGGATTTTCGACTGGAAACACGGTCTACCCTGCTTGGATTACTTCTGAATACCCACTAGAGTTAATAATTCTGTATAATATTAATATTTCAAAATAAGTTTTTATTTTTTTATGTAGGACATTTTTAAGCTAGCTATTTCTATGACCATTTTTTGATTTTATCTGCTTTTTAATACATTGTGATTAACTAGACATATAGGAATTACTTCCACACACACAAGTTTCTTACACTGTTTTCTTTTGGACCCACTGTACTTGTATAGTGGGTTGTCTGAGACTTAGGGGGTACCAAGGAGATTACTTGTTTTTTATATTTGAATGTTACCAACTCCTCTAGAGGGGTCGACGCCAAGGTACTAACGGTCATATCCGGCACGCAGTCAGGTCAGAAACGGTTTTGCGGTCCAGCATGGCAGCAGTGATTTATTTCCGAGCCGGTGCCAGACGGAAACAGCGTCGAACCGGAGTTTCAGACCAAAACATTTTGGTTGGTACCAACGGGGGGCTGCTTTTGGTTTTTTCTGCTCCAACGTTTGTGCGATGTCAGAAAAAGATACCTCGCAATTTACGGATGTGGGAAACATTGCATGTTTAGGGTATTTGGGAAATGTCAGTTGTTTTCTTGTGATTATTTTACCGATGTCAGGTACCCTTTTTGGCTATAGCTTATGTTGTAAATCATTTGTGTTAGGGGGTTTACCCGAAGGTTAAATTTTGGGAAGGAGAGTTGTTGGTGCTTCCTCATGAGCCCAAAGGATCCGTTGCATGTGCCCGAAGTTGAGGAGTGAACGGTCAAGCGTAGGTTCTTTCAGCAGTGCGGAGGGGAAAACGGAAGTCCCGGTCTGTGGAGTCCCAGGAAGGCGGAGGAGTCTGAGGAGTCAGGAGGAAACAGGAGGTCTTTACAGGGTGCCTTTCACTCCAGGGCACTGTGTTTCCTCAGCTTCCCAGGGCCTTCTCAGCCTCTCTTCTCTAACAGTTCTTGCCTCTCCTTCTGTTGCCTTCACAGAGGTCTGGGCTTCTCCTAGCTTCAGCTTCCTCTCTTCCTTTCTCAGTTGCAGCTTCTAGCAGAAGATTTCCTTACTCAGATATAATGGCATTCTCCCGCTGATAAGGATGCCTTCAGTAATTTGATACTGATGATTAGGGTTGATGCCTGAGCCTGATAAGAGGCAGAGGGTTCTGTGGAAGATATGTTCAGTGCCTTCTGTTATTCTGATTCTGATCTTCTGTGGAAGATATGCATTCTCCCACCCACTTGATTCCACCTGAGAGGGACTATCCAACTCTGAGGATTCTCCACTTTGGGTTCCATCATTTTCAGAGACTTTGCATTCAGGCCAGGGCACTTCTTGTGGAAGGCCAGGATTTTACTTAGCCAGTTTAGGCCAGGCATATCTGGTTTTGTTATTCCCCCAGAGGCTAATGTTTTGAAGACTCTTTGCCTGAGGCTATGTTCGAACATGTTTTGCTGTATCCTGCTCCTGTTGGTTTGCCTCCCTGCCCTGTTTAGCCCTAAGCCAATTAACTGCCCCTTATTTCTCTCATATTGTATTAAGTGTAAAGGCTGGGGTGATTTAAAAATTTAAAGGCCAGCCTAGGGTCTAAAGGCTTCTGTGGTTAAAATCCTGTTCCCACTCGTAAGGTCAGGGCTTTGAGAAAATACTTTTAGATTGGCTATGATGAGAGCTTTTCCAGAAATTAACATTTGGAATGAACAATTGAATTTCAAGGTTTAGAATTTGGCCCTTAAGGAAGGGTTTGAGTGTAATTATGTCTTGCATGGTTCGATTGAGTGTGGTAAGAGTTGCTGGGGTTGGCGTAGTGTCTTGGTTGTGTGGTTGCTGTTTTGGCCTCCTCGAGGTGGTGGCTACCATGCCCTGTTCAACCCCTGCTTGCATGGCTGTTCTGTTCTTCTATGCCTGGTTCGTTGAAGGAGTCACAACTAGATGGATGCTCTAGTCTGAGGATTTTGCTTGTTTAGTTGGTGATGGTGATTTTTTATTTTTAATGAGTGGCATTTGAAGCTAAGTCTATGCATGCAAAGCTAAGCAAATGCAGCCAAGGGGCAAGCTGGGCAGAAAATTAGCCTGAAAGGGGTGGTTTCCCGCTGCTTATGATTCTCAGTGCTTAGGTCCTGCTAAAGTAGGGCAAGGGCTCAACTTTGGTTTTAGCAGAGAACAGAGTTTACCTGCTCAGGAACAGGGTGAGGGGGTAGTCAGTTTAGGGTCTCAGCAGGGGTGTCCCCCTTCAGTCAGCCAACCAGTGCACTGTCTTGCTTGGCTCCTTTGGGAGATTCGCGACTCAGCTCCTTTGGGAAAAATTAATTACTCATTACTCAAGTTGTTAGTTTTAATTACTCAAGATTTTTACAGATTGATATCATTACACATTTCAAGACCATTCAAAGGCCCCTTCCTTTCAAACAAAAGACAGGAAACCCTTCTCAACAAAGAAAAAGTTTCTACAGGCAATTCTTACAGTTACTTCACATAGGGAAAGCTCAGCCAGTCCCTGTATCAGCCTGGGCCTAGGATTTATTCTCGCCCTGTTCCTTGTACCAAAGAAGGGAAACACTCAACACCAATTTTGGGACATCTGGAAGTTCAAGAGTTTGGCATACCCACACTACAACAGCTTTTCTGCTAAACAACTTCACTGCTGCTCTCTTAGATCTCAAAGCTTACCTTCTTGTGCCTATAGAAAGCTAATCTTCAGGGTGCTATAAGGCTAAGTTGCAGGAAATATCTGAGGTTCTAGTTCTATTCATTCATTGCCCTCTGGCAATTCTCTGCCCCTTTTCTAAAGGTTCTGGCTCAGTGATAGCTTACTTCCAGGCTTCAGGAATTCAAATCTATCCTTAAATGCTTACTTGCCTGATTCACTGATTCTGGCTTGCTCAAGCTCCTTCTTCCTGGAGAATGTAAGTAATTCTTCTACAACACCTAGAATTCTGTATCTGAGAAAATAATAAAGTAAGTTGTGAGTCTCAAAACATGTCATAAAGCTGGTGTGAGACTGAATACAGCAACCCAGATGGCCTTTTTAACCCACAAACAAAAGAGTCTGTCACTTTACTTCCATCAACTATCTATATCATCCACTTCATCTCACATCTGCATATCAGTCTCTGCAGTGAGGAAGTATCTTGTATATTTTGGTGCATTCCAATGCCACTGTCTGCATATGAAATGTAAACTGCATATGAGGAAGTTACAATGGTATCTCATGAGCAGGATTTTGGACACTTCAAATAATAACAATACCTTGCCTTCAAAAGCATTCTTTCAAAAAGAATTCTTGTGGTGGGCTCAGAAGGGACTCCAAACAAGGGACTCTTCTTGAGTCAGCCAGAGGCAACAGATGCCTAACGACAGATGCCTCGACTCATGCATCAGAGCTCAAGTAACAGGACAAGGGGCCAAGACAAAGTGCATGAAAGACTATGTTCATGCTAGAAAGAATAGCAGTCCAGTTTGCATTAATGGCTGCAAGCGGTTGTTGATTTTGGCAGACAACACTTCTAGTGAACTAACACAACAAACAGACAACACACGTGTACAACATCCAACACACAGGTATCCTCTATGCAGGCAAGCAATGATTTTATGGAGCCTATGGGCAATCATGCTCATAACTCTTCAGACTGCTTCTTCAGAACTCAGGGGAGCCACTGTGTTAAGAGCACAGCAAATGGAGAGACGTCCCATGGAGGATCACGAAAGATTTCAATGGATGTTCCTGATGGACAGGGAACTCCAGACATCATGGGGTTAACATTCTCCTGATCTGTCACTAAACCAGAGCTGCCCAACTTACCAAAGTCCTTTCGGCTTGGGTGGGTGGAAAGGCTTGGCTCTGTCTTGCTCTGTCTTTCAGTTTCATGTGTATGCCTTTCCACCTCTACCTCTTCACTCCTAAATTCCAGCTCTTTCTTCCAACCAGGATGATAAGAAGGAAGACAGATTGGTATTGGATGATTTTCAGCGGCACTGGTAATTTCTCTGGGGTACACTGGTGCAGCTCTTTGGTAAAGAACCCTCATCTGTTTCTATGTACCTCTCTGATCTCTGCCACATGCTCAAAAAGTCAGCTGCTCTCTCATCTCTAACAGCAGCATGTAATTCTGTACAGACACACAGCAGTGATGGCTTCCAGTCTCAAGTTTTAAATTCCATTTTCATGGAAGCTAGAAGAGCTAGAGTACTAGCTGAAAATGGAGAAGAAAAATTTAGAGTGGATTTAATTTTAGTGAGATTGATTTTGAGCCTTCTTTGTGTAATTTGGAGTGTTCTATTACATTGTTGTTCTTCATCTTTGTCCTCTCTCTTTATAAAGATTCTCTTCCTTTCCCTTTCATTCAACCCCTATTCGCAATTTCAGTGATTTAACTTCAGTTTCCTTTATTTTTTGTTTCTTTTTTAGCAAGCAAAGAAAGCCCCCCCCTAGAGCCCAATGTACTGCTCCTACTCCCGCTTTGCTTCCTCAATTTTGTGTTGGAAAACTTAACTACAGCCTGCTTTACCTGCTGAATTTGCTACTGATTGATGGAAAATACTTGTCATGGAAGACTGCTGCTCTGGGTTGGCTATGTCTGCTGCAAGAAGGGTGTCTGAGTTGCAGGCCCTTATTGATTTTCTTTCTTTTTTGATTTTTCATTATCATTACGTAGCACATTTCTAAGGTGGCTTCCTTTGTGGCTTTAAGGTGTTTTCTAGTGTTTTTTTATTCATTTTGCATTCGCCCTTAAATAAAAGAAAAGATTTCAAAAAAAAGAGGACAAAGATTTTGCACATTTTAGGATGCAACAGCAAACTAAGGATTTTAGGCAGTCTCAGCATTTGTTTGTTTTTTTTGCTTTGTGTTCTTTTTCTTTGTGTCAAAACAAAACATTTCACTGTGTCTCAAACTATTATGTTTTTTTTTTTTTATTTTACACATTTTTATATGGCAATTCTGATTTGGATTAGGGATCCATTAGGAGCATTCCACCACTAGGGCTACTACCACTTTCAACGCATTTTCTAAAGGGTGATGATATTTTAGCATTTACTTGAGTTCAGTGCATACTTTCTCTAAGCATTATACCCTTCCTATCTACTCTAAGTCTAGGGCTGGGGGCTGGTTTTTGTTTTACTGCTGCATGTTGTCAGTGTCCTACTTTTATAATTTGCCCCAGCCTCCCACTTTCCTCCTCTTCTCTGCTTTCAGGGATTCAGCAAGCAGCAAGAACATACGGAAGAACATAGAACACCTACCAGTAATGTTGATAATGTTAATGTTCCATGATGAGATTGCATCCCCACTCTCCAACCTCCCTCCTTCCTCTGCATTTAGGGGTGGGAGTGTAGGTGAGTTTATTTTTTTATATTTTTATATATATATATATATATTGTTTATGTTTTGGTGGTTTTTTTTGGGACTTTTTTTTTTTTAGGGTCTTCTATCTCTCTGGGGCAAAAAAAGGGAGAGATATGGATGTCGCCGGTCATGCATGAGTACCCCTGACGCGCTGGCGCCAGTCTAATGTCTGACCGGCCGCCAGCCTACTCTGGTGGTATTCGGGCCGACTGGACGCGGACTATACCCAATAGTCAGGACTGCAGCAATGGAATCCTCGAACATCTACATTTATGGTAGGTACAAAACTGTACTTTTTTTACCCTCAGGGTAATTGAGATCATGTCCAAAGTCTACACTTTTCACTCCCAAATCCATTTTTCATACCACTTCTCAAAAATCCTGCACTGCCAGAAGGTGTCTGCAGAAGTCAAGATTGCAAATCACTTGAAGAAAGAGCATGCCATTCAAGATGTCCTGCCAGATCAGAAAGGGTCCAGGGTTTATTCAGGATTATTTTTGATATCAAAGAAAATGAAGGATCTTGGGCACAGATTTATGTGGCGTATACAAGAATACATCAGAAATCAAGGTATAGTTGACACTTCCATTTATGCAGAAATTCAGCGGGTGCTTTCCCCATACACCTATCTTTATATCAAAATAGCCAGGGCATCCAGCAAGTTCCTGCTTACTCAGGTTGGAATTCGTCATTTATTCAGAACCCTTTTGTGTGGTCTCACCACAATTTCCAAGTTGTTTGCCAAATGTATGATGGTTGGGACAGCTTACCAGGGCTACATGGGATTAGAGTACTCCCTTGCTTGGGTGACTGGTTTCTCCTACCTGCCTGCAGCAGGAAATCACAGATATCAGTTTGAGACTACTTGCTACAGCTGTTCCTGTCACTGAGGATATGTATGAACACTGCACTATCCCAGTTTAAGGCCTTAAAACTCAGATATTCATTAATTGCCACCTGAACATAGTGACCTGCCTAACATGCCTTAGTTGGACAGGATTTTCTTTTTCCATTCAGTTCCTCAGACTCTTATTTGGCACAAGAGTTATGGCAAAGTTGTACCTCAAGGTGTTAGAGCCAACATCTGCCTCATTTTAACTTGTTCTGTTTGTCAGATACTGCATAAAAATTCTTAAGGGGACTTTAAGGGTATAGTGGTACCAAGTATCAGATCCCATGTAATGTATAATTTCTCAGGCATGCCTTCCACACCTATGTTGGTGGCTCTGCACATGTGACTTCTCTCTGGGCTGCTCCTTGGCATCTCCCTTTGCTGTACACAGTCATCTTGGGGTTGGGGGACATTGCTTAGAGCATGATGTAAATCAGGAAACTTCCTTGCAAATCGTTGTTCTGGAGTGGAGGGTGGTACTTCTATAAATGTGGGCTTTTGAAGACCTTTCTCTCCCACTTTGCAATTGGCATCCATTCCAACAACATTTATAGTGCTGTGGTACATAAACTGGTTGAACTCGTTCATCTTTGCTTTGACAAAAGGCAGTGAGGTTATGGGAATCTGTCATGTCCGCTCATTATTTGTCATAGCAGTAAGATCCCAGGTCAGATCATAGCACGCTGATGCCTTTCTAGTGATCCCTCATTCATTCAACTGTGAACATATTGGTTTGTCACTGTGGTGAGCCATGCTATGATCTGTTTGCACCTCCCCCATCCCACCATTGTCTCTTGCAGCAGCAGCTTCTCCCCAATTCCTTTGCAGGAATAGGATCCCTTGTATAATGCATAGGCTGTCAGTGGCGTGTTGTCTCCTTTATGCTATTTGCCCAAGTTGTGCAAGCCACCCCCCCCTTTTTTTTACCCTTAAAATAAACTTTTCCTCTCCTGTGCCTGCCTGTTTGTGTATTTCTTTAGAAGGCGATTCTCAGAATGTAAAGTTTTAGTAATTCATCTAGCCAGCAAGCCACACTTGGGCATTCAGTCCCTCAGATTGACAGTTTGGTTTTTCCATTCATTTGATTACCATCGACCATACATTCTTATCCAAGGTTGTCCAGATCTTTACAGCAGACCAAAAACCCATTACTGGGAAGGTCTTCAAAGATAAGTAGGTCATGTACTCTCTGGCCTTCTGGACAAAAGGTTTATCTTTAGATGGCCTTGATGTCTGCAGTTCTCTCATTCTTGACTGATATGTTTGATATGGGTTCCATTTATTCACCCTTGGTGATTTTCTTGGCTGCCATTTCAAATTTTCATCTGTGTTCAGCCTCTCTCTGTCTCCCTGTAGCATCCTCGAGAGTTTGTAAAGCTTTCTTAAGAGGTACCTTCCAAGTGAGACTCCCGTCAAGGAACCCATACCTCCTTGAGACCTACATTTTGTATTAGAAAAACTAACCCTGCTACTGTTTAAAACTGTGGTTCAAGTAGATCATGTGTGTTTTTGTTTTCTGAAAACATGAAGCATCTTTATCATGTATGAGATAGGCCATGTTACATTTATATAAATGGCAGTAAACCATAGCAAAACAATCTCAGTTGCAAACTTTATACATTCCAAACCGTGCCAACAACTGTAGCTGCAAAGATTATACATCACTTTTAACATATCTAGTCATTGTTAGTCAGCCATTACATAGCTGATTCATATCCTGCCTTCTTTTAAAGCTTGTTCTTCATCTGCATATATTGATCCCACAGTTCCAATTTTTTATTATGTAATATGCTCCTACCTTTTTCTAAAAATCCCATTTCCAATTGTTTTAACTCTTACTATCTTCGCTACTTCTAGTAAAATTGGTTTAGACTTTGATTTCCATTTTCTAGTAATTGCTTTTTTGGCAGTCATCATAACTGGACTCAGCAAGGCCTTGTGTCTAGGCAATTCTGAGTTTGTATCCCAGCACAAAAAAATCATTTCCCTAGTCACTCCAACTTGCTCACCCAGCATCTCTGATAGAGCAGTCTGCAAGGAAAGTTTAAAGTTGCCAACTCATTACACTCCCAGAAAATATAGGTTCATAGGTTCATACTAGGCTATCTGCCCTAGGGCATTTATAAGCCTAGCCAGAGTGTGTTTGGCTTTTGCCACCCATTTTAAATTTATTTTGCTATGCCCTTTTTCGAGGTTAGTATACTGTGCCTCTGTGTAACGGTGACACAGAAGTGATACTCTGGGTAAACCTACGATCTGCCATCCACTCATCAAGATTCCTCTTGAAGAGGGTCAATGAGGGACTCTGCCTAACCTGGACTGGGATTTTATTCTAGAGTGAAGGGAGCCTCTGAGTTATGAATCTGTCCCTCCAGCATGTCCTATTTATTTCAGTGCTGAGGTTCAAGTCTCTCGAGTGCGTAGCTCGATGGGATTTGGATTTTCTGAGGTGCAGCATGTCCATTAATTCCAGGTTGGACATGGCTTTATACGTCAGGCACAGATCGCCTCTGAGCAGGCGGTATGCCACTGAGTAGAGCTGGAGTTTCTTTAGCTGGGCAGCATATGGCATCTGTTTGAGCCCTTTGATCCTCTTGGTGAGGTACTTTTGGGGTCTTTCCAGTTGCTGCAGGTGTCTGGTAAGGTACATCCCAAAAGGGGCATTGTACTCCATTATGGGCCTGATGAGGGATGAGTAAAGAGGCACTATGACCTCCCCTGATCTAGATGTGAATCCCTTCATGATTAGGTGGGCTATATAAAATGTTTTTCTAACCACTTTGGCCACGTGGTTGTCAAATGAGAGATTGCCATCAACTTGGGTCCCCAGGTCCCTAATTACTTCTTCCGTACTTAATGGATTACCACCTATGTGGTAATTTGTGGGCACTTTGTTTTTGCCAAAGGGGATGACTATACACTTTTTGGCGTTTAGCTTGAGGCCATGGCTCTGGCACCAGTTGTCTGTTTCTATTAGGCCCTTTTGGAGGATGCTTGTGTCGGCTGGAAAGTCGATTATGGTGCCCAGTTTGCAGTCATCTGCGAACTTGGTCAGCCACAGTCCTTCCGTGTTGGCCTGTACCTCCGAGAAATATATACCGAACAAGAGAGGTCCCAGGACTGAGCCTTGTGGGACACCACTTGTAACTGGTTTGGAGTCTGGCTCAAAGACAGAACCCACATGGTTAGAATTGCTGGAGCTATGTCAGTTTGCAACCCATCTAGTGACACAGGGGTTTACATTTAAGCTGGTGAGCTTATCTATAATGCCCAAGTGGGGTATTGTATCGAAGGCTTTTGCGAGGTCCAGGTAGGCTGTGTGGACCACCTTCCCCTCGTCAATGACCTTGGTGACTGTTTCAAAGAAATCGACCAGGTTTAAGAGGCAGGATCTGCCCTTAACAAAGCCTAACTGGGTAGGATCCATTGTCTGTAGGTCCCCAATATCTTTATTTGAGGTCCATGATGATCCTTTCCATAGCTTTGCAGACCAAGCTAGTCAGGCTTATGGGGCGATAGTTTCCAGGATCTGTTGAGGCACCACCTCTGTGGAGAGGGACCACTGTTGCTGTACGCCACTCTTTGGGTACATATCCTGTAGTAAGGCTGAGATTGAACAGTAGTTTTATGTTTGAGTTTAGCTCTTCTTGGAGTTCATGTAGGACGCAGCCCGGGACACCGTCTGTTCCCATTGACGCTGTGTTTTTTGCTTTGGAGAGGGCGGCTCTTACCTGGAGCATCTGAGATGTCAGGGGGGCAGCACACTGCTGGGATAGATATTTGCCCTTTTGGTGGGGAGGGGGGGGAGAAGTTTGCGCTGAACCTGTCAGCTAGGATGTTGGCAATGTCTTTGGGTTCAGTGTATTTTTTGTCATTTTGGACTAATTCTGAGCATATCTGGGAATTCCCACCCAGGTTCCTGACATAACTAAAGAAAGACTTGTGATTGTCCTTAGTGTCCTGTGCAATTTTTCTCTCTAAGCTGGCCTTAGACGATTTTATGATTGCCCGTAGTTTTTTGCTAATACTGATCAGAGATGCCTTCCCTTTTTGGGATTTTGCTCTATCATGTAGTAGCTTCCTCCTCCTGTTGTATAGTTTGTTTATGGCTGGGGTCCACCAGACAGGACGTCTGCCTTTGGAGGATTGGGTCTTGGTTTTTTTTTGGGATTGCATGATCCATGCATTCCTGAAGGTGTTCATAGAATGCGTTTATAAAGGATTCTGCAGTCTGGGCCGTATTTTCCACAGGCCCGGGGGCTTTGAAGGATTCCACCTCGGTTTTGAGGAGTGTGAAATTTGCTTTAGAGAAGTTTTTCACTGGTTTTCTGGGCAGGGGGTGGGGTTGGGATGTGAATATCCAGTGAGATTAGTTTATGGTCTGATCTTTTCAGTGAGGGATACACCTCTGGTCTGGAGCATAGAGTCCCCATGTTGGTGATGATCAGGTCCAGTATGTTTTCCCCTCTTGTGGGAGTGGTAACAAGTTGTTCCATAGCATTTGAGTTTATAAATTCTAGGAACCTTTGGGCTAGGGTGTTGGAGCTAGAGTAATGCTCCCAGTCAATGTTTGGGTAGTTGAAGTCGTCCAATATAATGGTGTTTGGAGAGACCTTCATATTTTCCAGTGTTCTCAGGAAGGCCGAGTAGGGTTCCTGGGTTTGGGAGGGTGGTCTGTAGCAGGCTATAAACTGGAAGGTAGTTTTACCCACTGTTAGTTGCACATGGATAGTGGACTACATAACATAAGTTGCCATTTAGAAATATGTTCCTGTTTACCTCTTTCTGCCCAACCACAGCTCCAACATTTGCTGTCTACCTGAGGAAAAATCCTTTAAGTCTGCTTGGGTTTTAAAAATACTTATGTAAGTACTTGCAGGCAGAGATCAGAAATGTTCTAGATTTTGTTGCATATTTGGGAGACATATTGCTTATCTAATCTCTCTTTTCAGTCTTTCCTAACCTCTTGTGATTGATATAGTTATGCAATATTTTATATGCTTTACTAACTCTACCAGTGCTGGTATTTTTGTTTAGAACCCCCTATTTCTTTCTTTTTGCCTATACTCTATCAGTCCTTGATGTGGAAGGCAGTCTTTAGCCTGCAGTCCAGATAAGTTCTTGGCATCTTACCATTCTGTTACCTTTCTCTCTGTAGTTATTTGCTCCTTGTACTTTGGCCGCTTTGCCAGTTTCCTCTAAAATATTCTCACCCCCTCTTGCCTGTTGTCTGTATCTCTAATTGCAGTCATCACCATTGGCCGAAACTCCTTTCTTCATTCCTGTGTTGCCTTAGCTCTTAGAAAACCTTCTACTACTGTATGAATGTAATATTTTGTATGATTATTGTTCTCATTAAATGTCTGCATCCAGAATCTGTCTCTCCCTGTTACTTGAGCTTCCCCCTCTTTCATCATCATCTCTTTCCGCATTGAATTATAGTTTTGTGCATGTGCCGTGTATAGGAGCCTTAACTGTGTTGCTCCTTCAACTTAGGCAATCCCAATCCACCCTGTTCTTTTGGAGGAATAAGCTTATCCCACTTGACTCTTGTCTTCCCCTCCCAGATAAAATTCTTCAGCTATTTATTAATTGCTATCCACAACTTCTCCTCTGATTGATAGAAATATGCCTGACTATTGTATAAGACTAGTAGAACATGTGTTCTTGGCCTAGAAGTCTTTGTTCTCAGTGGATGTCACTCCCAAAGTGCCTCTGAATTGCGGACTCTGTCATTGTTCTTAGTGGCTATTGGTTCTTATCTCCTGCAATATATGACAAAGAGCTTGTGTGCTTTTAGAAAATGATACATTGTAGTCCTAACATTTTAACCTTTTTCAACAATCCCATCCCAGGCAATGTCCATAACACTTGTCTTGCATCTATAAACTGCTACATAACATTCATCATTCAGCACCTGTATCCTTTCATCACTGTCCAAATTAATTGCATTCCATTTATGAATCTCTTGGCTCACCTTGTCATATAGTCTATTCTAAGAGTCTTTAACTGCCTTTTCATATGTTTCACACAACCAGATGTCTAGATATTTTACTTTGTCTACCCATGTGCTTATCCCTAGGCATTAAAGCTCCATTTCATATTTCATCCCCCTAGCCTTTTCTTAATCTTGTAACCTGATTTTTCCTGAAATCTCTGAAAATACATTAGATTATTTCCCCTTCTTCCTCGCAGTTTGTGGATGCTAACAATGTATCCACATACAACATTATCTTTCTTTCCATTTCCCCTTGTGAATATTCCTGGGTATTCGAGTGACAGATTCTTGAATGTAGGGGCTCAATGTGTAAAGCAAATAGCAATGGAATAATTGGCACCCTTGTCATTCTTTGCTGTATTTCTAGTTTATTCGATAAGCTGTCTCTTATCTTAATTCTTAAGGATGCCCCGGTATATAACTTTCCTATCATTCTAACCCATAAGTCAAGTAAGCACTTGATTAAGTTGTCTGTTGTCCTCCTCCCCCTGCAAAGCTTGTCGGTTTATCCTCCAATAATTTGTACAGTATTTTCCCTAAACTTTGGGTTTGTATTTGCAAAAAAAAAAAAAAAAAAATATTCTAAATCATAACCAGAGATGGGTCTCTAAGAAGCGGGAAGGCATATCTTAATCATCTATATGTATCACTGCCACATTTGCTTCTTTCTAGAAATTAGGTGGAAGACCTCCATCTTGAACCTCCTTAAATAACTTCACCCTTCTATCAATCACCTTTTTCGTAGTTCACACAATTCTGTTCAGATCATTGCCAACTTTTACCCTTTGCCATTTTATCCCATACTTCCAAGATCTCGTTTTTAGTTATTGGAGTTTCAAAAAAATGAAGCATCCTCTTCTCCTAGCACCTTGATGTTCATATACAAACCCTCATTTCCTAGTATTCCTCCATGCCTAATTTGCTTCCACCGTGTAACTAACTCTCCCCTTCAATTTGTTATGGTCTCCTTTCATTAAATGTGTCTGTTGCAACACTGTTTTCACTTTATTTTCTTACGTGATCCAGAATTCAATTGTTTGAATCTCCCACCCATTCCATTTATATTCCAAGATTTAAAGTCCCGTGGGACCACACCTGCTGTGTAATCATGTTTGTTTGTAGACATACACATACGGTGTGGTCCTCCCTAGTCTGTACCTCACCTTTATTTCCATTATTGTTCTACTTTGGGATCAGCTGCGCAGACTCTTATTCCCTTTCTCCAATCCCTGAGTTATATACTATAACTCTGTATATATTAATAGATAGCTGTTCTGTTTTCAGAGTTCCATACTCTGTGGTGGTATTGCCAAGGCAAATACCATAATCTGTATCAGAACTGTGATAGAGCAAAATATTTACATTAGGATTTTCCGCTGCTTTTCCTTCACCCTGTATTTCCTTTTCAGTGCTCTTTCAGGGTAACTTGATTCCATTCACGATACCACTTGCCCTTTAGATCTTCAAATTTCAAAATTCACTTTGTACTTTGTCTAAAGTCTTAATGCTCGTAACCTACTGACTTGCCTGTTATTACCAAATCAGGTGCACAGATGTTTTATACAAGTGTCCATATTTAGTCTTCCAGTGCTCAAAATAACTTGAATTGGAATCTAGCAGTAAATGTCCAAACCGTGGCACTTACTCTCCACTTTCAGCGCAAGTGGATCTCAATCTGTAAATTACCATTAAACTAACCTATAGCTTTTTCAAAATGTTCCATCAAAACCTGTAGACATATTCCAAAACTGAAGGTTTAAAATCATCACTGACAACCATTATCACCCCCCCACACACACACACACACTGTACAAAACAATAGTTCCTATAGTGTATAGCCCTGCTTCTCAACATGTATTAAATACTCCTTTCAAATAATACTGTCTGAAACTTTTTATTTCCCCTGCCTCTCTATGTACTTCTTTTAGGAGTGTGCAATTATCCTTCAATTAAAAGCACTCTGTTACCTCAATAGTCATTGCTCCACTCGCCAAGTAATCCACGGAAAGGTCCAGTTCCCCTGCTGTACATAGTCCATCCACTTTTCTTATTGTTGCCCTCTCTCTTGTATTAGTTTTCCTCATGTCAGTTGGAACGGTCAGGTCCTGACTGCATATGTTATAGTTCGTGACCCTTCCATTCTTTCTGCATAGTAGTTGGCACATATGGGAGTGTCAGATGAAACCAACTCTCCTTTGAACTGGTTTTCCCTAAGTAAACTATGAAGGCGACACAAAATATTTTCCCCAAAGCAACAGTACAAGCTGTCAGTTTAAAACTGTGGCCAAGATCTATTACTCATCGCCCAGTACCCAATGTCCCCCTTGCGTATGTTGACACCATCCTTTCCACCCTTTAATTTCCCTCTGCTTTTTGGTATTGCCCTTGCCATTCATCCTATCCAGTAAAATGTCTCCTCTATGTTTTAATGCCGATCATTCACTCTAATTGTCAACACCTTTCAAAAACCTCAGAGGTCTGTCTATTTCCCATCTTCCTCTACCCAAATATCCTCTTTCAAATGTATGAGCTGGTTGCGAAACTTGGTGAAACCCATCTAGTATGTGACACAAGTGACTGTTAATGAGGCATTTGGTACAGAGTCTATTTATCCTGCCCTATATTAAGGGCAGGGAAGTAGTCAGGATTTTCAAATTTGTACCTTTACCCCCTAGACTGCTGTCTCCCAGTAGTTTGCACCCACATCAACACATTGCTGCCTGTCCATTCCCTTAAATTGCTGACCAAACCCACATCCCCTTTATAGTGCTGCTGTCTGAACAGATCACTGGCAGCCATATGTCAGGATGGTAATTACTTATATGATTAAACAAAACTGACCATTTCATTTTAAAAGAGAATCTTCTGAGAAGATACTTCTTGTGAAGACAAAAAGCACATCTGCACATTCAGCCTGCTTCCCTGTCCCCCCTCCCATGAAAACATAGTCTCCTTTTGTGTACCCCTGTGATGTTTCATACTGAAAGAACAGACGGACACACTTTTACTAGGCTAACAACCACTGGGGCCTTCTTAAGCCAAACCATGCATCCCAAATCTCTGAACTTCTGGTACCCCCTGCAGAGTGTAAGAAGAGGATTGGGGGATGAAGCATTTATTGGTTGTCTGTGTCCATACATGCCAAAAACAGGGATAGATTTTCAGCTCTCTATCCAGTTGTCCAAGTTAAACTTGAATTCAGTTAGGGAGGAACTCTGCTTTGCGTGGTTGGGGAGCCTATTCCAGAGAAATGGTAGTCTTTGGGATATATACCTCTCTCTCCAGCAGGCCGTATTTATATCACAGGCAAGATTTAGGTTTGATTGTGAGTAATGTTAAAGAAATACTTACACTGAGAATTGCATGGTAAGTGATCTTGTGTGCACATGTCTGGGTAGAGAGAGTTTCTGATTACATTGGTTGCATGGTGTAACTTGAGGATCAAATTCCATTCTACTGAATCCTTTACTGCCAAATTCTATGCATATGTAAATAGTTGCGTAGATGCATCTTTCTCCCTCAAAAGTAGTGATATCTGTAAAACACTGATCTGGTATCCCAACCTGCAGCCTCAACAGTCTGCAGGATAACGTAAAAAATTGGTAATAAGAGTAACTGTTCAGAATGTGCCCTGGACAGAGCTAACTTAGCAAAACCTAGCAAATAAAGCCCTCTTTCCAGAGGGGAAAAAAACAGTCCAGTTAAGGGTTTAAGCAGATCTTTATTCAACAATGAATGAGATGCCTTGTCCATCGAGTAGAGTTTTTTCTGACTACATTGTGCACCAGGCATAAGCTGAGGTTGGGGTCCCTGTAATAAACCTAAATCAAACCTCTGTTCTGCAGAATATATGAAATGAAAAGACTGTGCTCGTCCATTGTTGAATAAGGATATGCTTAAATGTTTACCTGGATTGTGTTTTTCCCTTCTGGAAACAGGTCTTTATTTGCTAAGTTTTGATAAGTTAGCTATGGCCAGGATCTGACATTCTGGACTGTTATCCTTATTACCAGTCTGTTTCTCCCTCAAAAATAAATACAATGCCAAATAAACTCCAATAAAAACAGATTCTATAATGAAACTCTCAGTGCAGATGAAAACAGATTTAACTCTCAAGATGCCAAAAATAGACTTGCTAAGTTAAACAAGGGACTAGACCTTGATGAAACCAACCAAAGTTAGATACGAGGAGAAATAGCCACCCAGCTGAAAGAAAAATAAAATCCCAGCACTATAAAAATCTAATAGTAAATGATATCACATACTCTGACCCAAAGGACACGGACAGTCTACTGGTTGACAAATTCAGCTGGATCCCCCTTCTCCCCTCCATATTCTCAAATGAAATACCTACATTTGCACCCCCATCCAGTCTCCCAAGAACAAGTTTTTGAGGCACTATCCAAGGCCAAGAACACCACGTGTGGAAATGGGTAACACACCAGGACGCCTAATAGCCTGAAGCATGACTTTCCAGACCCCCTACAGAGGATATTCAGTAATGGCCTCAAAACAGGCTTTGTGCTGGATGAATGGAGGACAGGAGGAGTCATTCCCCTGAACAAAGGTGGGGCTTCAGTGGACCCAGGTAATTATAGCCCCATAAGCCTGACCGGACTCTTTTATGTAAGGTGATGGAAAGGATTAGTAAACTGGGATGTACGTAACCTGCAGACTCTAGACCCAACCCATTTCCGATTATTAAAAGATAGGTCTACCCTACTTAACATGATTGATTTTTTTCAAAAAAAGTCACTGAGAAAATGGATGAGGGCAAATCAGTGCACACTGCATATGTGGTAAAGGCAATAGCACCATCGCACTTTCAGGCATAAGTAAACCCTCCCAGCTAAATATTAACCCCTACATAACTCGTTGGATTGCAAATTGACTCTGAAACAGAACCCAGGAAGTAAGGGTGGGCAGCCGTACCTCCTCCAAAAGACCTGTTCCTAGTAGAGTGCCTCAGGGTTCAGTCCTTAGAGCACTTTCTTTTGGCATTTACTACTTGGTGTTTAGTGCTAACGTAAAGAGTTTGTGGCTGGCCAAGTCTGTAGATGATTGTAGATTTGGTGCCACAGTGAACTCCCCATAGGACACCAGGATCATACATAAGGGGTCTGTCCCAAACAAATGGTTGGTATCACCACCATGGACTAGAACACAATACCAAGAAATGTATAATCATTTCTTTCAAGTAGTTTTACTCCCCTTGTGACTATCCCATGGACAGTACCTCCACGAATATTGATCCACTGTTTAGAGATCTGGGGACCTATGTTGACAAAGAACACCCGTTAAGTCACCACATATCTATTATTGCAAGGAAGTCTTTTATTGAACAGCTTTTTTGTAAAGGTATGGTGTCCAGATCCAGGGAGATAATTGTTCCACTGTACTTGGAACGCATTAGGCTGACCAATGGAATATGCTCCTTTCAGTATGTATCTGTCCAAACACTTGTCACCTGAAATGACCACAACATTTTCTTAAATAATCCAAGTCCAAATTCACATAAAAGTATGCAGGCCATCCTAAAGCCTTGTCTTTCTTCTCAGTATCATACAGGCTGTTAAGAGATGATCTCTGCCTTGTGTATAGAGCCTCAAAAGACCCTATTCTGTCAAATCTGTTGCACATTTATAAGTCCAATGGAGATGCAGCTCAAAGGACCTAAATCTTTTTTGCACAATTAATAGAACATGCTAGAGAGAAATGTATATATCACAGAGAATACCACTAGTATGGAACCATCTTCTGTTCCACATAAAGCGGACTACATTTCTTACTCTATCCAAATGTAATTTGGATAACTGGACAGGTAACTGCAAATTCACCATCAGTTTAACACCACTGGCCCTCATAGATGGGGAAACATGTAATTACTCCAATGTATACTTGTAAAGACTGTCTTTGGATATTTCTCTTGCAAAATATAAGGGGTAGTAATTACCGTGGAAATGCGAGGATAGGCTTGTTAAGATCCTGTCAGAGCAGCAACATAGTAGGCACCTATAAACCTCTGATCACATTGCAATATTGGTCATGAAATCCTTCTGAATGACACAGTTGATTGCAAGAGGTATTTCCTCAAGATCCAAGAAAGTCCTTACCCTCTATTCTGTACATATCAGGCCCCAAAGGTTCCTGACAAAAAAGATCATTGGCCTAAAGGACATCAGATACCAAGAGAGACTGTAGGCCTTGTCCCTGTGTTCAGTGTCTTATAAACTCCTTAAGAGTGATCTTTGCCTTCCCTACTTGGTGATTAGGTGTGCAGCAGTCCAGGATCCGTAATTTCTCCACAAACAGCCCCATGAACACTGGAACCAGAGATCTGAACCTATTTCAGAAAATAAATCACGATGGAGATTTGTCTCCATAATGACTACCACTTATCTGCAACAAACTTGCTATCCAGATAAAGCACTGTGACGTTATCTGCCTTTAGGAAGGAATTGGCATTAGAATGGGTATTCATAAATTAAGACCCCCTGCCCCTGATAAGACTGGGCTGTCATTCCTGGAAAAAATAGGACAAAACCCAAAAAGTAATGTAGAGCAAAGTTTCAAAAAAAGACATCTGAAATGATGCTTTTGTTTTACTTAAAGTTCCATGCTGAATAATAAGTTTTGCATCACCACATATTTTCTGAGGGATATGAACTCTGAAACTTTAATATCTGCGCGAGTACTGCTAAGCCATTCATTTTACAAGGAGTTAGACCCAAAACATATTAGAAAGCCTAACATTACTACACTGATTTACTATTGCTAAATTGTTAAAAATAAAATCTAATGCATTAAAAAAATAAAACATAACTTGGCAGAAAACCACACATTTTACAAGGATCAGGCCCGAACATTATGTAAAGGGGAGCATAGTGTAATTTTTTACTTGCTTTCCCAAACTGTAAAAATTAAGTAAATAGACCATTTCTAATTAAATCACTTATTCTAACCTAACCACTTACCTGAAAAAGATGAGTATCCTGATTTGGTGAAACATCTCGCTATATTTCTTTATTTACATACTTGTCAGGTTGTTAAACAAAAAAAAAAAATAAAAAAGGCAGTCCCTTTATTTATTTATTTTTTACTAACTTGTAGTAAAAAAGAAACTTTTGCAGTTGTATCACCTACCCTGTTTTCTAATATTACCTGCGAAAGAGCAGTTAACTCCCCTAAATAAGAAAGTGAACAAAAGGAATTCTGGGCAGTCCATTAAAACTTATTTCTTCTTGCAGCTACTTGTTGCTGTTTGCTATTGTTGCCTGGATTAAATAGCTGACCATACACATTCTTCACTACAAAGAAGGAAAGCAAACTTTTTTTTTAATAAAATATAAACAGGCAAGTCATACTGCAAGTATGATCACCTGGATTTACCCAGCAGGAGAACTAGTCAGTGTCAGCTGTTAATGCAGACAGAGAACTGTTCCTGATGAATGAATGAAAAAAAAATTGTCGTGTGAACAATTCATCACCACCATTCAGTACTGAATTGATTAATTATGTAAAAGGCTGCTGGTGCTAAAGTATATTTTTTGAAGTCTTAAAGAAACCAAGCTGGTTACTGACAGCTCCCCCTAACTGCAGCTACATTTGCAGTAAATAGGTTCATAGGAGATTACTAGGCTAATGTCCCAAGACCCCTTACAAGCCTAGCCATATTTAACCAGAGTTTCCCAGTTTTCAATAGCTAGGTGAATGAAGTTCACAGAGGTATGAACCTGCAATATGGTATCTAATACAGACTTGCCTGTGTAAATAAGGGACATGTGCGGCACCCCAGGAGTAAATTTACGATTACTGATCCATTGATCTAGTTTGCACTTGAAGAGGGTTAGGAAAGGGCTTTGCTTCACATGAATGGAAGCTTTTTTCAGAGAATAGGTAATCTCTGAGAGACTTGTATGTCCCTCCAACATAATTTATTTATGTCAGAGCTAGGTTAAGATCCCTGGAACTAGTGACCCTCTTGCAATTTGATTTACGAATGAGTAACATTTCCATCAGGACTGGATTGGAGACTGCCCTGTAGGTCAGACACAGATCGACCCTTATTTGTCAGTAAGAGAGAGAGAGAATAGAGTGATAGGGCTTTCAATCTTTCTGTGTAGGACTTATTTTATATAGCCTGTATCTTTGTGGTGAGAAACCTATGGGGTTGCTCCAGCTGTTGCAGGTGTGTGGTGTGCTACACCCAAAAAGGATGCATTGTACTCTCTTACTGGTATGATGAGGGCCTAGTACAATGGAATTATGACTTCCTTTGATTTGAATGCCATGCCCTTGGTAATGAGTAGTGCCACATAAAAGGACTTTCTCACAACTGTTGACACATGGTGGTCGAGGCTCAGATTACTATCAACCTGAGAACCCAGATCATGTACCACTGTGTCTATCCCTGGGGGTGCTGTCTATATTGTAATTAGCTAGGGTATTTGTTTTCCCAAAGGAAATAATTTTGCATTTAGTTTCAATCCATGGCTCTGGCACCACTCATTTGTCCATGTTAATCCTTTTTGTGGTTAATCAGTATAGTTCGGGGATTCTGTGATTGCCTCCAATTTGCAGTCCTCCACGAACTTGGTCAGACAGAGGCTGTCTAAGTTTGCCATGACTTCTGAGAAATAAGTACTGAACAGGAGAGGGTCTAGTACAGAACCCTGTGGTACACTACTGGTGACTGCCAGAGGTGAATTCAACCATTTTGACAGTATGTGTCCTGTCTGTTAGCTATTTGGCTACCCACCTGGTGACATAGAGGTTTATGCCAAGTTGAGAGAGTTTTTCTAATACCACAGTGGGGAATGGTATCAAATGGCTTGGCCAGGTCAAAGTAGGTGATATGCACAATCTTTTCCTTATCCGTGTTCTTGGTAACCTATTGGTAAACGGGCAGTTAGCTTAGTACTAAACTATGAACCTATGAACCAGATTTAACATGATTTATGCAAATAAATGGCGCCTTTGTAATTGCTGTAGAGGTCTGTGATGATTTCTAATATTGCATCTATCCTTGTTGTCGAATCCGGCTTATGGTTACAATGAGGCAAATCAGGCTTATGGTCTGTGTTGTCAGGGGAGTCTTGTTATCTACTCCCAATTGACTAAGGATGGCCTGTCAGGAGCACTGTCTGTTGCTGTAGTCCCCATGTTGGTCTAGCCAAGTGTGTTGCTGTCCTCCATCTAAAGGAAACATAGCCATGTTTCTGTAAGGCAACCTGGGATGTTGTTGGGGCAGGTTCTGCTTGATTTTTAAGCCTTTTGAAGGCAAATGAGGATGTTGTTGAGAGATATTTGTGGGATAGTCTTTCCTAGATCATGAATGGAAGTGAGATTGAGATCTGTGGGGGGTGAAGTTTGATCCAAATTTGTCATCTAGTAGGTTGGCTGTGGGGTGGGGAACTTGTGTGACAGCCATCCATGGCTAACTCAGTGCATAGCTGAGTGTTGCCCCTTGGCTCTTCACTGAACAGTTATTAACATCATAGTTTGCCTCTAAGGACCTAAGATTTTTGCTTTTGTTTGTTTTTTTTGCTTGATTTTTTTTGCTTTCTTTTCCGGTTTAAGAACATTTTTCTTCTACTTAGTTTTTTCCTACTGATTTAATTCCTGTAGTTACTCTTTTCTTTGGCTGAATATTTCTTTCCTTTTTTGTATGGGCTGTTTTTACTTTGTTACATAAACCTGTTTATACCAGGGGTTTATTAGGGTGTGGGGGTCACCTGCAGTGGATTCTTAGTCTGGATAGTTTGAAGTTCTTTTTATGGTTCTTGGTGGTTTTTGGTGTAAGGAGCTGTTTATTATCTTTATTGCGTTTGAGTTGCTTCTATAGCATTTTTTATGTTATTTGTTTAGGTTCAAATTTATTTTGAAGAATTTGTTTTGCATTTTTGATATATTTAGTATGTATTTTACATTATTCTCATATGGATGTGAGTGCTAGTTATCGAGTGGACCAATTAGACATTAGTATGTGTGCAATGTTTGCCATGTACAGGTTTGTTATTATTGCAGCATGCAATTTTAAGAGGTGGTAGGGCTTGTTTGTATTGTGGTATCATATTTGGCTGTGAAGCTCTCATTCCTTCCTCTGCAGGTCTTCCGGATGCCTCATCCGTGGGAATCATAGAGCTCAGAAGAGGACAGAGTCATGTATGTTGGGTCCTATTGGTCATGGGCTGTACCTCTGAGTAGCTTACAACAGAGTACCAGATTAGACTTGTTGCTGGCTATTAAGTACTTGTGAGATTAACCTTTATCTTTTTGTGGTCTTTACGGATAACCTTTAATTTTATCCTCCCTGGTATATTTTTGTATGTTGTGTTGTTTTGGTGTGCTTATGTTTGTGAGTGTTAGTGCTGGTATGTGTATTATGTGTTATGGTGTTTGTTTCACTTTGTGTTTTTTATGTGGTTTGGTTTTTTGCTTTTTTGTCTTTGTAGTAGTGAGTTAAGTTCTTTTGAGGTGTTTGGACATGTGTTTTTTTGTGGGAGTTAGTTAGTGTGGTTGTGTGTGTTTTTAAGTGATGGGAATGATCTTTTGTTAGTGTTTGGTATTTATATTCATTATGTTTGTTTTGTTTATGTTAGTATATAGCACATAGTTGTTTCTAGATTAACATATTAGGTTTGTTTGTTTCTAATTACTGTCATTAGTAAGGGGTAGGAGGCCCATGTTGCTGCAGAAAGGGTAGTGAAGTGCAGACTGGCTGCATGTGTAGTAGCTGTCTTGTTGTGAGGTTTCGTCAGTATTCTCAGTTGTTTGGGTACTCAGGATCCGACTCAGATGGACAGATCATCGGTAGGCCACCCGGCATGGCTTCCAGCATCGGATCCCCCTGTCTTCCCCTGTCTTCCTCCTCCCTCCCCCCTCCTTTTGCCTCAGCTCGCTGAAGCATAGTGATCCGCTTTTTAATTTGAGTTTTTGTTTTTGAAGTGATTTAATTTTTGTGATTCTCTACATGTTTTTACATGTTCTTGGGGTTTTCACTGACATTTGGCCCAAGAGCCAGCAGGGGCTTTCCGAGGTAGCCCCCGGACAGCCCGGCTTCTGCGCCGGTTGGCTTCTGCTCAGTTTCTGTCGCCCAGGATAAAGCAGTATAAAGTAAATAAAGCCTTCACATCAGTTTCTCTTTACACTGCCCAGAAGCCAGAAGCAGAAGAGCTAGCTGCTACCTGAGCCGCCCTGAAGATTTTCGCCTTCGGAATTGAAGCTTGAACTCCAAGTCTTCTACCCCTTTTTTTTCCTTTTTTTTTTTTTTCAGCAACCGGCGTCAAAATCTCGCCCAATTGTCTGTGGAGAGCAAAAGCCGTGATCATTCTTACTGCATCACTTGCTTGCTCTTGCTTAGCTCATGCTGTGAACATGCGTCCTCGTGCTTTTTGTGCTTTGTTGAATGCCAGAACCATACTACCCCATATTGTAGTTAGATATGTCGGCCCCACAGTCTGAATTTTTGATATGGCTTCGGTAAGTCATCCGACAGCAGATCTTCCGAAAAAACATAAGGATAAAGACAGACAGCACAGATCCAAACCTACCGACGATGCTTCCATTAAGCTAGTTGTCAGTTCTCTGGTCCTTAGTGAGGTGCTTTTGCAGCCCCTGATGCCCACTTCTGTGGATTCGCAGGCCGCTGCAGAGGCCCTTTCGGAGTCCGGTATGCAACAAAACTCTTATTCGACTAAGGATTTGCTGTTGTCTCTCCCTTGGATGGGTCCAGAGCCTCTGAGCTGGTACCAGCTTCCAAGGAAATACTTTGCACTACCGATTATCGGCACAGACGACTTCTTTCGCATCTACCGTTCTTTCGAAAACTACCAAGTTTCTAAGGCCCACGGTATGAATCACACCCAAGAAACCGACGACCCAATCTCAGGAGCCTACTTCCTTGCCTCAGTCTCAAATGCTTAAAATGGTGGAAGACCTTATGCTGATCAGGGGAAGCCAAGCTACCCCTTCCAAAAGAGAGATCTGTCCCCAGTGGTTTTGTCTGAACAGGAATCTGATGACTCTGATGCATCTGAATAGGAAGACATGCAACACGTCTCTGCTTATGAGGATTCTGATGCAGAGGATTCCATTCCTTCAGCCTCTCCACCCGAGGATTTTTTCTTTGGGGAAACCCTTCATATCTAAAGGGAGTATTTCCAATGGGAATGTCAGGACTACCCTCAGTCTAAAAAAAAGTATACACCTCTGCTACTCTTGCTATCAGAGCACTAAATTGCCAGTTCCATATGCTAAAATTTCAGCAACATACCATGGAACTCCTCAAACAAAAAATGTCTTCCTTTCCTGCTTCTGCAGAATCTAAACAGTTACAAGAGTTAATGCATTCTGCAAGTCAAGTGACTAAGCACACCTTACACTGTGGTTTTGACGCCTTCAGAGCTTCTTGCAGGGCAGCAGTCACCGGTTCTGTCCTTGTAAGGCATGCATGGCTTAAGGAACAGCCCTTGCCAGACCATGTTAAATCTAAATTATTGGATGCACCCTTGTGCAAAGACAACTTTGGCACTAAGGCAGAGGAGGTCTTAAAAAACATGGAAGAAAAAGCTAAATCTATGCAGACAGTTAAGGATTTCCTACAGGTCCAGCCACCCAGGTTCAGCAGG
Organism: Protopterus annectens; assembly: GCF_019279795.1. Taxonomy (NCBI): domain Eukaryota; kingdom Metazoa; phylum Chordata; order Ceratodontiformes; family Protopteridae; genus Protopterus; species Protopterus annectens. The sequence continues at coordinate 1,383,425,609 of NC_056741.1, forward strand.
CATTGCCACTCCAAGCACTGGTCCTTTCCTGCTCCCACCACGTCAGTTCAGCCCAGACCCCGGGGAAGCAGACCCCCCCCCAGACAGCAGCCACAGGGAATGTAGAGATCAAAACAGTGGAATTCCTCCACTTCAAAACCAGGGAGATCTAAGCCAGCTAGTCATGGTAAGAACTCACAATGACTCTCCTCCCCCACCCCTCCCTCTGCCCGCCTTCACTTACCCCTAGAAGGAAAACTCTCCTTTCATGCAAGCACCTGGGCCACGATTACCAACGACCACTGGGTCCTCAACATAGTGTCCCAGGGATACAGATTTTCTTTCCACACACTTCCAACCCCAAAAGGGTTCCCAGATCTACCTCTAAAACAGTGGGCAGAGGTGAAAAAGCAAGTCCTTTCCCCTGCTGTCTGAGGGCAATAGAGCACGTTCCTGCAGAACAGAAAGGCCAACGTTTCTACTCCATACTTTTTCTGGTACCCAGAAAAGAGGGCACCTGGCGCCCCATCCTCGATCTGTCCATTCTAAACACCTTCCTGGTGATACCAAAATTTAAAATGCTCACCCTCCAGCAACTGCTAGCCACCCTAGACCTAAAAGAGGCCTACTTCCACATTCCTATCGGGAATCATGCAGAAAATATTTAGGTTTCAGGGCAGGATCTCTGCACTTTCAGTTCTTTGCACTTCCTTTGGCTTATCCACTGCTTCCAGAGTTTTCACAAAATGTCTGGCTCCCGCCATTGCCTTTTGCAGACAAAGGAATATCCAAATTTACCCATACTTAGATGACTGCCTAATTCAGGCAGAGAGGATAAGCTGCTCAAGCACCTGGCCTTTGTAAAGTCCCTACTGACCCCCTTAGGCTACACTATCAATGGAAAATCCAAACTGGTACCAACCCAAAGGATTATATTCGTGGGAGCAAGCCTGGACATAACATCCCAGATGGCATTCCTTACACCAGAAAAGCAAACTTACCTGACAACCTACTTCTCTCAACTAGCCACCAGACCCCAGTTATCTGCAATGAAAATCCTGCAAGTTCTGGGGTTCATGTCACCTTGCATTCTACTCATTCCATATGTCAGACTGCATATGAGGAAACTACAATGGTACCTAAAAAGCCTTTGGTGTCAACACTCTCAAGACCTGGAAACTCTTATCCCAATGATACCTTGCCTAAGGAAAGATTTTCTTTGGTGGGCAGCAGCGTGCTCCCACAACAAGGGACTATCTTTCTCACCACCCAGACCCTCAGCACAAACTCATCAGACTATGCCTGGGGTGCACACCTGGACGGCAGGTGCATAGAGGGTCAGTGGAGCCCACAACAAATCCATCTGCATATCAACCAAAAAGAGATGTTAGCTGTCCAGCACGCATTGACAGCTTTCAGGCCCCTTCTCTCTCCTGGGGCTCTCCAGATCAAAACAGACAACACCACTGTGATGTGGTATATCAACAAGCAGGGAGGGACTCACTCCTACCCTATGTGCAGTCTGACCATGACCCTTTGGCACACAGCCTCTGCCATACAACTTCACCTGTTAGCACAATTCCTGGCAGGGTCTATAAACTCTCTGGCAGACCACTAAAGCAAAAATCTTCTGAACCCACATGAGTGGCAGCTAGACAAAAGAACCTTCACCCTAATAACTCAGAAATGGGGCACCCCAAAGGTCTATCTCTTTGCCTCCCACACCAGCCGTCAGCTCAGCAAGTTCTGCACCAGGGAGCATCACTGCATGGCTTGCAAAGTGGACGCCCTATCCTTCCCCTGGGTCAATCTATCGGTCTATGCATTTCCTCCACTACATCTCATCACCAGGGTACTGCTCAAAATAAGGGAGGAAAAAGCCAAGGACAATTCTTATTGCTCCAGACTGGCCTCGCCAGCACTGGTACCCACTGCTGCGCAGCCTGTCCCCACTGCCACCATGGCATCTCACTCAGATCCCAACCCTTCTGACCCAGAGGGAAGGAGAATTCATGCATTCCCAATTGCAGACCCTCAGTTTGGCAGCCTGGCTTATTCCCTGACCACTGATCAATCTGCAACTTCAGTAAACAGGTTCTAGATGTTATACTTGAGGCCAGGCGCCCTAGCACTAGAAAGTCTTATGCTGACAAATGGAAAAGGTTCTGCACCTGAATTCAGGCTAAGGGAGCAGATACGGTACAGCCCTCCCTACCATTCATTCTGGATTACCTAGCTGACCTGCTACACAGTGGTCTCTCTTTTTCCTCTATACAAATTCATGCCTCTGCTATCTCTGCTCATTTCCACACTGAGCAGCCCCTTTTTCTCACACCCCCTCTCATCAAACAATTCCTAAGAGGGGCTAGCAACTTGAGGCCACCCAGAAGAGCACCTACCCCAGCTTGGGACCTTAACTTTGTGTTGGAAAAGCTCACTCTACCCCCCCCCCCCCTTTCGAACCAGCATCTTCAGCAGAGTTAACATTTCTCTCCTGGAAGGCAGCTTTTCCTTCTGGCCATCACTTCAGCCAGAAAAGTCTCCGAGCTACAAGCACTCATGGCTGTGGAGCCCTTCATCTTCCATGCTGACAGGGTTTCCCTCAGGACTAACCCATCCTTCATGCCCAAAGTGGTGTCCAGTGTGGCTCTTAATCAATCCATTCATTTGCCCACCTTTTTCCCCAACCCACAAAACAAGGGGGAACGGATCCTGCACTGTTTAGATGTGGACAGTCAGCTCAAATTCTATCTAGACAGGACTAAATCATTCAGAAAGTCTGATCAATTACTGGTTAGCTTTGCTGCATGGGTAGAGGGCAAAGCCATCTCCAAACAAATTTCCAAATGGATAGCACACTGCATCCATTTCTGTTACAAGCAACATGGAAAACCTCTCCCTAAGGGGATCAGGACTCACTCCACCAGAGCAGCCTCCACCTCTGCAGCTTTCATCAGAGGAGTCCCCACCAGGGACATCCTGGAGGCTGCCACCTGGACATCTATTCACACTTTCACCAAGCATTACCACCTGCCTGTCTTCTCCATATCCAGGGCAGGCTTTGCCACTGCAGTCTTGTAGGGCATCCTAGCCAGCTCCTAGTCTCCTTGATTGCCTCCACCCTTTTCCTCAGCTTTGGGAATCAACCCAAATGTGATGACTGCAACAGTGAAACATGAAGAACATAGTACAGTTGTGTACACTTACCATAAATGTAGATGTTCGAGTGTATTCACTGTTGCAGTCCTGGTTTCCCTCCCTCCATCCCCCTTTTCTCTCTCTCTCTCTCTCTCTCCTTACAAGGAACTTTTTGGTATTTACTTTCTACTGTTGAGGTTCTTCCACCATAACCTGGCTCCCACTTGGGGGCTCCTGACAGGGCAAGAAAAACTGATGTAATGGTGTCGACTGCCTTACTTTATACTACTGACAACCTGATATCAGTCCTGAAGCGACAGCAACCAGCGCAGAAATACTAAGCCTCTGGTATTCGGGCCGGCCGTGGGCTACTCTGGCAGGGATAACCCAAATGTGATGACTGCAACAGTGAATACACTCGAACATCTACATTTATGATAAGTGTACACAATTGTACTTTACTTCTTACTTATTTTTTTCTATTTCTAGTCTTTCTGCCTCCCCCTTGCGCTGCTTGCGTCAGTATATAAAAAAATAATAATAATTATCTGGAGTGTGTGTGTGTGTGTGTGTGTGTGTGTGTGTGTGTGTGTGTGTGTGTGTTTGTGTGTGTGTTTGTGTGTGTGTTTGTGTGTGTTTGTGTGTGTGTTTGTGTGTGTGTGTGTGTGTGTGTGTGTGTGTGTGTGTGTGTGTGTGTGTGTGTGTGACTGTATTCTGGTTGGGCCTCTCTGCTGAAATTGTCTGAGAACCCTAAACTATGCTTTCATAAGTGCACATAGTGTGGCCATAAGCTCTCACAGCTGATGGCCACACTCTCTGTGCATGGTATGTTTAGGGGTTGGCCATCTAGAGTCCTCCTGTTCCATCTGCGCGGACTTCAGTCCCCATGCATTGATGGACAGGAGGAACAAGCTAATTTTAAAAGGCCCTGTCCCCCTCCTACCACCTGGGGCCCTGGCCTTCTGAACCCAGACTCCTACTGCTAGTTCTGTCTCAGCCCTGATCTCTGGGACTCAACCACCCTTCAAGAGGTCCGGGGACCAGGACAAGCATAATCAAAAGGACAAGCCAAGGAAGCAGTCCCCGGATCCGCTCACCCTCCTCTGGTCCACCGGCCAAGGTCTGCTCGTCTCCATGACCAGATTCTCCTCGGCTCCATTTCCCTCATTTCTCTCCAAAGTCAGAGGAACTTCAGATCCATTTGCCAGCCCTGGCTTCACCTCACTGACAATGTAGACTGCTATCTGTGGCCTCTTCATCCCAATCCACCTGCAGCCTTTCCGAAGAAGAGGTGGACAGGATGATGTGGAAATTTATCCTCGCTCAGATACAGATGGGAGTCCTTTTTGCCCCCTCTTCTCTGGAGCGGGGGGCATGCAGTCCGCGTTCCTACCAATTACTCATTCGCCGATCTGACCCATGGTTTTGAAGCCTTCGTTTCTGAGGACTCGGCATCGAAGGGTCGGCACCAATGGTACCTTGTACCTCGACGCAGACCATTACCTTGAGTAGGTCGGATCTGGCTAGCTTGGATCCAGATCCGAGGGGAGGGTGTCGGCTCTGAGTTTTTCAGCGCAGAGCCTTTCAGTTGTAGTCTCAGTTTCTGGTGGTTCGGCTCTGACTCTCCCGTTGATCCAGATGGAGGCGGACCCGTCTGTAGTCCCTTCTCAGATTGTTCGCTCTCCTGCTTTCAACATGGTGGAGAGGGTTCTTTCGATCCCGTCGAGACCCTTTATGATCTCATCTTAGGAGTCTGTCGTGGCTCCCTCTGTTTCTGATATGGATTCTGCCATCCTGCTACCTCAGGGGCAGCCTGCCACCTCTTCGCCCCAGGGAGCTCCCACACGGGAGCAGTCAGACATTTTAGAGTCCTCCCCAGAAAATCCCCCTGAGAAGGTGCCACAAAAATGTATGTGCAAAAGGAGACACATTGACGCCCCACCAGAGTCCCTCATGGATGACACTGATTTGGAGGAAGGGGGGAGGGTTCCCCCTTGTCACTCCCGTGGATGTCTCCTTCGCAGACATCATGGAGATCCTTCATCAGTGAGGGGGTGGTCTGCCCAGAAGCCCAGCTTGGACAAATCAGTGTTCCTGGAGGCATTTGGCACAGGACCCTCTACATCCTGGGTGCCCCCTCCCGGGGATCCACTAGTGGATTAAATTACATCTCTGGCATGAAAGGAGCCGGACATGGTGGAGCCGATCCTCAAAGCCCTGACAAAGGTATTGAGCACTGCCTCAGATAGAAGCTACTGGACCAAGGGATTCAGCGTAGATGCCATGGTAGTAGCAGTGGCCACTAAGAAGGAGTTCATGCAGGAGCACTCCACGGTCCATCCCCTAGACCGAGAGTCAAGGACGATGTATCGCTTTGGGAAGCGGGTGTATACTTAAGCCACGTTTTCTATCCATGCCCTTAACTATATGGCACACACAATTAGACTCCAGTGAGACCTAGTCAAGGAGATCACTGAGTCTGCCCCAGGGTCCATGATGGCCTAGGACAAGAAGGTTTTCTCTACTTGCATGGCCACCCTCATGTCGATTGCCATCACCGCCATGTGGCTTCTCTCTCATGCTACTGAGGGCATCGCTAGAGCTGCTGGGACAGGTGACACCATCAAGCTTCACTCCTGGCTCTGACTTTGTGCCTTCTCGAAACCCTGTAAGGCTTCTTTTACTAACGCCTCGCATGACGGTTCCATCCTCTTTGGAAAGTCTGTACGTGACACTCTCTTGTCCAGAGCGAGAAGGATGGGAAGACTCTGCCATCGGGATCCACTTCTCCACCCCCCAATGAACCTTTTCAAGGAATCAGTGGGGGGGGGGGATAGAAGTGGTTCCGAATGTTTCAGAGCAACTCCCAGTACGCTCCGGACTCGGCGTCTCCTAGAGGCAGAGGGGGTCTGAGAAATCAGGGATCTTGAGAGCCTTTCTTGGATAGAACTGCTCAGCAGCCCTGAAGGGTTTCCCAGCTGCTCAGGTCTGGAGATAGTTGGGGGACACCTCACACTACACCCAACAGCCTGGGAGTCTATCACAGTTTATTACTGGGTGTTGCAGATCATTTTCAGAGGCTATTCAATTCTCTTCCTTCATCCACCACTCCTGCCCAGGGAGGAGGCATCATTGGAAATTGTAAAGCTGCTAGATAAGCAAGTCATCCAGTCCGTCCCATAGGCCAGTCCGTATTAGGTATCTATTCCAGATTTTTTAGTGCCAAACAAAGCGGGGAATTTGAGACCCATTCTGGATCTTTCCACCTTAAATCTGTCAGTTGCCAAGACAAAATTCCAGATGGTCACTCTTCAGTCTATCCTGCCCCTCCTGCATGAGAAAGACTGGATGTGGTTGGTAGACTCCAGGATGCGTACTACCATGTGAAGATGGACAGGTGCTCTTGGAGGTTTCTCCGCTTTCAGCTGGCGGACAGTCATCAGTTCAGAGCCCTTCCCTTTGGTCTCACCACAGCCCTCATGGTGTTCACCAAAGTGATGGCAGTGGTAGCTGCTCACCTGCATCTGCAGGGCTTCCAGGTCTTCCCTTACCTGGATGATTGACTCCTTTCTGCCCCTTCCATGCATCTACTCTGCCAAGCAATGGATTCTCTTCTTCAAATAGCGTATCAGTTGGGCATAACCATCAATCTCATCAAGTCCCTACTGGCTCAATTTCAGGTTCTAGATTTCATTGGAGCTCTGTTGGACACAAATCAGGCCAAGGTTTTCCTAATCTGAAACAGAATTCAGTCCTTGAGCTATCATGTCGTGTGTAACCTTCAAGCCCAGTTGCCAATGGCAGAATTGGTCTTACAGGCATTGGGGTCTATGGCAGCCACTTCCATGCATATGGCTCGATTGCGCATGGGGGTACTGCAATGGACTCTGGAGGTTCAGTGGTCATTGCTAGATCTCCCTTTGTCTCATCTGGTTTGCGTATCTCGCGCATGCAAGGATTCTCTTCTATGGTGGATTCGTTCCCCGGATCTTCTTCGGGGTCATCCCTTTATTCTGCCCCCCCCCCCTGCACGGTGACCACGGATGCCTCCGTAGTCTGGTGGGGGGCATTGATTGGGAAGGAGAATCCAAGGCACATGGTCCCCCTATGAGACTCAAGTGCATATCAGTGTCCTGGAGATGAGGGCAGTGCTCCTCATTTCAAGCTCTCCATGCCCATCCTCCCCTCAGGACAATTGCCATCCAGACGGACAACATGTCAATTGTCTGGTACATCAACAATCAGGGGGGGACCAGGTCTTATCCCCTGTGTCGCAAGGCCACGAGAGTGTGGGGGTGGGTGACCTCCACTGGCCATTTTCTGGTTGCAACACACATTCCGGGCAGTTCCAACATTCTAGCGGACAGGCTCAGCAGGTCTATCCTGACGCCTTACGAGTGGTCTCTGAATCCTTCAGTAGCGAAACAAATCTTTCGAAAGTGGGGTCAGCCTTGGTGAGATCTCTTCATCTATCCTTCCAACACGAAGTACAGCGAGTTTTTCGCTCTGAACCCCCCCCCCCCCAGGAGGAAGCCCCCAGAGATGCTCTGATTCATGATTGGCCCTCCAGTTTTCTGTATGCGTAGCCTTTGCTACCTCTGATTCCGAAATTCCTTCAGAAAGCTCGCAGGTTGGGGAGCTCAGTCATCCTCATTGCCCCATTCTGGCCTCGCCAAGTCTGGTTCCCGTCACTATGCTCTCACACAGTGTGTCCTCCATGGATATTAGATCTGATTCCGTACCTCATCTCTCATCCCTCAGGGATACCTCACCCTGAACTGGGCAGTCTGAAGCTCACTGCTTGGCTGCTTTGGTTCCCATGATGGTCAGCACTCCCGGACTATCCTCACCGGTCAAAAAAATTTAGTTGCGGCTCATAAGGTTTCCATTAGGAAGATTTATTCCAGCAAGTGGAAGTGTTTTGCTCTCTGGGACTCTGTGGGATATAGATCCTTTTACTGCTCCAATTCAGGTGTTTCTCAAATTTTTGGAAAGTATTTTTCACTGAGGTGCCAGTTCTTCTGCGATCAAGGTCCAACTGGCAGCTATATCTAATTTGTATGTAGGTGGCAACATGACTGCTCCAGCTTCTTCTAAGCTTTGCAAGGCTTTTTTGAAGGGTACCTTCTTGCTTTGACCTCCAATTAAGAACCCAGCGCCTCCATGGGATCTTATGCTGGTTCTGCAAGCGCTTGTCTCTTTCCCCTTTGAACCGGCACCTTCAGTAGATTTACAGTTTTTGTCTTGGAAAATGGCTTTCCTGATTGGCATTACATCAGCCAAGAGGGTTTCAGAACTTCAGGCATTGTCAATCAAACCTCCATATATGATCTTTCATAAGGACAGGATGTCTTTACGTACTAATCCCTCTTTCCTTCCCAAGATGGCTTCGGAATCCAACATTAACCAAGTTATTAATTTTCCCGTTTTCTTTCCCAATTTTCAAAACAAAGGGAAATACAAATTTCATTTGTTGGATGTTCATCAACAATTACTTTTTTATTTGTATAGAACAACCCTTTCCGCAAGTCTGACCAACTCTTTGTTTCTTATTCTAAGCCTTTTCTAGGGAAACCTGTAGTGAAATCTACCATTGCTCGTTGGATTTCCCAGTGTATTATCCTGGCGTATTCAGCTAGAGGTTTACTCCTGCCAGGACATGTTAAGGCACATTCAACTAGATCTATGGCTACTTCATCGGCCTTCTGGTCCAGAGTTTCGCTGGATGATATTTGAAGTGGCCATCTTCGCATACTTTCATTTTACACTACAAGTTGGACATTCTGTCCAGGAACGGGGCATCTTTTGGCTCTGCCGTGCACTGGAATATCCTTCCATGAGGGCCTCCCTGCTGTGTTGGTAGCTGGGGACTCTGTCCCACAGGTTGAAGGACAAATGAAGACAACTTCAGATAAAGAAGTTATGTACTCACCATAACGTTCCATCTGAGTTGTTGCTCTTCATTTGTCTTCAGCCATCCCTCCCTCCTTCCCCCTGCTTTTTTTGTGGCTGCGTGGTGGTCTGGATAGAAGAGGTATAGTCACCACCTTAGCTTTCATTGTTATTCTCCTTATATCTGGATACCTATGGTTATGAAGTAAGGCCTTGGGTCAGATTGGGATTTTAGGTTTGGCAGCAAACTTGATCTGAAGGAAGGAAGAAGACAGGGGCATTATGAGTAGGGGAGGAACTTGGAGCTCAGATCAGATGCTGGAAATGCAGCTGTGTCGGATCCAGTCGGATCCGGGTACCCACAGGTTCCACAGGTTGAAGATAAATGAAGAGCAACAACTCAGATGGAATGTTATGGTTAGTACATACCTTCTTTGGTTTTACTGTGGGTGTTGTCAGGGAAAGGAATGGGTTAATTATACTGGACTGTTCTGATAGCACAGAGACTATGAATAGGGAACTGTACTTTATGTAGTCTAAGGTTAACCAAGAGAGCGATGCTGCTCAACGCCAAGTTTGTTGCTCCTGGAACATGACAGGGCTGCGTATGGTTTCAGTTATAGCTATTCTAGGGAAATTTTATCTTAAAGGCATTTGCGTGTCTACAGGGCACAGCTGTTACCAGGCAGAGAGCAGTTTTGCTCAAATGCGATGCATATATACAGGCAAAAAGAAAAGTTTTAAAGCTAACTACCAATCAGGACACACCTCTCTCACTTCCCCTGTATAGTACATGCTAAAGGATGAATAGAAAGCTGCATGAAAGAACCAGGAAGTCAGTTAAATTTCACACCATTTTCCCCTACCATAGGATTGTGTTAAATGGGCAGTTCTCGCCCATTAACTAACTACGGTGAAAATGCTAAACATGAACATGCCTGATGAGCTGCAAGTAACTAAGCAATCTCAGTCAATGCATTTGCATGTGTTGTGTGGCCATTTTATTTTCTTCCATTTTCTAACTTACATCTTTTCCCCCTTGGGTCCTACTGCCTGCCTGGTGCTACCCCCACCCCCCCCACTGGACAATCACTGTGCATAAGTGCGTAAAATTTCTATGCCTCCCAATGTCCTTTTTTAAGTGGTAGCAACCAGTCTGTTAATCTGTTTACCATTATGCTTACATAACACCTCTTCATCTGTGTGTGTTGTATCTCATGGTACTCTGGAGACCTGTGTGCATGAGTGGCACCACTTGCCACATGCTTAACTTCCCATGGTCACTATTTTTTTTTTTTTTTAATCTCAGCAGTTTTATCCAAGTACTGTAACCTGTATTATAATGCTTCTTTTATAAAAAAAAAAAAAAAAGACATTCTAACATTTATTCCATTCGTAATCTAGCATTCATAAATGGAAAGGGAATTCATTTTTACAATCAAGCTAACATATTGACAATAATGCAGGAATAAGACTGTCGAAGCACCATGGTGGAGTCTATCAGTACCTCTGCTAATTGCCCATTAATTTACATATACAGTTTTCCATCATCTGAGAACCATATAAGAAAGAAGAGAAAATAAACACATGTCCAAGTGGCAAACTTATGTGTGGGATATCACCAGATGACGTTACATTACACAGGTTTCTTTGTAACCTATGTCTTTGTTTTGACAACTGTCAAGATGCATATATTACATTCCTACTCTCAGCTAGGAGTGCTCCACTGACTTTTTTCTGGCCTCTTGTATACTCTCAGCCCACTCTTGAGGTTCATGTTGTTTTAAAAGTGTAAAATAGCCAGTAGATTTCTAGTTTTCTGATATTAAGCTCTCCTGAGTATTGGTAATGCCAATAGAGTGTTGGTTGCCCTCCTTAATCTGGCATAGTTGTAGGTGTGTTTGTTTCATAATAAAGCCTTAGAATCTTCCTCACGGTTTGTGAATGTTTTAGCATCTCCTTGGACAAAGATCCTCCTGAGGGCTGGATAGGAGAGTCCCCATTTTATCTCCATTTTCTTACACACACACGTAACTGGAACGAAGGAATGTGCTTCTTTTCAATGTTGCCATATTCATTACATATGGGCTTGTATCCCGCCAGTCAACCTGATATCTGGCCTGTATGCAAAAGCTTATAGCCACTGCCAGTATGTGGGACATCACTCAGTCACTGATAACATCAGCCATAAAAAGGACAGCCGCACGTACCAGCCTCAGAACTTTTTCGTCACCAATAGAAAAGATTGACTCTTGTATTCGGTCTGCTGTCTGATATCATTGGTTGGCCTTCCAACTTCATATAAGTACCCTGTAGGGGATTTATTTTTTTTGCTACTGCCTTTTGCTGTAGTTAGTGACATCCAGGAAGGTCAAGTGTAGGAGTGGAAGGCAAATTCCACATAAGGATAGTCACAAGCTTTGCTTGTTTTGCTTAGGGCCTACTCACGACCATCGTTCCTGTTTTGTCAGGCCTTTGTGCCTAAGACATTGTGTCAGATTTAAATATTTACTTAGAAAATTAGAGACTTAAACATCTGGCTAGGGATGCGATGGAGGGTTCCTGGAGTCCTTCGGCTGAGCCATATTTGAAGAGGAAGGTTAGTAAAGTTAGGCCTCTTCAGCTGTGCCTACTCCCTCTGATGTACCCCGTTGAGGTTAGTGAAAACCTGGTGGGTACGTTCAGAGGTAGGATCCGCTTCTTCGGTGGGTACCTCACGGGAAGCCATCAAGGGGGGGGTGCATCTGAGCACATCCAAGGCCATGCAGATGTCTGGTTCGGACAACTTGGGGGAACCGCAGCTTGTGGTTCTGGAGGACTCAGGAACTGCTCCTGGACCCCCGTTGAAAGAAGTCTTGGTCATAAGAACTACATCCAGGCATTCTCCTCATCAGGATAAACCTGTTAAGAAGCAGAAGACAAAACATTCCACTGTCTCTTCCACTCCTCCGTTGGACTGGGATGCCCTTTCGCAGGGTCTCATTAAAGCCTGGATAGCTTTGAGACCTGCAACTTCTGCTTCTGCTCTCCCCTTGCCTGCCTTCTCCTCATCTCCGGTGTTGCATTCTGGGTCTCAGGTGTCACCTTCTACGCAGGCTGCCAAGTATCAAATTAATGATTCAGACTGAGGACTCTTCTTTAGATGAAGATTTGGCATACTCCACCCAGATTCCTTCTCCTCTGGAATATGCTTCCCAGAGGAGGAGTCTAATGGGGGAGATTCTCCTAGGGAAGAGCTTTCCTTTGGGAAAACTATTAATAAGATGAGAGAATTATTTAAATGGGATTCTTCTCAAATCTCAGAGGAGCAATCAAGATACTATGAACTTCTCCATTTGGAAGCCTCTGCTCCCTTAGCAGTCCCACCAGTTCTTCCAGCTTTTTTAGATGCTTTTGCATTATCTTCTAAAAACCCTGATTCCCAGGTCCCAGCCCTTAAAAGGCATGACAGACTTTATAAGGTCCCTGATGACTGTAAGTTTCTTTTTGTGTCCCTCTGCTGAATCTGCTGTGGTCTCCATTACTTCTGACAAATCTTCTCGCATGTCTCTTTCTGCCAAGCTGCTGCTTCTGACAAAGAAAGCAAAATTTTGGGAAGATTGGGGAAGAAGGTTTACACTTCTTATACCTTGGATATTAGTGTTATTAATTACCAGACACACATGTCCAGGTACTCTCTGGCTGTACTGTCTCAGGCCTCCCAGGTTCTTTTTCCATTACCGTACTCAGAGGCTAAAGCACAGATTCTTACCCTTTTTTTGTCTGCTTCCTGCCAGGTGCAAGGCATTCCATCAGATGTAGTTATGATGTTGTGGAGACATCTTCCAGGGCAGCAGCTTCTGCATCTGTGCTCAGAAATCATTCTTGTTTATGCCTTCAGTCACTTCCTGATGACATAAAGGCCAAATTAATTGATGGTCCTTTGGATAATTCTTCCCTTTTTGGCAAAGCAGCTGCAGAACATTTTAGATCCTTAAAAGAAAATGATAAGGAACTCCATTTGAAACACTTGCTCTTTCCCCATCCCTAAATTCCATAGAATTTCCCTGCCAAAACTCCTTTTGTCAGAAGGCTTGCTTTGCTCGCTCCTCCACTTCAGTCTCATCTGGACATTGGTCGAAGAAGTCTTCCAGGAGACCACCACAGTCAAAGTCTGTTGCTTCTGACCCTGCTTTTCAGCAGTCCTTTCAGGCCAGACAATGTTCTCTGTGACAACCAAGTGCTTCTTCCAAGTCATACTCCTTTATCTCTTTGCCTCTCTTTCCCTTTCAAACTGGATGGAGATCACGCAGGACTCCTGCATCATTTTCATCATTCAAAATAGATACTTTTTGACTTTGAAGTCTCTTCCTCCCTTTCAGGGGATGCCTCAACCCCCATCCAGCCAGCTTCATCTGTCCCCCCTGTTGCTAACCCAGCTCTCGGGCCAAGGCACCATTCAAGCTGTTCCTCCAGACCAACAGGGAAAAGGGTTCTACTCCAGGTTGTTTCTTGTGCCAAGAAAAGATTGCCCTTGGGGGCCTATTTTAGATCTCTCCCTCTTAAATACCTTCCCGGTGGTGCTTTCTTTCAGGATGCTGTCTCTGCAGCCTCTTCTTCCCCTAGTCCCTCTGCAATCCTTCCTAGCCTCTCTGGATCTCATGGACACCTACCTGCATATCTCTATACACCTTCAGTTCCGGAAATTCGTGGGTTTCTTGGTGGGTTCTCTGCCTTGCCTTTTGGTCTTTCCACTTCTCCAAGGGTATTCACAAAGTGCCTAGCCCCCAGTCAATGCCTACCTAAGTATAAAAGGGCTGCAGGTTTTTCCCTGTTTGGATGATCTGCTTTTCCTTGCCAGCAGCCCATGTCTATTAAAACAATACCTGGCCATAGCTATTTCCTTTCTGCAGGGCCTAGCATTCTCAAAAAATTTCAAAAAGTCCAGTCTAATCCCTACCCAGGATCTCATTTTTCTCAGGAGCAGGTTCCGAACAGACTTTATGATGGTTTTCATGCCTTCAGAGAAAGTCCTCTTTCTCAGGAGTTTCATGGAGCCCCTCTTGTCTCTTCCTTCCATCACGGATGAGGAATTTCTGAGACTACAGGGGTTTATGGCTTCCACAGTCCGTATGTTGCCTTTTGCAAAATTATACATGAGAAAGTTCCAGTGGTTTCTAAAGACCACTTGGTCCCAGCATGCTCATCCGTTAGATGGTTTGATTCCTTTTCTTCCCTGCCTGAAAACAGAGTTGCTTTGGTGGATGCAGAAACTCAGTCAGAACCCTGATCTTCCATTTCAAGTACCCCTGCCATCTCAGCAGCTCTTTACAGACCCCTCACAATTAGATTGGGGAGCAACCTTTGTTTCCAAGAAGGGCCAGAGTTGGAGAAGGTCACTGTAAGCTGCCTGTCGCGAGCCAGGATCCGCCACATAACACAGGCACTCAGGTCACTCCACAGCAGGTACAAATATGACTCTGTCATTGTCCATGTTGGTGTGAATGACCTGAGACATACCTCCCTGGACTACATGAAAAGAGACATATAGGAGCTCTCTGATCATGTAGCCCAGGCCGGTATGACCCTGACCCTGAGTAGCATATTGCCCTCACCAAGAGTGATGCCGCAGTATAAAGACAAAATGATCAATTTTAACAATTGGCTAAGCTACTGGTGTCATTCAAAGGGGATCCAGTGTCTGTCAGCCTGGGATGACATGCTAGACAAGCCACGTTGCTTCGCCAGGGTGGCTTGCACCTGTCACCTTTGGGCTTTCGAATACTGGCTAAGGCTCTTGCCACCCCCATAGTGCCTTTTTTAGGCAAAGCCCAAAAGACAAACCCACCTCCATAGACAATACCAGAAACAAAAAACTAAGGGTAATGCTACTCAGCGCCAGAAGTCTAAACCTCAAGATGCATACACTCGAGGCACTCTTCAGTATGGAGTAAATCAATGTCCATGCAGTAACAGAAACCTGGTTCAAGGCTCCAGAGAGCACCCCAGCACTACCAGGATTCAACTCATACCATTCTTTTCGGCCCCAGAACTCGGACCGGACTACTAAAGGTGGGGGAGTATCCATTTTCATCAAGGATACCCACAGTTCCAGGTTAGTGGTATTGCACGAGGCAGCAGAAACCATCCACGTGCAACTAACAGTAGGCAAAACTGCTTTTCAGTACATTGCCTGCTACAGATCACCCACCTTGTCTCAGGAACCCACTCGGCATTCCTGAGAACACTAGAGAATATGAAGGTCTCAACAAACCAAATGATATTGGGGGATTTCAACTACCCAAGCATTGACTGGGAAAACTACTCAAGTCCCAACTCTTTTGCCCAATGGTTCCTGGAGTTTATAAACTCAAATGCCATGGAACAACTGGTCACCACTCCCACAAGAGGGGACAACATATTGGACTTGGTCATCACCAACATGGGGGCTCAATGTTCCACACCAGAGGTAAATCCCTCATTGGTAAGATCAGACCATAAACTTGTCATAATGGACATCCACATCCCGACCCCACCCCCAGCAAAGGAAACCACTGTGAAAAATTTCTCAAAAGCAAACTTCACACTTCTCAAGACCGAGGTGGAAAGTTTTAAAGCCCCCGGGCTAATGGAAAATGGTACCCAAACAGCAGAATCCTTTACAAATGCATTCTCTGAGCACCTACAGGAATGCATGGATCATGCCATCCCAAGTAAAACAAAGACTCACTCCTCCAATAACAGGAGGCCAGTCTGGTGGACCCCGGCCATAAACAAGCTATACAACAGGAGGAGGAAGCTATTACATGACAAGGCAAAATCCCGTAAAGGGAAGGAATCCTTGATCAGTACCAGTAACAAACTTCGATCCCTCATAAAATTATCAAAGTACATCTTCAAAAGAAAGATCGCCAAAGACTCTAAAGATAATCACAAGGCATTCTTTAGCTACATCAAAAATCTGGGTGGCAGCTCTCAGATCTGCTCTGAGCTGGTGCATAATGGCGCAAAATGCACTGAACCCGCAGACATTGCCAACATCCTGGCAGACAGGTTCAGTGCAAACTCCCCCCCTCCCCCCCCCCCAAAAGGGCCTGTGTCTATCCCAGAAGAATGCAGTCCCCCAGACATCACAGACACACAGGTGAAAGCAGCCCTCTCCAAAGTAAAAAAATACAGCATCAATGGGACCAGATAGTATCCCGGGCTGCGTCTTACATGAGCTCCAAAACTAACTAAACCCTCACATGAATTCACTGTTCCAACGCAGCCTTACCACAGGTTATGTACCCAAAGAATGGCGTACAGCAACAGTGATCCCGCTCCACAAAGGTGGCACCACACCGGATCCCGGGAACTGTTGCCCTATAAGCCTGATTAGCCTGGTCTGCAAGGCTATGGAGCACATCATCATGGATCTCATTAACAAAGACATTGGGAACCTCCAGACATTGGACCCTACCCAATTTGGCTGTGTTAAGGGCAGATCTTGCCTCTTAAACCTAGTTGATTTTTTCGAAACAGTTACCAAAGCCTTAGGTGAGGGGAAGGTAGTCCTCACAGCCTACTTAGACCTCGCTAAGGCCTTCGACACAATACTCCACTCAGGTATCATAAATAAGATTACCAGCTTAAAAATCAACCCATGCGTCACAAGATGGGTTGCAAACTGGCTCAGGGATAGAACTCACATGGTCAGAATTGCTGGTGCCATGTCCGACTCTAAACCAGTCACAAGTGGCATCCCACAGGGATCAGTCCTGGGACCACTCTTGTTCGGTATGTACTTTTCTGAGGTACAGGCAAACACGGGAGGACTGTGGCTGACCAAGTTTGCAGATGACTGCAAACTGGGAGCCATAATCGACTCTCCGGCTGACAAAAAGCATCTTCCAGAAAGGCCTTATGGAGACTGATACCTGGTGTCAGAACCATGGCCTCAAGCTAAATGCAAAAAAATGTATAGTCATCCCCTTTGGGAAAAACAAAGAGCCCACAAACTACCATATAGGAGGAAATCCACTAATTAGGGAAGAAGTAATCGGGGATCTGGGGACCCAAGTAGATAGTAACCTCTCCTTTGACAATCACATTGCCAACGTGGTTACAAAGACCTTCTATATAGCCCACCTAATCACAAAAGGGTTCACATCTAGATTGAGAGGTCATTGTGCCCCTCTACTCATCACTTATCAGGCCCATAATGGAGTACAACGCCCCATTTGGGATGTACCTTACCAGACACCTGCAACCTCACCAAGAGGATCATGGGCCTCAAACAGTTGCCCTATGCAGCTCGACTAAAGAAACTCCAGCTCTACTCAGTTGCTTACCGCCTAGTCAGAGGTGATCTCTGCCTGACGTACAAGGCCATGTCCAACCCGGAATTGTTAGACATGCTCCACCTTAACAAAACCAAATCCACTAGAGCTACACGCTCCAGGGATTTAAACCTTAACACAACAATAAATAGGACATGCGGGAGGGATAGATTCATATCCCAAAGGCTTCCCGCACTCTGGAGTAGAATCCCAGTCCATATTAGGCAGAGCCCCTCACTGACCCTCTTCAAGAGAAATCTTGACGAGTGGATGGGTAATCATAAACTTGCTCCTAGGATCACTTCTATGGCCCTGCGGGACAGAGGCTCAGGAATCTAGTCTAAAAGGGAGGCGAAAGCCAACAAATTCTGGCTAGGCTTATAAATGCCCTAGGGCAGATAACCTAGTACCTACCTATGAACCTATGGTCTCCCTCTCAACAGATGGAGCACATCAACATCAGAAAGATGAGGACTTGCAGACCTTTCATCATCTGTTCTTGCCAGGACCACTCAGATCCTTATAGACAATACTAAGGTCCTTTGGTACATAAACAAGCAGGGCGGCACAAAATCTTACCTTCTTTGTCGATTAGCTGTCAAAGCATGGGAACTGGCTATCCAGTACAAAGTTGACTCTTCATGCTGTATACCGTACCGCTGCTCAGAAGTCAGTGGCAGCTGCACTAAGCAGATCCATGACAATGTTGCATGAGTGGATGCTTCAAAGGGAGGTGTTCCTGGATTTAGTTCACCAGTGGGGTATTCCAGAAATGGACCTCTTTGCCTCCCCTCTGAACAGACAACTTCCTCTCTTTTGTGCCAGGGTCCCTCTCCCTCAGGCTTGGAAGGTGGATGCTCTCTCTTTCTCATAGGTAGGTACTAGGCTATTGGCCCTAGGGCCTATATAAGCCTAGCCAAAAAGGTACCCTGGCTTTCCGCCACCCAAGAAAATTATTTTCCTGTGTCCATGTCAAGCAGAGCCACAGGAGTTATCCCTGGGGTGAATTTCCTATCTCCCATTCAGTCATCAAGATATTTCTAGAAGAGTGCTAATGAGGAGCTTTGTTTGATATAGATAGGTAGTTTGTTCCAGAGTATGGGAAGTCTCTGGGGCAAGAATCTATCCCTCCAGCATGTTCTGTTTATTGTGGTGACAAGGTTTAGGTCCCTAGAGTGTGTAGCTCTGAGGGATTGGGATTTCTTTAAGTGAAGCATGTCCAACAGCTCTGGATTTGACGTAGGCTTTGTATGTTAAGCAGAGATCACCTCCGAGTAGACGATATGCGATGGAGTAAAGCTAGAGTTCTTTGAGACGGTCTGTCGAGGGGATCTGTTTGAGGCCTGTAATCCTCTCTGTGAGGTATTTCTGTGGCCTTTCCAGTTGTTTTAGATGTCCTGTGAGGTACATAACAAAAGGGGAGCTGTATTCTATAATGGGTCTAATGAGTGACGAGTAGAGGGGGAACAATTACCTCTTTTTTTCCTGGATGAGAAACCTTTTATGATGAGGTGTGCCACGTAGAAGGATTTCCTGACTACTGTGGCGATGTGATTATCAAAGGAGAGACTACTGTCCACCTGTGTCCC
Organism: Protopterus annectens; assembly: GCF_019279795.1. Lineage (NCBI taxonomy): Eukaryota > Metazoa > Chordata > Ceratodontiformes > Protopteridae > Protopterus > Protopterus annectens. Next base: position 1,383,444,507 of record NC_056741.1, read on the forward strand.
TAGGTCCCTTATCACATTTTCGGTGTTAAGTAGACTACCGCCTATGTGGTAGTTCATGGGTACAGAGTTTTTACCAAAAGGAATGACAATGCACTTTTTGGCATTGAGCTTGAAGCCATGGCTTTGACACCAGGCATCTGTCTCCGTGAGGCCCTTTTGTAGGATGTCCACATCGTTAGGAGTTTCGATTATGGCTCCTAGTCTGCAGTCATCTGCGAACTTCGTTAGCCAAAGACTTTCTGTGTTAGCTTGTACTTCAGAGAAGTAGATACCAAACAGGAGAGGACCCAGGACTGAACCCTATGATACTCCATTTGTCACTGGTCTGAAGTCGGATTTGGAGTCTGCTACTTTCACAGTGTGGGTTCTGTCAGTGAGCCAGTTGGCAACCCATCTTATGACATAGGGATTTATACCTAGTTTAGTGAGTTTATCTATAATTCCAGAGTGGGGGATGGTGTCGAAAGCCTTGGCGAGATCTAGATAGGCTGTTTGAACCACCTTACCCTCATCTACGGCTTTGGTGACTGCTTCAAAGAAGTCTGTCAGGTTTAGGAGACATGATCTGCCTTTTACAAACCCGAACTGGGTGGGGTCCAGAGTTTGGAGATTACCAATGTCATTGTTTATAAGTTCCATGATGATATGTTCCATAGCCTTGCAGACCAGGCTTGTCAGGCTAATGGGGCAGTAGTTCTCGGGGTCCGTGGTGGCTCCCCCTTTGTGGAGTGAGTTAACCATTGCTGTGTGCCATTCAGTAGGCACAAAGCCAGAGGTGAGGCTGTGATTGAACATGGTACTTAGGTGGGGTGCCAGTTCGTTCTGTATTCGTGTAGACCACAGCCTGCAATGTTGTCAGGTCCCGTGGATGCTGTGTTCTTGGCTTTGGAGAGTGTTTTTACCTGTGCAGCCGTGATTACAGGAACTTTGCATTCTTCCGGTATAGATATGGGCCCTTAAGGGGGTGATGGGGGGGGGGTAAAGTTAGCACTGAACCTATCTACCAGGATGTTGGCAATATCAGTTGGTTCTGATTTAGTGCCATTGTGCTGTAACTCGGAGCAGATCTGAGTGTTGCCATTGGGATTCTTGACATAGCTATAGAATGCTTTGTGGTTGTCTTTAGAATCAGTGGTGATTTTGTTTTCGTAACTAGCTTTGGAGGACTTTGAGGGATCTCAGCTTCTTATTGAGGCTGACCAGGGAGTTCCTCCAGTCATGGAATTTTACTCTATTTTGCAACAGTTTCTTTCTTTTGTTGTAGAGTTTATTTATGGCAGGATTCCACCAGATTGGCTTCCTTTTTTTGGAGGATAGCATTTTGATTCTGTTAGGGCTTGCAAGATCCATGCACACATGTTAGTGCTTATAAAGTGCATTTGTGTAGGCTTCAGCAGTCATATCTCTGTTGTGTCGTGAAGTTTGCCATTTCTGTCTTAAGCGTGAAGTTGGCTTTGGAGAAATTTCTTACGGTGGTTTCCCTAATGGGGAGGTGGAGGATGGGATGTGGATGTCTAGGGTGATTAGTTTGTGGTCGGATCTGACCAATGAGGAATTGACCTCTGGTGTGGAGCACCAGTTGCCCATGTTGGTAATGACCAGGTCTAGGATATTGCTGCTCCTGGTGGGGGTGTGAATAAGTTGATCCAAGGCGTTGGAATTTATGAATTCCAGAAAACGTTGAACAAAAGAGTTGGTACATGAGTAGTTTTCCCAGTTAATGGTGGGGTAGTTGAAATCGCCCATTATTAGGGTGTTAGGTTGTACCCTAAGATTTTCCATTTTATCAAGAAATGAGGAGTGGGAATCCTGGGGCAAGGTGGGGGGGATCTGTAGCAGCAAGCTACAATTTGGATTACGGTCTTGCCCAGAGTTAGTTGCACTTGGATAATCTCGGATGCATTATGCTGAGCAACTAGCTTGGAGGTGTGGATATCCTTAATGAATATGGACACGCCTTCAACTTTAGTGTTTTGGTCCAGGCTAGTTGGCCGATAGGTGTGGTATGAATTATAGCCTTGTAATGCTGGGGTGCTCTCTGGAGCCTTGAACCAGGTCTCTGTCACTGCACAGATGTTGATGTTCTCCATTTTAAGGAATGCCTCGAGTGAGTGCATTTTGAGGTTTAGGCTTCTAGCATTGCGTAGCATTGCCTTCAGATTTTGCTTGCTTGTACCTGTTACGGTGGTGAATTTATTTGAACCTTGCCTAAAAAAGGCACTGTATGGGGTGGCAAGAGCCTTGGCCAGTATCTGGAATCCCAAGGGCGACAGGTGCAGGCCCTCTCTGGCAAAGCATCGTGATCTGTCGATCATGTCATCCCAGGCAGACAGATACTGGATCCCCTTAGAATGACACCAGAAGCTTAGCCAATTGTTGAAGTCAATCATTTTGTCCTTGTACTGTGGTATCATTCTGGGTGATGGCAGGATGCTACTCAGGGCCCCATGAAAGGGGATGTTTCTTTATGCATTCCCTACTTCCCTCTAATTAAGAAGTTCCTGCTGAAAATTCTGCAGGACACCCCAAAAATCTTGTTAGTGGCTCCCTTTTGGCCAAGACAGAATTGGTTCCATCTTCTGCAACTAGGCAGTGGTCATCACTGCAAGTTACTTTACCAATTGGACCTACTCACTCAAGACGAGGGATCTCTGATTCATCCACGTCTGTCAACTCTGCAGTTGACCCTTGTGGGTGATCAACTTTTAATCCCTTTTAGGAGCCATTTTTCTAAGGATGGGCTTAGGGTTTTGCAGGAGGCCAGAAAACCCAGCACTAGGAAATCTTATGTTTCCAAGTGGAAACGATTTTCTTTCTGGTCCCAGAGAAGAAAACAGGAGCCCCTATCTGCAGGCATTCCCTTAGTAATTTACCTGTGTGAGTTGCTTAATAGTCTTTCATATTCATCAGGCAAAGTCCACTGCTCTGCTTTGTCTACCTGTTTGCCATTGACTCCCCCCTTAGCTTCCAGGTTAGAAGTTAAGCTTTTCCTTAAAGGTGTCCTATGCATGAAACCTCCCAAGAAACTAGTTCCTCCTCCATGGGATATTAACTGTGTTTTAGAGAAGTTTACTCAGGCCACTTTTGAACCAGCAGCCTCTGCTTCTCTGAAGATTTGCATATGGAAAACAGTACATCTGATGTTAATCTTCATTCATTCCTTAGTGATTGGTTGTCTGTTCAGTCATCGGAACCATATTGGCCTTATAACAAGCTCGTGCCAGCCAAAAAACTCTCGAGCTAAGCTTTACCCATAGTGCCCCTCTCCTTGTTACCTCAGATCTCATTTGCCACGTAGCCATAAAGATGTGTTAAGCCAGCTCTCAGCTAAGTATCTTAGAAAATTTATGTTTCTAAAACTTTTTCTCAGTTTTTTCTCCTTTTTACTGTTATTACCATCTTCCTTGTTTAATCGCTAAACCTTTACCCATATTTAGTGTGTTTTTTTCCCCTTACCAACTAGGTAATTTTTAGTACCATCGTTGGTACAGGCCTTCCCCTGTCTGCCTCTCTCTCTATTCCCCTTTACCTTTCAAGGTAATCTTGATACCATTGTTGATATCTTCTTCTTTTCTGTCTTCTGTATTGGTATTTAAAAAAAAAACCTTTCTTTCCTTCAATATAGTGTTTATTAGAGTTTATATTGTTTGTTGTAGTATTTTTACTGTTTGCTCATATTTAGTCTTTGAGTTGAACCTGTTTTTCTGCCATGTTTGAGAAAAAGGAATGACTGGTTTTAAGCAATGCAACCAGTGTGGTCGCAAAATGCCAAATTCCGACACTCACATTTCTTGTGTTGATTGTCTGTGTGTCCCAAACCCTTTGGTGAAGCCTCCCTGTGATATTTGTAAAGGATTCTGCTCTCAAACCCTGAACAAGAGAACGAACAAGCTTATATTAAAAGACCTTATAAAAACTCCTTTCTCAGAGGCTATATCTGGGTCAGAGGGCTCTTCCCCTCCGAAGAGAGAACAGAAGAAAAGGCCTCATTCCTTCCTCACCCTATGGTGGTTAGAGGCATGAACCCCAACAGAAAATACCAAAGTTGACTTTGACTACTACGGCTCCAGGGCCTCAACCACCCTCCACAGTGCTGTCCTTCAGTACCTAAGTTACTGGTTTCCACTTCAGTGTAGTCATTAAAATTTACAACCCCAGCACCAGCCATGGCACCGACAATGTCTACGGCACTTGTGCCTCCAGTGTCTGTTCCAACCTATTCGACAGCAGCTGTAGTTACTCAGGCACCGGACACTTTCCCCACACGTGTTGCTGGTCTTGAGACCACGGTACCAATTTACCAGTCTGCTTGGACTTGATATTCTCCTATGGTAGAACCCTTTTTTGGGCAGCAGTGCAGCCATTTTTTGTAACGGCCTTTACTACCCTTCGGGGATATCGACCCAATCATCCAGGAACCTGTGAGAATTGGACGTGGTGTGTCTTGTGGATCAGCTGCTGACAGCCAGAGGGATTGCAACACTTTCCAAAACTCCCATCCCATCTGGAGCGGGAAGTCTATCTCCACGGACTCAGACATATTCTCCTCCTTTGACCTCCTTGCAGGCATCAAAGCTCTCGGCACCAATGCCTCTTTCGGTTCCCATTTCTTCGGTTTTACTGGTGGATGTCACCATGGTTCTGGTGCCGACCCTTTGGTCTTCGGCTCGCTCGCAAGCCGGGCAATCCTCAAGATCGTGACTGGACTTTGGGCACCGTGACCCCTAGTATGGCACTTGATTTTTCCACAGCACCATCTACTATGGCTCCGGGAGTCCCGGCAGTGCCAAGTCCCTTTGGGGCTCCTTCCTTGGGAGTGGGCCCGTTGGAGCTGGGTGTGACCCTTGTTCCAAGGTTGTCCTTCTCGGTTCCAGGCTCCCATCCCTCTTAAGGCGGGCTGGCTTTCCAAGTGATTGAGAGGCCCCTTGCCTCTGTAGACAAACTGTCGGCATTGGAATACCAGATATGTCCTCCCTTCCTCCCTCTGAGCCGCAGCTGACATGGGCCACTGCATCGGGACATCGAGCACAAGGTCCTCAAGATACCCTACAGCAGGGTACCCCCTCTTAGGAGCCCCCGCTGAAGAGGTACCATGCAAGAGGAAGCACATGGACTCCTCTGAGGAGTCCCTCACCGAACGTATGGACTAAGATGAATGGGAGGGGTCCCCACAGTTGCCCCCTGAGGATGTCTCCTTTGGAGACATACTGGAAATCTTGAAACAGCAAGGAGACTGGAAGCCCACCAACCCTTCCTCTGAGAACTCCGTATTCTTGCAGGCTTTTCGTGCTCGACCCTCTACTTCCCGGGTGAACCCACCTGCAGACGAGCTAGTCCAAGTTGTTGTGTAGCATGCATAGAAGAGTCCTGATACCACTAAACTAATCCCATGGAGATTAGACACAGTTCTATCCCCTCCCAAGTCCACATTGGTCCAGTGGCCTACCAGTAGATGCTATGGTGGTGGCGGCGGCGGCCACTAGGAAAGAGCTCACTGAGGAAAGCCAGACTGTCCATCGCCCAAACAGAGTTTCGAGTGGTGGACAGGTTAGTGAAGCGAGTGTTTGCCTCATCGACCTTTGTCATTCGGTCTTTGAACTATCTGGCACACTTTACTAGGCTTCAGACATACCTTGTCTCGGAACTCTCTGAAACCTTAGCAGGCGCAGTCTCTGACGAGGTATGTGACAAAGATGCCTTGCAGCTTTTGACCCTGGAATCCATATCCAACTCGTCCATGCAATTAGTTTCTCATGCTACTGAAGGGGCAGCTAGAGCTGCGGGTTCAGGCATTGTCATGAGATGTCACACCTGGATGCGCCTTTGTGACTTTGCAGACCCTTTTAAGTGTTCATTTCTTAACTCTCCTGTGGAAGCTGCTTCCCTTTTTGGCCCGAAAGTGAAAGACATGTTAGCCAGGTGTGAAAAGGACGGCAAGACCCTGTCTTCCATGGACGTATGTTTTTCCACCCTCCCAGTGTCCCTACTGTAGGAATCAGAGGAGTGGAAAGATGTTGCACAAGAAATCCCAAGGTCCTTTCCATGACATGGGTGTGACTTTACTCCCTGGGGCAAAGGGGGTAACTGTTCTGGAAGATGCCCCTATAGACCAGAGGGGGCCCGCGTAACCACCGGTCCAGGGATTCTTTCTCTGGACAGCCCTACCAGCGCTTCTGAAGAGCAGCCCGATTGCTTTTCTCTGGAAGCAGTCGGGGGACGTTTCTCTGCACCATCCTCCCTGGCAAACAGTATCCACAGATACTTGGGTGCAGAAGATCATAGCCAGAGGTTACTATATACCATTCAACATTTATCCGAAGTCATCACAACAAATCCCCAACATTCCACCCAGTCAAAGGGAAGCAGCAGCTCAAGAGAACAGGAAGTTGTCTCAGAGTCATCCAAGCAGTCTCACCAGACCAAATAAGATCTGGATTCTATTCAAGGTTCTTTTTAGTGCCAAAAAGACAGGGGACTGGAGACTAATTTTGGATCTCAGCTTTCTGAACGAATTTGTTAACCAAACAAAATTCTGGATGGTCACGGTTCAGTCTATCCTCCCCTTTCTGGAGAAAGACTATTGGATGTGCTCAATACAGCTTCAGGATGCATATTACCACATAAAGATGGACAAATGATCCAGAAGGTTCCTTTTTCTTCCGGCTGGGAGCCAATCACTACCAATTCTGTGCACTGCCATTTAGACTCTACAGCCCCCAGAGTGTTCACCAAATGTATGGCAGTGGTAACAGCTCACTTGAGACTACAAGGATTCCAGGTCTTTCCATACTTAGACGATTGGCTGCTTACTGGCCCCACCAAGCGTCTACTGGTGACAGCCCTAAACTTCACTCTTAACATCGCAGAATTCCTAGGAATCCCTATAAACTGGGACAAATGCAAGCCAACTCCTGCTCAAACCTTAGACTTTATAGGAGCAACTTTCAATACCTAGTCTTGCCTCATCTCCCTCCCAGGTCACAGACTGGAAAGGCTAAGGTCCCAGCTCCGGGTGATACTGTCAAGACAAAGTCCCAGCTCGGGTGGTCCTTCGTCTTCTAGGTTCGATAGCAGCATCCATTACAGTAGCTCCTCTAGGAAGACTACACATGAGGCTTCTCCAGTGGTTCCTACTGACGCAGTGGTATCCTTCGCAGCATCCTGTGTTCTTCCAGATCTGGATAACAAAGCGATGCAAACAAGATTTAATGTTTTGGATGAAGCCAGAGAAAGACTTATGGAGTTGGCCCTTCTCCCATCTCAACATAAAGCCATAGTGACCACGGATGCTTCCCTGATGGGATGGAGTGGGGGCTTTTTCAGGGAAAGATGGACCAAGGCACGTGGTCAGACATAGAGGCCAGTCTGAATATCAGTGTTCTAGAACTGAGGGCATTGCTTCTAGCGTTGCAAGCATTTCAGTCTGTCCTCCCATCAGGGGCCATTGCTATCCAGTCTGACAATATGTCAGTAGCCTGGTACATCAACAAACAGGGGGGAACCAAGTCCTACCCATTGTGTCAAGAGGCATGAGAATTTGGCAGTGGGCTATAGCTTCTAACCACTTTCTGATTGCAATGCATATTCCCAGGATTTCCAACGTGATTGCAGACAAGCTGAGCAGATGTATCCTACTGCCTCACGAGTGGTCCTTCAATTCTGTCATTGTGGCTAAGATCTTCAGCCATTGGGGCCAGCCTTGCTGTGACCTTTTCACCTCCAGAGCAAATCACAAATGCAGCAGCTACTTTGCCTTAACCCCCCCACCACCACCACCACAGGGGGAATCCCAGAGGGTTGCTCTGATACACGATTGGCCCATGGGACTTCTCTATGCTTTCCCTCCCTTTCTCCTGATTCCTTAGTTTCTAAAGAAGGCCCTTCGGCTGAGAAGCAGAGTAACCCTCATTGCTCCTTACTGGCCACGACAAATTTGATTTCCTTTCCTTTGGACTCACCTAGTATACCAGCCATGGATTCTGGATCCAACTCCAGAATCAATCTCGCACTCGCAAGGGTTGACTTAACCGAACATTTCCATTCTCAAGTTGACAGCTTGGTTTCTCCACTTCCAGTAATTTCCAAACAGAATAACCTTACCTCCCCAGTACGTGATATCCTTCTGGCTTCACACAAGCCATCTACCAGGAAACTATCTCAGCAAGTGGAAGAGATTCCTTATTTGGTCCCGACAAAGAGAACTTGACCCTTGCTCAGGTCCTGTTATTGTGGTTTTGGATTAACTATCAGTTTGCTTCATTCAGGACCAGCAGCCTCCAGCATTCAAGTACATTAGGCTGCTATCTCAAATTTCCATAATGGATTCCAAGACTCATCATTAATCTCCCACAGTCTCTGCAAAACTTTCTTGGAAGGGGTCTCTCATATCAGACCACCCTTTAAAGAGCCAATTGAACCTTGGAGTTTAACACTAGTACTACAATCCCTGACATGATTTCCTTTTGAACCTGCTACCACTTGCTATTTAAAGATGTTCATTTCTGCGCGGTGCCGAAGCAAGCAGCAGTTTGCAAGTGCCAGTCGGCTGACTAAGCGCACTATTAAACGTCGGTTAGATTTTGCCCATTATTTTGGCAGAAAATTCAATTACACCATGCCGTCGGAACTTCCAATGACAGGATTACATAAAAAGTGCAAAGACAAGGACAGGAATCCGAGGCCCAAAACTGACGACGAGGCCTGTTCTAGGCCGGTTGCCGGTTCTCAGGTTTTCAGCGAGGCGCCTACGCAGCCCCTGACGACTGCTTCCACAGAACCACAGACTGCCTCCGACTCCCACGTGGAGCTGGCTGGGCCTTCGGATGCTCAGTGTTTTCAGCCTACCGAAACTAACCCTTCTGAGGGGACCAAAGTAGCTGAGCAATCCACAGCCTCAGAGGGTGTCTTCAGACCTCTACCCAGTTAACCATTAAACCCTCTGCTAAGTCTAAGGCCCCCTTAAAAACAAAGAAACAGATTCAGCATTCTCCAGGACAGGCTTCCATTCCTAAGAAACAAATGCTCAAAATGGCCGAAGACCTAATCACCCTGATCAGGGGGTCCCATCCCCCTCCTGATAAAAGGCCCAGACAGGATGCAGACTATGAATCTTCCAACCAGGTGTCCATTTCTTCAGATTCATCCTCAGACCTAGGATATTCCTTACTCTCTTATGAGGATTCTGATGTTGAGGAATCAATTCCATCAGCCTCTCCGCCTGAGGACTACTCCTTTGGGGAGACCTTACATACCATGAGGGAGCATTTCCATTGGGAAGGCCAGGATTACTCAGAATCCAAGAAAAGGCTCAGAGACTTCCTTTTATTGCCTCAACACAGACCCCTGCTATTCCGCCAGTATTAGATATTGTGGATGATGTCTACACTGAATCCAACTTAAACCCTGACTTCTTACCTCCAGCCCCAGTTAAACCCGATAGATATTACAGAGTACCTGACTCTCACAAATTTCTGTATAAAAGCCCTGTTGCTGACCCTGAAACTATTTCTCAGGGACCCAAAGGGATTAAGGCCTCATCAGCAAAAAACCCAGTTCCCTCTGACAGAGATTCTAGAGCATTAGACAGATGGGGAAAGAAAGTATGTATGTCTGCAATTTTAGCAATGAGAGCCTTAAATTGCCAGTTTCACATGCTAAAATATCAGCATTTTTGATGTCTCAGTTGAAACAAAAGATGCTTCCAGATGCAGATCCTCCTAATTTTAAAGAAATGCAGGATTTATTGCATGCAGCTGAACAAGTGGGAAAACATACTTTGCAATGTGGGTCTGATTCCTTAGAGGCCTCCTGTAGAGCAGCAGTTACAGGCTCTGTCATTAGAAGGCATGCTTGGTTAAAAGAACATACGTTACCAGATCATGTTAAGGCAAAATTATTGGATGCACCTTTGCAGCGGGATGTGTTGTTTGGAGTTAAGGCAGAGGAGGTATTAAAGAAGATGGAGGATAAGGCAAAATCTATGCAAACAGTGAAGGATTTCTTACAGGTTTAGCCTCCTCGTTTTAGCAGAAATTGGCCAACAAAGAATTGGTCCTTTCCAGTCACAGACAGACCTGAAAGAGGCAGATACAGACGTCCAAGAGGTAGAGGTCAAGAACAAGGTCCTTACAGGCCTCGACAATGGGGTACACCAGGCCAGAAAGAAGGGGAAGACAGGCCACAACCTTATAAAAAGCAGCCTCATTGACTTCCCACTACAGCTGCCAAACAGCTCTCTCTTGGCAGCCCCCTTAGGAAGAAAACTGGCACTTTTCTATCACAATTGGCATTGCATCACCAAAGACAAATGGGTTCTCAACACTGTATCTCAAGGTTACAGGTTCCACTTTCACACTTTGCCAAGGTTAAAATGAATGCCAAATCTGCCACCAAATCAATGGGCAGAGGCTCAAAAACAAATTACAGCACTCCTGGACATGAGAGCTATTCAAAAGGTACCACCACAGGAGCAAGGACAAGGATTTTATTCAAGACTCTTTCTAGTTTCCAGAAAGGACAAAGCCTGGAGACCCATTCTGGATCTTTCTCCTCTAAACACTTACCTGGATGTTCTGAAATTCAAAATGTTGACACTACAGTAGCTTCTTCCCATGCTGGGCAAGAAAGCTTGGCTCGTGACTTTGGACCTCAAGGAGGCATACCTGCATGTCCCTATCAGACAAAACTGCAGAAGATACCTCAGATTTCTAGCTGGTTCAATGCACTATGAATTCTCTGCACTGCCCTTTGGCTTATCTACTGTGCCCAGGGTCTTCACAAAGTGCCTGGCACCAGTAATTGCATTTTGCAGGCAAAAAGGAATTCAAATTTATCCATACCTGGACGACTGCCTGATTCAAGCAGAGCGCAAGGGCATTCTTCTAAAACATCTGGCGTTCGTAAAAAAGTTAAGTTGCCTGGGGTACACAGTAAACGAAAAGAAATCAAAACTAGTGCCCTCACAACAGATAATATTCCTGGGTGCCAGCTTGAACACAATGGCCCAGATGGCTTATCTCACGCCAGACAAGCAAAGACAACTGACTCAATACTTTCAGTTGATGGCAACAAAGACCCAACTCCCTGAAAGAAAAATTCTGCAGGCCTTGGGCTACATGGCATCTTGCATACTACTAATTCCATATGCCAGACTGCATATGAGGAAACTACAATGGTACCTAAAGAGTGTATGTTCTCAACACTGTCAAAGTTTGGAAACAGTTATACCACTAATTCCTTGCCTTCAACAGGAGTTTCGATGGTGGGCTCAAGCTTGTCACCTCAACAAGGGACAGCCTTTTACTCAACCCACAGCCAGGCAAACACTGACAACAGATGCATCGGATTACGCCTGGGGAGCACACATGGCAGGAAAATGTATTCAGGGCAAGTGGCCCACAGAGCAAAGGCATCTTCACATCAATCAAAAAGATATGCTAGCTGTGCAAAATGCACGTATAGCTTTCAAGGACCTGCTGCATCCAGAACAACTACTACTAAAGACAGACAACACCACAGTTATGTGGTACATAAACAAGCAAGGAGGCACACACATCTACCCCCTCTGCAGACAAGCCATGACATTGTGGAACACAGCTCTAGACTACCAAGTTCATCTGCAAGCACAATTCCTGCCAGGAGAGAAAAACACACTGTCAGACGACCTAAGCAGAAGCATCATGGATCCTCAAGAATGGGAATTTAATCCACAAATATTCAGAATGATAACACAAAAATGGTGGAGCTCGGACATAGATCTGTTTGCATCCCCAATGAACTGCCAGCTACAGAAATTCTGCACAAGGAGTTACCATCCACAAGCATGAAAAGTGGATGCCCTCTCATTCAGCTGGAAAAACCTGCAAGTATACGCTTTCTCTCCTTTACCTCTCCTTTCAAAGGTACTCATAAAAGCCAGGCAAGAAGAGCCAAAGATGATCCTGATTGCACCAGACTGGCCATGCCAGCACTGGTACCCAATCTTAAAGAACTTAGCACAAGAACCACCCTGGATTTTGCCTCAAATCCCACATCTGCTGACACAGCGCAACAATCATAGGTTGGTACTAGGCTATCAGCCCTAGGGCCTATACAAGCCTAGCCATAACAATTCCCTGGCTATTTCTTCCCACATTATTTACTTTCCTGGACCCCTGTCTAGCAGGGCGACTGACGTGATCCCTGGGGTGAATTTCCTTTCTCCCATCCAATCGTCAAGGTTCCTCTTGAAGAGGTCCAAAGAGGCACTCTGCTTGACATGTATGGGCAATCTATTCCAGAGTCTGGGGAGTCTCTGGGTCAGGAACCTATCCCTCCAGCATGTTTTGTTTATTGTGATGACAAGGTTTAGATCCCTGGAGTGTGTAGCTCTGAGGGATTGGGATTTCTTTAAGTGTAGCATGTCCAACAGCTCTGGGTTTGACATGGCCTTGTATGTTAAGCAGAGATCGCCTCTGAGTAGACGATATGCGACAGAGTATAGCTGGAGTTTTTTAAGGTGGTCAGCGTAGGGCATCTGCTTTAGGCCTGTGATTCTTTTAGTGAGGTATTTCTGAGGCCTTTCCAGTTGTTGCAGATGTCTTGAGAGGTACATACCAAATGGGGCGTTGTATTCCATAATGGGTCTAATGAGGGATGAGTACAGTGGGACAATGACCTCCTTTTTTCTGGATTAAAAGCCCTTCGTGATGAGGTGTGCCACATAGAAGGATTTCCTGACTGTTGTGGTGATGTGGTTATCGAAGGTGAGACCACTGTCCACCTGTGTCCCTAAGTCTCTTATCACGCTTTCTGTGTTTAGTGTACTGCCACCTATATGGTAATTCATGGATACATGTTTTTTCCCAAAGGGGATAACGATACATTTCTTGGCATTGAGCTGGAGCCCATGGCTCTGGCACCAAGCATCTGTTTCTGTAAGGCCCTTTTGTAGAGTATCCACATCATTTGGGGATTCAATAATGGCTCCCAGTTTGCAGTCATCTGCAAACTTTGTTAGCCAGAGTCCCTTAGTGTTGGCATCTACAAGAGCGGCCCCAGGACTGAACCCTGAGGTACTCCACTTGTCTGGAGCTGGATTTGGAGTCGGCTACTTTTACAGTGTGGGTTCTATCAGTAAGCCATTTAGCAATCCATTGGGTGACATAGGGATTAATGCCCAACTTAGTAAGTTTATCTATGATTCCAGAGTGGAGGATGGTGTCAAAGGCCTTGGCAAGGTCTAGATAGGCTGTGTGGACCACCTTACCCTTGTCCATGGCTCTGGAGACTGATTCAAAGAAGTCAATCAGGTTCAGGAGACACTTCACAGCCAGCTAAAGACCTTAAACCTAGCTGCATGGAAAATTCCTTAGTCAGGCAAGCAATGCCTCTCTCCAAAGCTGTTATGGCTGTCATTCTGGAGGCCAGAAGGCCTAGCACCAGGAAAGCCTACTCGGATAAATGGAAGAGATTCTCTGCCTGGAACCAGGCACACAGCCTTGACCCAAACATTCCAAAGATACTTCAATATTTAACTGAGATGCTGGACAAGGGCCTCTCCTTTTCATCCATCAAGATCCACGCCTCAGCCGTTTCTGCTCATTGCAACACAGATCCACCAATTTTTTCTAATCCTTTGCTCAAACAGTACCTCAGAGGGGCTAAAAACATAAGACCGCCCCGTAGAGCACCTACTCCAACTTGGGACCTCAACTTTGTTTTGGAAAAATTAACTTTACCTCCTTTTGAGTCAGCTAACACAGCAGAATTAAAATACATCTTTTGGAAAACTGCTCTGCTACTGGCAATAACATCAGCACGAAGAGTTTCAGAATTGCAGTCACTAATGGCAGTGGAAACTTTCCTCATTTTCCACCAGGACAGGGTGTCTTTAAGAACTAACCCTACGTTTATGCCAAAGGTGGTATCAAGTGTGGCTCTAAACCAAACTATTCACTTGCCAACTTTCTATCCAAAACCACAGAACAAAGGGGAGAGACTACTGCATTCTTTGGACATTCACAGGCAGTTACGCTTTTATTTGGACAAAACCAAAGCTTTCAGAAAATCTGAGCAATTATTGGTAGCATATGCTGCAGGAGCACAGGGAAAAGCCATTTCAAAACAGACCATCTCAAAATGGATAGGACATACATTTCTGCTATACTCACCATGGGAAACCTGTACCTAGCAGCATTAGATCTCACTCCATCAGGGCAACAGCCACCTCAACTGCCTACCTCAGAGGAGTACCTACCAAGGATATTTTGGAAGCAGCAACATGGAGTTCTGTGCATACCTTCACCAAGCATTACTATTTGCCTTTATACTCCAAATCCAGAGCTGGCTTCGCCACTGCTGTGCTGCAGGGCCTTATAGCCACCCCTAATGCCTTATAGAACCAGCCTCCCTACCTCAGCTTTGGGATTCCACCCAAGTGTAATGACTGCAGCAGTGTAACACGATGAACATAGTACAGTTTTGTACCTACCATAAATGTAGATGTTCGAGTGTAAACACTGCTGCAGTTCGGGTTACCCTCCCTCCTTCCCCTCTTAATTGCTGGTACATACCTACGCCTTCTACCCTTACTACCTATGGGGAGTATTTGCTGGTAACTGAAAGTTGTTGTTTGTTTTTCTTATATATGTTTTATTAGCAATTTGAATTGCCTACCTATTTGGGGGCACCTGACATCTGGGGCAAGAAAAACTGAAGAAAGTGGCGTCAGCTGCATCTTATATACCCCTGTCGCACTGACATCAGGGAGGAGGCGACAGCAACCGATGCCGGACCAAGACTTTGGAACTCAGGCCGACTGGGGAACCGCCTGACGACAGGATAACCCAAGTGTAATGACTGCAGCAGTGTTTACACTCGAACATCTACATTTATGGTAGGTACAAAACTGTACTTTCTTATCCTGGAAATCACTATTTTTAGTATCCATCTCATCAGCGAGATACGTCTCCGAGCTTCAGGCCTTGTGCATAAAACGCTCTTACATGGTCTTTCATAAGGACAGAGTATCGCTCCGGACTAACCCTTCTTTTTTGCCTAAAGTTATTTCACAATTGACAATTAACCAGGCAGTTGACCTACCAGTCTTCTTTCCTAACTACTTGAATAAAGGAAAATACTGTTTTCATTTGCTGGATGTACATAGACAACTACGTTTTTATCTGCACAGAACTAAATCAGTATGCAAAACAGACCAGTTATGTGTTTCCTATTCAGGCCCAAAATTGGGAAACTGTCTCTGAAGTGACCTTAGCTAAGTGGTTGAGAAACTGCATTTCCTTGGTCTACCAACGTAATAAAATTCCACTACCATGCAAGGTCAAAGCGCACACTACCAGATCAGTGGGGACTTCGGTTGCTTTTCATTCAAAGGCTTCATTGGATGATATCTGAGCAGCTGCGACTTGGGTTACCCCTCATACCTTTATCACTCATTACAAATTGGATTTGGTCTCCAGGGGGAGAGCATCCTTTGGTTCAGTGGTATTTAGGAACATCCTTCCATAAGGGCATCCCAGGTCTTAAAGTAGCTAGGTTCTCTGTCCCATCAGTAAGGAATGAATGAAGATCAACTACATCAGATAAAGAAGTTATGTTCTTACCATAACATTCCATCTGTGTTCATCATTCATTCATTACTTCCCACCCTCTTTCGTCCTCCAAGGGGCTCCTGATGGATCGGATTTGGTCCAAATCCCGCATTAGGGTTGCTACTCAGAAAAAGCCTCCGCTTTCTTTGTCATGGGCAAACTCGATCTGAGGTAGCAGGGAGAGGGGCATTGTGGGTAAAGCTTAGCTCAAGATTTTTTGGCTGGCATGAGCTTGTTATAAAGCCGACTCTGTTCCATGGATGGAACCGACAACCCATCAGTAATGAATGAATGAAGATGAACAACACAGATTTTAGTTGCATTAACGTCTGCTAGAAGGAACTTTGAGATTCAGGCATTGATGGCTTCACCCCCCTTTTTGGTTTTCCACAAAGACAGAGTATCTTTGAGGACTAATCTAGCTTTTATGCCCAAAAATGGTGAATGAGTTGTCGCTTAATCAGTCCATTCATTTGCCCACTTTCTTTCCCTCACCTCAATGTCCCAGTGAGAGGGTTCTGCATTCTTTGGATGTACCTATACAACTGAGATTTTATCTTGACAAAACTAAGTCTATCAGGAAATCTGATCAACTCTGTGTTCTTTCATCCCAGGGGTCTGGGTTTACCTGTTTCCAAACAAACTTTCTCTTCTTGGATCTCTAAGGCTGTTGTGTTTTGCTATGAGTTTCATTTGAAGTCCTTATCTTCTGTTAAGGCCCATTCTGCCAGATCTGTTGCCTCCTTGGGGGCTTTCTTCAAAGGTCTTGGTGCTCATTCCATTTTGGAGGCTGCTACTTGGTCCGTCTATTCATACTTTTACAAAACATTACATGCTAGAGACTGTTTCCAGATCCAGGGCAGGATTTGCTAGGGCAGTTCTGCATGACTTTGTGGGAAATGCCACTGCATTGGCTTCCTCTACTCCTTCCTCCTCCCAGGGTTCCTTTTGAGCTTTCACACTCTCCCATATGTAAAGAATGCTGCAACATTGAATAGATGGATGTAGAATAGTTGTGTAAAATCTTACCATAACCATAGATGTCCTTCTCTTCTGTGTTGCAGTATTCTATCCCTTCTGCCTTCCGACTACTTGTTCTTTCGTAGGATTATGACTCCTTGTGTTTTGACTTTGGATTACTTTCCTCATGGGGCTACCTTATTCTGAGGATGGTATGTGTGAACGTCCCTTTTATGGCTGATGATGTCACTGACTTTGTGACGTCCCATGTACTGGCAATGGCTATAAGCTTTTGTATACAGGCCAGATGTCTGGTCGACTGGCGGAAAGCAGCCCCATATGTAGAGAGTACTGCAACATAGAAGAGGACATCTATGGTTATGGTAGTTTTACACAACTATTATTTCCATTTAGTCTTGGTCTTGAATGAGTAATCTTGGCTAATACATACCTTGTTGTTATCCACTTTAAGGATCTTCCCTGGTTTCCATAGCTCTTTCAAAAACCCCTCTCCTTCAGTTTGAATGACAAGCATGTCATCGATATTGGTCTGGGCCCCTGTGCTGTCTTTGCTCAGCCATTATGAGGTCTAATGGGTGTGCTTTATATGCACAGCTCCAGTAATGGAAAGTCCGTTTTTCCAACAGTTTGTTCCACAGCTGATGTGCAGTCCAGACCCTCATATCTCTCTCTAGGATACCAGATTTTTTTTTTTTTTTTTATTTTGAGTCCCGTCATCTAGGTGGACTACTTTTGACTCCAGGCATTCCAGTCTTGCCCCTGCAGATTCTGTTCTTGCCTTCAGCTCATCTTTTTCTTTTAACAGATCTTGGATGCCCAAAGTGTGTTTATTGAGCCCTTCCATCACTTCTGTTATTTTCTTCTCCTGGGCATAAAGATTACTCTGCAGTGATGCTTCATTTCCCTAAGCTCTTGCCAAAAGATTGCATTACCCTTTCTTCCACATCTTTCTCCGTAATCTCCTTCCTATTATTCTTATCAGATTGCATGGGTACTGATGATCCTTTTCTCTCTCTCTCTCTCTTTTTTTTTTTTACTCATTAAGATTAGCTTTTTCTTTTAAATCTCGCATGTACGTTCTGCAGTTGTTTCAAGTACAGTAAGTACTTAACCGGAGCATCACTGAAATTTATCTTGCCACCATGCCTGAAATAGTCACTTGTTCACTTTTAAGGAAGACTATTTTTCCCCATTAACCAGGTTGGTGTCAGTTTGAGGTGTGCATATAAATTTTACTCAAGGATGTTATTTTGTATAGATGGGAATTCATTTTGCCAGTAGTTAGGTACAACATTTTGAGCTGTGATTTTCCAGTTAGTCTTAATTTTGATTCAATTTCAATGGCCTTGTGCCCTCATAGGGAGACCTAGCTGATTTGACATATGACCCATGTAGTAAAGGCACAGGAGAGACAAACTTGATCTGGAGAAGCAGGGAAGCAGTGTATGTGAGTAAAGAGAGGTGTTTAAGCATTGGAGAGTTCAGTATATGATGAAGTGATTGCTGTCTGTTGCTGCCATTCCTGATATTGAAGCGGATCAATGTGGTTCATGAAGGTTTGACATTAAGGTAAGTACTTAACATTTGATCTGACATCGTCATTTTCGTTCATTCCTAAACAGTGGGGTTTGGATCTGATCCTACTCTACCACTTCTTCCAGATCGTAGAATACTTGAACCCTCGAGCTCCTCCCTTTTCCTGTACTGCTCCTGTCATCTAATATACCCCAGATCTCATTTGCTACCATTGCGATCAGATGTAGATTATGAGCTCTTGAGCTTTGGGGTTAAGTTTTTCAGCTAACTTTCTCTTCTTTGTAAGTTTAACTTTATTTAACTACCCTTTTTACTGTAGTACCTTTTAGTAATTACTCTTATAGGTTCTTAGGCGTTTAGAAGGCTAACGACCACAAGGGCCTTTTTATGCTTAGCCATGCATCCCAAATCGCTGACAAGTTCTGATGCACTTGATAAGTGTAAGCATGGGGCTGGGAGATGAACCATTTACAGGTTGCCTGTTTACATCAGAGACATAGGTGCCAAACCAGGGATGAATTTTTGGTTTCCCATCCAATTGTCCAAGTTGCACGTGAATTGTTTTAGGGAGGAACTCTGCTTCATACGGATGGGGAGCCTGTTCCATAGACTGGGTAGTCTCTGTGATACATACCTCTCTCTCCAGCAGGTCCTATTTATATCACAGGCAAGGTTTAAGTCTTTAGAATGGATAATTCTAGTACTGTTTGTTTTGTGGATATGCAGGAGGTCCATCAGAGTGGGGTCTGACAATGCCCTGTATGCCAGGCATGGATCTTCCCTCAAAAGCCTGTAGGAGACAAAATACAGAGAAAGGGTCTTGAGACTGTCTGCATAGGACATATTACTTGTGCCTTGTATTCTTTTAGTGAGGAACCCCTGTGGACATTCCAGTTGTTAGATATGCCTGGTTAGGTACATACCAAAAGGGGCATTGTACTCCATGGTAGGTCTGATGAATGCTGAATACAGTGGAACAGTGACTTCCTTGGACTTAAATGCCATACCTTTGTTTATAAGTTGCGCAACATAGTGATTTCCTCACCAGTGTAGACACGTGATGATCAAAGGCTAAATTACTATCTATGTATGTTCCTAAGTCTCTGACTACTGGGTCAACTCTAAGGGGTGTGTTGTCAATATGATCGTTACCAGGGTTGGATGACTACCCAAAGGATACTATTATGCATTTCTTGGCATTTAGTTTTAGTCCATGACTCTGACACCAGCTGTTTGTCTGTGTCAGCCCCTCCTGGAGAACATTTGTGTCAGTGTGCGATTCAGTGACCACTCCTAATTTGCAGTCATCTAAAAATTTAGTCAGCCAGTGATGACTTACAATTGGCCTCGACTTCTGAGAAGTAAATGTTAAAAAGGAGCAGTCCAAGGACTGATCCCCGAGGGACTCCATTTGTGACTGGTCTCTTTGTATAAGTGGACTCCCCAATTCTAACTTCCTGGGTCCTGGCTTTAAGCCATTTGGCTATCCACTGGGTGGCATACAGGTTTGTATGTAACCTTTTGAGTTTGTCAACAATGCCTGAGTGGGGTATTGTGTCAAATGCCTTGGCCAGGTCAAGGTAGGCAGTATGAATGATTTTGCCCTCATCCATTGCTTTGGTGTCCTTCTCAAAGAAGTCCACCAGGTTGACTAGGCATGATCTGCCCTTGACGAAAGCAAACTGGGTTGGGTCCAGTGTGTGGAGGTTTACTATATCTCTTCTGATAACCTCCATGATAATTCTTTCCATGGCTTTACATATAAGGCT
Organism: Protopterus annectens; assembly: GCF_019279795.1. Lineage (NCBI taxonomy): Eukaryota > Metazoa > Chordata > Ceratodontiformes > Protopteridae > Protopterus > Protopterus annectens. The sequence continues at coordinate 1,383,464,383 of NC_056741.1, forward strand.
AGTGAGACTTGTGGGTCCGTAGTTTCCAGGGTCTGTAGGTGGCCCACCTTTGTGCAGAGGGGTGACTGTTGTCTTTGTCCATTCATGAGGCATGAAATCTGTTTGGAGGCTACAGTTAAATAGTAGTTCCAGAGGCCGTGATAGGTCATGTTTCATGCTGTTTAGAAGGCATCATGGGATATTGTCTCGGACTATTGATGCAGTGTTTTTGGTCTTAGGGCAGTAAGGACCTGTTCCCTAGTGATAGTAAGGGTAGATGTTAAGTTGTCATTCTCGCCTTCATTCTTGCTGGATGTGTTCGGAGCCGATCCTCGGCTCCGACTCGGCCTATACTATAGCTCAAGAGCTATTTTTACTGGCTCGAGGCAGCCCTATATCCCACAATACCATGTGCTAACTCTCCAGATCTCGTTTGCCGCTTCGCTGCGGGGTAGTCTGTTTTTACCGGCTCCGGTCAGTAAGTGCTTTTTTCATATATATATTCAGTCTCAGTAGTTATTTTCCAGTTAGTTACCCTTCTTTAGGTCCCTTCTAACTGCCTTACCCTTTCAGTAGCCCTTTTTCCCCTTCTTTAGTTAGTTTTTTATCTTGGGCCTACGGGCTTTTCCTTAGTATTCCCCCACCCCTTTCAGTGTGTGTGTGGGTTTTTAGTCAGTTCCCTTTAACTTAAATAAGTGTGTGTGTGTGGACTGTGTTCCTTTTTATTTTTTGTCAGGATGTCAAAGGACCCTAAGGTTTCGGGATTCAAGAAGTGTGACTCGTGCTGTCAGAAAATGTCTCTGACAGACTGTCACACTTCTTGTGTCTATTGCTTGGGGCCTTTACACCTGCAGGACTCTTGTTCCGTTTGTCACAGATTTAGTTCAAGAGTCCTGCAGGAAAGGCGTAACAAGCTCATCCTAAGGGGCTTGTTAAAGCCTGATGACTCCCCGTCCAAGTCTGGCTCGGGGAAGTCGTCAAAAACCGCCAAACCCTCGGCTCCAGCTTCTGAGCTGAGGGCTGACATTATCGAGACGGCTCCGACCTCGGTTCCGTCTGGCTCCAAGGCGAGCAAAGTGGTTTCCACTCCGAAACCATCATCGGAGCCGACCCCAGCGCGCAAGCGCTCTAGGTCCCCTTCGCTAGAGTCTGTCAGATCGGCTCCGAGGTCCCCTCTCCTATCGGAGCGGAGTCATAGGACTCATTCATCGAGGTCATCCAGGCTCTCCGACCACGACATCGAGAGGGTGGTCAGTAGACTCATAAAATCTCAGGCGCTGGCCCAAATGCTCCAGAGCCCATCTCACCAGACTGTGTCTCCTTCGATACAGCTATCCATTCCTCCTCATCTCTCGAGTTCGGAGCCGGAGTTTGTCGGAACCGTGACTTTGCCCACGTCGGAGCCGATACTTCCTCCTTCGGCTCCGGTGTCGTCTTCTCCGACCTCTTCATTGGTTCCATCCATGGAGAGGTCCGGGTGCCGAGACTCCATTGTTGGCTTCGAGGGGATGAGTGGCATCAGACCCTTGTCCGACCCCGCTCTCCCTCTCGGAGCTTCGGCTCTGGTTAGTTCGGCCCCGACATCATTCTCGGAGCCTTTTCTGTCGGTTCCGGGGGCGGTTCCGGTCTCTTCGGAGCCGGGGCTACCTTTGGTATCTGATGGGGGAGCCTTCGAGGTGATGAGGAGTGTGCTGGACCCAGTGTCCACTCCAAGGTTAAGTTCTGCGGCTCCTCCCTCTGTAGTGCCTGTTACAGTCTCTGGCCATCCTCCTACACCTAACAGCAGGGATCCAAAGCGTAGGGTACCCACCTTGGGTGTCTCCTCCTCTTCCGAGGGCTCCCCTGAAGTTTCAGGGGAACCCCCTAGGAAACGAAAGTGCAAGAGGAAGCACATAGACTCCCCCGAGTCTGTCACGTCGGACACCGACTTGGATGAGTCGGAAGGTTCCCCCAGATCCCCCTCTGAGGATGTCTCCTTTTCAGACATCCTGGAGATCCTAAGACAGAGGGGAAATTGGTCCACTCTCAAACCTTCCGAGGACGAGTCGGTTTACCTTGACGCCTTTGGATCTCGCCCTTCCATCTCCTGGTTGTCTCCCCCTTTCGACCCACTAATGGAGGTAGTGGCTAGAAAGGCGTGGGCAGCTCCTGATTCAATGGAACCTACCCCTAGGAGGCCTTCTAAATTTATTTCTGCACCAGATGATAAATCCTTTCTCACCAAAGGTGTTTCCGTTGATGCTATGGTGGTAGCAGCAGCCACTAAGAAGGAATTGGCTGATCCTTCTGTATCTGTTCATCCTCCTAACAAAGAGTCCAGGACCATGGACAGGTACGGCAAGCGGACCTTTGCTTCAGCGACCTTTTCTTTGCGATCGCTGAACTATTTATGTCATTTCATCCGCCTTCAGAGAGACTTGCTCAAAGAGCTGGGTGAAACGGAACAGCATCCTTCTGCTGCGGGGTTTAAGGACAAAATAAACTCTCAGCTGGCTACCCTGAACTCAATTGTTAACTCCTCCATGTGGCTTATCTCTTATGCAGCCGATGGAGCGAGTAGGGCCGCTGGCACAGGCGTTGCGTTGAGACGTCACGCTTGGATGCGACTCTGTAACTTTGCCGATCCCTTCAAGGCGTCCTTCACCAATACCCCCTCTCACGGTTCGGAATTGTTCGGACCTCAGGTGAAGAATACCCTCACCAGATGCGAGCAAGATGGTAAGACTCTCTCTGCCGTGGGAGTCCGTTTTTCCACGCCTTCTAGACCTTATCCTAAGGGACAGAAGGGAGGAAAGATGTGGTTCCGCAAACCTCAGGGAGTCGCGCCTGCCGCACGTGGTGAATTTCCCCCTAGAGGCAGAGGGGGAAATAATAACAGACGCCGCCCCAGGGGCAGAGGGGGGTCCTCAGAACCAGGGCTCTAGGGAATCTTTTCCTGACCAACCCTTTCAGCATCCCTGAGAAGCTGCCTGACTGTCCGCCTTCGGAGGCAGTCGGGGGAAGATTATCTCTGTACCCGGAAGCCTGGCAATCCCTCTCCCAAGACACATGGGTACAGAAGATCATATCCGAGGGTTACAAAATCCCTTTCACTTTCCCTCCAGTACAACCGCCAAAACCCCTACCAGACGTACCACCCGCACAAAGGGGTCAGGCTCAGATAGAAATAAAAAAGCTGTTAGAAAAGAGAGTCATCCAGGCAGTCCCAGCAGATCAGCTAGGATCCGGAATCTACTCCAGATTCTTTTTGGTAACAAAAAAGACAGGAGAATGGAGACCCATTTTGGACCTCAGCAGGTTAAACAACTCTGTACTAAAGACAAAATTTCGGATGGTAACACTGCAGTCCATTCTACCCTTTTTGGGCAGAGACAACTGGATGTGCTCGTTAGACCTCCAGGACGCGTACTACCATATAAAGATACACAGGCGCTCCAGGAGGTTTCTCCGCTTCTGGCTGGGAGTCAGTCATTTTCAATTCAGGGCCCTGCCCTTTGGTCTCACCACAGCCCCCCGGGTGTTCACCAAATGTTTGGCAGTGGTCACGGCTCACCTGAGACAGAAAGGATTCCAGGTGTTTCCATACTTAGACGACTGGCTCATTTCCGCTACCACCAAACAGGATCTCATAATGGCCAGGGATTACACTATTCAACTTTGCAACAATCTGGGTATATCTATAAATTTTGCAAAGTCCTCCTTGTTGCCTTGTCAATGTATAAACTTTATAGGCGCTGTATTAAACACCACAGAAATGTCTGCAACATTACCACCTCAGAGAGTGACAGACATAAGGCGGAATGTTCAGCCCCTGTTTCAGCCCAACAGAGTCCAAGTCAAGCTAGTATTGAAAGTGTTGGGCCTCATGGCGGCGGCGATTCTTCTACTTCCATTAGCCCGCTTCCACTTGAGGCTCCTTCAGTGGATGCTGTTTTCTCAGTGGTCCTTTCAACAGCTACCAATGACCCACAACATTTTGATAACCCTATCTTGCAAGAAACATCTCTCTCTCTCTTGGTGGATGGTTTCCCCTCAGCTTTTTCAGGGCAGACCCTTTGTTCTCCCCCCTCCAGTTGCCACTGTCACAACGGATGCCTCCCTGATCGGGTGGGGGGGGGGCATTATCAGGGCAGGACGGTCCAGGGCACTTGGCAACAGTCAGAATGCCACCTGCACATAAATGTCCTGGAGATGAGGGCAGTGCTTTTGACGTTGCAAGCCCTTCAGAGCTCTCTTCCCACGGAGACTATAGCAATTCAAACGGACAATGTCTGTGGTGTGGTACATAAACAAGCAGGGCAGAACAAGGTCCTACCCCCTCTGTCGAGAAGCACTCAGACTTTGGCAATGGGCGATTTCATCTCAATGGTTTCTGTAGCAACGCACATCCCCGGGAAGTCCAACATCATAGCAGACAGATTGAGCAGAACTATCCTCATGCCTCACAATTGGTCTCTAAATCAAGCGGTAGCAGACGGAATTTTTCGGAAGTGGGGCCAGCCTTGCTGCGACCTTTTCGCAACTCCCCAAAACAGCAAGTGCCTCGACGACTTCACACTTTTTCCTCTACCAGACCAACCCCTCAGAGACGCTCTTGTTCACGTTTGGCCCCGGGGTCTTCTTTATGCCTTTCCTCCCTTTCCATTGATCCCGCAATTAATTCAGAAAGCAACCGCATTGAGATCCAAAATGATCCTCATTGCCCCGCTTTGGCCTCGACAAGTTTGGTTCCCGTTCCTGCACAAATACCTACTGGAACAGCCTTGGCATCTGGAACCCCTTCCAGATCTGTTGACCCACCTCACGGGCAAGCTGCATCAGTCTCTACATTCCATCAACCTCACAGCTTGGTTGCTCCACTTCCAGCCATAGCCAGGCTTCCCCTTATTTCTCCTCCTGTTCGTGATATCATTCTGGCTTCCCATAAGTCCAATACTAGGAAGACTTATGCAAGTAAATGGAAGCGTTTTTCACACTGGGCACAAACTAGGTCCTTAGATCCTTTCCATGCACCCATTCATGAGGTTCTAGACTTTCTGGCGGAGCTATTTCATTCAGGGTCATCATCGGCCACTATCAGGGTACAATTAGCGGCCATTGCTAATTTTCATGTTGGACTCTCAGAAGCAAATATTATGTCCCACAAACTCTGTAAAGCTTTTCTCAAGGGCATCTTTTTGCTCAGACCTCCAGTCAAAGATCCACCCCCACAATGGGATTTGAATTTAGTTCTAACCTCACTAATTCTGCCCCCTTTTGAACCTGCAGCTTCTTGCTCCCTCAAACTTCTTTCTTGGAAAACGCTGTTTTAGTAGCTATAACATCTGCCAGAAGGGTATCGGAACTTCAAGCCTTGTCTGTCCGTCCTCCTTATTTGGTTTTTCATAAAGACAGGGTAACTCTCAGAACAAACCCTTCCTTCCTACCAAAAGTGTTATCGGAAGCAAATCTAAACCACTCCATTGATTTGCCTGTCTTTTTCCCAGACTATACCAACAGGGCTGAACAAAAATTACATTCATTAGATGTTCATTGCCAATTACGGTATTACCTAGACAGGACAAAACAATTCAGAAAGTCAGACCAGCTCTTTCTCTCTTATGCTGCAGGCAAGAAAGGGCTTCCGGTATCGAAGGTTACTCTTTCCAGATGGCTGACATCTATTATTACCTTGGTCTATGAGTTGAGACACAGGCAACTTCCCTCTAGGCCTAAGGCTCATTCAACCAGGGCACTATCAACTTCAACAGCATTTCAAGCAAGGTTACCACTAGATGCCATTTGTGCAGCAGCTACATGGGTGTCCAAACATACCTTTATTGCCCATTACAAGCTTGATTTAGCCTCCAGAAATAGGGCTGATTTTGGTTCCACTGTACTCAGGAGTCTGTTCCATTGAGCCACCCAGGACTAAGATGCTAGGGACGCTGTCCCATCCAGCAAGAATGAAGGCGAGAATGACAACTTAACATTAAGAAGTTATGTCTTGCCATAACGTTCCTTGTTAGTTGTCTTCTTCTCGCCTTCTTTCTTGCGTCCCTCCCTCCTGCCCCCTAGCCTGGATAGACTCGAGGTTTCTGAGTCCTTCCATTTCTGGAGATACAATATGTTGCGTTTTTTTCCTTGTATCCTTAGTATTACTAGCAGGTAATCTGTACTCGTAAAAGAGGATTATAATATTATTATTATAATATTATTATTTATACTATGTCTTAGCTTCCAAACGAGATCTGGGGTGTTAGCGCATGGTATTGTGGGATATAGGGCTGCCTTGAGCCGGTAAAAATAGCTCTCGAGCTATAGTATAGGCCGAGTCGGAGCCGAGGATCGGCTCCGAACCCATCCAGCAAGAAAGAAGGCGAGAAGAAGACAACTAACATGGAACGTTATGGTAAGACATAACTTCTTCTTATATTTGATGATATTTCCTGAGGGAAGGTTGAGGGGAGGAGAGGGGAGTAAAGTTGGAGCTGAAATTACCAGCTAGGAGGTTTGCTACATCTTCTGGTTCAGTATAGGTGGCTCCTTTTATAATGAGCTCTGCACACAATTGTGTATTGCTGTTGAGGCTGTGGACATAGCTCAACAATGCTTTGTGGTCCTCCTTGGCCTGGGAGGCCAAACTTAAGTCAAATTTGGCCTTGCTAGACTTCATTTGTCCTCTGAGTTGTTTGTTTAGTTTAATTAGAGTGCTTTTATCCTGCTTGGGTGCTGCACCTCGTAATTTTTGCCATGATTTTCTTCCTTCTGTTATACATCCGATTGATTTTGTGATTCCACCATGGTGGCTTGTTTTTTGTTAGTTCTGTGCTTTTTCCTGGTGGGTACAGCTGCCTCTATACAGCTATTAACATGCTCGTTTCCTCCCTTTAGCCCTCTTTTTCACAAACATTAGTCTCTTTTTTTTTTTTTTCTTCATACTTTGAGTACCATTAACACCATAGTTGGTAGTTCTTTCCCTTTACTACTTGTATTTTTATAGTACTTTTTCTTGCCATCGTTGTTAATTCTTCCCCCCCCCCCCAAATTTTTTTTTCTATCTTTTTCTTCCTTTTACTTTGATTTAATTTGTCATTATGTTGGACAAGCTGTCAGGCTTAAAGAAATGTGTGTGTGCGGGCATAAAATCACCAGTTGAGATGCTCACACAGAGTGCATATATTGTCTAGGCCCTAAGCACCTGGATGTTGATTTGATATATACATGGGTTTGAACTCATGTGCACTAATAGGAGGGACAAGTTGATTCTCAGGTTTCTAATTCCCTTCTAAATATTCCTCGAAGGCTGCTGGGGCTCAACCCTCCAAGAAACAAGTTAAGAAGGGCAATTCTGTTGCCAAGGATTCTTGCAAGAGATCCTTGTATCGCCCTTCTGCTTCTATGTCATCTACAGCTCCATCTAAGGAGCCACCAGCTAAACGTTCCAGAAAATGTGATCCGACTGCTCTGGATTTAAAGTTAAAATCCGGAAGATCCCATCAGATCTTATCACATCCAGACTCCCTTCACCATTTGTAGAACAGTCTCCTAGATGGCCTTCTACTGCTTTCTTTCTTCGGTCTCCCAAGAGCCTATCCAAAGCAGATGTGGATAAGATGATGAAGTTTCTCAGGATGCATATTTAAATGGGAGTCCTTCTGGCTTTGACCCCATCAAGTCCAGAGAGCCTGCATAGAACCACACCACGTATCATATCTCCTTCTCTGATTCATCCTTCCTTTTCATAGCTATTTGATCTGAAAGCCATGGGGTCATCTTCCTTGGATATAAAGATTTTGGCATTTTCGACGACTCTAGTTTCTCGGAGTTGTCTGGCCCCCAAGTACTTCAGAGACAGATGACTCTCTGAGCTAGATCGTCAGCTCCAGGGTGTTGAAGGAAACTCCAAAATGGTCTGAGATGTTTCTTCCCCTCAGAGCATCGGCGTTGGATAGCCGAGCTCCGACTCCCTCCTCAGATGGATTGCCTGCAGGCCAGTGGGAACCAAAGATCCTGGAGTCTGTTTTATTGTGTCCGTCAGTTTCTGCTTCCCCCCAGACACTCCACTTTTGAGGTAGTGGAGAGAGTGTTCTCTAAGACTAGAGTCCAAAAAACCCTGCCCTCTTTGGATCACATTTCTGTGTCTCATTCAATTTTGCGACCAGAACCTTATTCATCTGTTCCACTGGGACAGCCAGCCCTAACCAGTCTCCAGACCACCCAGCAGGGAGTCGTTACCTCTTCCAGTACCTCCCCGGAGCATCCCACCAAGGAGGTTCCTCACAAGAGAACTTGCAACAGGAGGCACTTACAGTCCCCTCAAGAGTCTGTCACTGAAGGCACTGATTTTGATGAGGGAGAAGGGGTCCCCCATATCACAACCTGATTGTCTCTTTTGGAGACATCTTGGGGTTCGTCAAACAAAGGGCTGGTAGGTCCCCCGATAATATTTCTCAAGGTGAATCAGTGTTACTGGAGGATTTTGGGTTTGGCCCGTTTACCTCCTGGGTGACTCTGACTGGCAGTGGGTGTATAGATTTAGTCTCTCAGCAGGTGTGGAAGGAACCAGAAACAGTTGAGTTTATACCTAAGACCAGACAAGATCCTTTTTCCGTCCAAAGACTGGCCACACTGGAGTAAAGGAGTACCTGCTGATGCCATGGTCATTGTGGCAGCCATGAGAAAGGAACTAGCTGAACTGTCCATCCCCCTAACAAGGAGTCTAGGGCACTAGACCGATTTGGGAAGCTTGTCTTTGCTTCAGTGACTTCACTCATAGGTCACTGGATTATTTGGCAAACTTTAATAGACTTCAGAAAGATTTGATCAAGTAGCTTACCAAATCTCTCTCTGGGTCCATATCTTCTGAGGAAGAAAATACCTTTTCTTTGCAGTTGGCCACTCTTCAATCTGTTTTGAATTCGTCCAATGAGTCTGATCTCGCATGCTGCTGAAGGTACCTCATGGGTGGCAGTTTCGGGCATTTCCATTATGAGACATGCTAAGATGTGCTTGTGTGATTTTCAAGAGCCATTCAAATCTTATTTTCTCAATACACCCTTTAATGGAACCTCTTTGTTTGGCCCCAAAGTGAAAGGCACACTGTCTAGGTGTGAGCAGGAAGAGAAAACCCGGTTTGCAGTGGGTGTATGTTTTTCTTCTCAATGGTCTTTTTCTAGAGGAGGTAGGAAAACGTAGTTCAATAAATCACATGGCCCCTTTCAAGAGGTACATAGAGAGAGCTCCACTAGGGGCATGGTGGGGCAATTCAAATGGAAGATTCCCCCCATGGCAGAGGTGGTTCTCATAATCTGATATCTAGAAAGTCCTTCTCAGACAGATCATATGAGTGCTGTTGAATGGAGGCCCAATTACCTGTCTCTGGAGGCATTCAGAGGTAGTCTCTCCATGCACCAGCCATTGTGGCTAGATATCATGAAAGATTCATGGGTGCGGAGAATAATATCCAGAGGTTATATCATACTGGTTTCCCATCCACCTCCATCAGTTTCAAAGAAAATTCCCAGTGTTCCATCCAGTCAGATGGAAGCAGCAGCGCTACAAATTAAAAAGCTGCTAGAAAAGAGTTCTCCAAGAGGTGAATCCAGAACTTGTTCGAGATTCTTTTTAGTGCCAAAAAAAAAAAAGACAGGAGATTTGAGGCCAGTTTTGGATCTCAGCAAATTAAATCAGTCAGTTCATTTTACAAAGTTTCAGATGGTCACGATTCAGCCCATTCTGACGTTTCTGCACAAGGATGACTGGATGTGCTCAAATAGATCTTTAGGATGCTTGCTTTCGTATCAAAGTGAACAGGTGAATACAGAAGATATTTATGCTTCTGGCTATGAGTCGGTCATTAGCAGTTCAGAGCACTGCACTTTGATCTCACCACAGCCCCCAAGGTGTGTACACCAAGTGCGTGGCAGTTATGGCATCTCACCTGAGACTGCTGGTATTCAGTGTTTCCATATGTGGATGAGTGGCTCCTGATTGCTGCAACCATGCTTCAGCTAATTCAAGCAAGGGGCTACTTACTCCAGTTATGCTCTTGTCTGGGGATATCTATCAATTACAACAAACCTCAACTCAATCTAACTCAGACTTTGGAATTCATTGTTGCTCATTTCAATACAACCAGTCACATGGCTTCTCTCCCTCTGTCTTGCATTCAAACCATTCAGTTCCAAGTCAGAAAGATTCTTCAGAAGGATTTCTTTTCCAGTGTGTCTGATACTCTTAGCTGTGGGATCCATGTCAGCAGCAATCAATCTTGTATCACTGCCCAGGTTTCTTATGAGAATCCTGCAGTGGACACTCACCATTCAGTGGTCTGTTCTCCAACACCCATTATCCAGGCCAGTCAAGATAACTTAAGCTTGGAAGAATTGGCTTCTCTGGTGGATACACTCCAGTCAAATATAAGAAGGCCATCCCTTTGTTCTCCCTCAACCCAAGGCCACAGTGCCCATGGATGCTCCTCAGATTGGATGAGAGGCACTTCTTGAGAAGGGCAGTCCAAGGCACATGATCGCCAGAGGTGGCCAGCACACACATATCAATGTCCTGGAAATAAGAGTTGTCCTCCTAGCATTGTAGACCTTTCAAGGCACTCTCTTAATTGGGACTATCGCGATTCAGATGGGAAATGTCAGTGGTCAGGTACATCAGCAAACCAGAGGGACCCAGATCTTACCCTCTTTGTCGAGAAGCTGTGAGAGTATGGCAATGGGCAATCTGGGCGATCTCTGCGAATTGCTTTCTGATAGCAATACATGTCCCGGGGAAGTCCAGCGTGATTTCAGACAAGTTAAGCAGGTCCTTTCTCATGTCTCAGAAATGGTTTCTCAATATCAGTGTGGCAGAGATGATTTTTCAAAAGTGGGGCCAACCATGCTGTGACCTTTTTGCATCAAGTGCAGAAGGGTCTTTGCCTTGATTCACCCATTTGGGGAGTCGCCAAGGGATGCTCCACTTCATGCTTGACCTTCCAGTCTCCTTTATGATTACCTCCCTTTACCCCTCATTACGGAATTATTCCAGAAACCATCACAGTTATCCTCATTGGCCCTTACTGACCTCATCATATCTGGCTCCCCTTCATTTGGCCTCATCTTCTGTACCCTTCCTGGATTCTGGATCCAACTACAGACCTCCTGTCTCACCCAGCAGGCATGACTCATCCTGACAGGTCAGACCTCAAGTTGACTGCATGGTTTCTCCAGTTCTGTTGATTGCTAGACAGCCCAGGTTCTTCTACCATTTTTATATTCTGTTATCTTCCCATAAAGCTTCCACTAGAAAGATTTGCAAAAGTAAATGGAAAAGATTTTTTTTGGTACATGGAAAGACATTAGACCCTTTTTCAGCATCAGTTTCAAAGGTTCTCAACCTTTAAGCTACAATTTTCATTGAGGGTGCTAGCTCCTCAACTATCTGAGTACAATTAGTAGCCATTTCCAACTTTCATATAGGAGTAGATAATTCTACTTTTGCTTTCTCCAAGTTTGTATAGCCTTTCTCAGAGGAACCTTCTTACTTTGGACTGCCTTTAAAGGATCCTACTCCTCCTTGGGATCTAAATATTCTACAGGCCTTGACTCAACCTCGCTTTGAGCCATCAGCTAGGTCTGATCTGAAATTTTTGATCTGAAAAGCTATTTTTTTTTTTTTTATTTCCTATCACTTATGCCAGAAGAGTATCTGAACTTCAAGCACCGTCTTCTAAACCTTGTTTAATTTTTCATAAGGATTGGGTTTCTTAGACCAATCCTTCCTTTTTACCAGAGATGGTGTTAGAATCTAATATTAATCAGGTCATCAGCCTCCTAGTCTTTTTCCTAACCTTTCAAACAAAGGAGAATATATGTTGCATCTTTTGGATGTCCACAGACAGTTGCACCGCTGCCTTCACAGAACCAAAGATTTGAGAAAATCTGATCAGTTGTTTCCCTTTCTGATTCAAAACTAGGCAAACCAGTATCTAAAGTGACTTTGGCCAAATGGTCATTGATTGTATTACCTATGTTTATGAGAAAATGATTTGCCCTTGCCAAAGTTTCCAAAAGCTGATTGCATGAGGTCTCTGGTGACTTCATCAGCCTTTTTGTCTGGCACTTCGTTGGATGATATTTGTGCAGCTGCATCTTGGGTTAATCCTCATACCTTTGTAGTCCATTGCAAATTGGGTCTGGTCTCTAGAGGAAGAATAGTCTTTCGCTGAACTGTGCTTGAGAATATCCTTCCTTAGGGTCCACTTGGGATTTATGTAGCTGGGGACTCTGTCCCAACTGTTGAGGAATGAATTAAAATGACATCAGATAAGTTATTTACTTACCATAACATTCCATCTCTGTTGTCCATTTTCATTCTTTCTCAACTTCCCACCCACAGACCCCCCTCTTTTTGTTTTTACTCCTGGATAGATTGAGTATTTGAGGAACCACTGTTCCTTATTTTAGCTCCAGCTTCTATTATTTACTTAATTTCAACTGCTCTATAAATCTATGGACAGAAAACTAGATCTGAGGTATGTTAGGTGGCTGGGGCATTATGAATAAAGGGAGGAACTTGAGAGTTCAAGTATTCTGCGATCTGGAAGAAGTGACGGAGTTGGATCTGAAACCAATTGTTGGCCATTTTCATTCTTCCTTAATACAAATGGAATATTATGGTGAGTACATAACTTTTTTTTTCTCTCTGTCTCTCTCCTTTGTCATTGGAGTAATAACCAGAGTAGACTATTGAGGACAAGAAAGAAACTATATATTGTTACTATTATGCAAGCAGCCCAGAATTTCCTTACAGAAGATGTACAAAAAGATTGGGAGAAATTAGAGGAAAGAAAAATAATTTCCCAAGAAATACTGTCAGAAGCTTCAAATATAATTTTGTGTTTATTAATACAACAGATGTATGAAAAACATTATATAGGTTGAGAAACCTTGGGCTTTTTGGAAGAAGAAACAACTGAGGAAGTGTGAAAATATAAACAAACAAAATCTAAAGATTTTTGAAAGGTATAAAAAAGAAATATGGAATGGGAAAGAGAGAGATCTGCTGTGGTGCAATATTTACGCAAAGGAGAAAGCCTAATTAATCTATACAGAAAAAGCAGCCCCAAAGATTTTTGAAGAGAAATACAGGCAAAGGCATCAAGATGTGGAAAATTTTATGATATAAAAAATAAGATCACAGAATGGAAACGTAGAGCAGAGTAGCAGTAAAGTAGAAGTTAAAGAAAAATAGAAGATGAATGATCAAGTTATATCACAGCATGCTGGAATAAGTCCCTCAAGTAAGGAGAAACAGGAGAAGTAGGAGACATCTGAAGAAGAAATATGGACATGGGAAAGAGAGTTTTAATGTGGTGCAATATTTATGCAAAGGAGAAAGCAAAGCTAATTAATACAAAAAGAGCAGCACCAAAGATATTTGAAGAGAAATACAGACAAAGGCATCCAGATGTTTTACAATGCAAAAAGTAAGAAAACAAACAGGAAAAGTAGAAAATAGGATTGATAATGGAGAAATTAAAGAAATAGAAACTTAAGTTATGGATTACCTGCAAAGTGAAGGATTTAGTGTAGAAAATCTAACTCTTAACATCACAACAGGATAGAGCAATGGATCCACAAATTAAGGAGAAACCATTGGAGCAGGAAACATCTCATCAGTTTCCATATGAAGATAATTTGGAGCCCTCCATAGGAAACCAGTGCAAATATTCAGTTGGAATTGTACAGCAAGGGAAGGAACAGGAAACTGTAGCATCTGACAGTCATTGTTGTGGAGTGATAGGCCAGAGAGTTCCCATATGAAAGAGCAATGGAAGACACAGGATGAAACTGAAGAGAATATGGCACAGGAAGATGCTCTGGAATTTTCTGTAGAATGCTCGCAGGAAATGGAGAACAAAGAATGTGACTTCAGTAAATGATCTAAGAGAAGAGTTGCTTGATTTAGTAGAGACGGACAGACATATTAACATCAATGAAAGAAATCAACTACAGAAAGTCAGTAAAACCCAAAAAGTTGGAACTTTGATAAAACAAATTAACACCATAATTAGGAGTGTTCATACAGATTCATGTGATATAAAAGAAGTAAACAGGATATATTACTAGTCAGCTAGATTGATAACAGTCTTACCACAAAAACACAAGGTAGTAAGGGAAAGGAAGGGGAGAAATCAAATGCCATCGTTGAAGTATCGAGTAGAGAAAACTGTAAAGTAATTAAGACAAGAAGTGTCACTGGCAGAAGAGGGAACAGATCAACAAAAATACTAATAAAGACAGATGTGGTAAAATCATTGCACAGTATCAGAGCAGATCAGGATCTTTCCTGCACTTTTGCAAAAAATAAACTAAAAATATCAGCGCAGGCAGAAAGACTTAGAAGATATGCCAATAAATATAAAGGAAAAGTACAAAATAAGCAATTTATTGATGACCCAAAAAAGTTATATAGAGAATTGGGGAACAAGGCAAAAGGAATAGAAACACTGCCAAAAAAAAAGAAATAGATACATTGTGGGGAAGTATCTGTGAAGATTCTGTGGAACATAACAAAGATGCTAAATGGATAGAAGAAGTAAAAGAAAGAGTAAGATGTTCAAATGTATGGGATATGAAATGGGATGAAGCAATAACTAGAGAGATTGAAACCAATTTAAGAAAGCTAACTGAAAACCCCCAGGCCCAGATACAGTACCTAACTTCTGGCTAAAAGTATTAACATCTTTACATGAAGATTTAGCCATGAGTAAGAACTATTTATATGTGCACCCTGAGAAGACACCAGCCTGGTTAACAGGAAAAAAGTACTCTCACTTAAGAGCGAACCTCCAAGCTACCATAGAAAGTATAGGCCAATAAACCTTCCGAGAACATAAAACTATACACTGGAATTGATGCCAATACAATTTATAGTCATTTAGAAGAAAACTCAATTGTGGCAGTAGAACAAAAGGGTAACAAAAGAAAGTCATGTAGAACAAAGGATAATTAAAGTCATAATGGAGAACTGTAAAAAGGAGAACAATCCAAGTATGGCATGGATAGACTACAAACAAGCATTTGACAGTATTCCACATTCATGGATAAGAGTACTTAAAAATATGTAGGATACACCCTACACTGATGCATTACATTACATTGACCACGAAACAGTGGCAAACCACTTTGCAGTTAAGCCATGATAAAAGACATATTATTCCAGGGGTGATCATTCAAAGGGGGATATTCCAGGGTGACTCTGTCACCGCTACTCTTTTGTCTTGCCTTTAACACATTGAACTGTCTACTTAACAGGTTAGGTCATGGCTATAATTTGTCTCCCAGAAAACAGCAAAGTGTAAAGACTTTTGATCTTCTGTTTGTAGATGTAGAATTGAATAGTTCATCAGATGAGGAACTGAAAGCACAACTACAAGTGGTCAAAACATTCTCAGATGATATAAGAATGTCATTTGGTCTTGATAAATTTGCAAAAGTAACATTTAAAGCAGGAAAGCTGCAGCACAAAGAATATATCCGTCTGCAATAGGAATGTGATATAAAGGAACTTGAGCAGGAGGGTGTGTGTAAATGTTTTACAATTGATGAATGATCAACAATAAAACATGAACAAATATGAGCAAAACTTAGCAAGGAATATTTTAGAAGACTGAAATTAATACTGAAAACAGTGTTGACATCTAGGGGCAAAGCTCAAGCTATAAACCAGTTTCCACTTCCTGTCATAACTTACAGTTTTGGAGTGGTTGACTGGCCCCAAAAAGTGCTGGATTGGTTGGGCAGGAAAACAAGAAGAATGCTCCATGCTCAAATTATTTATACAAAACAGTGTATGCCAAGACTATAAGGACTGTTTATTCCTCATTCTGAAGGAGGTATGGGCCTTCTCGAAATTGATTACATGTATAAATCTGCAGTCATTGGACTGCATACCTACCTGCTGACCTTACAAGACCCAAACATAGTGAAAGTTGTAAAACAGAGGAGAATAGGTCTAAGGTGACTTCCCTTCTTAGTTTAGCAGAAACATGTCTATGTCAAGTGGGAATGGACATCAAGCCAGAAGTAGATAAAAATCAGGCAGCAATGGAATGTCCCAAAAAACAAAAGAAAGAATGTAAGTTGAAAGGTCAGATGAGAAGGCAAGAAATGTGGAAAATGCATAAATATAGTTGCAAATATAGCAAACTCATGGAACAACCTTATGTTGATCAGGATCGAGTACAGGAATAGTTAAGGAGAGGTGAATTTAAACCAAAAGGAGAAAACTTAATATTGGTGGTACAAGATAGCGGACTATGTACACATTGGTTTACAAAGTCCATCCAACATGTGGAAGAAACAGACAAATGATTCTGAAGTAGTTAGCTTCATTTATCTGTAACCTGTGGATATTCGGATCCATATCGGATCCAAGCTGGCAACATTTTATCAAGCATCTGCTTCAAGCTCCTCCCCTTACCCATAATCCCTCACATCTCCTACCTTCCCCCAGATCTCATTTGCCACTTCATGTGTACGCATCATGTTCTCTATAGCTCCAAGTTGGGTGTAGTAAGTGGAACTTTTGGTATATATATTTAGTGTGTGATAGTAGTTGTTTGTGAGCAACCCTTCCTCCCCTTTGTTGTTTCGTCGGTTTGTTTTTTGAAAAAAAAAGTAGTTTAGAAAGTTTGTGTTTTTGAGGTAGAGTAGACCTAACCAACCCTTGTGTGTGCGCATTTCTGGTTTAGTGTTTGGCTGAGTGGAGTGTGTTTATGGTTGATCAGCCCAAACCAACATGTAAAAAATGCGCAGTGTGTGGCCACAAGCTTTCACCGGCTGATGGCCACACTCTGTGTGTTATTTGCCTTGGCGTTCCCCACCTTAGTCTGCCATGTAGTGTGTGTGCAGGGTTCAACCCCAGGGCCTTAAAAGAAAGGAAAGCGAAACTGGTAGCTAAGGGCCTGCTACCAGTTTCTGCTTTAGACATGACGGCCTCGACATTGGCTCCAGTAGCCGATCAACCCCCCTCAGGCTGGGAGTCAACCTCCCTCTAAGCCTGCTGCTAAGACTGGGACTAAATCAAAGGACAAGAGGGAGAAAAGAAAAGGGCGGAAAGGCACCGCAAGCGATCTCTGGAGCAGGAGCCATTTCCCAGTCCACCTTCAAAATTTGTTAGGACCACTTCTCCTCGGCTCCATTCCCTGAGGTTCTCCCCGGAGCCGACGGAGCCTTCGGACCATAGGCCTTCTTTGTGGTAGTCTCACAGGACCAGATCCGAGTCAGTCTCTTCCTCGCGGTCGACTCGGAGTCTGTCGGAGCTTGACGTGGACAGGATGATGTGGAGATTCAGTCGGACCCAAATCCAAATGGGAGTCTTGCCAGGCCCCTTTCCGGCCAGAGAGGGGACCTCTATGCCCTTCTTCCATCCTCTCTCTCCTTCCCCGATCCGACCTGCAGTTTCGGGGTTTATGGATCTGAGGATCCTCGCAGCTGGGGGTTCGGCACCGACGGTTCCTCCAACCACGACGCCGGCCATTACCTTGAGTTCCTCGGATCAGACTTGTTCGGATCCGAGCAGCTCTCAGGGCCGAGAACAGGGAGCCAGATCTGAGGGAATGGAGTTGTCTTCTGCTATGACTTTGTTGTATCTGAGCCGTTCCTTTGGAACCCTGGCTACCTTGGCCTCAGCTCCAGTCCTCACAACGGAGCCGGGGAGAACAACTTCCTTGCTGGTTGCCAAGGAGGTGCTCTCTCCTTTGGCCTTTGATGTGGTGGAGAAGGTTCTCTCCCAGGGATTGATACCCCAGTCCATTGCCTTGGACTCCGCCCAGGCTGCCGTGGATTTGGTCACGACTCCCATTAGCTTGTCCCAGGGACAGGCTGTGCTAGAGGACCCCCAGGTGGATCCCATCATGGAACCCCCCAGTGACTTATGAGCCCTCTTCAGAGAGTCCCACTGAGGAGGCTCCCCATAAGCATTAGTGTAAGAGGAGGCACTTGGACTCCCCCCCGTGTCCCTCACAAAAGATACTGACTTGGGTGAAGGTGAGGGTTCCCCCAGGTCACTTCCCGAGGATGTCTCCTTCGGAGACATCATGGAAATACTTCGCCAGAGGGGAGGTTGGTCAGCCCCAAAACCCTCTACGGACGAGTCAGTATTCCTGGAGGCCTTTGTCACGGGCCCATCTACATCCTGGGTGTCCCCTCTTGCAGATCCATTAGTGGAGCTCATTACCACATGGGCATGGAAGGAGTCTGACACCATAGTGCCAATACCCAAACGTCCAGACAGGATCCTTTCTCCTCCCGCAGACAGCCCTGGTACAAGGGATCCCCTGTGGCTGTTATGGTGATGGCAGCTGCCACCAAGAGAGAACTGGCTCAGGAAAGTTCTTCGGTCCACCCTCCGGACAAAGAGTCAGGGTGGTGGATCGCTTTGGGAAACATGTCTTTTCTTAAGTGACGTTTTCCATACGAGCACTGAATTATTTGGCACACGTCATTCAACTCCAACGAGACCTAGTCACGGAATTCGCTGTGTTGCCCGCAGAGTCTTTGTCGCCAGAGGACAAGCGACTGTTCTCGGCGAAAATGTCGACTCTGAAATCTGTTTCATACACATCCATGCATCTTCTTTCCCATGCCACGGAAGGAGCGGCTATGGCGGCTGGGACCAGCGTAGCTATGAGGTAGCACGCTTGGCTCAGACTCTGTCAATTCACGGACCCCTTCAAAGCATCATTCACAAATGCTCCCTTTAACAGTTCCTCCCTGTTTGGGAAGACAGTTCTGGACACCCTGGTCCAGAGCGAGAAGGCCGAGAAGACTCTGCCTTCGGAGTCCACTTCTCTAGCCCTCAAAGATCCTTTGCTAGGAATCGGAGAGGGCAGAAGAAGATGTGGTTCCGAAAATCTCAGTTTTCCCGGGACACTCAGGACAACTCATCCCCTAGAGGCAGAGGGGGACAAGACAGACGCCTCCCTAGGGGCAGAGGGGGCCCGAGGAACTTTGGGTCTAGGGAGACCTTCTCATACAGACCCGCAGCAACCCTGAGAGGTTGCCCGACTGTCCTACAATTGAGACAGTCTGGGGAAGATTGTCATTGCACCTAATGGCTTGGGAGTCCGTTACGACGGACCGTTGGATGCTCCAAATAATATCCAGAGGATACTCCATCCCGTTCGTTGCCCCACCCATCCAGTCAAAGGCCTCTCGGATGTTCCACCCGCTCAAAGGGACACTGCAGTGCACAAAATTTCAAAGCTGCTTTACAATTGGGCCATCAAACCGCCCCCCCACCCCCCCCAGATCAGTATGGATCAGGCGATTACTCCAGGTTCTTTTTAGTGCCAAAAAAGACGGCGGACCTCAGACCCATATTGGACCTGTCAACCCTGAACCTGTCTGTAGCCAAGCAGAAATTCCGGATCATCACCTTGCAGTCCATTCTACTTTACCTCCGAGAATGCGACTGGATGTGCTCGATAGACCTCCAGGACACTTACTACCACATCAAGATTTGCAGATGCTCCAGGAGATTCCTTCGCTTCCGGCTGGGAGCCAATCATTTCCAGTTCAGAGCCCTACCCTTCGGTCTCACCACAGCCCCCAGGGTATTTACAAGGTTATGGCAGTCGTAGCGGCTCACCTGAGACTTCAGGGAATTCAGGTGATGTTCATCGTGTTGCACTGCTGCTTTCATCACACTTGGGTTATCCTGCCGTCAGGCGGTCCCGCAGTCGGCCAGAGTTCCAAAGTCTTGGTCCGGCGTCGGTTGCTGTCGCTTATTCCCTGACGTCAGTGCGCCAGGGGTATATAAGATGCATCCACCACCATTTTCTAAAGTCTTTCTTGTCGCGCGGTGTCCGAAGCAGAAGCAGTTTGCAAGTGCCGGTCGGCCGACTCCTGAGATTTTCAAATCGAATTTCAGACCGAAGTCTTCAATAAAGCTAAGTACCCCATTGGGGAGCCTTTTCTTGCTTCAGTCCGATGTCAGAAAAAGTTAACAATTGCATTTCTTGTGGGAAGCAAATACCTCATAAGGACTTTCATTCTTATTGTATTCCTTGCCTAGGCCCAGACCACGACGTCACAGGTTGTCTGTTTTGTGCTAGGTTTAATAAACGAACTATTAAACGTCGGTTTGAATTCGCCCGACATTACTTTGGTAGGAAATTTAATTATACCATGCCGTCGGAGCAACCGATGACCGGAATCCATAAAAAAACGCAAGGAATAAGGACAGGCAGCCGAGACCCAAACCAGACTCCGAGGCCTCTGCTAGGCCAGTCGCCGGTTCTCCGGTTTTCAGTGAGGCGCCTACGTAGCCCCTGATGACCGCTGATTTAGAACCCCAGGCGACATTCGATTCACAAGCGGAGATTGTTAGGCCTCTACAACCTTTACCTTTAGGCCCTTCCAACTCCATGTCTGAAGGAGATTCCGGTGCAGTTGAAACGCCTTCAGTTGCAGAAGGTGTCTTCAGACTGACTACACTCACTATTAAATCCTATGCAAAGCTGAAAACTCCTTTAAAAACAAAGACGACTGTACAGCAGTCTCCAGTACAAGGCCCCATGCCTAAGAAACAGATGCTTAAGATGGCTGAAGACTTAATTACCCTAATCAGGGGTTCCCACCCCCCTCCTGATAAAAGGCCAAGACAGGAGGAGGACTACGCTTCCTCTGACCAGGTTTCAATTTCCTCAGACTCTTCTGAGAAACAGAAATATTCCTTTCCCCCTTATGAAGACTCTGATGCTGAAGAGTCTATCCCTTCTGCATCTCCCCCAGAAGACTACTCTTTTGGGGAAACCTTACATACCATGAGGGAACATTTCCACTGGGAAGGCCAGGATTACTCTGATTCTAAGAAAAGGTTCCGAGAGTTCCTTTTACTACCCCAGCACAGACCACTTGCTATTCCACCTGTGTTAGACATTGTGCATGATGTTTATTCAGAATCTAGTCTTAACCCAGATTCACTACCTCCTGCACCAGCCAAACCAAACAGATACTACAGAGTCCCTGACTCACACAAATTCCTGTATAAAAGCCATGTTGCTGACCCAGAAACCATTTCCCAGGGTCCCAAAGGGGTTAAGGCCTCTATTGCTAAAAATCCTGTGCCCTCTGAAAGGGATTCTAGAGCACTAGACAGATGGGAAAGAAAGTATATACCTCAGCAACTCTAGCTATGAGGGCTTTAAATTGTCAGTTTCACATGCTGAAATATCAACAATATTTGATGTCTCAATTAAAACAAAAAATGCTCACACATACAGTACAGCCTGATTACAAGGAAATGCAAGATTTGTTGCATGCAGCTGAACAAGTGGGAAAACATACTTTGCAATGTGGATTTGATTCATTGGAAGCTTCTTGTGGAGCAGCAGTGACAGGATCTGTCATACGTAGGCATGCTTGGTTAAAAGAACAAACTTTACCTGATCATGTTAAAGCAAAGTTATTGGATGCACCTTTACAGCAGGATGTTTTGTTTGGTGTAAAAGCAGAAGTTTTAAAGAAAATGGAGGATAAGGCAAAATTTATGCAGACGGTCAAGGATTTTTTACAGGTTCAACCCCCTCGTTTCAGCAGAAATTGGCCAACCAAAAACTGGTCCTTTCCAGCTTCTGCCAGACCACAGAGGGCAGATGCAGACACCCAGGGAGGCAGAGGCCAGTCACAAGGTTCTTACCAGCCTCGACAATGGGGTGCCACAACCCAAAAAGGAGGAGAAGACAGGTCTCATACTACCAGAAGACAAACACAATGACTTTCCCCTCAGACTTCCAAGCAAAACCCTCTTGGCAGCTCCCTTGGGGGGAAAACTAGCACTTTTTGCAGACAATTGGCACATCATTACAAAAGACAAATGGGTCCTAAATATTGTATCTCAAGGATACAGATTCCACTTTCACACTTTGCCAAGGATAAAAGGAATGCCAAGCCTGCCACCAAATCAATGGGCAGAGGCTCAAAAGCAAATTTCAGCTCTCATGCACATGAGAGCCATTCAACAGGTTCCTACACAGGAGCAAGGACAAGGATTTTACTCAAGACTGTTTCTAGTTTCCCGAAAGGACAAAGCCTGGAGACCCATTCTGGACCTCTCAATTCAAAACACATACCTGGAAGTACCCAAATTCAAGATGCTAACACTACAGCAACTTCTTCCCATGCTGGGCAAGAAGGCTTGGCTAGTAACGTTGGACTTCAAGGAGGCATACCTGCATGTCCCTATCAGACAAAATTGCAGAAGATACCTCAGATTTATAGCAGGTTCAACTCATTACCAATTCTTTGCACTGCCCTTTGGCTTATCTACTGCGCCCAGGGTCTTCACAAAATGCCTGGCACCAGTAATTGCATACTGCAGACAAAGAGCGATTCAAATATATCCATACCTGGACGACTGCCTTATTCAAGCAGAAAGCAAGGACATTGTATTAAAGCATCTGGCGTTTGTCAAAAATCTACTAAGTTGCCTAGGGTACACAGTACATGAAAAGAAGTCAAAACTAGTGCCCTCACAAGACATAATATTCCTGGGTGCCAGCTTAAATACAACGGCCCAGATGGCTTATCTCATGCCAGACTAGCAAAGACAACTGACTCAATACTTCAAAATGATGGCAACAAAGACCCAACTCCCTGCAAGAAAAATTCTGCAGGCCTTGGGATTCATGGCATCTTGCATACTACTAATACCATTTGCAAAACTGCATATGAGGAAATTACAATGGTATCTGAAAAGCGTATGGACTCAACACAGCCACAGCTTGGAAACAATAATTCCACTCATACCCTGCCTTCAACAGGAGTTTCTATGGTGGGCTCAGGCATGTCACCTCAACAAGGGTCAGCCTTTTACCTTACCCACAGCCAGGCAAACTATAACAACAGATGCATCGGATTATGCCTGGGGAGCGCACATGGCAGGACAATGTATTCAGGGCAAATGGTCTGCAGATCAAAGGCATCTACATATCAATCGAAAAGAGATGCTAGCTGTACAAAATGCCCTAACAGATTTCAAGGACCTCCTACATCCAGGACAACTAATAAAGACAGACAACACCACAGTGATGTGGTACATAAACAAGCAAGGGGGCACACACTCCTACCCCTATGCAGACAAGCAATGACCTTGTGGAATACAGCACTGACCTACCAAGTTCAACTACAAGCACAATTCCTGCCAGGAAAGAAAAACACATTGGCAGATGATCTAAGCAGAAACATCATAGATCCTCACGAGTGGAAACTGGATCCACAAGTATTCGCAATAACTCAAAAATGGGGGAGCCCAGACATAGATCTGTTTGCTTCCCCCAAAAACTACCAACTACGGAAATTCTGCATAAGGACACACCACACACTAGCTTGGAAAGTGGACGCCCTCTCATTCAGTTGGAAAACATTGGCAGTGTATGCCTTTCCTCCACTGCCTCTTCTGGCAAAGGTGCTGCTGAAAGCCAGATTAGAGAGGCCACAAATGATACTCATTGCTCCAGACTGGCCACGCCAACACTGGTATCCAATACTAAGGAACATGGCTCAAGGCCCACCATGGATTTTACCTACAACTCCTCACCTGCTCACTCAGCAAAACCATCAGATTCTACACAGCCAGCTCAAGACTTTAAATGTGGCTGCATGGAAAATTGCCTAAACAACCAGTCAACACTTCTCTCTAAAGATATGATGGATGTCATTCTGGAGGCCAGGAGGCCCAGCACCAGGAAAGTCTACTCAGACAAATGGAAAAGATTCTGTGCCTGGAACCAGACTAAAGGCCAAAATCCCCTTGTACCAAATATTCCTCAGATTCTTCAATATTTAACTGAGATGTTGCACAAAGGACTTTTCCTTCTCATCTATTAAGATCCACGCTTCAGCTATTTCAGCTCAATACAACACGGATCCTCCTATATTTTCACATCCATTACTAAGACAGTTCCTCAGAGGGGCTAAGAATATAAGACCACCCCAGAGAGCACCAACACCAACTTGGGAATCTCAACTTTGTTTTGGAAAAACTTACACTACTGCCCTTTGAACCAGCTTTCACAGCCGATCTACAGTTCCTATCATGGAAAACTGCCCTGCTGCTAGCAATAACTTCTGCACGAAGAGTCTCAGAACTACAGGCCCTAATGGCAGTGGAGCCTTTCATCATTTTTCATCAAGAGAGTCTCTTTACGAACTAACCCTTCCTTTATGCCAAAGGTGGTATCCAGTGTGGCCCTAAACCAAACCATTCATTTACACATCTTCTATCCAAACTCCCAGAACAAAGGGGAAAGGGTCCTACACTGTTTGGACATTCACAGGCGATTACATTACTACTTGGATAACACTAAGGCTTTCAGAAAATCTGACCAGCTCTCTGTATCCTATGCTGCAGGGTCACAAGGAAAAGCCATCTCAAAACAGACCATT
Source organism: Protopterus annectens (assembly GCF_019279795.1). Taxonomy (NCBI): domain Eukaryota; kingdom Metazoa; phylum Chordata; order Ceratodontiformes; family Protopteridae; genus Protopterus; species Protopterus annectens. The sequence continues at coordinate 1,383,488,793 of NC_056741.1, forward strand.
TCAAAATGGATAGGACATTGCATCCATTTCTGCTACACACACCATGGAAAATCTGTGCCTGGTACCATCAAGCCCCATTCCACCAGGGCTACAGCAGCATCTACAGCCTTCCTCAGAGGGGTACCAACCAAGGATATTTTGGAGGCTGCAACTTGGAGTTCAGTGCACACCTTCACCAAGCACTATCACTTACCTCTATACTCTAAAACCAGAGCTGGCTTTGCCATTGCAGTTCTGCAGGACCTTCTAGCTTCATCAAACCCTGTTTAGTTCCACCACCCATCCTTAGCTTTGGGATTCAACCCGTGTGTGATGACTGCAGCAGTGTAACACGATGGACATAGCACAGTTTTGTACCTACCATAAATGTAGATGTTCGAGTGTTCACACTGCTGCAGTCCAGGTTACCCTCCATCCATCCCCTCTGAACTAGCTGGACATATCTATACCTTTTATTCTGTACAACCTTTGTAGTGTATTTGCTTGTAACTGAAGGTATTGCTTTATTTTTATTTATATATTTCTTTTTATTAGCAATATGTATTGCCTACCTGTTGGGGGCACCTGACATCTGGGGCAAGAAAAACTGAAGAAAATGGCGTCTAATGCATCTTGTATACCCCTGGCGCACTGACGTCAGGGAAGAAGCGACAGCAACCGACGCCGGACCAAGACTTTGGAACTCTGGCCGACTGCGGGACCGCCTGACAGCAGGATAACCCAAGTGTGATGACTGCAGCAGTGTGAACACTCGAACATCTACATTTATGGTAGGTACAAAACTGTACTTTTCCTTACCTAGATGATTGGGGTCTCGCTGCTGCCACCAAGCTTCTACTTTGCATGCCCAGAGACTCCTTCCTGCATCTTGCAGTCAATCTAGGGATTACCATCAACATCTCCAAGTCCTGCTTGAACCCGATACAAACCTTGGAATTCATAGGGGCGTGGTTGGACACTCTTCTTCTGCAAGTTTTTCTCACCCAGGACAGGGTCCAGAACCTACGGGCCCATGTGTCAGTAATCCTCGGCCCCAGGATGCCGATGGCGAGTGACGTTCTCCGAGGCTTAGGCTCCATGGCCACAGCAATTTCAATTCTTCCATGTGCACGCCTTCACATGAGGGTGCTTCAATGGACCCTGGCAGTTCAGTGGTCTTGGTTAGACCTCCCCATGGACTACCCTATACGGATCAGCAGAGCCTGCAAGATTTCTGCTCTTTGGTGGCTCCAATCGCCAGAAATCTTGGCAGGTCGTCCATTCTTAACCCCAGCCCAAGCCACAGTGACCATGGATGCCTCCCAGCTCGGGTGGGGGGGCACTTTTTGGGAAGGACGGTCCAAGGCACATGGTCCCAGACCGAGACCAGATTGCATATTAGTGTTCTGAAGATGAGGGCAATGCTTTTAGCGTTTCAAGCCTTTCACGCTTTTCTTCCCCCGGGGACAATTGCAGTTCAGTCAGACATGTCTGTTGTCTGGTACATCAACAAACAAGGAGGGACCAGATCTTACCCTCTCTGCCGCGAGGCCATGAGAGTGTGGGAGTGGGCAATTTCCACCAGTCGGTTTCTGATTGCAACACACATCCCGGGACGCTCCAACATTTTAGCAGACAGAGTCGGGCTATACTAATGCCATACGAGTGATCTCTGAAACAGTCAGTCACGCAGGAGATTTTCCTCGCATGGGGTCACCCTTGCTGCGATCTCTTCGCATCTCCTTCCAACGCAAAGTGCAGCGAGTTCTTCGCTCTGATCCCCTCCCCAGGGGACTCCCCCGGAGTCTCTCTCGTCCATGCTTGACCTCCCGGGTTACTGTATGCATATCCCCCGCTACCTCTCATTCCGAAGTTTCTTCAGAAAGCTTACCGACTGAGGTGCATAGTGATCCTCATTGCCCCATTCTGGCCTTGTCAAGTGTGGTTCCCCTTCTTCTGGTCTCATGCTCTAACTCCTCCACAGATTCAGGATCCTTGCCCGGATCTCATCTCTCACCCCTCGGGCATTAGTCCACCCGATCTGGACAGCCTCAAGTTGACGGCTTGGTTGCTCCAGTTCCCTTGATCGCTAGGACTCCTGGTCTATCATCTTCAGTAAAGAGTATTCTGGTGGCATCCCACAAAGCTTCCACTAGGAAAGTTTATCGCAGCAAATGGAAACTCTTCTCTGTTTAGGCTTCTCAGAGAAACCTAGATCCATTTACAGCCCAGATTCCTGCAGTGTTAGACTTTTTGTCCGATATTTTCCACCAAGGGGCTAGTTCCTCCACAGTGAAAGTACAACTGGCAGCCATATCTAATTTTCATCTCTGCGAAAATCTGAATGCTCTGGCCTCTTTGAGATTGTGCAAGGCCTTTCTAAAAGGTACTTTTTCTTTTGCGTCCCCCTGTTAAGAATTCCGTCCCTTCTAGGGACCTTACCCTAGTTCTACAGGCGTTGGTGGTACCCCCATTTGAACCAGCAGCATCAGTAGATTTGAAATTCCTGTTCTGGAAGCCAGCTTTTCTAGTGGCCATTACCTTGGCTAGAAGGGTTTCTGAGATCCAGGCTTTGTCTGCCGTGCCCCCTTACTTGATCTTTCATAAAGACAGGGTTTTGCTTCATACAAACCCTTCTTTCTTACCGAAAGTTGCTTCTGAATCCAGTATTAACCAGATGATTAATGCCTGTGTTCTTTCCAAATTTCCAGAACAAGGGTTGAATATAAGCTGCATTTGCTAGATATTCATAGACAGCTTCATTTCTATTTACACAGGACTAAACAATTTCATAAGTCTGACCAATTATTCGTGTCCTTTTCCAGACCCTTTTTGGGCAAGACCATTTTCAAGGTCTCCGTAGCTAGACGGATTACACAATGTATACTGCACGTCTATAGGGATAAAGGCCTATCCCCACCTGGTCCTATTAAAGCTCATTCTACCAGATCTATGGCAACGTCTGCTGCTTTTTGGTCTAGGGTTTCTCTGGATGATATCTGTGTAGCAGCGACCTGGGCAAGGTCACATACATTTATTTCTCATTATAAATTGGATTTGATCTCTAGAGGGAGAGCATCCTTTGGCTCTGTGGTGCTCAGGAATATCCTGCCATGAGGGCCTCCCAGGAGTTTTGGTAGCTGGGGACTCTGTCCCACAGGTTGCAGATAAATGAAGTTAACTACTTCAGATAAAGAAGTTATGTACTCACCATAACTTTCCATCTGAGTAGTTAGACTTCATTTTCTGCAACCGTCCCTCCCTCCTTCCCCCGAACCTGTTCTAGGTTGGTGTTATTGCGTTGCTAATAGTTTGATTAGTGGCAAACTCGATCTGAGGGAAGGTAGGAGATGTTAGGGATTATGAGGACGGGGAGGAGCTTGGAGTAGATGCTTGATAAAATGTTGCCGGCTCAGATCCGATATGGATCCGAATACCCACAGGTTGCAGAAAATTAAGTATATCTACTCAGATGGAACGTTATGGTGAGTGCATAACTTTTTTTTTTATAAAACAGAATTGGAAACAGTCGCACATCTTGTTGCTGGTTGTGGTAGACTAATGGCAGAAAGACTGTATACTGAAGGGTATAATAATGTGGCAAGACTATTGCATTGGGGATTGTGCAAACATTAAAATAATGAAGTAGTTGAAAAACACTGGAAACATGAACCCCAGAGCATTATAGAAAATAGTGATTATATCTCATGGGATCAGCCATTACCAACAGTTGAAAAAATAGATGTGCGAAAAAATGATGCAGTAGTCCAGGAAAAGATGGCAGAAGTAGCATTGATCGTTGAAATTGCTTCACTCAGTGATTAGTGTCCTACGTACAGAGAAAACAAAGTAATAAAATACCAGGATTTACAGGCAGAAACGAGGGCATGTGGAAGGATACCCAGACGGTTCCAGTAGTAGTAGGAGCAATGGGTCTTACAAAAAAATAGAATTTGCAGTCATACTTGGTTATGTTACCAGTATTTGTAACTCCATATGAATTGCAGGAGTCAGTTCTAGGCACACCGCGCGTGCTGGATAACGCATTTCTGCTTAACATCAAAGATTGAAACAATACTAGTTTCATGAACTTTAATCATACTTTGTCTTAGGAATGGCGTCCATTGCTGTCATGGTATTTAGAAACCCAAACGTCTTGGAGAAATTAAAAAGGGAAAGTATGGTATATTCTGTGCTTGTGCTAAATTTAAGATCTTTTGAATACTTTAATAATGTGTAGTGTCATTACAGATGCAGAGATGATAAAATCAGCAAATCAAGGAAAGTAGTATTGCTGGAACTGAATTCATCCTCAGGCCTTGGTGAGTACTTTCATGAGGTGGACCCGGTCTTTTTTCAAAATCTCACCAAGGTAACACTGATATATAGGACTGTATATGTAGCTTGTATCATGGGTAGGAGTAAGTTAAAAAATAAAGTTAGCTGGGTGCACAAGTCCCAGGATAAAAAGTGCCCAATCCTGGTAGGCACGCTGGTGCCAGGACTGGAAAAAAATGACTGTGTAGAATCCTGAAGACATGCAAACATTCCTACAATGGGATTAAGCCGGGACGAAGGGGAGGATGTAATGTCCCCCACCCCATAGTCATAGTGCACAAAAACAGGCCAAAAAAAGAGTCATAAAAATGATAAAGTGGACTTTTGAGGATAAGAAAGAAATTATATATTGTTACTGTTAGGCAAGAAGCACAGAATTTCTTGATAAAAGATATTCAGAAAGATTGAGAGATTAGAGGAAAGAAAAATAATTGCACAAGAAAAACTGTCAAAAGCTTCAAATGCAGATTTGTGTTAATTAATACAACAGTTTCATGAAGGACATTGTATAGACGAAGAAACCTTGGGCTGTTTGGAAAACTAAGTGACTGAGGAAGTGCAAAAATATAAACAAAAACGTACAGATTTTTGAAATGTGCAAAAAAAAAAAAAAAGAAACATGGACATGGGAAAGAAAGAGAGCTTTAACAGGGTCAACATTATAAAAAATGGAAAGGGATATACTTTTGACTGCCACCATGCTACATGTAATATGAATATAGTATATCTGGCGACCTGTATTGGATGTTCTGCTTTCTTTGTTGGCAAATGTAGTTGTCGTACAGTTAAAGATAGTATTTTAGAACACAGGTCTGATATATGTAGGAATATTCAAACTAATGCATTGGCAAAACGTATTAAAGAAGTTGTTCTTGATTATGAATTTAAGATTAGAGCAATTGATGTTATATATACAAAAGCATCAGAAGGGGCGATATTAATATTTTGGAAATTAGTGACTACAACTGGATTTTAGGGTTACAAGCCGACTCTGAACCAGGTATAAACAGTGTTAAGCCTGTTTTAATAAAGAACAGATGCAGTATCACTGAATTTATTGTATGCCAGTAAATGTTTTTGTGTTGTGTATGCAGCTATTGATTCCTTTATCAATTGGATTTAGTACTTTGTGATTGGAAGGCTGTGTCATGTGATTGAATTTGAAATTAATTGCTCTATAAATTGGAACAACTGAGGAAGGTTATCACTGGAATTCTTTGTATTTTATATTTTGTGTTTTAATAAACAGTTTGGCATTTCCTAAGTTGAAGTTTTTGATTTTTATTTTTAGATCTAATATAGTGTAATATTTATGCAAAGGAGAAAGCCAAACAAATTGTTACAGAAAAAAGCGGCTCCAAAGATGTATGAAGAGAAATAGAGGAAAAGGCACCCAAATATGGAAAATTACACAGTACAGAAAATAAGATCATATAGGGGGAAAGCAGAACAGAATATAAGTAAAGTAGAAGTTAAACAGATGCTGAATTTATGGAATACCAGCGAAGTGAAGGATTTAATGTAGAAAGTCTAAACAGGTTGTGTCACAACATGATGGAACAATGAGTTCCCAAAGTAAGGAGAAACAGGTGGAGTGGGAGACATCTGAAGAAGAAATATGGACAAGGAAAAGAAAGTGGTTTAATATGGTACAATATTTATGCAAAAGAGAAAGCAAGAGTAATCAGTTCAAGAAAGCACAACCGAACATATTGGAAGAGGAATGCAGGCAAAGGCATCCGGATACGGACAGACGTTCTTCGTGTTTCACTGTTGCAGTCATCACATTTGGGTTATCCCTGCCGGGGTGTAGCCCTCAGTCAGCCCGAATACCAAAGGCTTAGTATTTCTGTGTCGGTTGCCGTAGCTGCAGGACTGACGTCAGGTCGTCAGTAGTATAAAAACAGGGAGCAGACGCCATTACATCAGTTTTGCTGAGGAGCCCGAAGCAGAAGCAGTTCGCATGAGTGCCGGTCGGCTGCTACCTGAGTTTTCGTTTTCTGAATTGAAGTTGAAGTCTTCTAAAGCTTAAGTACCCTGTTGGGGATCCTATTTTCTTGCTCTAACCGATGTCAGAAAAAGTTAACAATGGTCTCGCCTGTGGAAAGCAAGTACCACCCCGAGACTTTCATTCTTAGTGTGTCACTTGCTTAGGCCCAGACCACGACGTCCTCCGCTGTCGCTTTTGTGCTCTGTTCAACGCCAGAACGATATGTCGGGCCCTTATTGTAGCTAGATATTTTCGCTGTCAGTCCTCTAATTCCGATATGGCTTCAGTAAGCCATCCGACAGCAGATCTTCCGAAAAAACGTAAGGATAAAGTCAGAGACTGACCAGGTCCAAACCTACCGACGACGCTTCCGTTAAGCTAGTCGTCAGTTCTCTGGACCTTAGTGAGGTGCTTTCTCAGCCCCTGATGCCCCACTTCTGTGGATTCGCAGGCCGCTTCTGAAACCCTTTCGAAGTCCGGTATGCCGCGAGACTCTTCATCAACTAAGGATCCTGCGGATGTCTCTACCTTGGATGGGTCCGAAGCCGCTGAGCAGGCACCGGCTTCCGAGGAAGTACTTCGCACTACTGATTCTCGAAACAGAACAACAACTTATTTCACGTCTACTGTTCTTTCGAAAACTACCGAGTTTCTAATGCCCAGGGTACAAACCACACCCAAGAAACTGATGACTCAATCTCAGGCGCCTGCTTCCTTGCCTCAGTCTCAAATGCTTAAAATGGCAGAAGACCATATAATTCTTATCAGGGGAAGCCAAGCTACCACTTCCAAAAGAAAGAGATTTGTCCCCAGTAATTTTATCTGACCAGGAGTCCAGTGACTCTGATGCATCTGATTATGAAGACATGCAACCCTTCTCTGCTTATGAGGATTCTGATGCAGAGGGATCCATTCCTTCAGCCTCTCCACCCGAGGACTTTTCCTTTGGGGAAACCTTGCACACTTTAAGGGAGCATTTCCAATGGGAATGTCAGGACTACCCTCAGTCTATAAAGAGACTCAGGGAATTCTTAGATCTTCCACAGCACAGACCTCTGGCCATTCCTCCTGTCCTGGATGTTGTGGATGATGTTTTCAGGGAATCTAGTTTGACTCCTGACAACCTCCTTCCTGCTCCCAGGAAACCTGAGAGGTATTATACAGTCTCTGACTCTCACAAATTTCTTTTCAAAAATCCTACTGCTGACCCTGAGGTTATTTCTCAAGGGCCCAAAGGAATTTAAGCAACTTCTGCTAATAATCCCACCCCCTCAGATAGGTATTCCCGAGCATTAGACAGATTGGGTAAAAAAGTATACACCTCTGCTACTCTTGCTATTAGAGCACTAAATTGTCAGTTCCATATGCTAAAATGTCAGCAACATACCATGGAACTCCTCAAACAAAAAATATCATCTTTTCCTGCTTGTGCAGAAAATAGAGTTACAAGAGTTAATGCACTCTACAACTCAAGTAACTATGTACATCTTACAATGTGGTTTTGACGGCCTAGAAGCATCTTGCAGGGCAGCAGTCACTGGCTCTGTCCTTAGGAGGCATGCTTGGCTTAAGGAACAGCCCTTGCCAGACCATGTCAAATCCAAATTATTGGACGCACCCTTGCACAAAGACAACTTAATTTGGCACCAAGGCAGAGGAGGTCTTAAAAAAGATGGAAGAAAAAGCTAAATCTATGCAGACAGTTGAGGACTTCCTGCAGGTCCAGCCACCCAGGTTCAGTAGGCATTGCTCCTCCAAGCACTGGTCCTTTCCTGCCCCCTCCAGGTCAGCTCAGCCCAGACCCCGGGGAAGCAGACCCCCCCCCCCTTAGACAGCAGCCACAGGGAATGCAGAGATCTAAGCAATGGAGTTCCTCCTCTTCAAAACCAGGGAGTGCTAACCCCACCCCTTCATGGTAAGAGCTCACAATGACTCTCCACTTCCATGCCCTCCCTCTGCCCACATGCACTTGCCTCAGGAGGAAAACCCTCCTTCCACGCAAGCACCTGGGCCACCATTACCAGCGATTGCTGGGTCCTCAACATAGTGTTCCAGGGATACAAATTTTATTTCCACACACTACCAACCCCAAAAGGGTTCCCAGATCTTCCCCCAAACTAGTGGGCAGAGGCCAAAAAGCAAGTCTTTTCCCTGCTCTCTCTGAGGGCAATAGAGCACGTTCCTGCAGAACAGCTAGGCCAAGGTTTCTACTCCAGACTCTTCCTGGTACCATGAAAAGAGGGCACCTGGTGCCCCATCCTCGATCTATCCATTCTAAACACCTTTCTGGTGATACCAAAATTCAAAATGCTCACCCTCCAGTAACTACTACCCATGCTTTCCAAGGATTCTTGGCTAGCCACCCTAGACCTAAAAGAGGCCTACCTACACATCCCAATCAGGGAATCGTGCAGGAAATATCTGCGTTTCATGGCAGGATCACTGCACTTTCAGTTCTCTGCGCTTCCCTTTGGCTAATCCACTGCTCCCAGTTTTCACAAAATGACTGGCTCCTGCCATTGCTTTTTGCAGGCAAGGAAATATTCAAATTTACCCATACTTAGACTGCCTAATTCAGGCAGACAGGAAAAGCTGATCAAGCATCTGGCCTTTGTAAAAGACCTACTGACCTCCCTAGGGTATACTGTCAATGAAAAGAAATCCAAACTAGTACCTTCCCAAAAAATTATATTCCTGGGAGCAAGCTTGGACACAGCATCCCAGATGGCATTCCTTACACCAGAAAAGGAAACCTTCCTGACTGCCTATTTTTCTCATCTAGCCACCAGACCTAAGTTATCTGCAAGGAAGAGCCTGCAAGCTCTGGGGTTCATGGCTTTTTGTATTCTACTCATTCCATATGCCAGACTGCATATGAGGAAAATTCAGTGGTACCTAAAAAGCCTTTGTTGTCAACACTCTCAAGACTTGGAAACTCTTATACCAATGATACCTTGTCTAAGGAAAGATTTTCTTTGGTGGACAGCAGCATACTACCACAACAAGGGACTACCCTTCTCACAACCCCATGCCGCCCAGACCCTCACTGCAGATGCATCAGAGTATGCCTGGGGTGCACACCTGGACGGCAGGTGCATACAGGGCCAATGGAGCCCACATCAAATACATCTGCACATCAACCTAAAAGAGATGTTAGCTGTCCAGCACACACTGACAGCTTTTAGACCCCCTCCTCTCACTGGGGGCTCTACTGATCAAAACAGACAACACCACTGTGATGTGGTATATCAACAGGCAGGGAGGGACACGCTCCTATCCTCTGTGCAGGCTCGCCATGGCCCTTTGGCACACAGCCTCAACCATGCAACTACACCTATTAGCACAATTCCTGCCAGGCTCCCTTAAGTCTTTGGCAGCCAACTTGAGCAGAAATCTTCTGGACCCATACGAGTGGCAGCTAGGCCAAAGAACTTTTGTAACTCAGAAATGAGGCACCCCGAAAGTTGGCCTTTTTGCTTCCCACTCCAACCATCAGCTCAGCAAGTTCTGCACCAGGGAGCCTCACTGCAAGGCCTGGAAAATGGATGCTCTATCCTTCCTTTGAGTCAATCTCTTGGTCTATACATTCCCCCCACTACCGCCCCTTACAAGGGTACTTGCTTAAGGGAGGAAAAATCGAGGACGGTCCAGATTGCCCCAGACTGGCCATGCCAGCACTGGTACCCACTGCTGTGCAGCCTGTCACCACTGCCACCATGATATCTCTATCAAATCCCAACACTCCTGATCCAGAGGGAAGGATAATTCATGCATCCCCAATTAAAGACTCTCAGTTTGGCAGCCTGGCTTATTCCCTGACCCCACTGTACAAGCTGCCAATCTCAGCAAACAGGTTCTAGATGTTACACATGAGGCCAGATGCCCTACCACTAGAAAGTCTTATGCTGAGAAATGGAAAAGCTTTTGCACCTGGATCCAGGCTAAGGGAGCCGGGACGGCACAGCCCTCATCCTGGATTATCTTGCTGACCTACTACACAGGGGTCTATCCTTTTCCTGTATTAAAATTCATGCCTCTGCTATCGCTGTTCATTTCAGCACAGAGCCACCTCTTTTCTCACATCCTCTCATCAAACAGTTCCTAAGAGGGGCTAGCAACTTGCAGCCACCCAGAAGAGTACCTACCCCAGCTTGGGACCTAAACTTTGTGTTGGAAAAGCTCACCCTGCCCTCGTTTGAACAGCAGCTTCAGCAGAGTTAGTTTCTCTCTTGGAAGACAGCCTTGCTTCTGGCCATCTCTTCAGCAAGAAGAGTATCTGAGCTACAAGCACTAATGGCTGTAGAGCCTTTCATCTTTTTCCATGCTGACAGGGTCTCCTTCATGATTAACACATCCTTCATGTCCAAAGTGGTGTCCAGTGTGGCTCTCAACCAATCCATTCATTTGCCCACCTTTTTCCCTATCCCACAAAACAAGGGGAAAATGATTTTGCACTCTCTAGATGTGCACAGACAGCTCAGATTCTATCTAGACAGGACTAAATCATTTAGAAAGACTGATCAATTGTTAGTCAGCTTTGCTGCAGGAGCAGAGGACAAAGCCATATCCAAACAAACCATTTCCAAATGGATAGCACACTGCATCCATGTCTGCTACAAGCAACATGGGAAACCTCTCCCAAAGGGGGTCAGGACTCATTGTACCAGAGCATCCTCCACCTCTGCAGCTTTCCTCAGAGGGGTCCCCACCAGGGACATCCTGGAGGCTGCCACATGGACATCTGTTCATACCTTCACCAAACATTACCACCTGCCTGTCTTCTCCAAGTCCAGGGCAGGCTTTGCCACCGCAGTCTTGCAGGACATCCTAGCCAGCCCCTAGTCTTCTTGACTACCTCCACCCTTTTCTTCAGCTTTGGGAATCAACCCAAATGTGATGTCTGCAGCAGTGAAACATGAAGAACATAGTACAGTTGTGTACACTTGCCATAAATGTAGATGTTCGAGTATATTCACTGTTGCAGTCCTGGATGTTCTTCATCTCACATTGCTGCAGTCCTTACATATGGGTAGTCCGCTGTCCTCGGTCGGCCCGAATACCAAAGTATTAGGCTGACGTCGGTCATGGGCGCCTAGATCTGACAACAGAGCGTCAGGGTATAAAGGCGCATGACCGACGTCATATCCTCAGTCTTTTTTGCCGCATGGTCCGATGCAGAAACAGCGTTGCAAGTGCCGTTCGGCGTTCTGAAATTTTTCGTTTTCGGAGTTTCAGACCGATACCAAGTTGGGCTAAGTACCCCGTTGGGGAATATTTTTGTTTTTTCTTGCCTCAGTTACTTACCGGATGTCAGAAAAAGTGAATAATTGTATTTCTTGTGGGAAACAGATACCGCATAGGGATTACCACTCGCTTTGTATTCCTTGTTTGGGACCGGAGCACGACGTAGTTGGGTGTCGGTTTTGTGCTAGGTTTAATAAGCGCACTATAAAACGGAGGTTAGATTGCGCTAGGTTAGTCTTTGGCAAGAGATGTAATTATAATATGCCGTTGGATGTTCCGGTGCCTGCTTCTACTAAGAAGCGCAAAGACAAATCTTTAAAGCCTAGGCAGGATGATTCGTCCGTTTCGGACGCCGGACCTTTAGAAGCTACAGCTGAACAGGTGGATCCGGCTGAAGTTTCTGTTGAGTCCCAGGGGGAAACTTTGATTTTACAAGATGTGGCCTCTCAGGAGGCAGGTCAGGCTGAAGGGGCCTCTCAGGTTACTATTCTCCCTTCTATGCCTAGGGTGGTTAGGCCTTCTGCTACTGTTTCTAAGGCTCCTTCTAAGGGCAGGTCTGTTTTGCCTTCCTCTGGTGTCAGTTCTGGTTCTTCAGGGTCTGTGCCTAAAAGCACATGCTTAAAATGGCAGAGGATTTGATTACTTTAATTAGAGGTTCTATGCCCCTCCTGATAAGAGGCCCAGGATGGAGCCAGAGTTGGAAAGTTTGGAGCAGGCCTCAGATGATTCAGAGTCTTCTGCTGAAGACATTCAAGATTTCCTCCTTATTCTGATTCTGATGCAGAGGATTCCACTCCTTCTGCTTCTCCTCCAGAGGATTTTTCATTTTCAGAAACTCTGCATTCCATGAGGGAGCATTTTAAGTGGGAGGGACAGGATTACTCTGATTCACGGAAGAGGCTTAGGGAGTTCTTGTTTTACCACAGCATAGACCCTTAGCTATACCTCCGGTTTTGGATGTTGTTTCAGATGTTTTCTCGAGCTTCCCTTAATCCAGATTCTGTGCCTCCTGCCCCAGTTAAACCGGACAGGTATTACAGGGTGCCTGAGGCTCATAAATATCTGTATAAGAGTCCTAGGGCGGACCCAGAAACTATTAGTCAGGGGCCTAAGGGTGTTAGAGCCTCTGTTGTTAAGAATCCGGTTCCTCTGGATAAGGAAGCTAGAGCTTTGGATAGATGGGGTAAGAAGGTGTATACCTCTTCTACTTTAGCAATGAGAGCTTTGAACTGCCAGTTTCATATGTTGAAGTATCAGAATTTCCTCCTTTCTCAGCTAAGATCTAAAGTGGATGCTTTGGCAGAGGGCATAGAGTGTAAAGAATTGCAGGATTTAGTGCATGTTTCTGAACAGGTGGGTAAGCACTCTTTGCAATGTGGTTTTGATGCTTTACAGGCTTCTTCTAGGGTGGCTGCCACTGGTTCAGTTATTCGTAGGCATGCCTGGCTTAAGGATCAGAATTTGTCTGAGCACGTTAAGTCTAGAATTCTGGATGCCTTTACAGTCTGAAGTTTTGTTTGGTCCTCCTGTGGAGTCTGTCTTAAAGAAAATGGAAGACAAGGCTAAGTCTATGCAGACTGTTAAAGATTTTTTACAGGTACAACCTCCAAAGTTTAGTAGAAATTGGCCTACTAAGGGGTGGACGTACCCTTCTTCTGATTCTCAGTCTAGGGGTAGATCTAGGCGTGGTAGGGCCAGAGCTCAGAGTACCTTCAGGCCGAGACAATGGAGTTCGCCTGCTCAATCTGCTGGTGAGGGCAGGGGCCAGTCCTTTCGTAAACAGGCCCAATGACCTGCATTTTCAGCTGCCAGATTCTTCTTGCCTGGCAGCTCCTTTGGGAGGAAAGTTGGCTCTTTTCAAGCAAAATTGGCATTTAGTCACCCAGGACAAATGGGTATTGGACATTATAAACCGAGGTTACAAGTTCTATTTCCACACCATGCCACCTTTCAAAGGCATGCCAGACGTCCCTCCTCGGCAAAGGATAGAGGCTCACAGACAAATTTCTTTACTTCTTCAAATAGGAGCTATACAGCCAGTTCCTCTGTCAGAAGTGGGCCTAGGATTTTATTCTCGCCTGTTTCTAGTTCCAAAGAAAGGGAACACGTGGAGACCAATTTTGGATTTATCTATCCTCAACACTTACCTGGACATTCCAAAGTTCAAGATGCTGACTTTACAACAACTTTTACCTCTGTTGGGAAAAGATCACTGGATGGTTACTCTGGATCTCAAAGAGGCTTACCTTCATGTTCCTATCAGGCCCAGTTGCAGGAGGTACCTGCGTTTTCGGGCTGGAAATTTACATTATCAGTTCTCTGCATTGCCCTTTGGCTTATCTACTGCCCAGAGTGTTCACAAAGGTTCTGGCTCCAGTGATAGCATTTTTCAGACTTAGAGGAATACAGATTTATCCTTATTTGGACGACTGCCTGATTATTGCACAAGAAAAGGACGAACTTCTTCATCATCTACAGTACGTGATGGCAGTGTTAAGATGCCTAGGGTATTCTGTGAACGAAACAAAGTCCAGTCTAGTACCCTCTCAGGACATGTGCTTTCTGGGTGTGAGACTGAATACAGCTTCCCAGATGGCCTTTTTGACCCCGGACAAACAAAGAAGCCTTTCTCTTTATTTCCAGCAAATGTCTCTACGGTCCAGGCTGACTGCAAGGACAGTCCTTCAAGCCTTGGGGTTCATGGCATCTTGTATTCTGGTGCTTCCCAATGCCAAATTGCATATGAGGAAGCTTCAATGGTATCTCAAAATGTGTGGACACAGCACTGCCAAGATCTAGACACTGTCATTCAGATAATACCTTGCATTCAGAAGGAGTTTTTGTGGTGGGCTCAGGAATGTCACCTAAACAAGGGACTCTCTGTGACCCGGCCAGAGGCGAGTCAGATTCTAACGACAGATGCCTCGGACAAGGCTTGGGGAGCACACCTCAATGGAAAATGGGTGCAAAACACGTGGCCTGTCAAACTCCAACATTTGCATATCAACTTGAAGGAAATGTTAGCAGTCCAGTTTGCATTGATGGCTTTCAAAGATTTACTTCACCCAGGGCAGGTGTTGATTCAAACAGACAACACTACTGTCATGTGGTACATCAACAAGCAGGGGAACCCATTCTTACCCTCTTTGCAGGCAAGCGATGATTCTGTGGGAAACTGCTCTCAATCTACACCTCAATCTTCAGGCAAGGTTTCTGCCAGGAGCACAGAACTCCTTAGCAGATGTATTGAGCAGACAAATAGTGGATCCTCACGAGTGGAAATTGGATCCTCATGTATTTCAACAGTTGACAGTGTTATGGGGAACTCCAGACATAGATCTGTTCGCTTCTCCACTAAATTACCAGTTGCCAAAGTTTTGCACAAAATGTTTCATCACACAGCTTGGAAGGTGGACGCTCTATCATTCAGTTGGAACAATCTGCATGTATATGCCTTTCCACCTCTGCCTCTTCTTCCCAAGGTACTTTTGAAGGCCAGACAAGACAAGCCAACCATGATTTTGATAGCACCGGATTGGCCTCGACAACACTGGTACCCACTGCTGAGGAGTTTAGTACGAGAACCTCCATGGCCTCTGCCTTTGATTCCGCACCTTTTGTCACAAGAGGACACTCACTTCCTCAATGTCAAGATTCAGTCTCTGCATCTAACAGCCTGGCATATTCTGTTTTAGACTCTGGAGGGTCTCAGCTTCCACAACAAGTTTTGAATGTTATTTTGGAGGCCAGGAGGCCTAGTACCAGGAAAGTTTACACTGATAAATGGAGGAGATTTTTTATTTGGAGCAAAGGAAAGGACCTTGATGTCTCCAAACCTGATTTAAGTGTTGCTCTTCAATATCTTACTGAGCTATTGGACAAGGGTTTGTCTTTCTCCTCAATAAAGGTTCATGCTGCAGCCATTCCTGCTCATTACGATTGTGACCCTCCTTTATTCTCTCATCCTTGGTTTAAGCAATTTCTTAGAGGGGCAAAGAATATAAGACCCCCACGTAGAGCTCCTACTCCTGCTTGGGATCTCAATTTTGTGTTGGAAAAACTTACTCTACAACCTTTTGAGCCTGCAGCTACTGCCGAGTTAAAGTATTTGTCATGGAAAACTGCTTTTTTGTTGGCCATTACCTCTGCAAGAAGGGTTTCTGAATTACAGGCCCTCATGGCAGTGGAGCCTTTCCTGATTTTTCATAAGGATAGGGTATCTTTGCGTACTAATCCTTCCTTTATGCCTAAAGTGGTTTCTAGTGTGGCCTTAAATCAAACTATTCATTTGCCTACTTTTTATGCAAACCCCAAAATAAAGGGAGAAAATTTTGCATACTTTGGATATTCACAGGCAGTTGCGTTATTATTTGAGCAGAACCAAGGAGTTCAGACAGGCTCAGCAATTGTTTGTTTCTTTTGCTTTGGGTTCACAGGGTAAACCTGTTTCAAAACAAACTATTTCTAAATGGATTGGGTTTTGTATTTCTTTCTGTTACTCCCATCATGGTAAGGAGATTCCTGCTGGAATCAGGCCTCATTCCACTAGGGCTACTGCTACTTCTACGGCCTTTCTAAGGGGTAGCTACAAAGACATTTTGGAGGCAGCTACTTGGAGTTCAGTGCATACCTTTTCTAAACATTACCACCTTCCTCTTTATTCTAAGTCTAGGGCTGGATTTGCCACTGCAATTTTACAGGGCATTTTAGCGGCCCCTAATGCTTTATGATTTTACCATCCTCCCTTTCCCGTTGCTTTGGGATTCTACCCATAAGTAAGGACTGCAGCAATGTGAGATGAAGAACATAGTACAGTTTTGTACCTACCATAAATGTAGATGTTCAAGATCCACATTGCTGCAGTCCAATTACCCTCCTCCTTCCCCACTGTAGTTTGACTTGATGCTATGCTTTAGTGATGGTGGTTGTTGGGCATGTTTTTGGGAGGTATTCTGTTTTTGGCTGTGGCCTTTCTGGTTTGGCCTTCTGACATCTGGGGCAAGAAAAGACTGAGGATATGACGTCGGTCATGCGCCTTTATACCCTGACGCTCTGATGTCAGATCTAGGCGCCCATGACCGACGTCAGCCTAATACTTTGGTATTTGGGCCGACCGAGGACAGCGGACTACCCATAAGTAAGGACTGCAGCAATGTGGATCTTCGAACATCTACATTTATGGTAGGTACAAAACTGTACTTTTCCTCTCCCTCCATCCCCCTTGTCGATCTCTCTCTCTCTCTCTGTGTCTCTGTCTCTCTGTCTCTGTCTCTGTCTCTCTTTCTCTCCTTACAAGAAACGTTTGATATTTACTTTCTGC